>NC_080112.1:16852058-17524558 GCF_950005125.1 Chionomys nivalis | reverse complement strand
CTTTGTCCATAGCTCAGCTGCATTTCTTTTTAATGTGGCAGTATGGCTACATTGGAGCTTATGATAATGACAGAAACAAACTAACAGTTATCTAATGTTTTCCAAGTGCCAGACACTATTCTAAGCATTTTCCATTAGAAATTGCCTATTAAAGGCCCATAATCTCATATCCACAAGTCCACATATTCAAAAAGATCTGCAAATTTTAAGATTTAAAAACTCATTTCGTGACAAAAATCTGTCCTGAAATGACATTTTGCTATTTATGGTTTCTTATCTATCATGTTTAATGTGCATATACATCCATTCCACAGCAGAAATATTAATGCATTTTTTTCTATGGGATATTGCCCCAGAACCCATTAGAGATGAGAAGAAATATAGAGCATATGTACCATCTTATCTTTCTGAAATCTAAAATTTCTGAATTCTGAAATGCAGCTGGCCCCCAAGGGTTTTGGATAAGGGGCTGTAGATTGGTTCCAGCTTATGTGCCTGCCTCTAAGATTCCATTAAGGGAACATTTTCACTGATGCTTTAAAGCTCTTTCCAAATTATAACTAGACTGACATAAGTGAGCACAAAAGGAAGAAAGAGTTGGCTAAACCCAAGCAAAGAGGCTAGGCAAATGCGCGTTCGATCAGCAACTCCACCTCCTTTCATGTCCTAGTACAAATGCCTGCCCAACTGTATTTTCCGTGATAATTGTTAATAATCAAGCTGAAAACTTTCAGAGGTCTAATGATTCTTATTCAAGTATGAATATCATACTGTCGATAGATGAGCCCAGACTTGCAATTCTACCTCTTCCCTCACTCTAGTCTTCTGAGGATTCTTAGTCACAACAATATATTTCAATTACCATCAAACCATTAATATAAAGACAGGAAGCTTGTCTTCCATACACACACCCCTAAACTAGAATAGGTCCTATACTCTAAGGTCACTTCCATCGATTTGTGTGGGGAACCATGTTCATTTCATTTCATTTATTTAATGAATAATTACTAAGAACTTAGTCTTCAGGAAATATTGGAATAGAGTAAGTGTGCCCAGAAAAAACAAGATGGAAAAATTCTCATGTCTATTTGCCAACGAACATATTGAGCTCAACATAGACATAAAGAAGGATATTTGTGTTATCTCTAATTTCTTGAATATTGAATAATTCATTCCATTAACGAGTGAGTTCCAAAAGTGGCTTACAACATGCCATTTCTACTGGGAAAAACACAAAAAGGAACACTATGGTTAGACTTATTGCTGTAATGCTGTCTCCGCACTTCACAGGAAAAATAGAAAGAAAACAACAGACAAATGCGTATCATCCCTGAATCCTACTTTGACAGCCTTAGCTTATTTTTAGAGTCTGCAATCCTGCTTTCTTACCAGGCAGTGTTAATTCAAACCTTCTGCTCCAGAGTTAGGCCTTTCTGAAGGCCACAGCTAACACTGGTTTTCAGTGTTTGCTGTACGTTAAGAACCACTTTGAGAGATTAAAAAATCAAAATGGAAGACCCACAGCAGAGCAATTGATCCAGAAGTCCTGAGGCTAGGTACCTCCATAGGCAGAGGCACCTCTTAAAAGACTCCAGATGATTCTGAGATTGTGAGGACTAAAAGCCACTACAAATATCGACTAACCCCCCCCCCCCAAAAAAAAACCCTGCAAAAGTCCAGATATGTTGACCAATGGTATGCCTGGATTTTGATGAGGTTCACTCTACTTTGTGCCAGGCACTGATCATATAAGAAATTTATGAACACTGTTCTGGTTTTATTCTCAGTGAGTAGTTCGATCAAGGGACATCTTAAGGGATCCAAACATCCTTGAAAGCAATTCCAAATAAACAGATACGCAATGGAAAGTCAACACTTGCTGGAGTCTTAGGGAGCCGCACCACTGGTTGCTTCTTCCAATTAACTGCATTAATTTCTATGTGGCGATCCTAGGACAACTGGTGCCTCAAAATGATTCTGGGATGTAAGTATTATAGTCCCTATTTTAGAGATGACAAAGAACAAACCAAACAGTTATTGAATGACTTCCTCAAGGCCACCTAGCCAGGAGTAGAGTGGAAGCCCCTTCAACTCCCCAGCTTCATGCAAGCTGGAGAAATGAACAAGATAGGCTCTTCCAAAGCTCCTAGGTTTGAAACTATAAGCCACAATGTGATTCCATTTGGAGAACGGGTTATAAGGAAGCGATTAATAAATAAGTCCTAAAGGTGAGCCTTCAATTGGATCGGACTCGTGTCCTTATACACAGAGACAACAGAAATAAGTCAACCCCGCCCTCGTGTGTTTCTTTCTCTCTCAGAACATCACCTATCTGCAGATCCCTTTGCCAGAGTTACACCAGTATGGCCACTGGCAAGAGTGAGATATAGGCAGAACTTTTGACTCATTGACTAATTCCAGAGGTGACCAAATTCAGGCTATTATCCCCTACAGATGACTGTAGATCGAAAGACACACAGCAAGTTGCCTCTTCTAGGCAAAGCAAGAATAGCTGGGGTCTCTGATTGTTTCTGAACCAGCAGATGTAAATGGTTTCATCAAATGTTGTTTTCCTGGGAGCAACTTCAGGCAATCACTTCTGTTTCATCCACAAGTCAACTCTGACATTTGCTTCATTGTACCAAGACCCTGCTAAGGATGTTTGGATGTTGGTGGTACTGCTTCACTACCCCCAGCTCAATATGAAAATTCACATGCTGGCAGAAGGGACTCTGGAACAAGATGCATCACCAATTATCCCTAACTGCAGCAGGCACCTAGTAGAAGAGCTTTCTGGGAGTTCAGGACAACTTACATAAGCATTTGAGCTTGATGGTTTGATGCTACATCTGAGAACTATTTATTTGGTCAGTGCTCAAATGTTCTATAGTTTGAGAACAATTTTTCTATAGATATAGTTATCTAAGAAAGCTTAAGCTGGGCGGTGGTGGCACACGCCTTTAATCCCAGCACTTGGGAGGCAGAGGCAGATGGATCTCTGTGAGTTCGAGACCAGCCTGGTCTATAAGAGCTAGTTCCAGGACAGGCTCCAAAACCACAGAGAAACCCTGTCTCAAAAAACCAAAAAAAAAAAAAAAAAAGAGAGAGAGAAAGAAAGCTTAAATTTTCAGTTTCTACTATAAGAAGAAATGCTGGGGGTCAGGGCTTGATGACTTTGATCTCAGGGATCCTGATAGCATTTCTTTGTTTGGTTGGTTTGCTATTTGTCAGAATTTGGTAGACTGGTATTGAGATAACCTCATCGCTTCTCAATAACTCTAATTCCTCCAAAGTCTCTTTATAGGGACTGCTTGTCTAATTAGAGAGGAACAGAGAAGCCTTGCAATTCGCAGAAATGAACACTCCTAATAAATAGATCGCAGTCATCTGCATCTAGGTAGGTCTCTGGGGATGCTGAGAGGGGCACTTCTGCATTCTATCAAACTGGTAGACTTATTAGAACACCCTAATCCCACTCAGCACTTGTCTTGCTTCTCTTGAAGTGGTTTGGTGACTGAAATTACTGGCCCTGGGTACCGCTCTGGTGTAAGTGGACTATCTGTTGGGTTGCAAAATCCCAATGTGTAACATGAGGGCCAGCTGTGGGGATTTCCATCCCACCCAGTACCCCACAGCCAGCAAGCCCCAAAGAAAATCACACAGAGGTCTCCATAAGATTATAAACTGATTGGCCCATTAGTTCAGGCTTCCTATTACCTCTTATCACTTATATTAACCCATTGCTTTTATCTATGCTAGCCAAATGGCTCAGTACCTTTTCTAGCTGGGCAACTCACTTGTTGCTTCTTCAGTGGTCTGGGTTGGACTATGAGGAATGGGCTTCCTCCTTCCCAGCATTCTCCTGTTTTACTTCCTATCTGGTTTACCCACCTATACTTCTTGCCTGGCCAATCAGTGTTTATTTAAAACATGATTGACAGAATACAGACAATTCTCTCACACCACCAATGCTGGAAATAGAGGACCTTTTCAAGGAACGTATGGTGAACAGGTCCTTTTAAAGGTGTCAATAGGAGCATGGTATGGTGGCACATGCCTTTAATCCCAGCACTGGGGAGACAGAGGCAGGTGGGTCTCAGTTGAATTCAAGGCCAGCCTAGTTTAAAAAAAAAAAGAGGGCAATAGAAACGTTAATTGGGAACTAGCTAATGGTTATTATATGAGATACTCACCGCCTGGTAGAGCTTGAAAAGGAACAATTGTAGCTCAGATTCATTATTAAAAATTTGTAATGGGGGCTGAAGGGACTTAGTGGTTAAGAGTGTACTGCTCTTTCAGAAGATCCATTTGGTTACCATCATCCATATTTTGTGGCTCACAGCTGCCTATAACTCCAATCCCATGGAAATTGGGCACTTCTGGCATCTGTGGGCACTAGCACTCATGGGCATATACCCCCCTACACTCACATACATATACCCAGAGTTTAAAATAGAAGTTAAGAGCTGTAATAGATAATCTTTAATTGTATGTAATTTCTTTGTATGAAAACTGGCATGTAAACTAATCAAGTTGAAATTTGCATTGCCAACATGATAAAAATCTTAGGCTTCATGCTGTACTTTTGTTTCTTGGCCTCAAATCACCATTTTGTGGCTTATTATTCCTTTTTTTTTTTTGAGACAGGGTTTCTCTGTGTAACAGTTCTGACTGTCCTGGAACTAGCTCTTATAGACCAGGCTGGCCTCGAACTCACAGAGGTTCGCCTGCCTCTGCCTCCTGAGTACTGGGATTAAAGGCGTGCACCACCACCACCTTGTTTGTGATGTCAGGCTTCTTCTTACATGGAATGCTAGTTCACATGTCCTGATACATTACCACCTTCCTTAGCCTTTTATTTTGCTGTGGAAGCTAAGGAGTTTGGTCTGCAGTTCCACCACGGTCTCAGAGTGTTGGGTTTCTGGAGCCATAATAATATACGACTCCTTGGAAGTTAGTTTCCTATTGAACACTAACTGATGTAGACTGGTGTCCTGTGACTTCCATAAGGGTGAGGGCCTTATGCAGTCAACAGGATTATATTAAGGCTTCTGCTACAGGGCATCAAAGATGGATCTCGCTATACACAGGAGGATTTGAATTTTTATGAAAGGGGTAGGAACAGCATCTTAAGTGACTCATTTGACAAACTCCTATCTTTAAAACTACTTATATTATGTTTCATAATAGTAGCAAAATTACAGTTATGAAGTACTGTTGAAAATAATTTTGTGGTTGGGGGTCACCACAACATGAGGAGCTGTGTTGAAGGGTCACAGCATTTGGGAGGTTGAGAACCACTGCCTTAAGGCATCATATCATCTTTTGTCATGACTTTTATAATTAGATATGAATATACCATAAGCACACCTTAGGCTAGTTCGGTCATCATAGTCCCCTCCATGGGCAGTTTGTCGTAGGGGCCCTAACAGACACAGCAAATTGTAGGAGAGACAGCTCTGATGTGGACCGTTCTATTCCTTTACGGTTAGCAGTTCATCTGCCAGAGGAACCAAGCTTTCACATTCTAGGGTCCCACCACCCAGGTAAGATAAAACCCAAGGTGAGTAGTAGCCTGAAATGCAAGAAAGGGTAAGTGTTCATCAGCGGCCAGGAGAGTTGTTCCAAACCTTTTAGGTCACTGCACTTAGCCAGCTGAGAAGTCAAAAGTAAGAACTGTATTATAGCCAACCTATTCCTTTTATTTTGTTATTTATTTTTTTGAAGCTCAAGGACATTTTTTATTGGAGTTTAAAAGAAAAGATGCAAGGGAAGCAAGCCAAAAATTTCAGCAGCTGGTGTAGGAAGATGGAGAAGAAAAAGAAAGCATGTCATTTGTAAGCAGCCACATGGAGAAAGGGGCAGGGGAAAACTTCAGAGAAAGTGAGGGCGCAAGCTCAGAGTGTTCAGGAAAGGGTGCCCAGGCTCCTGTCTACAGGTTTTGTTGTTTTGTGTGACACCATGCCAGGCTTGTACTAGTTGACTTTTCTGTTAGGGACCAAAATCTGCTTTGTAGAGTGTGATGCCCATCCTGAGGTTCAAACTAGGCATGGGGACACAAACCTATAATCCAAACACTCAGAAGCCAGAGGCAGAAAGTCAGTCTGGTTTACCTAGCAGTTTCCAGGCTAGCCAAGGCTAGCCTAGCCTGTCTTAACATAAACGAATTGTTGTAGTTTTTAAAATAGTGGCACGTGAGAGAAAGATGCCATGCAATAGAGTTCATGTAGAGGGTTTTTTATTAGGAGGAAATGAAACGTAAAAAGAGGAAAGGGGAGGGAGGAGACCAACCCCCCCCACCCGCCTCCTCTTCTACAGGAGCAGTAGAAGAGGAGGCGGGTGGGGGTGGCGACAGAGAAGTAGAGAGAGAGAGGAACAGACAGTGAGAAAGAGAAAGAATGGGAGGTAGGCAGGGCTCTTTGAAAAGGGAACGAAGTGAATGTGAATAGGAAGTGCTCTTAGTGGCTGCAGCTGAGGACATGTCCTGTCAGGACCCCAAGAGCAGGCCAGTACAGATGCCTGACTACTAACACAAACAAGCAAGGAAACGAATAAATAAATGAACCCCTCCCCCAACACCAACCAACCAACCAACTCAAAACCATTTCACAACCACTGCTCTGGGTTTTCCTTGTATTTCATTAGTGAATTCCTGGCCCCAGTGCATCTCCTCCCTCCCTCCCTCCCTGAGAGCCTCCCCCCCATGCCTTTCGGCAGAGGTGTGTATTCCACTGCCCACAATTGCCTGCTGTGGACTCACCGCGCCATTTCATCTGACCTTGAGGCAGGTTTGAATTAAAGGAAAGCAGAGGTATTTCTAGTAAAAGCTTTCAAGTATTGCAAACTCCCACTTACGCTTGGTACCACCTGCTCCCACTGTCTTTCTGAGTTCAGACCACCTAAATCCAAGCCAAGACGTCAGTCTCCCAAAATGCCCTCTTCCTTTAGCACTAAGATGGGGTATGGAGAATATTCTGGGAGAAATAATACAGGAAATGTCTCTTTAAAAAAAACAGAGGTCCCACCACCCTAGAGAATTTGAGGCTCTGGGTGGTGGCATCAGAACAGCCAATACAAGCTAATGTAGCCCACACAGGCCACCTGAGCTGGCAAAGTGCGTTGCTCTCCTGGGGGCATTCGACAGGTCCTCTGGTAAGGTGCTAAGGCACCTCATCCTGACCTACAAGCTGGTACTCTAGAAGTCAGGTCACCTTCACAGACTTATCGAATAATAGGACAAAAACAACGAGGAAATAAACGATAGTGGCAAGAAGGGAAGAGGACAGAAGGAGGAAAAAGGAGGAGCAGAGAGGACAGACAGAAAGGGAGGGAGGGAGGAAGGCAGGCAGGAAGGAAAACAGAGAAGGCTACAGATCGACACCTCAGTCTTCCTAATAACTTCAGTGCTGAGATGTGTCCTCCCTCTGAGTCTTCCTTCCGGGGTCAGGAGAATTTCAGGGAAGGGCTGGTTCCCATCAGCCTTCATGGCACAGAAGCCTGGCTGGGACACTCACTACAATGCCAAGCCCACAAACTCTAGAGACTCGAATTCCATTTCCATCACAAGTCCTCTTGCTCAGAGTTCTTCCCCGATGCCTGCCGGAGGAGAGCCTTTCAAAGGAGATCACAGGACTCTGGTTGTAGAATTGGCACATCCTTCTTGGTGACAGAAAAGTCACCAACTGACCTGAAGGTGCTCACAGAAAGCTATAAAGAGGTGGAGCCAAGGCTTAAGCTGAGATCTCCCCAGAAAGTGGCTTTTAGGTAGGATGCTTGGTGTGCTGCGAAGGCAGAAAGGGTGATGGAGAAGTGATCATGAACTGCAAACCCAAAATGTGGATTAGTTTGGCTGGGGGTGTGGTGGGTACAGTTTCCCACTTGCATAGCACTAGCTCCCGAATTTGAGGGGTCTGGGAAAATGAAAATACGAGACAGTGCTCGCCAATGTCTAAGAAATTTAAGAGAATGAAAGTAGGCACAGGGGTCTTCTAAGCACTCGGTTCTATGTGAACATACAGGTCACACGCCCACAAAGCTGTTACTATAGCTAGGACAGTCTGTCAACTCCCAGGAGCTACTGGTAAGGGGAGGAAGAGAAGGGGGAGGCCTAGGAAGCAGAGAGACTGGAGGTGTGGAACCAATGTGAACTCTTCCATCCAGGATAGGCCACAGTGGGCGAGGGACCACACCATGAGAAAAGATGATTGATTTTAGTCATCAACAGCATTGTTTCCCAAACATCGGAACTATGACACCAACCTGGGCTGAGAGGACCCCAAAAGTCCAGTCTCCAAAGTCAGCTTCAATGAAATTTTGCTCCCTGATATCTTAATGTGAGAGGAAGTTAGGAGAGTGATGTTAGGAATGGAGGCCTTGACTGCAGGCCGCTCTCCCATTAGAGCAGGGGTAGCGAATAGTGGCAAGTATAAAAAAGGAAGGTGTGGGGATGCTTAGGCACCAAGAGCAGAGATGTTCTTTCTGAGCACTGGCTTCTTCAATTTGGACTGGTTTTTGCTGTCGTCATTTTTTTTTTATAAGATAGGACAGAGGTTATGCTGAAGTCAAAAAGAGAGGCGAACCTGCCCTTCACTGTGGCTCGCATCAGAGGTAGTCATAGTGCATGCTGTCTGATTTAAAGCACCCGTGAAAGAATTGTATGCCCTGCAAATCATCGAGTGTTTCCTTTACATGTCTCTACTTCAGTCCCACGCCAGGTGGCTGTTCCAGCGCAATGCTTAGTTTTCTCTGGCTGCTTCCTTCTTGGAACCTGCTTGAGAGCCCTAGAAGCCATGTCCTACCAAAGTCATTTCCCATCTTAAGCAGCACGCTTCTCCCCTAGACAAAGATAAATCAGGGAAAGAGAAAGGGCTTTGGAGGCTCCTGCTTTTCCAGGCAAAAGCGAAGAGATGATGGTAAACAGTGGATCTATGGGCATAGTGAAGGAGGTGCTATTAGGGACAAAGCAGCAACTTTTCCATTACTGTTCTTACCAGTTCCCAGAGTACTTTCAGAAGGCCCTAACAGGGCCAGCCTTTTTGGCAAATCAGCCTGTGAGCGGTCTTTTAGCCCATCACACAAGGTAAGGATGACTATTGATGCAGATTTCCTACCACAAATTACCACCCACACTCATCCCTTCTCCATAGATAGAGATCAAGGATGTCAGAAAAGCTGGGAGTGATTCCAGACTCCTGCCTCTGGGAAGGCAGGGCCACAGCTGCTCTAGTCCAGAGAACGGATCTCTGGCACCTATGTTCAGGGTCAGAATACATTCTCTGTTATTTGTGGCAAATAAAGGCGCTTCCTGTGTGCTTGGTGAACTTACAAGTCTCTAATTGGGCAACCATCAGTGAAGGAGAGGGAGTTAAGTAGGGACGTGACAGGCACCATGTCTTTGTTGTTACCACTGTTTCCTTGACAATGCCAAAAACCCTGCCTGGGTAATTCTACCCATCCCCTCTCTGTGCTTTCTCCCAACCAGCCATCAAGGCTGGGAGGTCCTGATCTAAGTTCCCTTTGGTCGGCACACAGTTGCTTGTATAGGAAATAAGTAGGCAAGGCTCCAAAACTTGAGACTCTAACAGCACTTCTGCTCCTTGGCATTTGTCAAGGTCTGGGGCATCTGCTCACACCAAGGTGCATAGGTACAAAGCAGTCGAGGCCTCTGGACCATGCTCAAGACCTCCCAGAGCACACTCCTCCTTCCATTTCCTGCTTTCTCTGAATCCCGACTCCCAGCAAGTCTCCCTGTAGGTGTCCCTCCTAATCATCATTGAGGAGGATGAGTTCGGACCCATGCCCCTGATAATCAGTGTGCACCTGCTTTCACGGGAAATAGAAGAAGGACTGGGAACACTGCAAGGCAGGCAGTCTTTCCAGTCCTGAGCACTACGGAGTTACAAATGCAGCTGCCCTGCCTCAGTTTACCTAAGGGAGAGGACAGTCTGGTAGTTAGAATGTCTAGGCTTGGAGGTGAAAGAAGAAAACAAAATAAAGGATTTGGGGGGGAAATGCCCTGATCCTTGTGTAAAGAGGAGAATTGCTTTGGGGAGAGCTGGAACCCTTGTTTTCCGTGTTCTGATTTCATACGTCTCCAAGTCATGATCATATATCCTCAAGTCTTCATCACCGAGTGCCATTTAGTCACTGCCAAAGGTTCAAGTGCCTGTCCCAGATTCATTATCTTGAAACCCAGAGAAATAGTAAAGAATAACAATCAGCTAAATCCAATACCTTAGTTCCATAAAAGTCAAATATAGCTACCTCCACATAAAAAGGAAGCTAAAGAACAGAGCTAACCAGACAGGGTCTGGAACAAAGAAGTGAAAGTTGGATTCTAGAAGCTTCTAGAGTGGTAACATTGGAAAATTGATTTTCTGGATTTACCAACTTACCCACTTTGGTACTCATGGTTTTGTGTGTGTGTGTGTCTGTCTGTCTGTCTCTCTGTGTTTGTGTGTATCTATCTGTCTGTCTCTGTCTCTCTCTCTGTCTCTCTCTCTCTGTTTGTGTGTGTGTATGTCTGTCTGTCTGTCTCTGTCTCTCTGTCTCTCTCTCTGTGTTTGTGTGTGTGTGATGCTATAACATTTTCAAGCTCTTCCAGGGGGTCATAATGTAGCCTATGGATGAGCACTCAAATATGTGTTGTGTTCGAAAGATCTTGAAAACAGTTCGTTCTATTGTCCTTTTATAAACAGTGTCATATACTCTAAGAGACAAAGAAAAGTAGACTAGGGTTGGAAGGATTTTGGCAGCTTTTTTTCTCTTCCCTCCTGTTAAGCAACCTCAACTCACTGTGCGGGTGTTCATTTCACAACCTTCTGCCCATATGAGCCCCTAGCTGACCCAAAGATGCCCGAACAGCCTCCACCCCATACAGAAGGCAACTGAGCACAGTACGTTCTCCCCAGCCTTGTACCATTGCTCGTATCATAGCATAGCTGTCCAGTTTCTAGGATCTCATAGGAGGGCGAACAGGCATCTTAGAGTCCAGGTGGGATGGAGGATGGACCTTAGTGTTTCTGGCAGTGCTGCTGTGGGAAGCCACTGCCACATGAGGATGGCTCTGCCTATGAAAGGCAGCAAACACCCAAGTTAGTCTTCACTCCTTCTAACTGGTGCCAAGGCAACCTGCTGCCTGCTGAGGACAGACAGGGACTGTCCCTCTTGCTTTCATATGAGCTAGGTGGCACACAGAGCTATTTACTCTGCTGGAAGGAAAATGAATTATGTGAAACCAAGGCATCCCAGAAGTAACAAAAGAAAGAAATATGAATGGAAGGATAATTACAGATTCAGAGTGCTATGGTCATTTCTTGTACTTATTGGGGAGCTCACAGTCCTCTTCCTGCTAGGACTTTTCTGCATCTTCAGACCTTTAGCTGTCTTTATTAGTCACAGCTCATGTTTATTTTCCTAGAAGTGATATTTAGTTTGTATGTCATTGTGTTTACTATTTTATTTTCTACATCCTCTGAGTTTCTACCACAGATTTGTCTTGACACTAAAGTAGCATTCCAATAATAAAGATACACAGACACAGCCCCACAGCCTGGAAGCCTATCCTCTGAGTGTGAGTGTGGTCTGGGAAAGCAATTCTCACTGCCAAGGGTTTTCACAGCCTGGGAAAGTCACAGTGAAGACCTTTCTATTCAGTCCCCGCCCCCACTTAGTCCACATAATAAGTCATGCTTTTTTTTTTTTTTTTTTTTGCTTGTTTTGTTTTTTTGATACAAGGTTTCTCTGTAGTTTTGGAGCCTGTCCTGAAACAATCTCTTGTAGACCAGGCTGGCCAAGAACTCACAGAGATCCATCTGTCTCTGCCTCCAAGTGTTGGGATTAAAGGCGTGTGCCACCAACGCCCCCGACTCCCAGTCATGGTTTTAAGGAAAAAGAGTCTGAAGGAGTTCCAAGTCACTCTCTGGTTTTTGTTTCAAGCTGGTTTTCTTACTTTTGTGGTTCTTCTCAGCACTGGGTTTAACATTCCACCTTTGCCTTTTTCTATCATTTTCTAAACATGGAGCAAAGTCCCTCTCTTGACAACTTGCAAAATTGGCTTCATCTCTGTCTCTAGCTACATTGACCTAACATTTCTTTCCATGCAGGAAGAGTTAAAGTTCAGGTAGTTCAGGAAGGCTCTGGTTGAGAATACACTGTCATCCTAAACACCTAGTAGAGGTTCCTCAGAGGCATATGCTTCATCTAAGCCACTAAAGAGTCAGAATTCTTGAGGACCCAGGGAACTTCTGTTTAGGACATCCTCCACCCTAGGCTGACAAAATGCTGATGACATCTTGAGAAATCATCTTGTTGGGAGTGGATCCAGGCAGTATGCTTTGCCAGAACTAGTCAAAGCTTGTGGTTTGATTGAAACTACCTCTCTGTGATAGGGGAGTGGTTAGGAACACAGAGTCAGAAACCTCCAACCATGGTTCAGGTTGATGCCTTGATTCCCCCAGCCCTTCAGCTTTCCCAAATACACACGGAAACAACAAAATCAATCCTGTGAAAGCAGTAGTGAGATCCATACTCCCTGTCATCCAATGGATGGCGCGAACAAAGGCGGCTGATGGGTGGGGAGGTAGTAACATGAAAGTAACCCTTTGGAGTCTTGACTCTGTTTAAATAAGGGCATCGTTAGCATGATTCTTCTGGGGAAAAATGGGTAAGAGGAGTTTCCATGCTTTCACAGGCTGAATGAAAAAGAATGAGGTCTAGCATACCAGAGGTGGCCGCTGGAGAGGACTGCACTGCTTGGGGAAATGGAGAGAAAGACAGTAGTCTTGGAGGCGTGATATGGATAGTGTATGACTTGGCGGGCCTCCGAGCAGCAATGATACCAGGTAGAATATCCACTTATGAGCGCAGTAAAAACCACTTGAAAGACCCAGAAGGATTACAAAGTTACCTGTAACTCTAGCTGGGAACTGTTCACTATCTTTATAGGTATTCAAAAGTGCTTGAGGTAGAAGACTTGACAAGAAACTAAATATCCCATGTGAGCAAGCATGTGTTACTAAGAAATTCAGATTGCATGACAGCTCGTGTGTTTCCTTAACTTTTGCATCAAATTTTAAGGTTAGGTGCTAAGTCTTTCTCACTCCTGTGTCTCGTATAAGCACGAGCTCTCGTCCTGGTGGAATGCTGTGGAAACTGTTAAAAGTGCCTTCCTCGTCCATATCTTCTTAAGGCAGCTAGCCCCAGTTTTACTTTTCTGCCTCATTTTCAAATGTCACTGAAATATGCTCTTTGTATTATGAACTCAGCCAGTTGAGAGTGTCCAGTCTGCATTTTAATTAATTTCTACAAACCGGCAACTATTATTATACCACATGACATAGATTTAGAACACCCCGGCATACCCAGTTGCTTCCTGTGCTCCTCAATAATCATCCCCCATTCCAGTCTTCAGACCCAGGCACCTGCTGATGTCTGATATATGTCATTTCCATTTTTTCAACTCTTCCAGAATTTTATATTAAGGAAACATATCATATGTCTGCTGTATTTCATTGCCCATATGTTTAACATTCCTCCATATTGTAACAGGTAGTGAAAATTTGTTGTTTTCATTGCTGTGTAGTATTCCACTATTAAAGAATTATTGCTGTTTTTGTTCTATCACTGAAGAGCCTTCAGGTTATTTATAATTTATTTTTAAGAAAAATTCTTCCACAACCGTTTGCATGTTGGTCTCCTTGTGGACATATGTTTTTCATTTATTTTGGGTAGATATCTAAGATTAGAATTGTGGGGCCATCTGGTCTTCATTAATTGAAGCACCTTAAACAAGGATTAATAAGTAAAAGACTGAAAGTAAGTTTTGTGGAGCTGAGACATGTGACTGGGGCTATGGGAGAAAATTCCTGAAAAAGAAAGATTACTGCGAAGAAAGACAAAACCACACAGAGATAAATTCACCTGCCTTATAATTTGGACCTCAGTGTTCAGAATGCCTAAGCATTTTAGCCAGCGCAGGTTTTTCTCAATTGTAATTGTAGTTCACACTGACCACAGCATATGAGTGGGGTTCAGGGGGCTACATCTGGGAATAGCCTCCAGAAATGCCCACTTTTAGGGAGGCATTAGATTTAGTCAGGATGAGAATTTGCCTTTAACAAAACACTCCACTTAGAAAGTTCAATTGAAGAATTCAACTCTTAGAATCTACAATACAGTTTGCATTTATTTCACTTGGTCTCTGCAAAGGCCATTCTGAGTATTTGTGTCTTCTTGAAGTAGGAAATTGTGCGGATAAAATTTAGGGGCGTGCAATTATGAATAAAACAGAGAGGCTGGTAATAATGGGAATTATTATTGCAGAATACATTCACAAGCCAAACTGCAGCTTCTTGATCAAATCCCATTAAGTAATAGTAAAGAAACTTACACTTTTTCTTTGTGCAGAGGTATAAAAGCCAGCACTCCTCTCCCCAACCCCTGTCCCACCCTGGACCCTTCCAGTACTTTGTGCTATAGTCCTAGTAGCCTCTTTCTGTTTTCCTGTAACATGTATTCGATTTTCTACTTCCCCTTACACCCCCACCCCCACTCCCACACATACACATGCACACACATCCACACATATATGCAATACACACACCGCACACACAATACACATAAACATACACATGCACACAATACACACATATACAATAACCAACCACACCACACACATACACATATACACACGCACACACAGATATACAATACACATACCTCACATGCATGCACACATACACCACACACATATACACACATACACATACATACAAAGGCACATACACACAGATATACAATGCACACACAAACACACCCACGTTGTTCCAGCACAACTCCAATGCTGTCACTCTTTCCTGCCTTCTCTGGATCAGAAAGAAGAGAGAGGGAGAAAGGGGAAGGAAAGGATGCTGATGGCCATAGGCAGCTGAAAGCATCAGTGAGACTGTAGGAATTTAGATGGTTTTGGAAATTACATGCCTACATTTTATTCTTATAAAGTGGTGATGTGGAGAAGGTAGTTGGGGTGTGAGTTGGGAGGTCCCATTCACTCTCTGCTAAAAGATAAGCTGGAATCCCAGGGACATTTCTTCATCGAAATGTGAACTGTGGAAAGATACTTTGACTTGCCATTGGGATTATTTTAAAGCCCCGGTCCTTCCCACTGCATATATACTCACAAAAGTTTAGGGGTTCAAGTGTTTATGAACACTCTCCCTTATGATTGCTACCAAAAGCATATACTTAGCTCAGTGACTCAAACTGGCGATGATTTCATAAGGGACAGAGGTGAGGATGGTATAGAGAGTTCAAATTAACCAGGTTATTGGTGTAACTTATTCACTGGACTTTCTCATAGAATTTCTAGGACCTATTCTGTCATGATTAACAGTAACCATTGTTACTATTTGGTTCATCGGTTTTCTGAGTGCTTGGTTGTTTCAGTTCGAGGTCGATTTCTAACACGGCTATATTTCTAAACACCTTGTTATGCTAAGTTCCTCCTAGCTGAATGCAGCCGTTGAATTAGATAATTTTAGAGAATGTCTCTTAGCTGCCTTCAAACTACTCCCAAACACCACCCCAGTCACCACATCACCACACACACACACACACACACACACACACACCTATATACATTTCCTGTAAAAATTGGCCTTTCTTTTTGGTGCCGTAGTGGTTGCCTCAATTTTTTTAAACTTCTTTAGTTGACGCTAACTTCCTCTACATGCTCCTTATCTCTGCAATAATCTTCAGGGGTTTTTTTCCACTGGAAATAAAGAATAATTTTCATTCTTCCAACACTACTTGGGTCAAGATCTTGAGAGGCATTATTCTGGATTATTTGGTTAGAAGGCAGGTTCATTTGAGTCATTTTTTTAGAGAGACAACTCCTTTAAATGCTCTTTTTGGAAAAGATTTCTATTTAGACAGACAGTCAAATGGAAACCCTGTTTTTATTGAGACACTAAGGAACAAAGTGACTGCTGGTCCACTGGGGTTTTCATCACTTACAGGTTGCACTGGTATGTTATAGCTCAGCCCCAGGGACATGAAGGCTGGGAATTATCATGTGTCAGAGTGAGATGCTAAGCCCAGGTCACTGGATTATTGCTTTTGGGAGGCGACATGAGCTCTGTCAAGGTGTGAGTGATTTGTTGCTTCATCGTCTCTCTGATATTAAATTTTGAGGATTGGGTTCAAGTTTGTACTTTGGGGGCCATCTATCCTTATTTGTCATATAAAAGGGAGTGCATTAAACCACCATGCGATGGGAGATGGTGAGGTGCTTTGTTTGTTTGTTTGTTTTGTCTTTTTTTTTTTTCAAAAAAAATCACCAAGATATATCTAGACCAGGCTGGGTAAAAATTAAGACACAGGTGATTCTAATAAACAATCAAATGGCTTAATAAACCTTAATAATATTATTCAAAGGACTATACACCCCCAAATGGCAAAGCATAGGCAGGACATTTCTTTAGCACCCTTCCTCATCTTATGTCATAGGAATGCCAATGAGACTCCTCCATCCTCCACCTCCCACTTCCTAGTGCCAGATCTGTAAGCGCTTAGCCAACCAAGCTGGGAGATGCAGAAGAACTGAAGGGAAGGAGTAACCGGATGTCTTGGGCTTTCTTTCCACTCCAGTCTCTTCTCTTCTCCTGACACCACCTCATTACTAGACGTAGGCACTAGACGTGACAGTCAACTGCATCTGAACTGAGCAGAGAAGAGGTAGTGAAGGCAGAGAGTGCAGGAGACATGTCTCAAAGGCAGCCTCAGGCATCTAATCAGACTTTAATTTCCATCACAAATGACACAGAAACCTCCAGCTCTGTCGTCTCCAACGATACCACACATAAAGGATGGACCGGAGACAACTCTCCAGGAACAGAAGCACTGTGTACCATCTACATCACTTATGCTGTGATCATTTCAGTGGGCATCCTCGGAAATGCCATCCTCATCAAAGTCTTTTTCAAGACTAAATCCATGCAAACAGTTCCAAATATTTTCATCACCAGTCTGGCGTTTGGAGATATACTACTTTTGCTGACTTGTGTGCCCGTGGATGCAACTCACTACCTGGCAGAAGGATGGCTGTTTGGGAAGCTCGGTTGTAAAGTGCTCTCCTTCATCCGGCTCACTTCGGTCGGTGTGTCAGTGTTCACGCTAACAATTCTCAGTGCTGACAGGTGAGTTGCTTTTCTCTGTTCTATTGCTGGGATGGGAAATTAGGCAAAAAGAAAAAAAGAAAAGCTTGTGCTTAGCGTTTACCGGCTACCGGTAAGCTTCTCTTACACGGTGTAAGCTTGGAAAATCCAGTAGCATTTTAAAATAAAAGTTAGAGGAAAAATGTCAAAATGCCTTTGTTAGCATCTGAAGAGTGCTTGAAAATATATGCTCTGGGCAGGGGGGTTTTCTTTTCTTTGAAATGTAATTGTTTGCTTGAAAGAATAGCAAACGGTGTTTTTATTTTCCTCCGGCTTATTAAGTCAGGAAAATTGTTGCAGGTGCAAAGAAAAATACTCATGCTTTATACATTAGTGCAGCCTAGTGGTATAACAGAGTCAACATGAAAACACGGGCATAGGTGTGAAATGGACTGTGTGTGCATTAACATGTACCAGAAGGATGGAAAAGAGAGAAAAATACATCCAATTTATTTGAAAGTACCCAGATTAGCTAGTAGAGGGAAAACAGTGAGGTTTTCCGTGCTCTGGTAATTGGGTGTCATGTCATTACTCAGTTCTGCCTGTTTTCTCTATAAGCATGGGGTGGCATTTTCATTCTCAGAGAAATAAATTAATTCTGATGGACTTTTAGAGTCCTGTGGCCAGAGCATGTGAAGCAGTCTCACTGTCGTGGAGGTGGGGCTCCATGTTAGGGTTGTTCTCAGTTCGAATATTGTGTGTTTAATAAACTATTGCAGAATAAGCATGAAAATGTGAAAAATGTGGCTCTAAATATCAAAAGCAATGCTTTAAAATGTTCCCAAGACTCTGTAGGTCATCAGTGCCCAGCAGTTCTGAAAGGAAGGCTCTGGATTCTGGAATCTGACAGGAGCAAAAGCTCAATGTGTCATTGTTATTATCATTATTATTATAATCATCTTGATGAGGTTGTTGCTTTACTGGTCTAGATTCTTGAGGGCAGACTCCTATAAAGGCTACAGGTTTTAAGGTGTTTTTGTCTGAATGGGGAGGCATCACTGCATGGACTCTAGCTTCTGATTTTACCCCAATCTCCCCGATTGATTCATTAGCTTAGGGAAGGAAGTAGCCCTTATCAATGGGAAAAACATGAGCTCTCTGCTTCTTACTGGTGGAAATCTTATCTAGGAAGAGTGAGGACTGCTTACTCATCCAGGCAAGTTAATTCAATTAACATGAGTCACTTACACATACAGAACTTCTTTAGGATACTTACGGCCTCATATAGGTGATGAATTATTCTCAAGTCACACAGAGAAACCTGTTGAAAACATTTGTTCTAAATAGGGGGTCTGTCACAAAATTACAGAGTCACAGATCTAGAGTGTCTCATAAGAGTGAATAAAGGACAAGCTGATCAGAATACATAAATCACTGACTATCTCCTGGGTCTTTGGAAACACAGCCAGTTCTAGTTGGTTCTATATGACTGGAAAGGAGGAAGAACTGTATGATTGCTAAAGTCACACATGTTGCTGATTCCAACTCTGCTTGTGATTATGTCTTTCTAGATACAAAGCCGTCGTGAAGCCTCTAGAGAGGCAGCCCTCCAATGCTGTTCTGAAGACCTATATGAAAGCTGGTGGCATCTGGATCATGTCTATGATATTAGCTCTGCCAGAGGCTATATTCTCAGATGTGTACCCTGTCCGAGATGCTAAAAGAAATGTGACCATTGAATCGTGTAACTCCTATGCTGCGTCTGAGAGGCTCTTGCGAGAAATACATTCTCTGTTGTGTTTCTTAGTGTTCTATATTATCCCGCTCTCGATTATCTCTGTCTATTACTCTTTGATTGCCAAGACGCTTTACAAAAGCACCTTGAATATACCAACTGAGGAACAAAGACATGCCCGAAAGCAGGTATGTTATGAATTGTTACTCCCGCAAATACAGCCTAAATTTAGAAGTTAGACCCCTCGCCACCTTTCAGTGAGCTACATTGCATTTTTTTGGGTAGAGATCCAGTCCCCAAAGTATCTATCACACACTGAGCAGTGCTGAGCAAGTTATTGGACCTCTCTGAGCCCCTCTGAGTGACACCAAGAGATAAAACTCCCAGCATAGTTCCTGATGATACTCATGGTGAGGCGATAGGTATTATAGACGGGGTAGCGGAATTGTGGGAGCAGTAGGGGAATCCACATACCACAAGTTTATAAAGCCAAGCATCATTTGCTTTAGCAAGTATCACAGAGCAGTAGAAAGGCACAGGATGCTGAAACTGGCAAGAGTCATCTGACATTACTCGCTGGAAACGACTTCTCTACAGATGAGCAACCTGAGGTCTGGAGTGGGTGAAATGAAGTGCCCATGGCAAGAGAACAGTGACTCACACACACTAGATTAAGACCATTGAAGGACTGAGGTGTGCTCTTCTTTCATAAATCTGTACAAAATGAAAGGATGGTACCAAATACCGTCCTGTTAGGTTGGTGGTCAGGGAGGCTTCTATCCTGGAGAAGAGGGAACTAGTGCCATTTACAGAGAGGGGAGAGGGAGAGAGGGAGGAGGGAAGAGGGAGGAGGGAGGAGGGAGGGCAAGAACTGTGCCTTTTGTGTAATCTATCAGTTGAATAGCTGTGCTCATAAGGCTGAAGCTATGTAAGCGATGTGCTTGGTGTCCATGTGATCAGTTATCTTTGCTCTGTCTGAGCCTCTATTTTCTGGGGTGCATCTTGTATATTTACAGATGTGAATAGGAGAATTCTCACAGATGGTGGATGACCCATTTTGTTTTTATTCCTCTCTGACTACATGATTTAAATCCCTATAGATTAAAAGCAACTTTAGTACCAACCTGACAACTTTCCTAAACTGCAGAAGACTGCTCTCGCCTGTCTGTCAGCCTCTGCGGAGCTGCTCTGAATAGTATCACTCTCTCCTTTTAGTGAAATTAAATCACTGGGGATTCCACAGCACTGCCTGAGTTAACTAGAGTATCTCAACATCTGAGGATGGTGGGAGGCCTCAGAATGAGAGCTAATGAGACCAAGATCACAGGTTACCATGCCAATTAACTTGTCATATTCTGTCTCCACAGGCAGACTTCCCATGTGTCCCAGCCAGTTAGCTCATAAGCATGTGTTCGAGGGGAGGCTGGCTTGTTAACTGTAAATTCCTATGTCAATCTAGAGGCTATTTTTTAAATCTCTACCAGCTAAATGGATATTTTTTTGTGTGTGCAATTTTCTCCACATACAGATTGAATCCCGGAAGAGAATTGCCAGAACGGTTTTGGTGCTGGTGGCTCTGTTCGCTCTCTGCTGGCTGCCGAATCACCTCCTGTATCTCTACCACTCGTTCACTTACAAACGCTATGATGAGCCCTCGAACGTCCCTTTCATCGTCACCGTTTTCTCTCGGGTGCTGGCTTTCAGTAATTCCTGTGTGAACCCCTTCGCTCTCTACTGGCTCAGCAAGACCTTCCAGAATCACTTTAAAGCTCAGCTCTGCTGCTTCAAGGCAGAGCAGCCTGAGCCTTCTCTTGGTGACACCCCTCTTAATGATCTTACTGTGATAGGGCCGGTCCCAGGGACTGGGAGCACTCATGTGTCTGACATTAGTGTGACCCTGGTCAGTGGCTGTGGCGTGAAGAAGGCAGAGGACAAGGTTTAGCTTTTCCACTAAGGAAAGAAAAGGTGGTTTCTTAGTCTCATTGCGTGTATCCAGCTTTAAGCTGGGCATAGTATGGTGCCTGGGTTTTTGTTGTTCAGGAGTTGTTTTGAAGTGTTCAGAATGACTTGTCCCTGAGAGTAAACGACAAACCATCATTTCCTTCAAGGTGCAAACAGTAATGCCGTTTGGGGCTTTCTAAACACAGTGAAGCCCAGCAAGTCGAGAAAAGCAGGTTGAGAAATGGCAGCCAACTGTGAAGAACACTGTATATAGGAGGGATGGTAAATGAATGAGCCAAATGTTTAAAAATCTAATTGAATCCCTCCTGATGTTCCTCACTCTCTTGTACTCATGTGGTTGTCATAAAATTAGTGGTTGTGCTTACTGTGTGCCGTAAATCTAGAGATTCTACTCTGTAAATGAGGAGATCAAAAAGAGATAAAGCATCTCTCGTGGTGTTTTGTGAAACACACATATATGTATATATTACAGAGTTACCACTCTCTTCCTCCAGTCACCATTCCATCATAAGAAATCATGCAATTGAAATGAAAATGTTTGAGAGTCGGAGGGTGTTAAGCACTGAGTCTGGGGCAGGGGGCTTCCCTTGCTGGGTCAACACTTCCTGGCTTAGTGTATTGTACTCCCATTGCTTAATAACGAGGCATGGCCATTTCTCACAAACATTGTGAAGAATTTGTCTTATTAATAGGCAGAACAGGGGCCACCATATCAGTGTGGTGTGACCATGGGCCCGAGAGGAAGATTCCTGTCCAGGTTTCTAAGCTGTCATTGACTGAAATTCCGTCCTCAGAGGAAACGCATTTTGTCTGGGTGAGCAGGGCCCTCTCTCTACAAACGTGCAGAACTGCCACTCTGGATCGCCATCACCTGGCTGTGCGAGCATCATCGCATCCTGCCTGCTTGATATTATTCCACTTGATGGGTGCCGAGTCCGAGAGCTCAGCTCTGCTTTTGGAGGTCAGAGAGAAAGCTCTGACTTTCTAGCCTCTGCTCTAACTTGCTAACACAAATAAGCTTGTCACTCACTGTAATTGGGAAAAAAAAACCTTGTAGTCAGTAGATCTGTCAGATTTAAACTTGTGCTTTCAGAAAATGTATTCTTGATGTAAACTAGAGTTTATCTTTGGCACTATAGTTACATTGTATTTTTAAAAACTTGATTTTTTTTAGAGTGCTTCTGGTATTTTTGAGCTTTAAATGGCTTGTGCCGTGGTGAACTTCTGCTAACTATGTGGCTCAAAGGGGGTGGGTGGGGCATATATTAACCCTGGGCTTGAAACGTCCTTAAAATTGGCTTACATTGGGGGTGCTAATATCGCATTAACATCGCTTTAAAGTGAGCAAAATTGTTGTAAAAACATCTGAGGTGAGCAAATAAATATGAAATAAAGTTAAAATGGTTTCGTGTAACTTTATATTCTAAAAATAATGACAATATAAGCGTACATTTTAATTCCAGGACTTACTATTTTTTTTAAATCATGAAGCATACAATATTTCCTTACTTTCCTTAATTATAAAAACATTATATATTTACTCTCTTGAGCCTAACACTTGAGAAAGAACTTTGTAAATGTACCAGATTGTGGAGAGAGAGAGAGAGAGAGAGAGAGAGAGAGAGCGCACTGAAGGGTGCTTCCTGCACAAGCATGGGGACCAGATTTTGGATTTCAGTACACACAGACCAGATGTGATCCTGTGCATACAAGTGCAATTACAACACCAGCACAGGTCGGGGCTGAGACAACGGGATCCCTGGTGCTTGCTGGCTGCTGGCCCAGCTGAAAACAAACAACAAACAAAACAGACCCCCCCCCAAACCATAAGATCTGGGTTCAGCAAGAGACCTTCTCTCCAATGGAATAAGGCAGAAAGTGATAAAGGAAAATATACGACACCCTCCTCGAGACTCCATGCATGTGCACCCGAATATGCACACCACATCCATACTTCACATAACGTACACTCATACACAGACTCAATAAATAATTAGTACCCAATTTTAAAAAGCACTAGGCTACTCAAGCCAAGAGAGTGTTTTCATGTTTCATAAAACTTCAGCTCTGCATGAGTTAGTGATGAAGTATGGATAAAACAGCTTCTTAGCTTCCTAGCCATCAGTTCCTTCCCCTTTCATAGCTAGAAAATTAGGGTTAAAATGCCCAGTGTGTCTCGGGGAGAATAACTGATTTTACCTCTTGTGGCTAACCTTACAGGTGGCCATAATATCCACAATTACATTCATATTGCTTATTGTTGTGCAAGCAATTTAATTTCTTTAGTGACGGTTCTAGATTGGGACAGATATGGACACATGCAAAACAAATTGTGAATATATCCTAAATTTGTTCATGGTCTTCCCTGGCTTAAGATTGAGGATACAGTATTCTGTGAAGTATGGAAACAGTCACAAAGGTATGCACAACCAAAACACGCCCCGAGGGTACATCTTCCTCAGTGAAATGAAAAGTGTTCCATTCTAACAATGTACACCTCCTGGAAGTAGCAAATTTAGTTTTAAAGAATTTCTGCAGTTCATATTATCTTATGTTTAAGATTCATCAACCCTTTTGTCAGAAGGACCCCCCCACACACACACACAAAACTAAGTTTAGAGATTACAAGATGTGGGGACAAGAACACACTCAAACAAGAGGCCATTCATATATATGAATATGCCTAGACATATTATATATACATATATGTGTGCTTACAATTAATAAAGACACAGAGATAGATATTTGTGTTTAACCTGAAGGTCAAACAAAGCAGCCAAGCCACTAGAGGGCTCTTACCTCTTTGAAATCTTCAGACCAAGTGAGAGTGAGTTCCTGTCTCATCTCATTTTATATTCCTCTCTAGTGCTGGGATTAAAGGTATGCACCACCAACTGGCCGCTATGGCTAACTAGTGTGGCTACTGGGATTAAAGGTGTGTGCCACCACTGCCTGGTTTGTATGGCTGACTAGCGTGGCTGCTTTGCCCTGACCTTCAGGCAAGCTTTATTTATTAAAGTACAAATGAAATATCACTAAAGTATATCTATATACATATACACATACACACACACATCTTAGTATAGTTCTTTAACTTTTTCAGAAAGTTTGTAAGCAAGGTAGGGGAACTTGTGCCCAGAAGGCCCTTGTCATGCCTTTTACCTTGTATAGGTGTCTGCTTTCATTCTACTTGGATGCTGCATCTGTTTGTACTCAAACTTGATGGGATAAGCTTATAGCGACAGGAAATCTAGTACAAAATGCAATGCTTCCTTGGGCTAGGTCGTCCACAGGCTTCCAGGAAGCTTTTGGGCAAAGGTGACCTGGAACCTAGACATAAGGATTTTTTTTTACCCAATTTCCTGTAGGGGAGTGTGAGGGTACTTCAGGCATTAGGAGTGTGTGGCATGTGCAGTAATGATCTCTCCTGTGTTGTGAACATACTCCAGAATGAAATGGAAGCCCAATAGCACATTAGTGAAAAGAGCTGTTTTACAATCCTCAGATTGAAGCAAGAACTTAGTAATGTTTACGTGAACCTAGCAAAATCCATACCTTGCATATGAATTCAGTTCTCCAATAGCTCTACAAAAACAAGAACCTCATAAAAATAAATATATTTCAAAACAAAAAGTACTGTTTGAAAACCACCATTAAGGCTAAAATCAGATTCACAGAGGTCTGTAAGAAGCCAGGGTGTTCAAGAACCCACCTCATCCAGTGTATTTACAAACAAAGGTGATTGGAATCGAAGTAACTCCTGGAAAGCGTTTTCCTACTGTCAAGTCTGGGTTATAATACAGATGTTGCCAGGTGGTAGTGGCGGCGGCGCATGCCTTTAATCCCAGCACTCGAGAGGCAGAGGCAGGCGGATCTCTGTGAGTTCGAGGCCAGCCTGGTCTACATAGAGCTTGTTCCAGGACAGGCTCCAAAGCTACAGATGAAACCCTGTCTCAAAAAATAAAATAAAAAAAAATAATATAGATGTTTACACATATATGTTATGCCCAAATCTGTGGGGTCCCCATAAAAGCCAGCAAAGGAGACTGAGTACCATATGTAAAAACAAAGAGCCTTTATTTTAATCAAGTTTGCAAACTCGGTCTCTCTGCACATCCAACATATTGGTATATCCGGAGTGCCCCAAGCTCAATTAGAATAGGGTTTTTATAGTAGTAGAGGTGGGGGTGAGGGGCTCTGAGGTTTAGGGCCCCTGATTGGTTGACATTTGTCTAGGGGTGTCCTGTTCAGGTGCGCTGGCAGGTGTCTCTATCTACAGCTCTCAGAATACCAGGCATTTCCTTTGAATGGTCTGCTTTTGGGTGGGGGTCGGGCAATCTTTGGCCTGGCCTGAGGTTCCTCTTGCAGCCAGGCGTTGTCTCTGGATAATGGTTGGAAGTAAAGAACTTCTTTTGGGTGACCTGCCCAGACTTAGCTTATCAGGGCTGGCCCCCACAATATAGAGTTCATTGCCACCTCTAATGAATTAAAATTGTACATAGTTAACAGCAACAAATGTTGTTGATATATGCAATCCACATACAAAAAGATTTCTTTAGAATTTTCTAGTTTTTTAGTATAAAAGGATGCTTTAAAACAAAATAATCGTTGCTCAGTATCTAGTACTTCTATTATTGTTCTCCAAACCATAATTGGGTCTCTCTCTCTTGATCTGTACCTGTCTTCCTGACTGCCTGTCCCAGAATCTTCCTCAGTACCTAGCAATTAATAGTTCAGTAAATACCTGCCCTTTTTTTAAAAAGTGAGGAACCCCTCACTTTTGAAGATGCATAAAATATTTTGGGGAAAAGTTCTGCTTAGAGCAGTTAGTGGGCTATCTTTCTAACACATGAAGAAATGGAGCCACATGGTCCAGGTGGTATTTATCTGTACATGGGGATGTTAATAGTCAAGCTTCAAGTGCCAGGCTTTAGCACCTCTGATCCCTTGCAGTATGTTGTAGACAAGTGTTACCCTCACCAACTGCACCCTGAAGGTGGTACCAGCTGCATAAAAAGGGGGTGAGATTAGGAAGTGATGGAACCTTCTGCCCCTCGTTCGTTCACTCATTCACTCACCTGACCCCCAAACAGCAAGTTACGTTGTTTGGGTTACTAGGATAAACAAAAGCCATGTGGACCCAGGGACAAGAATTTAAAAATAAATAAATACTTGGTTCATTCGTAGGGGCGGAGATTTGCGTGAGCAAGGCGCACGGCTTTCGCGAAGCGGAAGAAAATTGTCCCACGGTCCCACCCACCTCCCCAAGATGGCGGCTGCCGCAAAGCCCAATCAGCGCCAGTACTGCCGGAAGAGTCCCGCGTCTTTTTTCAGGCTATCGCGTCGTCCGAACAGCAGAGGACCCCACCGAGTCCAGGGTTCCTGAGATGTCACGGATTTCTGTAGGATGCGTCGTCGCGGATCCCTGGGGCGTTCCCGTAAGGACAAGGGGCGGCCACGCACCTTCGGAGCCCCGCCCCTGGCTCTCGCAGGCGTCGCGGTCCTTTGACGCCAGAGGGGGGAGCGTGCTGGCGCGACCCACTACGTCGCCGCGCGCGGATAATGGCGACTGCAGCAGCCTGAGCGGGGGGGACTTCGTGCTCCAGTAATTTCCTGTTGTGGCGGGAGGAATCTGGGGTGCCTCCGGAGCCGGCGGCTGCAGTGCCCGCGCGCCTGCGCGCTTCCGCCTCGCCCTGGCCCGAGCGGTTGCGTCAAGGCCCCGCCAAGCCCGCCAGGTGGGTGGCCGCGCCTGCGCCCGCAGCCTCAAGGCACATGCGCGCGCGTGGGGGGCGGGCGGGAGGGCGGAGCCTGGGCGGCGCGACTCTGGCTTCCCGGGGATTGCTGGGGCGCTGCGGGGAGGCGGGCCAGGGGGCTGCACCGCACGTTCCGAGCACTGCCGACCTCCCATTCTCTGCTCCTCTCCAGAGTCGTCTTGGCCTCTTCACTTCTCTGAGCAGTGTCCCTGGGACCAGGTCAGAAACATGAGTGGCAACAACTTAAGCGGGAACGACGAGTTCGATGAGCAGTTGCGACTGCAAGAATTGTACGGAGACCCCAAGGACGGTGACACCCAGAATGACCCGTCTGGAGAAACCGATTCTTTGGGACAGCCGCCCGATGACACTCCCTACGAGTGGGACCTTGATAAGAAGGCTTGGTTTCCTAAGGTACAAAAGAGTCGCTCGAGTGCGCTTGAGTGCCACTCTGGAGCGGGGCTGTGGGATTCCCTGGACACCCTTGCAGGACACCCCTCTTAGTTTGCTCTGCTGAACTACTAGGTCCTCGAACCGGTGGTTGATGGCTCTTCTATTTGTCCAGTCTATTGCAGTACCGAAGTATAAAGGAAAGTAACTCTTAGGGTGGTACCTTAAATAGTTTTTTTTATGCCTTATTAATTTTTTTTTGCAAAGGTCACAGTTGGTTATTCTATTGATGACTGCTTTTTATTGCCAAGAGAAAAACACCGAGGAAAACACCTTAGTAACAGTTTTTTCCTGTATTGTCAAACTTCTGTGAGGTGTTTAGTGAGCGTGCTGTGGACAGAATGGAGCTTGTTGGTTGGGTGGGGGGGGGGAAGCAGCCTTTTACCTCATTCCATTGAATAAACTTTTCTCGCATCTTGCTTTATTTCTCTACGGAATTTTGTTCCAGCGCATCTAGTAACCACAGGAATATAACCAGGACAGCACGGAAAATGGTTGGAAGAGGTCTCTACGTTTCTTTTGAGTACTTGGGAATTGCTGATGAAAGAACTGGTGCTAAGCCTGGCGGGGAAATTGTGTGCTGAACGTTCCCTGCTAGTCTTAGCCCATCAGTATTAAAGTGACGCGACAGCCAACTACATAGAACTTGTCTCCATCGCGTAGACAGATTGTTAGTTTAAAAGTTATATCCGCTCTTCGTTCCCATTTTCTATGTGTGCATATCTCAAGCTCCCCAAATTGTTCAAGTTTACTATCCCGCTTCTGAACTCACAGTGCCAACTTGAATGTAGATGTGGTTTCTTCTACCTTCTGAGCGCTTTTAGTAGTCCAACAAGCAGTTACTTGTTGTTTTTGAAAGTTACTTTTGTAACTTTTGAAAGTTACTTTTGTAGTTGAAAACCATAAATAACTTCATTCAGCCTTTCTGCAATAGTGCTTTCCTCTGCAAAGCCAGGACGATGGGTGTGCATTGGGCTTGTCTTTCATTTTGTTACGCCACTAAGCCCTAATGGGAATTAGTGCTTGAACTAAAATGGGCATTTTGTGTTGTAGCACAGTTGCCAGCTTCATTCATAAACTTAAAAATCTTAGTGTTCGTATGTGTTTTTGTGCATCTGTGCACCCAAAAGTGGATTCTACGATTAGATTTCTAGTTGACTTTTGGTTTTCCTCTTTCTCACTATTTGATTCTTCTTTTGCTTTATGTATTGGCCACGTTAGTCAACTATACTGTAGAGAAGTAGTAATTTATAAAACAAGTAGAAAAGGTACTGGTGTCACTTAAAATTCTCTATCATACTTCTTGTTTTGGCAATCCAAGTACTTTCGTCTGTTTTTTATCATATTACACAGTTTTGATATAAGGGACTTCTCACATTATATTTTATTACAGCTACCCTGGCATAAACAGTTGTTTAAGTCTTAGATTATATTATTGAATGTGTTATATTAAATGTATAACACAAGTGAAGTAACCATGTTTTCATGTGTGCTGACTTAACCCATTTAGATCACCGAAGATTTCATTGCTACGTATCAGGCTAATTACGGCTTTTCTAGTGACGGCGCATCTAGTTCTACTGCAAATGTCCAGGACACCAACATGAAGACTGTAGAAGAACCTCCACAAAGAGAAATCCCCGAAGCCACTGACTCCAAAAAGAGGGGAGAAAAGAGAAAGGCTGATTCAGGCAAGTGGTTCTGTTTTGCAAAACCCACGTTTAAAAATAAAATAGGAAAATGCGTGAATAATACATTTTACATTTTGGAGAATTACATTAGCATTGAAGGAATGGTAATATGAGTTTTCACTTTAAAATAGGCTTAAAGCCATTAAGATTTGAGATAGTCTTTTTTTCAGAGAGAGCCTTAGAACTAATTCTCAGTCAAAAGGTTTATATATTTTGAAAGTGGGAAGTGATTTGAATTAATCTTCATCTTCTTAAATATAAGAGACCCTTCTAAAAGTTTTCAGAAACTGCCAAGATTTCATGATGTGATTCTTGTTGTTTCTTACAAATATTTTATTTATTTCATTTTGATTTTTAGGATGGTTCCATGTTGAAGAAGACAGAAATACAAATGTATATGTGTCAGGTATTTATCCCTTTTTAATGCAGCTTTAAGGCTGGAAACACTTAGTGTTATGACTTTGTGCTAAGTGATTTCTAATTTTTAGAGTGTTTTGTTCAGCTGTTCATGTTAACTAGGAATTTACTTAGTACAGAACAATGAGAAATTATGTAATTTTCCATGTTCTTCTGTATGCCTGCCTTAGATGATTTACATCAATTTATCTGTTGAGATGTAGTGAAGCATAGCATAACATAACTGTGATGCATTTTTAATATATAAAATGTGAATGATATTCAGATTTATAGATAGGAACTTTTTGCACTCATTTACACAAATCAGCGTTACTCTTACCTTCGTTGTAGGTTTCTTGTTGGTAAAATGCTAAATAACTTTTATCTTCATTACATGCTTGAAAATTGGTCTCTGAAATTATAGGTCTGCCTCCAGACATCACAGTGGATGAATTCATACAGCTTATGTCCAAATTTGGCATTATTATGAGAGATCCTCAGACAGAAGAATTTAAGGTCAAGCTTTACAAAGATAATCAAGGAAATCTTAAAGGAGATGGGCTTTGCTGCTATCTAAAGGTTGGTATATGGTCCAGTACATCTCTTGTCTCCCCAATTTTAACTCAGGAGCCAGGGCTGGAATCTTTTATAGATGCTAACCTAAACCAAGAACCATCTAAAACAGAATAGAAAGAAAACTGAAATTTCAGACTGTGACTGTATATAGGTGATGCTCGTACCGTATCAGATTTTTAATATATATAAATTACTGCTTCTATACAGTATATTTGACTAAGGGTGCAAATACATAACACAAAAGAGTATTAAGTAAGACAGAGTAAAATCCAAAAGTCAGTAACACTAGAGTTATTTGCTTGTTTTAAGAAACTGTTTGCTTCAGGGTCAAAATGTTATGTCAATATGTGATCGAGGGGCTTTTCTTAACTCCAAAAAAATCTCGCTGTAAAGATCTCATTATTGATGTATGTAATCAGCTGTTTAAAAATCTGAGGAGAAAAACATGCCAGTGACATTATTTGCACATTAGAATGAATTGGATTGGGGTTAGCAAAGTCTAGCCTGCCACCTATTTTTGCAAATAAAATTTTGTCAGAACACAAGTATGCTTACCAACGCCTTTATGTGTGGCTGCTTTTGTGTTTCTCAGTAGCGTCAACCTCTGACCCTCCAAACCTAAACTATTTACTTACCGGCTCTTTACAGAGAGAATTTCCTAACTTCAAGTTAGACTGGAAAGAAGATAGTGAATTTTACTTACTGATTTCAACACCACAGAAGAGAACTCAAATGGAAATTTTCAGAATTTCTGTGCTCTTTTGTACAGGGGTTGCTTATTGTGAAAGAAAATTATCATTAGTGGAATACTGGTCACCTTAGGAGCATGTATTGTTCATTGTTGCTTGGCATAAAACAAATGGCCCCAATTATGACATAGGAATTTTTCCTAGAACCTGAAAATAACTACAAATTAAAGTAAAAAAGATAATGTAATAATACAAATATCCTAGGTGTGTAGTTAGTGGACAGTATACAGTGGGGTCAGACGACAGTAGATTTAAGCTGGAAAGGTTTGGGATTATCAGCTTTTAATCTGTTTTTTTTAAGCAAGATGGGTTAGTGGACACTAACACAACCATGACAGTTTTGTGTGTTGATATGTAATATTTGAGAATTTTACCAGTTCAAAGATGACTAAAAATCTGTGAAGTTTTCAAAGAGGAGGGTGTTGATTGAATGTTTATAAAAAAAATTATTTTTGGGCCGGGCGGTGGTGGCATACGCCTTTAATCCCAGCACTCGGGAGGCAGAGGCAGGCGGATCTCTGTGAGTTCGAGACCAGCCTGGTCTACAGAGCTAGTTCCAGGACAGGCTCCAAAACCACAGAGAAACCCTGTCTCGAAAATCAAAAAAAAAAAAATTATTTTCTTAAGTGTGCGTGTGTGTGTGTGTGTGTGTGTGTGTGTGTGTGTTCATGAATTTCTATACACATGAGTGCTGTTGCCTGCAGAGGCCAGAAGATGTTGTATCCCATGGAACTGGAATTGTAGATCGTTGTGAGCCACCCACTATGGCTCCTGGAAACTGAACTTGACTTCTCTGCAAAAAAAAAAAGCATCAAGGGCACTTAACTGTTGAGCCATCTCTTAAACTCCATGATAGGATTTTATATATTGCTTAGTGAAACACTTTTATAAAAACTTAGGGCTAACAAAAGTAACATATTATTAAGCCAGTAAATTGCACTTTAGAAAATAAAGTTAATTACTCCAGAATCCATATTTGATTTGAGCAGCTGAGGTCAGTGGTCCTTTTGCACTTCCCTCGTACCTTTAAATCTTTGACTCTGTTTGAGTAGGACCTAGAATCCATAAATGCATTTAATATATTAGCCATTAAATAATTATCTTCTACTCGGTATGTTATTACAGACCTACATTTTAGTTTGATGAAACTGAACATTAAGGTTTGGCTGTATTATTTCCATTCCTTGAATCATCTACTGTTAAGTAAATGTTCCGGAGTTTCAAAACTGGAATATTCCACAGAAATTATTCAGCTCCTCTCATTCTGCAGACGGGAAATTTGGTCTCTTGGAGACAAAAATTATCCAATAATATAACTTACTGAACATCTACTATATGCCGTACCCTAATATAATTTTGTCGGAAACTCTGTGATGAAGATATTATTTTAGCTTTTAACAGATGGAGAAGTTGGTGTTCAGAGAACTAGTCACATGCCTAAGTTAACACAGGTGTTGGAAGTATAGCTGTGTTTTGAACACAACTTTCCTGATTTATAGGTTAGGATTCTTTATCCCCAAACAAATAGTGGCATTGTTTATCTCAAGATCTCAAGTTTTGTTTTAGTGCTCAACTTTACTGACTATTTTATTTGCCATTATAAAGAGAGAATCTGTGGAACTTGCACTAAAGCTTTTGGATGAAGATGAAATTAGAGGCTACAAGTTGCATGTCGAGGTGGCGAAGTTCCAGCTGAAGGGCGAGTATGATGCCTCAAAGAAGAAGAAGAAGTGTAAAGACTACAAGAAGAAACTGTCTCTGCAACAGAAGTTTGTATTAGTTTCTTCTTTTTTGAAAAGTTTCATATACATATTTTAAAGCATATTTTTGGTAATAGCTACTTAGTTTTGTTACATCGAGCACGTCTACAGATTATTCTAAAAGAATTTCATTAGCTAATCAGGGATCGCCAAGCAATCTCTCCCATGGACTGATTTGGCAGTGGTGAGGAGGGTTTACTTTTTCTAGGATGATTTCTTTTAACTGGGTTCTAGGCTTCTTTATTTAAAAACAAAGTGATGAGTGATGGACTCATGATCAGTGTCATTGAACTTCATCTTCCCTCCATCACCTCTTTCCACACTTCCTGTCCCTCATCCTTGCAGCTTCCAGTCCGTCCTCAGTAAATGAAGAACTTAATTTTGGAGGTGATAATTTATCATGTAAAAGGGAACTTAATTGAGCTTAGTATTGAACATGGAATGAGGAGTTGAAGCTTATATTCCAGAACCATGACTTCTCTTTCAGAGTGGATTGAAATCAATTGCCAGGAGCTATATTTGTTTATACAAATTTGTTAGTAAAGGTTAGGAGTGATACAGGTTTTTATCACTGCATTTACTGGATAGTTGTGTATATATGTGCATATGTATAAAATATCACATTCCATTCCTGGTAATTTGATTTTAAGCATATTTTGACATATGCTAGTTTTAGGAAATTAGTCAAAATGATAAATACTTTCACCAGTGGATTATACTGAAATTCTTAAACATGCTTAAACTCATGATAAAATGATCATCAAATTTTCTATGTGTGGTTCCATGTGTTTTACAGGTTTAGTTAAAATAAACACGTCGGATTTTACAAACAGTATCAGGAAAATATAAGATTATAGCAAAGAGCCAGTAGTAGTATACTATTCAGTGCAATATATAGTATACTATATACAGTAGTCTTTTCAGTGTCTTCTGTTACAAATTACATACAAATTTAAAATGGTTTTCGGTTTCAAAGTACAATCAGCCATTCATATACATGGTTCTTTATCTGTGAACTCATTGTATCAAACACATACCAATTTTTTCTTCTCATCAGTGTCTATACAGTACAGCATGACAGCTCCTTACATAGCATTTACATTGTGAAAGGTATTAAATATAGTACTCGAGAGATAATTTAAAGTAAATGGGAAAGCCAGGTGTAGGATATAAGTCAGTACAGTGGTGTCCTATAGTAGTGTTCTGTGTGGCCAAGGATTTGGTGTCCAGCTGATGACTCCAGAAAGTTCTGTGGAACTATGTTGGAATCAGAAAATGACTATCATTAAGCTTGCACTAAAGGATTATATTCATCCTTTTATTTTCTCCTACAAATCTGGACCCAGGTTTTAGTTTACTGTTACTTTTTTGTTACTTTAGGCAGTTGGATTGGAGACCTGAGAGGAGAGCTGGACCATCCCGGATGCGACATGAGCGAGTTGTCATCATCAAAAATATGTTTCACCCCACAGATTTTGAGGTAGGAAGTGGTTTTTTAACATCTAAAAATTCTGGTATGTTTTCTTAAAAGAGGGTCCAAAGCTTACCATGCTCCATCTTTGTCAAGGCATATTCCTGTAGTCATGGGTAGGATAGGAAAATAAAACAAAGAAGCTGGGTTTGGAACTCCCTGTGTTTATCCCAGTGTTCTTTTGATTATATCCTAGATAAGACAGTTTATATTCATACTGTGGCCAAAATCACAGCTGCTTGCTATCTGAACTCAAAGATTGATGGGAACAGCTTGGATTTGTAGTCCAGTTCCATAAGCACCAGCTGATTTTGATGGAGAATACCAGTTGTATCTGAAAACTTGGTGTTAATAATAGAAATTTAATCCTTAAAGAAATCTGATATTTATAGTGGAGGTTGTTTTTTAGGACCACATTTTCACCGAGTTCTTTAGTGAATATTAATATCCATGTAAAATCCCCAAACCAGCCTTGTGCCTCTGATATTGTCTGCTAGTGTGGATAGATACTACAACTTTTGTTTTCTTTTCCTGGTTCTGGAATTAATGATAACATTTTGGACATAAAGGAAGAAAATGTTCTTAATGTAATAATTGTGATTTGGAAACATTTTCGTTGCAGTCTGTGTTTAATCTTGTTCTTTTTGTTCACGTTGTCAACAGTGTCAAAATGATAGTTTTAGTTTAGCCCCTTAGCAAGGGCCTTAAAATGGACGGTTCAGCCTTATCTCCATACCTCATGATGAGAGCCTGTTGACAAGAATGATGGCAGTTGTCTTGCTTTTTTGTTCAGGGTTCTGAACCTGGACCTCAAATCATATCAATCTAGATCTGCACAATCTAAATAAAGCCACCACAAATTATTAAGACTAATTAAGATTCATCTTGGTGTATTATATAACTCCTGATAGAAGGGTTAAAGAGGAATTTTAAGGATTGTTTAGTTTGACTGAAGATTGGTTATGAACCTAAAGAACAGACATCAACATTAAGCTCTTTAGAGGAAAAAAAAACAACATTGTTGGATTACCCCAAGGTATCAGAAAAAAACTTATATTTGGAAGGATGGCATATATTTTTATTCCAAATACTTGAGTAATGTTAGAAGTTATATACCTAAAAATACTCTCTGATATTAGGGTAAATAATGATGGATAATTTTGTAATGTAACTTTAGATGGGTTCAGTGTTGAGTTTGAAGCCTTAACCAAAAGTACTCTGCCATGAAAGGTTGAATATCAAGAAATGAAGAATCACAACTCCAACATGAAGGGAAATTTCTTTTTGTGCACATCAGCACAGTCCAATAGAAGTGTACAATGTGAGAAGCTACATGTAAGCTTATTATTTCAAGAGCCTTGGTAAATAAAACAAGATGTAGCTAGGAAAATGAATTGTAATAAGGACTTGACCAGGAACCATACATGGTCATTGTTCACCATCTTAGTGTAAAGTTTAGATCAGAAGGTTACATGTGTAGCTTACTAGGTTAAAGAGTCTTGGAGAAGGGAAGAATTAGGCTACTGTAGAGCAGAGGTGAGGTGTTCCTTTCTGCCCCTTTTCATGCCCTAAAGGTTAGAGTTCTGTTCATCTTTACTGGGAGTCTTGAATCCTTCCAGAGTTCTGGGAGGAGAATCCTGAACTAGAGACCACCGGTACCAGCAGTACTTCAGTGTTTGTTTGTTTGTTAGCACATATGTGGAAAAGCAACAAGAATATTTTAAGAAATACACATACGTCTAAATCTCTAGTTTTCTTTTGCTACTGTCCTCCTCTCTGCCATGCTTGCCCATTTCCCCTCTCTCACTCTGAGTAGACTAAACTCGTAACACTGAGTGAAATCATCTAACTTAATTTTGTTTTGAGTTTCTTCGTTTATTACTGTGGTCTGAAGACAAATGCACTTAACATTAAGCAGAGTACTGTTTTGCATATGTTAACTTGTCACCGTAATAAATTTGGTTCTTAAATTATAAAGAAGGAGGAAACTCCATTTTAATCCTTTGTTTTTACAGGATGATCCATTGGTGCTGAATGAGATCAGAGAAGACCTTCGAGTAGAATGTTCCAAGTTTGGACAGATTAGGAAGCTCCTTCTGTTTGATGTAAGTTCGTGGCTTGTACCAGTCAGTCCTGACATCTTCCAGGCTGAGGAAGTGACTTGGATTACCTAGAGTTTAGATAAGTGTTTTTGTATTGCAGGCCTGCTGTCTGTCAGCGGTAGTTCAGTGAACATGGTTTACAAAGCAAGTCTTGGATTGTTTTCATTTGCTGAGCTTATTTCCCTTCCTTCTGACTCTTAAAGAGTAACTAGAAGAAAATGTATGGAACATCAGTTTCCTCAAAGTTCTTGCTTTTCTCTGGATTACTTACCTGATCATAGTCAAGGAGAAAACCTCATGTTTAGTTTTCTCTATACTTCAGAAACTGATAGAAAGTACTTATGTGAAGAAAAGTACCATTTCTTACAGTGGATTGCTGGTGTGCTGCAAGGGACTTTACAGGTCATGTTGCTTAATCCTCAGAATCCCTTTGAAGTAGGTAGCTACTATCTGTACAGATGAGGAGGCCACATCTTTTCATGCGGCAGCCCTTGCTCAGTGCTCGTTCAGCTCCTGACAGGCAGGATTTAATCCCAGGACACATCTGACCTTCGAGACAACACTCTTGACAATCTCAGGGTCTTACCTCTTGGATAGTATTGTTAACAAACATTTGCAGACACTGCTGGTTCTTGCTAGACAAGATGAAGCTAAAGAAGCAGCTGACCACTGGCTGGAATAAAAGGGAAGAAAGATTTCAGAAGTTTTTTACTTCAGAGTGTCAGGAGAACACTACTCTTTACCTGTCTTATGAAATGTGAATCTGATTTTTAATCTTGTCATTCAGTCCTCCTTCTTGTCTTTTTAGAGGCACCCAGATGGTGTGGCCTCTGTGTCCTTCAGGGAACCAGAAGAGGCTGATTATTGTATTCAGACTCTTGATGGAAGGTGGTTTGGTGGCCGTCAAATCACTGCTCAAGCCTGGGATGGGACTACAGATTACCAGGTAAATCCTGCAGCTGTCAAGGGTGCAGGAACTGCTGCATTGTCAGCTGCAGATCTACTTTGGGGTTTGCTTAATCTGTTTTGTATAATACATCTTGTAAATAATGTTTTACATTGGAGGATAGAGAAAAACTTATCAGTTCCCAGTTTGTCAGTCTGAAATTTTGAGATTTACTCAGAATGATAAGAAAGGAGCAGAATAAACTAAAGTATTCCTTATCTCCCTTATTACAGAGAGTGGCCAGAACTCCAACAGTAATGTTTTAGGAAATGAACCATTTCAGCACCCCTTGGGTATTTGCATATATTTATATGATGTTTCTAAGGTTACCTGGATATAAGGTTGTGTAATCAAGGTATATAGTTTTGGAGAGCAGAGTAAGGAAGTGTTTAGATTGCTTTAGAAGAGTTGCTTTACAGAACCACGGTACTTGTGTCAGTATTAGAAATGCCCAGAGAAGCTGTTGCTTCTTTTCGCCTAACACTCATCTTAACCTTAGTTCCTGTTTGTGTGCAGGTAGAGGAGACGTCAAGAGAAAGAGAGGAAAGGCTGAGAGGCTGGGAGGCATTCCTCAATGCTCCTGAGGCCAACAGAGGCCTCCAGCGCATGGATTCCGTCTGTGCTTCAGAAAAGGCAGGGCCTTCCAGAGGAAGGCATTTTTCAGAGCATCTGAGCATGTCTAACACAGATGCTCAGGAAGCTATAACTGGAATGGCATTTGGAGAAACTATCGATGAAAATAAGTTTGAAAAGGCAGAAGATGGAGGAGAATTTGAAGGAAATGCTTCTGAAAAAGATGCTAAAGAAAGTGGGTCTGATGAAGATGACCCTGAGAGAGAGAGTGAAGAGGGCTGCGCCAAGAGAGAGAGTGAAGAAGGCTTCCCTGAGAGTGAGCTTGAAGAGGGTAATCCTAAAAAGGAGTCTCAAGGGCATGGTCCTGAAAGAGAATCTAAGAAGAAAGGCAAAGATAATTATGAAAAGAATGGCCTTGCCAAAGGGTCTGAAGACAGTGACCACAGCAGAGAGTCTGAAGGGGCAGATAGCTTCAAGAAAGAGTCAGAAGATGATGACTCAGCATCTGAGGAAGAGTGCTTAGAAAAGCAGTCTGAAGATGGCTCTGACAAAGACGTAGAAGAAAATGGTGTTAAAAAAGCTTTTGACCAGGATGCCTTTGACAAGGAGTCTCCTGTAAACGTTGAGAAAGAATCAGAAGAAAATGATAGTGACAAATCAGAATTTGAAGAAGGCTCTGAGAGAGTGTTAGATGATGAAGGCTCTGAGAGAGAGTTTGATGAAGACTTGGATGAAAAGGGGGAGGAAGACGAAGAGGAAGCAGTCGTATATGAAAGGGTTTTTGAGGATGAGTCTGACGAGAATGATGATGACTTAGAAGCAGACGAGGAGTGTGGGGATGCTGATGACAATGAGGAAGATGACATAGATGAGAAGCTCTTCGATGACTCCGACGAAAAGGAAGAGGAAGAAGATACGGATGTAAAGAAAGATGAAGATACCAATGACAAGCTGTTTGAAGATACTTCCAATGAGAAGTTTTTTGATGACGAAGAAGGTCTTAATGAGAAGTTGTTTGATGATTCTGATGAGAGAGGGACTGTGGGGAATGTGAAGGAAGACGGGTCTCAGTCCACAGACAGCAGCTTTGCCCTCAGTAGTGATGATGATGATGAGATTTAATCCTTTCCACTTGCTTTTTAGGGAGAGCCCTGTGTCTCTATTTGCCTGTGCTTCAGGGTCAGTAGTAGTGTTACATCAACATGTGCATAGGGTTAGGATGCCATCAGACTAACGTCTCGAAGGTTTCTGTTCTCACCTGTACCATTGCATTTAAATATGTTTATTGGCTCTTCAGGTAAAACTTCATAGTTCAATGCAGGTAAACTGGATACCTGTTTTCTGCTGGATTTATGAAATGCATGCAAAAGAATATTTTTAAAGTATCCAAATTGGAGTTTGTGATAATCAGAAATAAAGATGAATTGATAATATGCAGAAACTGAAATGTGGACTTGAGTTGATTTGTGTTTGGAATCAAATATTGCTTGATTCCTCCCACACCTCTTGCTTCCAGCTGTGTTACCACTTGGGTTAACCTTCCCCCTTCTGCACTATAACTTGGTCCTAAAGACAAAAGAAATGACATTTTAAGCTCCTTCACCAATCCTTGGAAGTTACCTGCTTTCTTTTTTACCCTCTTTCTATTAAAAACAAGATGTGCATGTGGTCCATAGCTTGAGTGATTGAAAACAGAGAAAAGGTGATCCGAGTTGGACTGTGCCAGTTTAGAAGATGACTGAAGTTACGAGATCTCTCTGCAGAAAGATGGGACGCACAAGCACTACACAATTTCTTAAATACAATTTTGAGAAGTTGATGGATTCCACTGGAGATTAAGAACTTTTTTCCTTAGGAATATAATTTTTGTTTTGTTTTAGAATCATGGTTCTTAGTATTGTGCCACATCAAGTTGCTGTAATACAATTATGAATCATCCTTGATCGAGCTTTCCCAATTCAGTATTGGTGAACTTGCTAATAATGTAGTGTTGAAAAGTTCTGTTGGGAGCATTGGACTGCATCAGTGCTCAAACGTCCACCTATTACAGACTATCTCTAAAGAAAATCAATACTTTGCCTTCAATACACATTGGTTGGAATGGGCAGTTCGACAACATAAATTAGGTCTACAACTATGACAGGAGGGGTCCTGGTGGGAAGTGTGTGATTTTGACTATAGTGGCAACACACACCTATAATCACAGTACTTGGCAGGCAGAGACCATCCTGGGCTCACGTTCAGGCCAGCCTCAGCCTCATAGTGAAACCCTGTCTCAGGAAGAAAAGCATAATTTGAAAATCCAGACTCTGCCATTAAACAGTGCATCTGATCAGTTGTTTGGGGGATTAAGAAGGATTAACACTGCTTGGCAAAGACTCCTTACCATTTGCAGTTGAGAAATACGACAGTAATACTATGTTTTGGACTTGATTGTCAAAGCATTGCCAACCACAGCACCTTACTGTGTGTGTGTTTCAACTAGGGTATGCTGTTCATATAACCTGATCAAATTTTTTTAAGTTCTTATAGTTAGTAAAAAAAAAAAAGTATTCATACTCTTTTCATGTGAACACTAGAAGTCACAACAGGTATGAAATGGTTAATAATTTGTACAGTGGCATAAATGAATTAGCAAAGTCTAATGGGTAAAAATAATGAAAATAAATGTATGAAATTGTCAAAAAATGGGACTACCTATTTAAAACCATACAGTACTTGCTCAATAATTCTATTTCTGCCTTTAATGCTCCTTAAAGGCTGGAGGATTGGCTCAGAAGTTAAGAGCACTTGTTGCTTTTGCAGTGGACCTGGCTTCAATTCCCAACAGCCACGTGGGGACTCACAAGCACCTGTAACTCCAGTCCTGGGAATCCAAAGCCCTCTTCTGACCTTCACAGACATCAGACATGCACATAGTGCATGTACATGCATGCAGGCAAAACACTCAACAAGGAAATTTTAAACGGTTTTTTTTTTTAGGACTACTCACAAGTTTTTCAAATATATCACATGGATTTCAACCCATAGTTTATGAAATAAAGTATCTGTAGGCATACCTTTGAATGGCTTAAACACCCTGCTGTCTAGTCCATGTGTACTCTGGAATAAGAAATATCAGACAGATGCAGAGAGCCACAGCCAAACATTAGGCAAAGCTCAAGGAATCCTGCTGAAGAGGGAAGGAAGGATTGTAGGAGCCAGAGTGGTCAAGAACACCACAAGAAAACCCACAGAGTCAACTAACCTGGCCTCATAGGGGCTCACAGAGACTGAACCAACAACCAGGGAGCCTGCAAGAGGCTCACCTAGGACTTATACACGGTTGTGTAGCTTTGTCTTCATGTGGGACTCCTAACAGTGGGAACGGGCTGCCTCTGAGTCTTGCCTCCTTTTTGGTTGACTTGTCCAGCATTAATATGAGAAGAGGTGCCTAGTCTTATTGCAACTTGATATGCTATATTTGGTTAATAACCCATGGGAGACTTGCCTTTTTTCAGAATAGGAATGGAGGAGGGGTAGGGGCAGAGGGTGTAACATGGAGGGGGCCAGGCTGCTTGTTTGTTGTTGTATTTGTCCTGCCCGGTACCCCACAACTGTTTATCCCCAAAGAAAATCACACATAGGTCTCCATAAATTATAAGCTGATTGGCCCATTAGCTCTAGCCTCTCACTGGCTAGCTCTCACATCTTGATTAACCCATTTTTCTGATCTGTGTTAGCCATGTGGCTCAGTACCTTTTTCCAGTGGGGCAGATCACATCCTGCTTGCTTCGGTGATCTGGGCAGGAGTGGGAGGAATCAACTTCCTCCTTCCCAGAATTCTTCTGTTCTCATTACATCATTTCTACTTCCTGTCTGGTTTTCCCACCTATACTTCCTGCCTGGCCAATCAGCGTTTATTTAAAACATGAGTGACAGAATACAGACAATTCTCCTGCACCACTTCCCCCACTTTAAAAAAAAAAAAAAAAAAAAAAAAACAAAGGAAAATATCCATAGTCCATTTTTTGGGAATGTGGGCGTAGTATTCCAGGCTACTTCCAGCTGGTTGGGGGCACTGATAATCTTATGGTGACCTAAAGAAAATTTAGAGTTCTGATCAAGTCCTGACTGAAGTATCCTGTGAGTCTTGATTGGCTCAGGCAGCAGTCTTGAAACTGTTCTGGATGAAGAACTCAGACATCTGGGTCATCTATTCCTGCCGGAGATATCTCAGGTGGTCTTCCTTGATCAAAGCTGAGTTTTCTTAACTCTGAATAAATCCACAGCCTCTCATTTTCTGTGGAAACAAAAGCAAAATCTCTTCTCCAAAGTAACATACCTTTTGACTTCAATTTTTTTAATTAATTTATTTATTTATTAAAGATTTCTGCCTTCTCCCCGCCACCACCTCCCATTTCCCTCCCCCTCCCCCATCAAGTCCCCCTCCCTCATCATCCCTAAGATTAATCCGGGTTCCCTGCCCTGTGGGAAGTCCAAGGACCACCCAGCTCCATCCAGGTCTAGTAAGGTGAGCATCCTAACTGCCTAGGCTCCCACAAAGCCAGTACGTGCAGTAGGATCAAAATCCCATTGCCATTGTTCTTGAGTTCTCAGTAGCCCTCATTGTCTATTATGTTCAGCAAGTCCGGTTTTATTCCATGCTTTTTCAGACCCAGGCCAGTTGGCCTTGGTGAGTTCCTGATAGAACATCTCCATTGTCTCAGTGTGTGGGTGCACCCCTCGCGGTCCTGAGTTCCTTGCTCGTGCTCTGTCTCTGACTGGGAGAAGATCTTCACCAACCCCGCAACAGACAAAGGTCTGATCTCCAAAATATATAGAGAACTCAAGAAAGTAGACTGTAAAGGGCTAATCAACCCAATTAAAAAATGGGGCACTGCGCTGAACAGAGAATTCTCAACAGAAGAAGTTCGAATGGCCAAAAGACATTTAAGGTCATGCTCAACTTCCTTAACAATCAGGGAAATGCAAATCAAGACAACTTTAAGATACCATCTTACACCTGTCAGAATAGCTAAAATAAAAAAACACCAATGATAGCCTTTGCTGGAGAGGTTGTGGAGAAAGGGGTACACTCATCCATTGCTGGTGGGAATGCAAACTTGTGCAACCACTTTGGAAAACAGTATGGCGGTTTCTCAGGAATTTCGCGATCCACCTACCCCTGGACCCAGCAATACCACTCTTGGGAACATACCTAAGAAATGCCCTATCATACAACAAAAGTATATGCTCAACTATGTTCATAGCAGCATTGTTTGTAATAGCCAGAACCTGGAAACAACCTAGATGCCCTTCAATGGAAGAATGGATGAAGAAAGTATGGAATATATACATATTAGAGTATTACTCAGCAGTAAAAAACAATGACTTCCTGAATTTTGCAGGCAAATGGACGGAAATAGAAAACACTATCCTGAGTGAGGTGAGCCAGACCCAAAAAGAGGAACATGGGATGTACTCACTCATATTTGGTTTCTAGCCATGAATAGGGGGCGTTGAACCTATTATGCATGATCCTAGAGAAGCTAATTAAGAAGGTGAACCCAAAGAAAAACATTTAGGCGATGAAAGGAGACAGAGACAAAGACCCACATTGGAGCACCGGATTGACTTCAATTTTGAAACCAAGGTATTTTCAAAATACTTATCTGCAACATTTATAAGCAAATATCTTTTAGCAGCTGTTGCTCCTTCCTCATCATTCAAACATTCAAAGAGAGCATAATAGCATACAATATCAAGATTCTCTGTGTATTTTCCATCTTTACGTGGCTTTATTTTAACCTCTATTTCTTTAATTTTACTTTTAACTTTTGGCTTTTTGAGACAGGTTCTCTGTGTATCTTTGTCCTGGAACTCCCTCTGTAAACCAGGCTATCTTTGAACTCACAGAGATCCGTCTGTCTCTGCCTCCCAGGCTTCTCTCTCTCTCTCTCTCTCTCTCTCTCTCTCTCTCTCTCTCTCTCTCTCTCTCTCTCTCTCTCTCTCTTCTTTTCCTTTGTTTCTTTCTTTCTAGAACTTTAATCTTTAGCCTGTATATATTTTTAACACACTGTAAACCATTTAGAGGTTTTCTTCTTCTTTGAATCTCTCTTTACTGTATATCTCTCTTTTTCTGACCACATGGGTCTTTAATTTGCTAAGGAATATGGAGAAGTTTTTGCCACAACTCTATGGCGTTTTAAGGTCCTTGCCAGGAAGCAAGCTGCAACAGTGTGTAAACAACACTGAAAAGCTCCTATGGCATTTCAAGTTCCTTGCCAGGAAGCAAGCTGCAACATTGTATTCATAGCTCCATAGTCTGGGCTGCCTGCTTGAAAGAGTCAGAGTTTTCCCTGGCAGGAAGGCCCAGAAAGCCTGCATTTTAAAACAGCTCAGCTTTTTTCCTGCTACGGCTGAAAACCAAAATGCTTTACTCTAGTCTTTCCCAAGCTTTCTCAGGTTTTCTGTGGATACTGTTATCCACGTGGGTGCCATTCTGTAACATGGAGGGGGCCAGGCTGCTTGTTTATTGTTGTTTTTGTCCTGCCCGGTACCCCACAACTGTTTATCCCCAAAGAAAATCACACATAGGTCTCCATAAATTATAAGCTGATTGGCCCATTAGCTCTAGCCTCTCACTGGCTAACTCTCACATCTTGATTAACCCATTTTTCTGATCTGTGTTAGTTAGCCATGTGGCTCACTACCTTTTTTCAGTGAGGCAGATCACATTCCGCTGTTCGGTGATCTGGGCAAGAGTAGGAGGAATCAACTTCCTCCTTCCCAGAATTCTTCTGTTCTCATTACATCAAGAGGGGAGGTGGAGTGGGCTGGGAAGAGAGGGGGAAGGGGAAACTTTGGTAGGGATGTAAGAAAGAATAAACCATTAAAAAAATTAAGGTGGTGCAGAGATGGCTCAGTAAGTAAAATACTTGCCTTACAAACCTAAGAGTTTGTGTTCAGATACCCAGTACCCATGTAAAAAGTGAGAGTTCAGATACCCAGTACCCATGGAAAAAGTGAGCTGGAACAGTGCTCACCTATGATCCTCTCTCTGGAGAGGTGGAAACAGCCGGACCCCTGAAGCTCACTGGACGGTTAGACTTGCCAAATAGGTAAGTTCCAGGTTCAATGAGAGACCTTGTTTCAGAAATTAATGTGGAGAGCAATAGAGGAAGACCCCAACATAGACCTTTGGCATATATGTGTATCCACATATACATGGATGTAACAACCCTCCCCACACCTCCACACAGAAGAACAAACCTCAAACTATTTTAGAAGATGATACTATCTTCTTTGGCACTATTTCAGGAATGTCTTCCCTGGAGAGATGAAAACAACATCTATCTCCTTTTAAGGTCTTTACAACCAAGTAGAAGCCCATCAAAGTTAGCTAACCTGGAGAAGTGATAAATTCATTGGGTGTGCTTACAGAGCACGGGTGAAGGCTTTCTTATGACATGAGTGACCTCCCAATGCTGCTGCCTGGAAAGTCTTCACGTGACATGAATGGCAGCTTCTCCATAGTCGTGTATATGGAATCCCTCCCCCCAGTTAGCCATCCCCTTAACACCCCCACCCCACCGAAGTCACATGCAGTTAGGGCATTAGGGCAGAAGTGAATACAAAAGTCTGGGAGGAGTGGCTGGCATCAGCGCTGAGAGTCTAGTGAGCAGCTGCATTGCCTTCATTGAGGACTGAGCATGGTCAACAGGCCTGCTAGTGACAATCTCTTGCAAGAAAGTATAGTGGCACTGCTGAAGATGGCAGCTGTTGTGTTCAGAGGACTGAGTTCTACAACAGGCAGTTTGAATGAAATACTGAAATCATGGCTGTTTACATGAGAAGTCCGATAATGGGAAATTTGGGTAATTTGTTCTGAGTACTCTTCTCCTTTACTTCCTTGTCAAGAAGTAGTTAATAATCGGTCTTTCTGGAGTTTCAAGGAGCCAAATCCAGTGTATTTGAAGCTGTTGCCTTTTCCATTCCTTAATGCAATCTGTTTTCCTCACGTAATTACCTGCCAACTCCCAAAGATTGGAGAGAAAATCAGAATTAGCTCTCAGTCTTATTCTGCCTTTCTTAAATAATGAACATCTTGTCTTTTAAAAGAAAACAAGCTTGGTGAGGTGGCTCAGTGAGAAAAGGTGCTCACTGCCAAGCCTTGTGACCCAAGTTCAAGCCTCAGTTCCCACATGGTGGAAAGAGAACCAAAAGGTTCTCGCTGCCAAGCCTAGGGACCCAAGTTCAAGTTTTCCGCATAGTGGAAAGAGAAAACCAGTTCTTCCCAGGAGTCGTCTGGTCTACATGCACGCGCGCACGCACACACACACACACACACACACACACACAAATAAGTGTTTAAAAGCAAACCAAACATTTCCATGTAATACAAAATACTGATTCTTGTTAGTTTGAACAGTAGCATGGTTTGGGGAGCTGTTCTAATCTCTCTGAGAGCAGTACTCCATATGTTTGGCCTTTGGATTAGATTCATTGTTCTTATATGTAGCTTTGACCTCTAACTCACTGTGTAAGTATGAGTCCTGAGTCTCCTGCCTCTACCTCTGACGTGCTGGATTGTGTGAATCACCACACCTATCTGATCCCTTTGCCCTTTGTGAACGTTTCTCTGTGTTCTTTTGGGTTCTTTTCCCTCTACTGATTCTCTCTCTCTTTCAGATACTACGTCCTAAGGAAAAGAAAGAACATCATGTAATATGTGTATGTGTGTATGTACAAATGCTTAAATGCGTGCGCAGTCTGTGTAATGATACTTGTATGCTTAGTTTCAGGCTGACCAGACGAGTGCTGAATTTGGAAAAGAGAAAGGAAGGGTGCATGGGACAGCTCAGAGAGAGGAAAGGGAAGGGAGAAATCATAATTGCCAGATCCTGGAAACAACCTAGATGCCCCTCAATGGAAGAATGGATAAAGAAAGTGTGGAACATATACACATTGGAGTACTACTCAGTGGTAAAAAGCAATGACATTTTGAATTTTGCATGCAAATGGATGGAAATAGAAAACACTATCCTGAGTGAGATAACCCAGACCCAAAAAGATGAATATGGAATGTACTCACTCATTAGTGGACTCTAGCCATAAACAAAGGACATCAAGTCTATAGTTGACAAGCCTAGAGAAGCCAAATAAAAAGATCAACCCAAAGAAAAAACATATATAGATCCTCTTGGAAATTGGAAGCAAACAAAATTGCCTGGCAAAAGTTGGGAGCATGGGGGTGGGTTTAGAGGTGGGGTGGGGGAAGGGGAGAGGGGAGAGAGAAGGGAAAAGGGAAAGACTGGAGAGTGCTTGGGGGAGTGGGAGGGTGGAGATGGAGGAAGGACAGATATAAGAGCAGGGAAGAATATATCTACATTAAGGGAGCCATTTTAGGGTTGGCAAGAGACTTGGCTCTCGAGGGGATCCCAGGTGTCCACGGGGATGTCCCCAGCTAGGTCCTTGGGCAGCAGAGTAGAGGGTGCATGAACTGGCCTTGCCCCACTATCACACTGATGATTATCTCAAATATCACCATAGAGTCTTCGTCCAGGGATGGATGGAGATAGAGACAGAGACCCTCATCAGAGCAATGGACTGAGCCCCCAAAGTCCAGTTGAAGAGCAGAAGGAGGGAGAAGATGAGCAAGGAAGTCTGGACTATGAGGGATTGGTTCACCCACTGAGACAGTGTGCCTGTTCTAATGGGAGCTCACCAAATCCAGCTGGACCGGGACTGAATGAGCATGCGATCAAACTGGACTCTCTGAACGTGGCTGTAAATTGGGCCTAACTGAGAAGCCATTGATAAAGGCACTGGGACTTGTTTCTACTGTATGTCCTGGCTTTTTGGGATCCTAGTCTATTTGTCTATTTGGATGCAAAGCTTCCTAGGACTGGATGGGGGGGGGTGGGGTGGACTTCCCACAGGGCCGGGTTCCCTTCCCTCTCTTAAGGAGGGAGGGGGAGGGGGAAGGGTGAGTGGGGGAGCGGGAGGAGAATGGGAGGAGGGGAGGAAGTGTAAATTTTTGAACCCAAAGAAAAACATATAAGCATCCTCCTGAATATTAACCTTCATCAGGCGATGAAAGAAGACAGAGACCAACATTGGAGCACTGGACTGAAGTCTCACGATCCAAAGGAGGAGCAGAAGGAGAGAGAGCACGAGCAAGGAACTCAGGACCGCGAGGGGTGCACCCACACACTGAGGCAATGGGGATGTTCTATCGGGAATTCACCAAGGCCAGCTGGCCGGGGTCTGAAAAAGCATGGGACAAAACCGGTCTCGCTGAACATAGCGGACAATGAGGACTACTGAGAACTGAAGAACAATGGCAATGGGTTCTTGATCCTATTGCACGTAATGGCTTTGGGGGAGCCCAGGTAGTTTGGATGCTCATCTTAATAGACCTGGATGGAGGTGGGTGGTCCTTGGACCTCCCACAGGGCAGGGAAACCTGATTGCTCTTTGGGCTGAGGAGGGAGGAAGACTTGATTGGGGGAGGGGGGGAAATGGGAGGTGGTGGCAGGGAAGAGGCAGAAATCTTTAATAATTAAATTAATTAATTAAATAATTAATAAAAAAGAAATAAAAAAGAAAAATAAATTAAAAAAAGAAAAAAGAAGAAAAGACAATTTTAAAGAGAAAAAAATGATTTTTTATTTTATTTTTTTAAAAAGAAAACTAATTTTTTCATTTTACACTCCAAACCCAGTTTCCACTCTCTCTCCTCCTCCCATTCCTTCTACCTCCCCCGCTCCCCGCATCAAATGATTTTCCTCACTTACCACACCTCAATTACATGACTTGGCTTAGTTTATATCTTAGAGTAAAGTTTCCCTGGTACAAACACACACGCACACACACAAAACAAAAAAACATTAACACCATTTCTTCCTTTAAAAAACAAACATTTATTTATTTCTTTTACTGTGTTTTTCACCCGTGTACATGTCTGTCTTTTAACATATGCATGCTTATTACCCAAGGAGGCCAGAAGCGGATGTTGGATTCCCAGGGACCAGAGTTATAGGCAGTTGTGAGCTTTGGGCTGGCTGTTGAACCTGTGGCCTCTGGAAGAGCAGTAGTAAGTGTTCTTTAACCTCTGAGTCATTTCTGTGTCCCAACCATTCCTTATATCTCTAATTGCTTATCCAAGCAACCTACCCTGGATTCCGTCAGTCACAGAAACGTGTGCTTAACGGCAAAGCAGCGCAGCTTACTGTGTGAAACGGTCTGAGTGCTAGGCACTCTGAGTCACTTCTGCGTTCCCTTTGAAAGCATGGATGAGGGCGCCTTCTGTCTGACGCCTCAGCCTCCTTTGGAAAGTATGAGTAGGTGGGCTTAACTTCCCGTCTTGAGCATGTGTAAAGCTCTTATTCCAGTTGGGGTAAGTACTGCTACCTGCCCTCGTCTTACTGTTTGCATCACCTCCAAATATTTTACCGAAGTAACTAACGATTTCGGAAAAGTCGAATCTAAGAATAAGATGTCCATTGATTTACTCTTTTCAGTTTGACCATGACGATTAGATTTAAAGAACAATAAAGCTGCAGCCTCTTAATGTGAAAATGTCTGAATTCAGCTGAATGTCTGACGTTCAAGTTTGGATTTTTTTTCTTATTACCAAAGAGATTTATACTATTTTAAAACTAACATAATATTTGTTTTTTTCGGTGACTCTAAAGAAATTGCAGATGATGTCACCAGACTTTGCACTGCATTTTGGCTCTTTTGATACCATCTTATACTGGGGATATGTGATTTTTTTTTATGCTAAGACACTAGTAATGTCAAACTATTGGTTTAATATAGTCACACCTAATATATCTTTTTTTTTTTCCTCCATGGTTACTGTAGGCTGATCCCACAACCTCATACACGCTGGGCAAGTGCTCTACCATTGAGCTATATATTCAGCCTTACAGAATCTGAACTACAATTTGGGTTGAGTCAAATAGCAAGTATGTATTGGACTGGAGTCTGCCCAATATGTTAGATGGGGTGGTGTGGGTGTTATGGTGGGTGTGGGTTTATATGGAGTATGGCTCTTCCAGAGACTAGAACAGTGCCTGGCCCACAGTCAGGGTTCAGTAGTTATGTGTTAAGTGGATGATTCTATTTGTTGCACGTGCGTGCACACTCCCTAGTTGACTTTAAGTGGTTTGTTACTTTACAACTAACTCATCCTTGCTCTTGGTGAAGTCAACATCAAAGTGAATAATCTTGTTCTTTCTCAGCACTTCAAATGTTCAACTTAAAAATCACGGCAGAGGATAGAAGGAGAAAGGGGAGGAAGGGAGGGAAGCGGAGAAAAACGTAGAGCTCAATTAAAAACAACAGAAAAATCTAAGGATTCTCTTTTATTTCTCCTTCATCTTGTACATCAAAGTACTGTTGGCTCTGACTCCAAAGTGAATTGTACTAGGATCGAGATGTATGTGCCTATCTCTCCTCTCACAAGCCTGGTACCACTATGTTGTGCTCCTTGCCTGCGTTCTTGTCCTTTTCCATGGAATTTTTTTGCACAACAGCTATGATAATTTAAAACAACAAAAGCTTGGCTAGGTGAGATGACTTATTGGGTCAAGACACCTCTCACCAAGCGTGACAACCTGAGTTAGAACCCCTGAACACACATGGTACAAGGAGAGTCTCGATTCAGACAAGTTGTCATCTGACCCCTACATACACCAGATAAAGAAATGTAAACTACACCTTCTGAATCTCATGCTTGTCAATCCCCTGCCCCCTCGCATCAGCATAGCAACATATAAGCTCTCTACCAACCTCAGCTTTGTTCTGGTCTCTGCTACATTGCATGTGTCATGCCTGAAAAAATGATAAAACCACTTCCTTACGTGCCCTGAGGGCTTTTCATTTAAATGTTCCAGAAGCCTCACATGCCTTCCCCAGGAGGCCCTTGTGGTCTTGTCCTTGACTCTTGCCCAGATTCGCCTCAGAACTTGCTATTAGCCACCACTGTCCAATCATACAGGCATTATTTGCATTTCTCTTGCCTGCTTCAGGACCCTTGCACATGCCTCTGCCTTCAGTCCGCTTAAGCATTATCTGCTTACAGAGCCTGGCTACCGTTTCTATGGTAACCCATCTCTCCTCCCGACCCAAATGGCACTAATAATGAAGTTTCCTCAGAGAAGTCACACTTTGTGATTACCTTTGTCCTTTGTTCTTCCCTGTCCTTTCCCCTCCCTCTAGTTGCATCCATGCTTCCTACCAGCCACTGCTTTGTCTTTGCCTCCGTCGTAACACGTATCTCATGCCTAGATAACTTATACAGTCACTGATCCAAAAGAGACCAAAATGTTAGAGAACTGGGCACAATGACCAAAATGTGTTCTATTGTTAGGCACTTGGTGTTTTTAGAAGGCTGTAAAAAAAGTTTCACCAGGTCAGGGGAAGGAAAACAAGTTATTTGAAACAAAAACAGTGAGATAAAATTCAAAGACACAAAGCTCATGTAAAAATTATCATTGTTTGGGGACATTAACATTATATTATTATAATTTTACTACATTCTTTCTCTTTGTTTTCATGGGAATGGAATTTCGATTACAGGGAGGTCTTGGTGAGATATGTTAAACTTTTTGACAAACATCTCAAGGGCCTCTGGTGGGGACCTTTGAGAATCCTCATTTCTGGAAATCTTACTAGATAAGGAACATTTTTCCCAAAGGAACTTGTAAACTTTGCTGCAGAACAGTACTTTGGTTGGGCCTCTAAATGACTCCTCTCTGATTACCTGCGTCCTACTGCCAGGTTATTTTCCTCTTTCTACCTGCTCTGCAGACAGGAATTTGATGAAAATTCAACTGAAGAATGGATAAGGAAAATGTGGTACATTTATACAATGGAGTACTACACAACAGAAAAAAAAATAACATCTTGAATTTTCTAGGCAAATAGATGGAGCTAGAAAACATCATTCTGAGTGAGGTAACCCAGATACAGAAAGACAATTATCACATGTACTTACTCATAAGTGGCTTTAAAACATAAAGCAAAGAAAATCAGCCCACAAATCACAATCCCAGAGAACCTAGACAACAATGAGGACCCTAAGAGAGACTTACATAGATCTAATCTACATGGGTAGTAGAAAAAACAAGATCTCCTGAGTAAATTGGGAGCATGGGGACCTTGGGAGAGGGTTGAAGGGGAGGGGAGAGGTAGGGAGGGGAGCAGAGAAAAATGTAGAGCTCAATAAAAATAATTAAAAAAGAAAATTCTTATGTATTTACAAATTTCTTTGGCTTTCTTAACATAAAGTATTTGTAACCCTTAGAAACATTTCCATCTTTGATTAAAATGAAATGAGAATCCAACTCAAGTGTAGATATTGGTATTGCTGGGACAGTGCATGGATAGGGTTCAGCTGTCAACCCAACTATATTACATTTATATTGGTACCAATCTTTCTGTGCCTGACCTGATCTTCTCAAAACCATGGCATTGAGCTTTGTTTCCAGCTCCTCTTTATGTTAAAATCACCAAAAATGATTGGAGATCATGGTGAAGCTTACAATGAATGAGCAGGAATGAAAGAGTATAACTATGGACTGCATTAACAGATCTATACACTGGGTGTGGTGGCACACACTTCTAATCCCAGTTCTTGGCAATGGGCAGGAGCAGTAAGCATTTAAGTTCATCCTTGGATATACAGTAAATTCAAGACAACCTGTCTCAAGAAAACAAAAATAAAATAGGCTGACAAATCTTAGACATTAGCCTTTTCTTATCTCCAAATCTCATGGTGTAGAAGTTTGCTTATTATACTTTCAGACCACTTAGGGATGTTGTTCAGTGGTAAACAATTTGACCAGCACCCATGAGGTCTTAGTTTCAGGTTCAATCTCTGGTACTGGTAAGACCAAAACAAAATTAAAAAAAAAAATCCATCCCTTCCAAATCAACCAACAAAACAACAACAAAACCCCTCCCATACCCAAAGTGATAATGCTAGCTAGACCAAATCATTCATTCAGTGAATATGTACTATGGACCAGACACTATTATTGATCTGAGAATAAAAGTGTTAATGAAGAAGAATTAAGGAAAGAAGAATTGTGTGTTTTAAAAGATATTAAGAAGACACACTCTGATGATAGTTACTGGGAGCAAATGCAATCAGGGTGAAATGCTAGACATGACTTGGTCAGAGATAGCAATGTTTTAACTGGGGTAATAAGGATTGAAAAATGCTGTAGAAGGCAATTTGAGGCACACGCTCACATGATGAGAAAGCAACTACCAGGTGAAGATCTAGGGAAAGACTGTTCCACCCAGAGAAGAAGGGAAAAAAAGACAGGAACATTTTTTTTTTTTTAAAGTCAATGTTGTTGAAGTGCAGTGAGCAAGGGATGGGTGTGGGAGAAGATGAGATCAGGAGGTGCTGTGGGATTCCCCTCTGTGTGCTGTGAATACCATTGGTTAATAAAGAAACTGCCTTGGCCTGTTGATAGGGCAGAACTTAGGTAGGCGGGGAAAAACTAAACTGAATACTGGGAGAAGGAAGGCAGAGTAGAGAGAAGCCACGGAGCTGCTGCTGGAGACAGACATGCTGAAACTTTGCTGGTAGGTCACAACCTCATGGTGATACACAGGTTAATGGAGATGGGTTAAATTAAGACATAAGAGTTAGCCAATAAGAAGCTAGAGCTAATGGGCCAAGCAGTGTTTTAAATAATATAGTTTCTGTGTGGTTATTTCTTGACTGAAATGCTGGGTGGTAGGGAAATGAACTAGGAGCCCCTTGCAACAGAGAGGTGCTGGGGGCCTGGCTGGGAGGGGCTTGTAGATTTCCAAGAATGGTTTATATTTAGTTTGCAGCAGAAAATCCCTAGAGAGTTGATATTTTTAAACAATTAGTGATGCTGAGGCTGGGGACATGACTCAGTGTTTAAGAGCACTGACTGCACATCCAGAGGACCTGCGTTCAATTCCCAGCAGCCACATGGCATCTCACAACTGTCTGTAACTCCAGTTTCTGTGGACATGACACCCACCGCAAAACACCAATGCACATATAATACAACTAAATAAATTTAAAGCAAGCAATTAGTAATGCTGTGTGATTTTTACTTAAAGAGAAAATTTTTAGTCTGTGTATTTAGATTTTTTTCTTTTTAAAAAAACTGTTTTGAGGCCTGGAGAGATGGATCAGTGGTTAAGACCACTGGCTGATCTTCAGAGGTCCTGAGTTCAATTCCCAGCAACCACATGGTGGCTCACAACCATCTGTAATGAGATCTGGTGCCCTCTTCAGGTCTTCAGGCAGACATATAAGGCAGAACATTATATACATAATAAATAAATAAATCTTAAAAAACCCAAAACTATGTTGTAATTAAAATATAAAGCAATGGGTTTTATTATAGGATTTTCACACCTTCCCATCCCTTCTCTACCATCCCTTCTCCCACTGTCCTCTTCTCTACTCAAATGTTTCCCTTTCTGTTTTCATGCCATTGTCCTCTCGTTCCCCACCAAGAAGATTCCAGTTTTTTTTTTTTTAAACCTTCAGTGTGAAAAAAGAGCTAGAAGGTTAGAAAAGAAGTTGTCTCAGCAACCCAAGCAAGCAAAAGAAGGGGTTTGGGGTTAGAGTAGAAGCTACAGGTTGGGATTTGATTCAGGACATATTTTGGTAATGGCTAAAATGGGAGGGGTATTAAGAAGTTTGAGTTTTAATGAATCTTCAGGCAAACTTCACAGTTTGGGAAAGGCGGGGTCAGGGCAAACCACTCAAAACTCATCAAACTTTGTAATTAGAACATTCAGAAGAACAATACACAATTCTAAGGACAGTCACAGTGGGTTTTCCCAAAACTCCAGTGGGCATTTGTGTCCTGTAGCAGGGCCAGTTAAGCTTTTCCATCTGGTCTATGTTAAATGGTGACATTATTTAATGTTTACTCTTTGGTATCATTTTCACCCATGCCCCAGCTTTGTCAGATGCCTTAACAAAAGGTAAAAAGCACATCACAGATATTGAAACCACTCAACTGGCCAAAGGAAAGTCTATGCATATATTTCTTGCTTTTGGGCTTAGGGTCTTCATATATTAAAAAAGGCTTCTGGTGGGAAAGTTGAAAATGTTATCCTAAAATATTTCCATGACAACCAGTACTTCTTTGCTATACCGATGTTAGTCTCCTATTGCATAAGTAACAGCCAACAAACGTAAATTACAGCAAACAATTACGTCAAAGGATGACTTGGGAGTTTTCAGTACAGGAGTGATATGGTAAGATTTATGCTTCAGGGAGATGATTCTGACGACAGAGATGACAGACAAGAGAGGAAAGGTTAGTGGAAACAACTGGTCATAAGGGATCATGGCAATAGTTCAAGTGAGAGATGATGGTGCTAATATCAGAGTTGGGATTGGATTCATTCTGGATGCATTTTTATGGGTAGAGATAATAGTATTTCCTAAGGATTGGATGTGGCGATTAAGGGAATGAGAAGAAGGCAAAGATTAAGAAAAGGTGATTTAAAATGACTCTCTAGGTTTTTGACCTGAGAACCAAATGAGTCACCACTATGCACAGGATAGAGAATGACTACCTCTTAGGCTCTTGAGCATTTGAAGGTGAGACAGAGGAGGAAGGCCAAAAAAGGTGAGTGAGAACCAATCAGTGGTATAGGAGGTAAAAGAGAAGAATGTGGAAACTAAAGGAGAAAATATTTCCTAAAGAAAGAAGTGGCAAACTGTACAAATCATTGATGGAAGATGAGATGAGGCAGAATGTTGGTCAACTTATCTATCAAGTAGAAAGTTGTTGGAGAGCTTTGTGAAGACCCATTTCAATAGAGTACTGGAGAAGAAATCCAAAAGAGATGTTGAGAAGGAAATGGGAGACAAGAGTATAGAGGAAAGAATTATAGGCAACTGTTTTGAGGAGGTTTTTGTTGTGCAAAAAAATACAGACAGGCATCAAATCTAGAGGAGAATGTGATAATTTATTAAACTATGTTGCATGATAATGGGATACAGTAGACGGGAGAAACAGGTGTGCAAGAAGAGAAGACAATGGCCTTGTGAGATGCTCCAGTTTGTGAAGTGCCTCTTGTGCAAACATGAATCTTTGAGTTTGGATTCCTAGAGCTGAAAGAAAAGGCTAAGTATGGTGGCACACACTTGTAATCCCAGCACTCACTGGAGGATGGAGAGTGGCAAGTCTACCCAATTGGAGGGCTCAAGGTTCAGGGAGACATGGTGTCACAGAGATAAGGTAGAGAGCAACTACAAAAGGTCTCTCTCTCTCTCTCTCTCTCTCTCTATATATATATATATATATATATATATACACACACACACACACATACACACACAGAGGGGGAGGGAGGGAGAGAGAGAGAGAGAGAGAGAGAGAGAGAGAGAGAGAGAGAGAGAGAGAGAGAGAGAGAGAGAGCCAGGTTGTTCAAGCCCTGAAGTAAGCTATTTCAATTGAAAGATGTAATCAAACAGCCTTTGGCTGAGCAATTACATTTATCAGGACGTCTTGCAGGGCAGCTAACATCATCTAGCCTTGCACTGTGCCCAGTGTTTTCAACATCTCTTCCGCATCATTATATGCTGTTCTTTTGTTCAGTTGGAAGACTTATTTTTTAACTGTTCTCTCAAAGTCAATTGTTGAATATCAGTAGACATCATACACAGAAGAAATGGAGACCATCCCTTCTGGGACTTAGGTGCTTCTGGAAATACTTACAGAATATGCATCGAAAGGATTTGGAGTCCTACAAATGTGGGTAACCAAAGGAGTTAGTGTATCCAGACACAGATAATGATGACCTTATTGGTGCCCAGAGGTTAATGAAGCTTGGGCAAAGTTCCCTTAAGTCAGGGATTCCTGTGATTTAGTATACAAATCTCAAAAGACGCCTACCCTTAGTGGACTTTAGAGGGCTGGAGAAAAGCCCACAACTCCTCATTTCTCATACTCTCTAAGGAGGTATTGATTCTGAGTCAGAAACCACACTTTGAGAACTATTGACAGAAGGAAGGAATCAATCCCATCTTGGCAGTTGATACCAGAAAGAGCTTCATAGAAAATGTATGTGACTGAGACCATCGATGGAAGGTTCAAAAAGATACTTCTCTGTTTCTTCAGATGGCATCTGAAAGTAAATTGATCATATGATGATCCACTTTAATTGCTAACAAAATGATAAGGGACACATCCATTCTTTTACCGACCATCCCTAAGAAATGTCAATTTTTGGTAGGACAATCTTAAGGAATGCCCATGTTTTGTCAGATAAACATGATGGGGAAAGTTTGAATGACAGTTATTTCTGTTCTGTGAATTTAGATTCTATGACTTCTACATCACTTATAGAGGAGGAAAGGGGATCACAGGTGGTTTTCATTTCCTACCATTAAATAGGATGGATTATTAATCAACATTCCAGAAAGATAGCCATTCTGTAGTCTCTGAGAAACTGTCACTGAGTTAATAGCATCAGACTCTACCCAAGTGATGAAGAAGCTTCATAGCATGCCTCCCTGTTGGCCAACATTCTTTGCTTGAATTTTTAGATTGAGTAGAGCCCAGCAGTGGTATTAGTCTCCCTGGAAGTTTGCACAGATGAACACACTGATACTTCGTAGTTAGTTGGAGCTATCTCGTTATAAATTAGAAAGATGTTTTGGTTGAAAGCATATTTATTTTTAAATGCCTTAATATATTTAGAGAAGTAGAATGTCTAGACTTCAGAGTGTTTTGCTGCATCCTTTATCATACATTTTAAACTTCGCTAGTTTCTGCCAAGTTACTACCAGGACATGCTGAGCTGATTTACATCAACAACCAAGAGAATAATCAGGTCCTATCTTTTCTTAATACTAGCAGTCTCTGTTCTTTCGAACTTAGGCCAAGCTGAATGTTGGAAATATTTTAATTTGTACTTCGCTAGCAACCAGTGAACTTAGGTTAAGTCAGATGTTTGTTGACTCAACGTTTCTTCCTCTGATTTGCCTGCTTTATTGCAGGCTTAGTTTTCCATTGATTTGTTTGTCTGGTCTTCATGGTTTGTAGTTCTGTGTACACACACACACACACACACACACACAGAGAGAGAGAGAGAGAGAGAGAGAGAGAGAGAGAGAGAGAGAGAGAGGTGCATGCTTGCAACCGTTATGAGCAAGTGAGCAGGTACCACAAGATTTTCTTTCTCTTGGCCGTTTATCTTGTAATGTCGATTGGGGCACACATATTCACTGTGTTTCAATTGGTAAAGCGTTTCCTTTATTACTTCCGAAAATCATGTCAGGCTTGGATCATTCCCATCTCAATATATTTATTGAAATATATTTGCCATATACACATCTCTATTTTCTTTTATTAGTTTAATAGTATATTTAATGATTATATCTTTAACCTTACAATATTTCCTTTTATAGGAAGTATGAGAAATTAATTAGTGTGGGGAAATTAAGAAAGTTTTAGACATATTAGGGTGTCTGTCAAAGAAGAGATGTCTCTCCGAGCTGGAGACAGAAACTTGTGAGTTGAAGTTATATAAAAGGCTTTTCTCCAGGAAAATATCATTGTGTATTATTTGAAACTTGATTTTGTGAAATAGCTCTTTATACACCTTTCTTTGCTTTATCAATTGTAAATCAGATAATAAACATAAGTGATGGCTCCTAAAAAAACCAAACAACAACAACAAAAAAACAAAATCCCCTAGGCTAAGATCAGATGGAGGGTATAGAAGCAAAGGAGAGAACAGAACCACAGATTCTGGAAGCAGTCTTGAGATTTACAAATTGAGCAGAGTTGACTGAGAAGAAAGGACTAGGAAAATTAGAAAACCCAGAGAGGGTGGCTTTGCCATGAAAGCCAAGAGCATGTTTGAAGAGTAAAATAAAGTGTGAGGTGGCCGCCTCTGCTTCACAACTCTAAGACAGAGCCACACCATCGTATTTAGTAACAGTGAAGTAATTAATGGCCTTGGTGGCACAGTCACAGTGGAAGCTCTATGCCATGCTTGGAGTGAACCTAAAGGTAAAATGTTGGGATAGTGACTGTAGACAAATTCAACGAGCTGTGCTGTGGAGAGGACCAAAGACATGGAAATGGAGGCTGAAGATGAGGTGTTAAGAGTATACTTTAATAATGATAGAAAATAATGCAATACTCTCTTGGGCATCTCTTAAGACACCAATTAGACTTTTAAATTGTATCTTCCATTTTCCTCGTTATTAGCTTTCTCCTTAGAAGTTGGCTGCTTTGACTTATCATCTTAGTGTGTCCATTTCCCCTTGTCAGTTGCTGTTACACTTTGGTAAAAGGTGTGGGGTCCTCAGTACATCTGAAAGTCAAAGTTCATCTGCTAGGCTTCCTTTCTGAAACAGGCAATTATTCAAGCGAATGGGTGAGAACCTACAGAAGAGTTCCTCTTTCTTAAGTGTAGGCAGGGGACGATCAAAGTCTGAATACCTAGTAGCTCAGAAGTTTGGAAAGCATCTTACTGGATGCATTGGAGGATGTAACAGAGTTACTAACATGTCCTTTGTCACCATGTCCTATATTGACCACCAATCATCTGGGCATTTTCCTTTTCTTTTTCCAACCAGAGGTACCACTGTGGCTTCCCTCTCTGTACATGGGATGGGATATTTAGAAAGTTGTTCTTGCTGGATGTAGCCAGAGGTGAGCACTACAGCAAGACTGTGCAAAGCTGGGGGCGGCCACTCTGCCTTGGCCGACCTTCAGCTCAATTTGTTGCTTTTTGTATCATGACTCTAGGTCTAGGCTGAAGCCAACTTTGAGTCCTTTCTGGGGCTCCACTTCGAAGATTCATGATCGGTTCTTCAAAATTCTTCCCCTGTTGCTAGATTAGCAGAACATGATTTCCAGAACTTCAGTACTGCTTCTACGAGGTCACCAGCACTGTGATCTGCCACATGGACTAGAAAGTCAGGCTACCTGGCTTAGGTAAACAGCGTACACTCACTGTGACTCTGTTTACTCCATTTTAAAAAGACGAGTAATCAAGGTAGCTGATGTGTAGAATTATTTAAATGGATGAATACATGTAAACTAACTGGCTTGCTATGATTTTATATTCTACTAGGGAAATTTTTTTCTAGGACTCTCTGGATTGTTTGTCCTATTTTTCTAGTTTTTTTTCAACATTTTAGTGGGATTTGGAAAGAGGATAAAACTGTATGACATTGACTCAGTCTATCACTTAAAGTTATGAATGAACACTTGTCATTGAAAACTATGTTTAAAAAAATGTTCTAAGTTCTTAACCTTCTAACGTTTGGAGTTGCATCTTCTCTTTATTTAGCTAGAATAAGATACTATTGTACGAAACTTTAGAAAGCAGGTGAGGTACTACATGCCTGTAGTTCCAGAATTTGGGAGACAGAGACAGACAGACAGACAGACAGACAGAGACAGAGAGAAACAGACAGAGAGAGAGATGATCTGAGTTTGTAAGTGTGAGACCAACCTAAGAAACAGTGAGAATCTGTCTCCAACAAAACAGAAGTAAACAAAACAAAAGTCTTAGCATTCTTCCTTTCAAAGGAGGCAAAGACTAGAACTTCACCAGGACTGAGCGTCTGTTTAGAAGAATGTCCCAGGGTAGAATCGAGTCAAGGTCTTTTGTTACCTACCTGGTTCAATTCCATGACTTCTAAAAACATGGAAATGATTGCTCGCTAGCACATTCCCCCAGGCCTTAAACTTCATTTTGTCTGTGGGCTTCCTAACCCCTTTCTTTTTTTTTTTTAGAGCCTTTATTTTTATTTTTTTAATATTTATTCATTATGTATACAATATTCTGTCTGTGTGTATGCCTGCAGGCCAGAAGAGGGCACCAGACCTCATTACAGATGGCTGTGAGCCACCATGTGGTTGCTGGGAATTGAACTCAGGACTTTTGGAAGAGCAGGCAATGCTCTTAACTGCTGAACCATCTCTCCAGCCCCCCCCCCTTTCTTCTTAAAACAGTGCTGTGCCTCTTTCTACTGAAATCCAGTCCTTCCACCTGCCTTTCATTTCCATCCTCTCACACTGGTTTCCTTGCTGTTTGATATTGTTAGTGCCGCCTTCATTTTTAAACTTTACTTTTCCTTTCCATTTTCATACAGTTTTCTAGTGCATGTTGCGCATCTTCCCTTTTCCATACCTCCTAACCTTTCTTTTCCCTCCTAGATGTCTCCTTTATTCCTCTGGGCAATTTTGTCATTTTATGTATATGTGCATGATTTTATCCGATGATATAAAGCCTAGGAACTACAGATAAGAAAAAATATGGCATTTTTCTAAGATTGGCTTAATTTGCTTACTATGATTATCTCTACTTGATTAATTTTCCTGCAAGCAACATAATTTTTCTAGCATACTCAACCTCTTGCTCCCAGCTGGATTCTTTCCATTGGTCTTTAATCACACAAAAATCTATTCCTTTAATTAAAAAAGCAACAGTAGAAGCTCCTCATCCTGCATTCTATTCTATTTCTCCCCTCTCTCCCCTCCAAACTCCTACAAAGGCCTTTGTATGTGACCAGTACTTGCTCTTCCTCTCCCGTTTCTGCATCCCTCTTGACTCTTTGTCTTTGTCACTTAAGCATACAGCTCTCCCTAGTGTCACGTATGGTCCCCTTGGCTTCTAAATCTAACAAACCCTTTCCAGTCTCAGTTGTCCAAATCTTCTGTGTCTTAGTACTATTTGGCAGCCTGCCTCTAGGGTATTAGCTCCCTTCTGCTTTGCCTCCTTGTCCATTCCTTCTCAATAGTGTTTGTGATGTTTTAAAAAAAGGTAATTATAAAACCCTACAGTGATGTCTCTGGCTCAGACGCCTGCCCTGATGGGATTCTCATTGCTTCTTCAAAAGAGCATTCTCAACGTGGAGCTTTGTCTTTTCCTTCCAAACACAACAGCCTTCCAGCTCAGGGAGAAAGGCCCAGTCACCCACTGACTCGTGCAGTCCCTGGATCCAGAGGTTCGCCTTGATATCCTTTCTTACTTATATGCAACTGAGTACCAAGATTGTTGATTTGGTTGTGTAGCCAGGGACCTCTCAAACCCATTCATGTGCACACGCAGCTATCATTGTCCCTTCCCTAAGTTATGAGAATAGTCCTCTGCTTATTTCTAGTCACTGACTACCTTAGTCTCTTTGCCTCACTATAGCCGTACTAATTTTTTTTTTAAATTTCAGATATTCTCTTTTATTTCTTTTCTTTCCAGGCAAGTTTAAAATACTTTGTTGTATCCACTAGACAGGCAGATACAGTGAGATGGGGGATGCTTTTATAAAGGTATAAGATGCTCTCTGATGACTTCTTGACTTTCTTTTTAAAAATTTTTATTTATTTTTTAAATGTTATTTTACATTCTAAGCACAGTTCTCCCAGCCTCTTCCTCCCATCTCCCATCATCTCCCCCTACAACCCACCCCTCATCCACTCCTCCCAATGGATAAGGGCTCCCATAGGGAGTCAACAAAGTTTGGCACATTAAGTTGGGGCAGGAAAGAGCCTCTTCCTCTTGCATTAAGGTTGAGCATGGCTTGGGTTCCAACAAGCTAGCTCACACACCAAGGATAGATCCTGGCCTTATTGCCAGGGGCCCCTCAGATAGTCCAAGCTTCTCCATTGTCTCCCACAGATAGAGGGTGTAGTTCGGTCCCCTGGAGACTCCACAGCTGTTGGTCTGGAGTTCACGGGTTTTCACAAGCTTATTCCTCCATTATGATCTTGACTTCCCTTACTCATATATTTCCTCCTTCCTCTCTTCTATTGGATTCCCAGAGGTTGGCTTGATGCTTGGCTGTGTGATGTGGGAGTGATTTCTTTCTAATCTGTTGCTTTCATTGGTTAAATAATAAAAAAAACTGCCTAGGCCCATTTGATAGGCCAACCCTTAGGTGGGTGGAGTAAACAGAACAAAATGCTGAGAGAAAAAAGCCGAGTCAGGCAGTCGCCATGATTCTCCCGTCGGACACAGACGCAGGTTAAGATCCTCTTTGGTAAGCCACCAGCTCGTGGTGCTACATAGAATATTAGAAATGGGTTAGATCAATATATAAGAGCTAGCCAATAAGAGGCTGAAACTAATGGGCCAAGCAATGTTTAAAAGAATACAGTTTCCGTGTAATTATTTCGGATAAAGCTAGCCCGGTGGCGAAACACAGCCCACCACTCCATACAACAACTGTGGATCTCTGCTTCTGGTTCCATCAGTTATTGGCTGAAGGCTCTATGATGATAGTTGCGGTATTCACCAATCTTATTATTGTGGAAGACCAGTTCAGGCACCCTCTCCACTATTGCTACGAGGCATAGCTGGAGCCATCCTTCATTGATTCTTGGAACTTTTCCTATCTCAGGGGCTCTCTCTATCAACATTTCTCTTTCATTGCTCTCCCACTCCGTCCCTCTTCTCCTTCCACCATCCCATTCCCTTATATTCTCATTTCCCATCCCCTCCACTTAACTGCCCCTCCTTGCTCCCAGTTTACCCAGCAGATTTCACTTTATTACCCTTCCTAGGGCAATCCGTTTGTCCCTCTTAGGGTCTTCCTTGTTACCTAGCTTCTCTGGAGCTGTGGATTATAGTTGGATTATCCTTTGCTTTACATCTGATATTCACTTCTGAGTGAGTACATATCATGTTTATCTTTCTGAGCCTGGGTTACCTCACTCAGTATGTTTTTTTTTTTTTATAGTTCCATCCATTTGCCTGCAAATTTCATGATGTCATTGTTTTTTACAGCTGAGTAATACTCCATTGTGTAAATATACCACATTTTCTTTTATTCGTCCTTCAGCTGAGGTTGTTTCCAGATTCTAGCTATTATGAGTAATGCCTGCTATGAGCGTTGTTGAGCAAGTATCCTCATGGTATGATTGAGTACCCTTTGGGCATATGCCTAAGAGTGGTATAGCTGGGTCTTGAGGTACACTGATTCCCAAATTTCAGAGAAACTGCCATACTGATTTCAAAAGTGGGTGTACAAGTTTGCACTCCCACCAACAGTGCAGGAGTGTTCCCATGACTCCTCATCCTCTCCAACATAAGCTGTCCTCAGTATTTTTGATCTTAGCCATTCTCTATGCATATCCTTGATTACTAAGGATGTTGAACAATTGATTTAATGTCATTCAGCCTTTTGAGAGTCTTCTGCTGAGATTCTCTGTTTAGATATGTACCCCATTTTTCAGTTGAATTGTTTTGCATTTTGATGTCTAGTTTCTTGAGTTCTTTCTATGTTTTGGAGATCAGCGCTCTGTCAGATGTGGCGTTGGTGAAGATATTTTCCCATTCTGTAGGCTGTCTTTTTGTTTTATTTACTGTGTCCTTTGCCTTACGGAAGCTTTTCAGTTTACAAAGTCCCATTTATTGATTGTTGCTCTCAGTGTCTGTGCTACTGGTATTATATTTAGGAAGTAGTCTCCTATGCCAATGCATTCAAAGCTAATTTACATTTTCTCTTCTATGAGGTTCAATGTATGTATGTTTATGTTGAGGTCTTTGATTTATTTGGACTTGAGTTTTGTACATGGTGATAGATATGAATCTATTTACAATTTTCTACATGTTGACATCTAGTTATGCCAGCATTAAAGATGTTTTCCATTTTCCATTGTACCATTTTGGCTTCTTTGTGAAAAGTCAGGTGTTCATAGGTGTGTGGATTAATGTCAGGGTCTTTGATTCCAGTCCATTGGTCCACATGTCTGTTTTTATGCCAATACCAAGCTGTTTTTATTACTATAGATCTATAATATAGTTTGAAGTCAGGGATGGTGATGTCTCTGAATGTTCCTTTATTGTACAGAATTATTTTAGCTATTTTGTTTTGTTTTTGTTTTTCCATTATGGAGTATTATTTTTTCTAGGTCTGTGAAGTATTGTGTTGGGATTTTGATGAGAATTTCATGGAATCTGTAGATTGCTTTTGGTAAGATTGTCATTTTTATTATGTTAATTCTACCTATCCAAGAGCATGGCAGATCTTTTCATTTACTGGTGTCTTCTTCAATTTCTTTCTTTGGGGATTTAAAGTTATTGTCATACATGTCTTTTACTTGTTTGGTTAGAGTTATGTTGGAGGAAAGGTTGCTAGTTAGTTCCCAGCTGCCCATCCCTGAAATAATCACACAAAACTATATTATTTAAATCACTGCTTGGCCCGTTAGCTCTAGCTTCTTATTGGCTAACTCTTACATCTTAATTTAACCTATCTCCATTAATCTGTGCATCACCATGAGGTCATGGCCTAGTGGATAAAGTTCTGGCATGTCTATCTCCAACAGCAGCTCCATGGCTTCTCCTGACACCTGCCTCCTTTCTCCCAGCATTCAGTTTAGTTTTTCCTACCTACCTAAGTTCTACCCTATCAGACCAAACCAGTTTCTTTGAATGCCAATGGTATTCACAGCATACAGAGGGGAATCACACATCAGAGTTACCCAAAGATATTTTATATTTGAGGTTATTGTAAATGGTGATGTTTCTCTGATTTCTTTTTTGGCCCATTTATCATTTGTATATAAGAAAGCTACTGATTTTTTTGAATTAATCTTGTATCAGGCCACATTACTGAAGGTGTTTATCATCCGTAGGAGTTCCCGGGCAGAGTTTTGGGGGTCATTTTTATATACTGTTATATCATCTGCAAATAGCCATAGTTTGACTTCGTCCTTCCAATTTGTATCCCCTTGAACTCCTTTTGTTGTCTTATTGCTGTAACTAGAACTTCGAGTACTTTATTGAATAGATATGGAGAGAGTGGAACAGCCTTGACTTGCTCCTGATTTTAGTGGAATCATGTTGAATTTATCTTTATTTAATTTGATGTTGTCTGTCAGCTTGCTGTATATTGCCTTTATTATGTTTAGATACATTCCTTGTATCCCTGATCTCTCCAAGACCTTTATTACGAATGGATATTGTATTTTGTTGAAAGCTTTTCAGCATCGAATGAGATGACCATGTAGTTTTTTTTCTTTTAGTTTGTTTATATGGTACATTAAATTGACAGATTTTCTTTTCTTTCTTTTTTTAAAGGAAATGAAAGATTTTGTGTGCTTTTTTTGTTTTTAATCAAAGACAGGCATGGTACCATATATTTGCAATTTTGATACTCAAGAGTCTGAGACAAGAAGATCATAGTTTGAGACTGGCCTGAGCTGCATAGCAAGTTTATGACTAAGCCTCATTCTGAAACCCTGTCTCAAGCACACACACACACACACACACACACGAGAGAGAGAGAGAGAGAGAGAGAGAGAGAGAGAGAGAGAGAGCTCAGTTCCTTCTTATAAATAACAAAAAAAAATCATGAAGCAACTCTGCTTTTCAAATAAATGGCAAAAGATACAATTTAAGTACCAGTTTTAATTATCACATATGTCAGCATGACGATGGCTTTCATTGTGAGATTGATTTAAAGTGATTGGCCACTCTGTATGGGTATGTTGATTTCTTAAAAACTTGTGGAAATGAGGGGTATATTGCTTATAGAATTTACAGGAACTTGATCTGGGCATCACAATGTGTCAGTTGCTGCTGCTGAAAGAATGCCATTTGAATTGAGCTTTCCACGAGAAAGCCTCAGAATTGCTTCTAACGTTGAGTCTGAATTCAGTTGCTCTGGTATATTGTTCCTGTAAACTGGTTCATTGTTTTGATTCCCAGTGTTGGGTGTTTTCCTTTGTTTGTTTTTACTTTTCAGATGCTGATCTGCACATTGCAATTAGTGAGGAGAAACACAGAGCCCCTACTTTCCCAGAGAGGATAGTAAGTCCATTTTTCAATTATTTTCTAAGTTGACATATGAAGTTTGTGAATATTTGTACATATGTGTGATTCATTTTGTTCTAATTCATACTCTCTCTTCTCCCCTGCCAGTTCCTTTTCACATTCTGCAATATGATATTGACAGATTTTCATATGTTAAACCATCCCTGCATCTCTGGGATGAAGACTACTTGGCCATGGTGGATGATTTTTTGATGTGTTCTTTGGTTTGGTTTGCCAGTATTTTATTGAATATTTTTGCATCAATGCTCCCAAGGGAGATTTGTCTGTAATTATCTTTCATTGCTGTGTCTGTGTAGTTTGGGTATCAGGGTAACTGTAGCCTCATAAAAAAAAAGAGTTTGGCAATATTCCTTCTGTTTTTATTGTGTGGAATAGTTAGGGAAGTATTGAAATTAGTTCTACTTTGAAATTCTGGTAGAATTCTGCGGTGAAACCATCTCATCCAGAACCGGACTGATGTTTTCAAAATGCACATTGTTTGGATGTGGTAACACACATCTTTAATCCCAGCACTCAGGAGGCAGAAGTCTGAATGGCCTACATAGTAAGTTCCAGGCCTGCCAGGGTCACACAGAGAGACCCTGTCTCAAAAATCACACATCCAATGATGCTGCCAATTGTACCCCACACTCTTTAACAAGAATTTCTCTACAACCCATCAAAAAACTATTAGTATTCTTAGGTAAAATATAAATTTTTCAATGTGGACTTAAAACTCTATTCATTTTGGGCCTTGCTTGTCTTCCCAGCTCTTTTTAGAGACTAATAAAATTATATCATTTTTACTTTCCCTTTTCTCCCTCTGAGCCCTCCTATGTATCCCTCCTTTCCCTCTTTCTAATCCATGGCCTCTTTTTCATTGTGTGTGCTGTATCCCTTTTTATTTTTGATTATTTATTTTATTTTTGGGATTAAATATAATTATATCATTTTTCTCTTCCCTTTTCTCCCTCTAAATCCTCCCATATATCTCCTTGCTTCCTTTTAAATTTATGGCCTCCATTTCCTTAAGATATATACATATATTAAACAAATATACATATAATAAATATATATATAATAAAGATCTATATATCTTAAATATATACCCCTTTTGTCTTGCTACTCAGATCTGAAAGGCCTCTTCCACCTTAGGAGTTTTGCACAAACCGTTTCTTCAGCTTAGAGCACTTCTCTCTTCTCTCTGCTTCTCATCTGTTTTTCAGGGTTCTGGACCTCACCATCACTTAGGGTCCAGCCTTCCATCTACTGGGAGAGTCTCCTTCTTACTGATTAAGTCTGGACTCCTTACCACAGGTTTTCTTAGTACAGACCATTGATTCATTACCTTTGCAGTTACTTAAGTAAATATGTTAATAGCTTATCTCATAAACCCACTCAATAAATATTTACTGAGTCTCCACTGTGTATCAGGCATTATTTTATAAGACCCGAGAAACTCTAAACAAATATGCAACGTGGTCAAAGAAAGTGCCACAATAAAATAAAATGTGGATGAACAGAACAGAGAATTAAAAAGACTCTTGCTCTGTGTGGGAGAGTTAGAGAGAAGCAACCGAGCCGTGGTTTGAATAAAGTGAGGGAGCAAGGCATGGGGATGCCTGGAGTGTGAGCATTATCACAATAGCAAGAGTGAAGGCGAGCAGGTCTCTAACCTGTTCAAAATATCCAGGAGGTCGGTATTCTGGAGTACAGAGGGAGAATAGTAAGAGGTGGTGATAAAGTATGGAAGCTTTTCAGAAAATCTCAAGATAGAATTACAACATGACCTAGCTCTACCACTGCTGTATATATACCTAAAGGACCCTAAGTCAATATATCACAGAGATAATTGCACATCTATCACGATAATAGCCAAGATACAGCTTACATATTCATCAATGGATGACTGGAAAGAAAATTCGGTGTGCCTACACAATAAAATTTTACATGACCATGAAGAAAAATAAAATCGTGAATAAAATAAAAAATAAAAGCCTTTGCAAAAAACGAATGAAACTGGAGATAAATATGTTAAATGAAATAAACTAGATTTATAAAGACAAACACTGCATGTGTTCTCTTATATTCAGAACCTAGATTTAAAATCACACACACACACAAACATCACAAAACTAGAAAGAGAATCATTAGAGGGAAGGAACTGATCTTAAGGAGAGTGAGAAATAGAAAGGACAATGGAATATATGTGATATGAAAGCTGAGTGAGTTACTATCTTGGGAAGGAAAGGAACCTTCCAGAAGGGGACACCAGGTATGAGGAAAGACAGTGAGAGAGGGAGACAAAAGGCAACAAAACATAATGATGTCATTATGTATTATGTATGGGCATGTGATAATAAAATCTGTTACTTTATATACTAACCTAAAACTAATAAGAATTCAAAAAGATGGAAACAGAGATCAAGGCAGATGCTGGCTCATGGAAGGCCTTGTAGACTAAGCTGTTGCAAGAAAAATTTGGTAGGAGCTTTTACACAGGGATTCTGTATGTTCTAAAATAATATCATGGCTGTCTCGGGAGGATGGGTTAGAAGGCGAAAGGGTAGAAGCAGGATTCTTGGGTTCTGTGCATGTTCTGAAATAATCGTCACTGTTGTGATATGCAGGAATCTACTTAAGAGGCTGTGACGATGGTTCTGGGCAGAAATGATGCTGGCCTGGTGATGGTGAGAAAGCATCACCTGGAAAACATTTGGAAGACATAGCCTTTAGAATTTGTGATGTGTTTCTTTAAATCCCTTGGGCAGTGGTGGTGCAGGCCTTTAATCCCAGCACTTGGGAGGCAGAGGCAGGCGGATCTCTGTGAGTTCGAGACCAGCCTGGTCTACAAGAGCTAGTTCCAGGACAGGCTCTGAAGCTACAGGGAAACCCTGTCTCAAAAAAACCAAAAACCTGAAAACCAAACATCAACAACCATAACAAGAATAAAAATTCCCTGGGGATTGATTTCTTACAACTTCCTAAGACTTCCCTCTCCCCCTTCCTTCCCAGCCACATTGTCTCCTCACTGTTACTGTGAACAGACAACACATGAACTTCCCTCTTGTAAACAGTCTTCCATCAGGGATCAGGAAAACAGTGGTCCACATGCTTCTCTCCCCTCAGGGTTCTGCAGGTCACATTTTTGGGCATTTCTTTCTTCACTCCTGTCTATGAATGAGCACCCTATTCCAGCATTCCTAATTCTCCTTCCTTACTGATTTTGTCTTCACAGTACTTATCACACCTGATGATATTTACATATATCATTATATACACAAATATACAATCATATCTACAATGCATATTGTAGATATGGATATAATGATATATAAAATATATGTGTATATGTGATATGTATTATATATACATATATAAAATGTGTATATATAAAGATTTTTTATATATATGCATAAAACATAATGGCAGATAGTGGAGCCTTTAGGAGATGGGACCTAGTAGAAAGAGGTTCCATCATTGGAAGTGTGCCCGTGAAAAGAATATTGAGACCTATTACTTCCTTTCTATTTACTTCTTGGTCAACAGGGTGTGATGCTTCCTTTCCCATGTGTTCCATACCCATGATGCTTTGCTCTGTCAGATTGTAACCTCTGAAGCTGTACAGTCAAAATAAGTCACTCCTTTAAGTCAGTGCTTCTCAGCCTTCTTCTTTTTAAAAAAATTATTTACTTTATGTTCTTTGGTGTTTTGCTTGCATGTATATCTGTGAGAGTTTCAGACACCCTGCAACCGGAGATACAGACAATTGTGAGCTGCCTCATGCATGCTAGGAATTGAACCCAGGTCCTTTGGAAGAGTAGCCAGTGCTCTTAAAAGCTGAGCCATCTCTTTCACCTCATCTTCTCAGTTGTGACCCTCTAACACAGTTCTCATGTTGTGGTGACCCCAAGCCATAAAATTATTTTCATTGTTACTTCATAACTGTAATTCTGCTACTGTTAGGAATCGTTATGTAAATCACTGATATTCAGGATAGCCGATGGAAAATTCCTGAGAAAGGGTGGTGGTGGCTCACAGACTGAGAACTGAGGTATTTTGTCACACTCACAGAAAACTGATTAACACAGGATCAAAGAACAGATCCAAGTTTTGAAGCCAAAAAGGTGCTGCTGGCTGATATAATTAAATAAAGTCAGGAGCCTTGCTCTATCTACTGCACGATCAGAAAACTCGCCCCTCCCTCTGCAACCCAAGGAAGGCTGTGACAAGACCAGGATTTGGCCTGACTCCCCCCTTTTTTTTTCAAGGAGAGAGGAAAAAACTAGAGATAAGCTATATTCTTGAAATTTGCTGTGACATCAATTTGATGGAACCCCCACAATGTGCCTGATATTATGCACAGTGGTTTTGTGCAAACAATTGGCTTTCAGTTGAGGAGACAATACCACAACATGCTTTTTAATGAAAAAAAAAACAAATAAAAAACAGCTATCTCTTTTCCTCATTCCTGCAGGTGCCCAACCAGGTTGACTCGCTGGAGTGCATTTTCTGCATTCTTAATAGATAGCTAGAAGGGACCGCCTTCCTCAGCCCCAGCTAGAGGGGTAGAAAGCTTCAGAGGGAGGGTACGCATCTCCAGCTCCTGCTTCCACAGTTGTTGAGCTACTCCAAAACGGGAGAATTTTGCTGTCTCAGGTAATAGCAGAGAATTAAGGTAAGAGAAGCTGGGAACTTGAGAGTGGGAAGGTGGATGGAAATTCACATGGGAGTGAATTGGAGGTCGTGACATACTGTGCTAAGTGAGATTGAATCCGACTTTTGGGGGAGCAGATTTCACTCTAGTTGGTCACTGTGACAACCACCATCACTGACTCTGCACCCCAGCTTAGCGGTACTTGATGCATTTTGCAGGAATGTGGTAAAAAAACAAAAAAACAAAAAAAAAAACATGTCTTTAGAGTGTCCACGTGGCATACTGGAGGCTGGACTTCTGGCTTAGGATTCCTTCTTCCGAGATGTTCTACAGTAGTTTAGATAATATTTCAAGGTCTGGTTGGAACACTTGGGGTCTTTATTTTTGTTCCTGACATCTTCTTAGAGTCGGCTTTACAGTATCTTTTCCACCCGGGTCAGACCATCTCTCTCTCATTGGAAGATGAGGCTCTCGAGTTTTTCATAGGGATGTCGTGCAATTTAGTTCTTTATAGGATTAAACCAAATGACAATTATCAGAATGTGTATCCTTTTAGAATCAATTTACTCAGTTTTTAAAGTTGGGGTTCACTGGTTTGTCTTAAACTCTTAAGCTCAAGTGGTCCTCTTGTTCTGATTTTCTCGGCATGCTGGAACCACGTGGATACATCACAGCACCCAGATTAACTCTCTGGATTTAAATATTCATCAATTGCTGTTTCCAATGGAGTTAAGTATAGCCCAGAGAATTCCTTGTAAGCTGGATCCAGAGAAGTTAGACTTGCTGAGTATATGCTCCTGTGTGTGCAGAGGAAAGAGGGGCAGTGATAGAATTTGTGTTCTATTCAAGGTCTCTACTAGCCTATAGTGTGAGCTTTCCAAGTGAGCTGGGATGATGGCTGGCTTTTCTCTGGTCAGTCATTTGCCATGTGCTTTCTTAGTCTATACCCAGTGAGAGCAGTGATGCTGTGGTGGCCATGCTATCCCAAGAATCTGGCTACTTCTTTCTGTGTGGCTTCAGGGGAAATTGGCTAAGAGATTGAAATCTGTGTCAGGCCTGAGATAAGCAGGGCAGTTGCTGGCAGGGTAGAGCCTGAAAGGACTGTCCTGCACCTGCAGCACCAGACAGTTGGAGCCTTCAATGAAAGCCCCGGAGGAGAATTCTGGGATCTTTGCTTACATCTCTTAAGGGAAGACATATGGTTGCCTTAGTGTCCTGGCTCACAGCCCTTTTAGGACTAGAGGTCTGCCCCAGCCCCACATTTAATTGATGGAGTCACTGAGGCTAGAAGAGGGAGAGAGACTTTTCCACTCATCAGTTAGAATAGTTAGAAGTAGATAGAGCCTAGAGACCAAGGGACCTGAATTTGAATACCAGCTTCGCCACGATCTAACTTTATTTTGCCCTCTCTAACATCTACTTTGCTTATTTTAAAATGAGGGTGGTAATATCTGCTTTGAAGATCAAAACACTGGAGAAGATGTACAGATAGTTTCCAGTACAAACAGGTGTTATATAGGCTGTAGCTTTAAAATGCCACTGTCTCCACATACTCACTCCTTTATCATCCTCAATCCCTTTTCTTTGTATTGACAACTCCAAGAATTGGAGTATGCATTGTAGTTTTATCGAGGAATAATTCACCTGCTGTGGAATAGATCTCCAGTGTACAATGTTATGAGTTTTTTTTTTACTGTTTTTATTGAGCTATACGTATGATGAGTATTGACAAACGTAGGAACCGCCACACGCATCAGGACAAAGGTGAGACGTGGCCAAGCACATGGTGTTTCAGGGCCTATAATCCAATTCTTGGGCATCTGAAACCAGAGAAGTATACATCTGAGATCAGCCTGGGCTGCATAAAGAGACCTTGCTAGACACCTTTGTGTACTGGAGAAAAAAATATGGGACACTGGCAATAGAGGTAAGGGTTCCTTCTTGCCCCTGCCTCTTCAGTTTCTGTGCCACAAGCATCCACTGTTCTGACATCCAGCACCATAGGTAATTTGTGCTTCTTTCATATAAGTGAAACCATAGATGTGGTATTTTTGATTTGGTCTTTTCACTCAATATAATGAGATTTATCTGTGTTGTGTGTAGTGGTTGCTTGTTCTACTTTTTTGCTAAGTAATAGTTCATGGAATGAGTCCATTGCAGAAAATGCATTTTCCTGGTAATAGACTTATTTAATCACTTCCCTTTGGGGGATATTTTAAACACAACTGTTACTGATGCTTATGTAGAAGCATTTGTGTATGTATGGCTGGGGTACACTGATCCCAAAGGAGAGCCGTTTAGAAAGATTCTCCATTTGAGGCCAGTTTGGTCTCCATAGTGAGTTCTAGGACAGGCAAAAACTATAAAGAAACCCTGTCTTTAAAAGCAAACTAAAAGAAAACAAGTTAGATCCCCTGCTTGTTGCCAGATTCCTTCCTAATGTCCCCAGCATAATTGAACCATAAAAGAACCATCTAAGACTAGCTGAGGAATTCACACTATTCGAATTCTTCTAAGAATAATACGAAGCCTAGAGGGATTTGTTATCCTCCACCTCTAGATTATTCACTGAGGAAAACCTCAGGCCTTCTGCCTCCTAATAGTCTATGCTTTCTTTGCATTGTACTTCCAAGACATGAATGGCACTCAGCTACTGTTCATTGAGCTCCAAAACGTGCTCAGACATCAAGAAATTTGTAAGAAAGTCTCCATGACATATACGCTCACATAGACTAGACAGAGAGACAATCTATTAAACCCTAGACATCTATGTTAAATTCACAAGATTGGCTAGATTAAATATATCTTTAGTCAGAGTACACAACAAGTCTGGTTGAGTTTAAAGGTAAAGAAGCAGTCCCGGGGACTCTTTTGGGTTCCGAATATGTGTGTATGAAGACTTTCAGACTGGTGCTACTATAATTGCTAGTTTCGAAGATGGACAGGGTTCTGTGCAGGAAGGTCTCACGGGAGATTCTCTTGCACACACATGGTAAGGCTCGAAAGCAGTGCTGGTGGACAGTGTCTAGCCCACCCTGGATTGCTTGGCCAAGCTCTTGAGGGGGTTCTGATTGACGTGGTTCCGGACACCCTGGGCGGTCTAGAAGCTGGTTCTCTCTAGACTGTGGTAACTGACCTTGGCTCATGCATCTGGGAGGAACATACTTCTGTAGAAGACAAATCACTCTGTGATTTGGCCTCAACGCTGTGCCACATTCTCTCTCCTGGTGCTTGCCTAGTCTGGCTGCTTGATAATCCCCTTTTGTCAGAGAAGGCCACTATCAATGCTTGGCCAAACTTTGCAATGCTGTTTCCTGAACCCTCATATTGGGCTTGCTGTTTTTCAAGAACCCTGTGGTTCCTTGTAGGGTCCAATGAGGACCTGTACTTGTAGGAGCAAACTGTATATCCTTAAGAATGGGGCAACATAGTCAAAGTAGATTATGTATCCATATGAAAATGTCCTTATGAAACTTACAAGTGTTAATTTACAAAAGAAGAAAAGAATGCCATTCACCCAAACTTCAGCTGAGCCACTCAGTAAAATTGGGCCAGTGACATTTTTCATTTGGTTCATAGTTATCTGCTGTGTTATCTTCCGTTCATCATGGAGGAAACCAAGAAGACTCGTGTCCAGATGCCCAAAAGAAGGCAAAAACCAGTGAAGACCCAGTGGAATGCCCAGTGCGTCCTTCTCACCTACTTCCAAGGGGACATCGGCAGCGTGGTGGACGAGCACTTCTCCAGAGCTCTGAGCAAGCTCAAGAGGCCACAGGGATGGAGTTCCTCCAGACACGGTGAAAATGTGGTCCTCAGGAATGGTGAGTGTTAGGAGGGAGGAGGCTTTCACCAAAAGACCAACTCTTTGAGGTACTCCGTGATCTCGGCTTTCTGTGTGGCTAAGAAACATCATAAAGACCTTTAGGGTAAAATGGACAATGCTTAGTCAAATGAGCTCACCTACATCACTGTTTCCATTATTGTATTAGTGCTGATTTCCTAGTCTGCACAGTGCTGAGAGCTCTGCCACTGTCCCCTCTACTCTGACCAGCTTTCAATTACTACTGTCGGCCTGAGGGCAAGAACACCAAAGGATCCACGATAAGATAAAGGGCAATCCAGAGTCTTGCCAGCCAATAGTGGATGATCTAGCAAGCAAGGGAAAAGCCAGAGGGAGGCCCTGTGAGGAGTCTTGCCACATCTCTCTCCCACCTGACCCGGATGATGCATTTTTTTTTCTGTATGTGGAATATCAGTTTCAAGATCTTTTGGTTTTAAAGTAATGATCCTGGACTCCTGCAAGGAACTCTAGACATTGTGGCTCCTGTGCCTGATGGGGTTAGGCAATGTGGCTCCTCTTATCTTCTCAACATGTTCATGCGGGCTGAGGCCTTGCTGATGTTAGGAGCTCACTGTTTCTGTGGCCAGGCCCGCGTGCTGCGGATGCCTTGTTTCATAGGCAGGTGGATGGCCTCTAAGCGGGGCGGTTTATGCAAAGCAGACATGTGAAGCCCCTGACCGTAAGAAAGGCCATCTATTTGCAGACTCCTGCCTTTTTCCTTCTGGAGTACACAAGGCGTCAGCGTGTATCTGATGTGCTGACCTTTGCAGAATCTGCGTCTTTCCTAGAAGTTAATTTTCTAGGTAAGCGATGTGATTTTCTCAGAGACTCTTGTGGATCAGAACGATGTGGCAGAGATATGGTAGAGGATACTCAATCTGGTGAGTGCTGGTTTCCAACTACTTATCATGATGCCCGATTCATGGAAGCCACTCAGTAAACACTGCTTGGGTGACTGGCACTGTGATTTGGAGCGCAACATAATGACACAGACTGGGCATGTTACAAAGAAAAGGGATTTGGGCTGGGCGTGGGGCTCAGTTGGAAGAGTACTTTTCTAGCATGCCTGGAGCCCTGGGTTTGAGCTTCAGCACCACAAAAACCACGTGTGGTAGCACATCCTTACAATCTAAGCATGTGGAAGATGGAGACAGGAAGACCAGGAGTTCAAAGTCATACTCTGCTATATAGGGAGTTCAAGGCCAGCCCAGGTACATGAGCCTTTGTCTCAAAAAAGGAAAAGAAAAATACTTGCTTTGGCATAGAGTTCTGACCCAAGGTCAAGGGCCCATTTCCGCTATTGGTGACACAAGGCAGTGTGATGCAGTGTGTCACACAGCAAGGGACCAGGACAATATGTATATTACTGGCTTCTCTCCTTCTTGTCATAAAGCCACCTGTAGTTTAATCAGTCATGCAGTACTGATTCTGATGACATGATTGAATCCCTAATCATCTCCCTGTAATCACAGGGACCCCTCTCTGTAATCACAATAGACTAACTACACTTGGAACCTCTTAATACCTTACAAGAGAGGTTAAGATCCAATGGGAGCTTCAGAGAAGACAAATCACATTGAGTTCACAGATAAGGTCACCACAGAGAAGGGCTACTATGTGACACGGAGCCTTAGATCCAGTCAGCCTGGTGCCGGGCAGCTCTACTACTCCCTGTGAGTGTGATCACAAGGCATGTCACTTTATCTGCCTGTACCTGCTCCCGTGATGCTAAAATGGACCATTATCAAAGTACAAAAGGATGTTTTCAAGATGTTAGTGAGGTAATGGAAACCAAGTGACAAGCAGCAAGTGCTGTGTTTGTGGGGGCTGTTTTGAATCATTATTATGGCTACAATGGCCTACATTCAAAGCATTAGGATCAGAGAGCATCAAGCCCCTCCTATGAGCTTTTACGTTGTATGGTGCTTTGGCTGGGTGACTGTTCTAGTGTTTTCTGGGACTTATGACCTCACCATATATGAAGCTGCTGCCTACCAGTAGACCTTGGGCATGGCCTTGTTTCTTAGTGAACCAGCTTCTTTGGGCCGCAAAGAGATGAGGGCTGTCTTCTTCACTTAGCTTCATGGATATTGCATTTTCCTCTTGACAGTTTCACAGACCCCTTACATGTTGTCTCATTTGGTTCGAGACTAGGCAAATATTTTATTAGCTGACTGAACAACTAAAGAGAAGACTGTCTCCCTCCAGCTCTCTCTTATCATAGCTGGGAGTCAGGTTTCTCCTAAGTTTGGTTGCCTCAAGGAAGGGCCCCATGAAAGAAGTCTGGGCTGGTGGAGGTTCTCATTGGTGGTGTTATATGGCACACAGGCAGCCTCAGACATGGTGAGAACTGACGAAGTGGCCTTTCATTACTGACTGCTGCTTAGCATTCCCTGAACCCCTTCAGGCCAACCCCAGGCACCATGCAGCCAGGCAGAGAACAGGCCCCTATTCCTAGGCCCCCATAGAAGATTTTCCCACATTCTAAAGGCACTCTGTCAAGCCAGATATGCAAGGTCCAAACACAGAGACCTATATGGAAATGCCACCAAGTTTCCTGGCTTCTCCCACTAAGTTCGAGTTATTTATTTCTTTTAATTATATGTGTATACTATACAATGGGTGTGCTTTGGGAAAGAAAATAGCTGAAGAGACCTTAGAGGTCTCTCCTCTTTTAGAGGACGCTGGGGACTTCAGAGTCAGTATCTGGGAAAGCTTCAATAGTTGTTATTTCTTGAGGCAGGGTATGGTTCTGTCGCTCAGGGGTCTTGTCGTAATAACGTGTTTTTCCTGTCCCCTTCCTCCTAGTCCTAGTCTCAAGTGCATTCTTAGACCTGGGAACATGCTCAAAGGCTACTAAGAAAAGGTTAGGGGTGCTGACTTGAGCCTGCTCAGGTCCTCTGGAGTCATCCTCAAAGGCTTCCTATCTGCCGCCATTAGTGGGATGGGAAGGAAACACCATGCTTCTCATCCATGGAGAATAGTTATGTGTGATATAGTCCTGCTACCTGCTTGTGGCCCCTTGAGTGCTGTCAGCATGGTACCTTCCTTTCCAGTAAGAAAAAGGACCCATGTGTCCCTAGCCTCTGTGAAGAGCCAGATACCACAAGAAATAACTGCATTTACTCCACCCCTCAAAGTTGACCACAACTTAGACAATGTAAAGATGAGCAAAGCTAGCTGAGTGCAGTGCACATACCTGTAATCCCAGCACTTGGGAGACTAAAGTAGGGTGACTGCGCATTTGAGACCAGCGTAGGATATGTGTGTGTGGGGGGGAGTTCGCTTAAAATAATAATACTAATAAAATACTAGCAAATCAAATCTATGGTGCTTACCTTTAGGGGTGGTGGCAGTAACTGGGAGGGCACACATATATACATATATACGTATGTACATACGTATATATGTATATATGTGTATATGTGATATGTGTATATGTGTATAATGTGGGATTCCCCTTTGTATGCTATGAATATGTTTTATTACAATTGGTTAATAAATAAAGAAGCTGCTTTGGCCTATAGCAGGGCAGAATATAGCCAGGCTGGAAGAGATATATATATATATATAGAGAGAGAGAGAGTAGGCAGAGTCAGAGAGATGCCATGTAGCTGCTAAAGGAGAAAGATGCCCAGAATCCTTAGTAAGCCACAGCCTCATGCTGATATATAGATTAATAGAAATTGGTTAATTCAAGATGTAAGAGCTAGCTAGAAATACACCTGAGTCACTGGCCAAACAATGTTGTAATTAATATAGCTTCTGTGTGATTATTCGGGTGTGAGAAGTCGGGAAATGAATGCGTGGCCTCTGTTTACATGTGTGTATGTGTTTATGTATATATATTATATATATATATATATAATGACTATCATATGAAAGCCTTTTGCTGGAATCTGTTATATGGCTTATCTTACTGCATCTTCACACCAACCCTATTGATTACTGTGCCTGCATTTCTGGTGAAGAAACTGAGGTGCATAGTCCAGTCACCTGTCCAGAATCTTACCACAAAGGCAGGACTCCCTGTGTAGTGCTGTTAGCCACTCAGCCTGAAGATACAAACCTACATTCTGCATCCAAACTCTTAGAGAAAGGAACCTGTGTATTTAGCAAAGAGAGACTATGAAAGAGAGGATAGGACTGAGAAGGACTCCTTGGTGTCCCAGAATAGGACTGTATCTCTAAGATGATTCTTCAGTTGTCATGTGATTTTTGTCGTTAGTTAGTTCAAAGAGCATGTATCTTGCCCTTGAGTGAATAAAATATGGAGGGACTTGTGTCACCAGCCACGTGGACAAAGAGCACAGTCAACATGTACAGACTGTGCTGGCCAAAAATTGGACTTTCCTGCTCCAAGGTGTGTGTGCTTGTGCGTGTTCGTGTGTGTGTGTGTGTATGCTTCAAACAGAGTGCCACATGGGGTTATAATGCACTAGTATTAAAGGCAGAGGAAGAGGAAAAAAGAAAGAGGAGGAAAAGGAAGGGGCGGGGAGGGAGATGGAGAGCAGATGAGAGCAGCAAGAGGAAGGCCATCATCCAGTTATATATTTATCTTCACAGCTGTGGTTCATAGTTTGCTTATTTACAAGTCAAGTCATTTTTTTTGTTTAAAAATCGCTTAGCTGGATGCAGTGAGGCTTGCCTGTAGTCCTAGATACTCAGGAAACTGAGGCAGGAGGATTGTTTGAGACCAGTTCAGAGTCAGTCTTGAAAGAATAGTTAAACTGTCTCAAAAAAAAAAAAGATTTTTTTCTGTGTATGTGTGTGTAGCTTTGGAGCCTGTACTGGAACTCACTCTGTAGACCAGGCTGGCCTTGAACTCTGCTTCTGCCTCTGCTTCCCGAGTGCTTGGATTAAAGGTGTGCATCACCACTGCCCAGCAAAAAACAGATTTTTTTTAAACCTGCAAATAGCATATTAATTTTTGAAAATTTTGAAACCACAAATGCACACACTTCAATTTTTACACAAAGCCAATTTGCATGTAAAAAGATTATAATTTATTTTTATTTGACAATAAGCAGAATGACACATCTTTGTGCCATTGTTACATATTGTATGACAATGTTTTATAGCTTGAGAGTATCATGTTTTAGAGATACCACATTTACTAAACTTCTGGACTATTAGTAATCTTTCAGTATATTATTAACATAACTTTAAGCATCCTTGAAGCTAAAAATTTGCTTTTATCTTTGATTATATCCTCAAGATAAACTGTTGTTGATGGAATGACCAAGGCTATAGTTTGCTTACACATTGTGTCCCCAATAAAGTTTCAGTGTGCTGATGTGAGAAGCTGTGAAGTCTTTTTAATTGGCAGCATGGGAGAGAGGGATGGATGGAGGGAAAGGGAGTGGAGAGGGGAGAAGGGGAGTGGGGAGAAGAGCATGAGGGATTGAGTAGATCAAACCGGATATAGTCCAGAGAGGGAGAGCAAGGAAAGAGATACCTTGAAAGAGGGAGCCATTGTGGGGTTAGCAAGAAACCAGGCACTAGGGAAACTCCCAGGAAACCACAAGGATGACCCCAGCTAAGAATCTAAGCAATAGTGGAGAGGGTGCCTAAACTGTCCTTCCCCTGTAATCAGAATGATGACTACCTTCATTGTCATCATAGAACCTTCATCCAGCAACTGATGGAAGCAGATGCAGAAATCCAGAACTAAGCACTGGGTCAAGCTCCCAGAATCAAGTCCAAGAGAGGGAGGAGCGATAGTATGAGCAAAGGGGCCAAGACCATGATGGGAATACCCACAGAAACACCTTACCTGAGCTAGTGGGAGCCCACTGACCCTGGCCTGACAACTACAGAACCAGCCTAAGACCAAATTAGGCCCTCTGAATGTGACTGACAGTTGTGTGGCATCGGCAGTCTGTGGAGCAACTAGCAGTGGAAGCAGTATTTATTTCTATTGCATGAACTGGCTTTTTGGAGCCCATTCCCTAAGGAGGGATACCTTGCTCAGCCTAGATACAGGGGGAGAGCTTGGTCCTGCCTCAAGTGATGTGACAGACTTTGTTGGCTCCCTATGGGAGGCCTCACCCTCTCTGAGGAATGGATGGGGGTGGAGTGGAAAGAAGTTGGAGGAGTGGGAGGACTGGGGGGGGGCTGGTATTGTCATGTAAAATAAGATTGTTTTAAAAATAAAGATAAAAAGAGGTGGGTTGCTCCTCTAAGAGACTCTGTGTTAGTTCTCAATTACCAAGACAGTGAGCTATTATACAAGAGTGAACTTGACCGCTGAGGTGTTACCTGGCTTCCTATCTCCCCTTGTAATCAGTCTTGTACACACTTCTTTAATGAGGCCATTCACTAGGTTGTCTTCACTAGTGCTTGTGTTTGAACAATCTATCTTCCTCCGAAACTATTAGCTAAATAAACCCAGTCTCAGCATCTTGTAAGGGCAAACGGAGTAAAATACTCAGCCAAGAGTTTTACTAATTGTAGAGATTGTGAATGTGTTTGTGTATATCTGTTTATCTATCTATCTATCTATCTATCTATCATCTTTCTCTATATGTGTGTATACACACATATATGTATATGTGTGTGTATATATATATACATATATATATGCTTTTATAATGTTACAAAGTGACAAGTTACCTGCTCACCTTAAAACAGAAAGGTTCAATTAAGATTTATGAGTAGTGTGTGTGTGTGTGTGTGTGCATGCACACATTTGTGAGCATACACACGTGTTTGCAATGGGGTATGTGTATTCATATGTTCTAATGTTTGTATTTGAATATATGTGTGTGCATTCATTGGAATATGTAGCCAGGACCTGCTATGTGCCAGGCATGGTGAGAATTCCCAGGGATATGATGGTGGAGAGGAGAAATGAGCTAACTTCATTCATACTGGGTAATGGGAAAGAGCATTAGTGAGTGAATGAGAGAGTGAGTGATAAAATGACAACACTGCTGTGAAGGAAACAAGCAGGTTAATGCCACAGAGAGTAACAGAATCCTCTCTAACCTGGAGATTCCTATTTCTAAGAGGATGATTGTTGTAATAGGAGCGGCGGGGCTGCTTCCCACCGCCACCCGGCTAGCTTTACCCGAAATAATTACACGGAAACTGTATTCTTTTAAACATTGCCTAGCCCATTAGCTCCAGCCTCTTATTGGCTAGCTCTTACATATTGATCTAACCCATTTCTAATATTTTGTGTAGCACCATGAGCTGGCTTACCAGGGAAGATCTTAACCTGCTTCTGTCTGGAGTGGGAGAATCATGGTGACTCCTGACTCGGCTTCTTTCTCCCAGCATTCTGTTCTGTCTACTCCGCCTACCTAATTTTCTGTCCTATTAAAGGGCTAAGGCAGTTTCTTTATTTAACCAATGAAATTAACAGATTAATACAAGACCCACCTCCATCAGATGATGTTAGAGTTTGTGTGTCTAGAGAGTAGTCCAGAATAGAAGGTCTGGGCTCCCATCCAAGCATGGAGGTGGGATCATTCCCTGATTTGTACTTTATAGTACAACAAAGGCCTTCTTGAAGGTTCTGGGGTTTCCAAAGTGTGCATGGGAGGGAATAGTGGTATCTCTGACTGTTCTTATGAGGAGGGAGGAGTGGGTACCACTTTAGCTTAAATAGTGAGGAGGAGAGAGCAGAACTTTCTGACTTTCTGAACATTCCTGGTCTTCAGACTGACCAGCCTCAGGAATTTTAGAGTCTTGGGTGGGACTAAGATGTGGGTCTAGATGCTTAGGGCTGGAGTATATGGAGTGGAAGTCAGCTATATTCTCACTGAAGTAAAATTTCCTATTTAAGCTGGGCGGTGCTGGCGCACGCCTTTAATCCCAGCACTCGGGAGGCAGAGGCAGGCGGATCTCTGGGAGTTCGAGGCCAGTCTGGTCTACAAGAGCTAGTTCCGGGACAAGGCACCAAAGCTACAGAGAAACCCTGTCTCGAAAAACCAAAAAAAAAAAAAAAAAAATCTTATCTACCTCAAGTGGTTCTGAATCCAAGCCTTCAAATGCTCTCTGCCCATTCATGCCGTTTTGGACTTGAGAAAGTATCAGAGTCACCACTTGGGGTCTCTTGCACATGCACCCAGAAGAAGTTAAGAGGAGGCACTTGGGTAAGACAGTCACTGCAGTAGCAACCTTGAGAAAGTCCAAGGTATGGTTTAAGGTGTCACCCTATGCCCATAGAGCAGATGGGCATTGCTACAGGCATAGTTGCCTAAGAACCCTGAGAAAGAGTAGCCCACCCAATGAAGGGTCTCCACTCAATGAGCCACAAGCATCTAAACCAGATAGAGAAAAGTAGGCCCCTCAGACCACTCACAATATTGGGGTGCTATGACTTCAAGTTTGAAATCCCATGTGCACTTCCACATTTTTCCATGTAAACTGTACTACACGGGCCTTTGGACAATGGACAATGGTATTGCCTAACTCCCCTTAACTAGAACAGAAACAGTTAAGAGAAGCTTTGGAAACCTTCTGTGGCCCTGCTTTCCATATCCCAGACATTCAGTGAGCACCCGAGGCATATGTATGAGATCTGTAAAGCCGTCCAGACGGAAACTGCCCTGTTGTCAGAGGCCGGGCTTTGTTTCTAATTTGTGCTTAGGACATGCAGTACTCCCATTAAATATGAAGCACAGACGCTGATTAGATGAATTCAGCTTAATCATTCTGTTCCAGGGCACACGGTGCCCTGAGTTCTAGTAGCTAGAAATACCAACTTTCAAAAGTAATATTAACCCCTGAGACTGTATCTCAATGTGTTTTCCTGTCTTTCGTTTGATTAGAAGAGCCTACTAGGACCATGGCTCGATGGGAGAGGTGTGAGATGCTGAGCAGAATGCCCGTGTCATATGGGATTTGCCATCCATATAGCAGGCAAAGCTACCATGACGGGTAGGGATACTCCAGCAGCACTGTGCTGGCCTCTAAGATGGTTTTTTCATTTTATACAAAATCCATTCAAACTGAGTGTTGAGGAGAGCTGAAAGAGGTGCCCATGGAGAGAAAGGGAAGCAGTGTCTCATACAGACTCGCTTTTGTCGTCCCAGTCACGCTCCCCTCCCTGCCCACTCCTCCATTGTCTTAGATAGATGAGAGGCTCCAGGATTTAAGCATCACCTGGCAGAACTTCCTTCCCCACTCTCGCCTGAGTGGATGCTGAGAATGGGAAAACATCCATTCACGGTCTGAGCTATGGTAGACAGTTGAGATCTCAGAGTTGGCTACTGTCCCAGGTGCAGTTAGGATAGGAACCTGAGGAGATTTCATCCCTGTTAGTCAGTCCACATGACCTTGACAAGGGGAAGTAGGGTCATCTGTTGACTCCAACCATTCTGCTGTGGCAGAGTGAGGACCAAGCAACTGCTTTCCTATCCAGCATTCACTGTTCTTGCTTCGTTTCCTACCAGCCCATTATGCTTAGCTACCATGGCCCAGATTCTTACCATTTTCATGCCTAAGATTGGGTTCAGTTCCTAGAGTTGTGGGACAGACTAAGATAGGTAAGAACTAATTTCTTTTTTTTTTTTTTTTTTTTTTTTTTTTTTTTTTTTATTCTTTTTTAATTAAAATTTCCAACTGCTCCCCGTTTCCCATTTCCCTCCCCTCCTCCCACACATTGCCCCCTCCCCCCTCTCCCCTCCCCTATCCCCACTCCTCTTCTCCTCCCCCCAGTCCATTCCCCCTCCCTCTTGCTACTGAAGAGCAGTCCAAATTCCCTGCCCTACAGGAAGACCAAGGTCCTCCCACTTCCATCCAGGCCCAGGAAGGTGAGCATCAAAACAGGCTAAGCTCCCACAAAGCCAGTTCATGTATTAGGATCGAAACCTAGTGCCATTGTCCTTGGCTTCTCATCAGCCTTCATTGTCCGCCATGTTCAGAGAGTCCAGTTTCAACCCATGCTTATTCAGTCCCAGTCCAGCTGGCCTTGGAGAGCTCCCAATAGATCAGTTCCACTGTCACTGTGGGTGGGTGCACGCCTCGTGGTCCTGATTTCCTTGCTCATGTTCTCCCTCCTTCTGCTCTTCATTTGGACCTTAAGAGCTCAGACGGTTGATCCAAATTGGGTCTCTGTCTCTCTCTCGATCCATCGCCAGATGAAAGTTCCTGTGCCATTCTCCTTGGCCTCTCGTCAGCTCTCATTGTCCGCCACATTCCGAGAGTCCGGTTTTATCCCATGTTTTTTTCAGTAGCAGTCCAGCTGACCTTGGTGAGCTCCCAATAGATCGGCCCCACTGTCTCAGTGGTTGGGTGCACCCCTCATGGTCCTGACTTCCTTGTTCATGTTCTCTCTCCTTCTGCTCCTCATTATAACCTTGGGAGCTCAGTCCGGTGCTCCAGTGTGGGTCTCTGGCTCTATCTCCATCCATCGCTAGATGAAGGAAGAACTAATTTCTTTATACAGTTCTGTGGAGCCCTCCCATCTGCCGTATTTAAAGTACCAGCTATACAATAGAGCTAACCAATAGCAGCAGTGGAACAAGAACTTCATTACAGAAGACTTCATAAGGAGCCAATGTTCACGCGGGTGCAAAGATGCACATACAATGTTCACTGAGATGTCGGTAACATAATTGAGAAATGGAAACAACTAACTGTGTTGTCCACAAAGGGAACCTTCCTTAGTCTATTGCTGACTTATGGTAGAACACTATACAGCCCTTTAAAAACTAGTGTTTGTATTAGCAATAAGGTAATTTTTCAAATAAGTTGATACCACAAAAAGACTTCTTTAGTAAAAAGAACTAAAATCCAACTTTTTCCTTAAGCAAAAGAAAATGGTCCTGATGAAAAACGAAACAAAACAGAACAGAACAAAGCCATTGTGCCTACTGCGTCTCACTCTGAAATGGGATGCCCTTCCATTTTAGCCTGTTCTAAATCATGTTGTATCTTTCTGCAATCATTCTGGATTTAGTCAAAAAAAGAGAGAGAAACAAGTGTTTAATGTTTTTACCTTATTTTTTCTGGGCTTAAGCTTGTGCATAAATCTTGTGGAAGGAAATGATGGCATCAAAATTAGTAACTTGCAGGGTGGTGGTGGCGCACACCTTTAATCCCAGCACTCGGGAGGCAGAGGCAGGCGGATCTCTGGGAGTTCGAGACCAGCCTGGTCTACAAGAGCTAGTGCCAGGACAGGCTCCAAAACCACAGAGAAACCCTGTCTCGAAAAAACAAATAAATAAATAAATAAATAAAATTAGTAACTTGAAAAAGGCTCGTGTTTGCCAGGATGTTTGTTAAGTTTGTTTCTTGAGACTGCATCTGCTGTAGGCCAGAGTGCTCTTAGATTCATTGTATAGCCAAGGCTGGCCTTGAACTCAAGCCAATCCTCCTGCCTCTGTCTCCTGAGCATGAAATTATAAGCATGTGCCACTATGTTCAATGATATTCATAATATTTTAATGAAGCAAAACCAGTCTGAAAATAATATAAACAAATCTAGAGGTGGCAGTAGCTACTTATGGACACTGTGGTTTTTAAAAAACATTTTCTGCTTACTTTAAGTCAAAAATACACTATGGGGCTAGAGAGATTGCTCAGTGGGTAAAACCTCTTGCCAAGAGAGTGTGATCACTTCAGCTCAATCCCTTGAGCCTATCAGTGAAAGAAAGAACTGACTCCTGAAAGTTATCGCTTGGCTTCCTGCACTTATATACACACCTCTCTCAATACAAATAATAAAAATAAATTATATATATTGATACATACTATGTATAGTAAATTACTTCTATTTTGGACATTCGGAGAAAATACTTAACATAATGTCTGAATGTTTTCCAGATAACAGCATGCCCCCGAATCAGTGGCATCTCACGCCTTCCTGGACAAAACCACAGCCAGAAGCATCTCTAGCAAATGGCGCCAGCAGCAGCCACAGCTTGGATGAATGTGGTCCTAAGGCTCTAGATCAGAATCCGCTGTCTGTTCCCAAGACCCCCTCTGCACATCCTCAAGAGATGTGGCATTTTTCCTCTCTAGCGAGGCCAGACTTCCTAGAGCCTGCCTACTTTCGCATGTTCTCCAACAGGCCTCCGGCTCCAGCGGTCTACCCTGACGGGAGACGCGGGTCCCTCCTACATTTACTCCAGCAGGATAGATACCTAAACCGTCCTCTGGAACCTGCCGCCAGGGAGAACTGCAATCCCGCCAAGACAGCTGGAAGCTCCTGCCTGCACGGGAACCTGCCTCTCAGCTCAGAGCACTGTAAGGAAACTCTCACAGATACTTGCAAGGTCATTGTAGTTGGCAATGAGTTAGCTGGGCATAAGGGACTAAGACAAATACCGCCACTCTGGACATAGATGAGGCTGCCGCCAAGAGGCGTGATTTCACTTAAAACTTGCAAATGTTTTCACTAGGCCACATTGACACACACAGCTTATGGGCTAAAGGAGACAGTCAGACAGGCAAGCTTGGCCTGAAATAATCTCCCCAGTCTGTTGCCTTGGCTTTGTCCTGGAAAAAATGATGGGCTTATGCCTAAAATCATAGAGTCTCATATTTACCTCCACTCCACTGAATAATCTATTTGCAAAACAGAGCTCTATTGACGCACCTACAGGCTCCTAACTCTGTTCTCCAAACAGGTTGACAACTTGCAATGATGCCAGACTCCTGGGCAAAAACAAGGGCAATCTATACCAACCATCTGCGCCACACATTAAAATTCAAAGCAGCTGGAGAGGCCGCCCCATAGCTGACTGCAGATACAACAGTATCTGGCTGCCTGTGACTCCCTCGTGCACCCTAGGCTCCCACTCACTTTCCTTCGGGTTTCTGCGCCCTGATCATTTCTTCTCCCCTTGTACAAAAACCAACTTGAATCTAGATGTAAAAGACTCACCAGAGAACAGGAGTCCCTTCGTTGCTGTTTTTTTTTTGGGGGGAGGGGAGAATGGGGGAGATTTACGTGCATTATACTTTCACCAAAATAGCGATGCACTCTGCCAGAAGATTGGCCTTTCTTGTGAAATGCTTGAAAGATATAAGATATACCATACTCATTCATGAAGCCAAGGCTGCATCCTCTAGCATCCTGTAGCCTGGGTGAATTATTTTCTCCCACAACTTTCTTATCCATACATATCTGTGGTTTCACACCCGAAGGAAACCACTGGATGTTCTCCTTGCTTGAATAAGCATACAGTCCACAAAGGGCCCATTCAGCATAGCCCGCCAAGTCTGACACTATGTCCCGTGTTAAAAACAAATTTCCCATTAAAATAGGACCCCACTATTTCCCGAGTTTGATTAGCTATATATAGAGAAAAGAAACCATGCAAATTGCATGCTTAGGAAACTTCTGAAAATGTATATTTCTGTCTTCTTTTTCACAAATCTTTTACTGGATTCAGAACGAAAATGAGAACAACTGTGTTTATATGTATATCTATGCATACACACAGCAGAACTCTGCTTCAACAGTTGCTTAGAAAGCAGATGGCTCAAATCAGCATTTCCCAAACATAGCAGCTCTGTAAAGTTCCAATCTGATTCAGCAAACCTTTAGTGAGCATCTACTAGAAGCAAGGCACATCAGGGCCAAAGAAGGATGCAGGCATTATCTATTACCGAGACTGCTTCACACATTCACAGAAATGTTTAGCATCTAAGCTTCTGGAGAAACACTTCACATTCCGCTATCAATGTTGACATTGTTTGCATTCACTGATGTCTGATAGTCCGGAACTCACTACGTTAGAGATCCTTCATTAGCTCTGCCTGGGAGATGGGAAGAAGTTGTTAAAGGATGTTTCACGAGCAGAAGAATCTTCTGTTTTCAACATCCAATAAGAGAAATCATGTTTTGTGTCCATAAAGTGAAGGACAGGCAATCTGGGACCTCTGGGGTGCTACAAACTCCCAGCCCAAGATTTCATTTCCATTCATGTCTTCTTCTTCTTTTCTAGATAAGAAAATCTATGGCCATGAATCTGCTCATCCCAGTTTTGGCAATGAAAGTAAGTAAACTTTCATTGGCTTCGGACATTCACAGTGTAGCTCTGTGCCCCAAAAACAAATGTGAAGAGTGTGTACTATAGCAACTAGAGTCTCCGGAAGCTTCTGGGAGCCTTGGTTCCATTATTAGTGTTTTATTGGTTTCATCTCAGTTTCAGAGTCCGAATATTCACTTTGTATTTTGCTAAATTTCTTGAACATGCTCTCACTTTGCCAGAGAAGCAACTCTGCTGAATTCTTTCATCTGAGCCCAAATCTGTCAAGGTGACTAAGATGAATGAAGCCATGAAGATTAGCGGTTTTAGATGTTCAGCTTTCAGCCACCCCAGTACGAAATCTGTGGTCAGGGAAAGTGTGTCTGAGGCCCAAGGGCAGGAACCTGGGCTTTACACTAAATTCAAAATTAGAAGCTTCAAACTGAGAACAGTTTAGACAGAAAGGAAAGAGAGCTTTGATGCAACCTAAGTTCAAGGTTCCAATTCAGCTTTGGTACTTACTAGTCTCAGGAACTTGCTCACAGTTTGTAAACCTCCCTATGCCTTAGTTGCTTCATTTATAAGACTATTATAAAATTAGTGACCACTGCTTGGTGGTGGTGGCACAGAGGCAGGTAGATCTCTGTAAGTTCGAGGCCAGCCTGGTCTACAGTGCAAGTTCCAGGACAGGATCTTAAGCTACAAAAAGAAGCCCTGTCTCAAAAACCCCGATATATATATATATATATATATATATATATATATATATATATAGTCACATACCATATAAGGGTTCTGTGGGAACTGAATGAAATAATGTAAGTGAATGTTTAGAATAATACTTAGCTATAGTGTGGTTTGAAAGAAAAGAACCCCCCAAAGGAGTGGTACTGTTAGTGGGTGTGACTTTGTTAGAGTAGGAGTGGCATTGTTGGAGGAAGTATATCACTGTGGGAGTGGGCTTTGAAGTCTCCTATGATCAAGCTACTCTCATTGAGAGTCTACTTCCTGTTGCCTTCTGATCAAGATGTAGCTAGCACCAGTTCACCTGCATGCTGCCATATCCCACCATACCGATAATGGACTGAACCTCTGAAACTGTAAGCAAGCCACCACAACTGAATGTTTTCCTTTATAGGAGTTGTCATGGTCATGGTCTCTCTTCACAACAATATAAACCCTAACTACGACTTATAGTTAGCCAATGAAACAGTATAAAGTCTCTCAGAAGTACATCCCAGTGACAGATGGCTGGCCCAGAGTGTTTTCTTAGCAGGCCCTGGGGTTTATCTCTAATATAAAACAGAACCAAAGGCAAAGTGCATAGGACTTTTTAGAAAGCATTTTATTTCCTCCAAACTTACTCAAAGAGCAAAAATAAGAGCCACCAGCATAGTCCCTGAGCTCAGACATTGTATAGTTCTGTGCTGACCGAAGCAGCAGGAAGATATACTGCAGGCTGCAGTCATTGCTGCTTTCTCTGCCTTCGGGACTTCTGTACCAGGAAAGCAGAATCCTAAACCACATCCCAGAAAAGAACTTCAGAAGCGAAGCTAGCAAGTGTATTACGTAGAGGTCAGGGGAAATGCATGCTTTGGATCTGTGTAAGGACAAATATACGTATTTGATTTTAAGGTATTTTAAGTTGCATTCATCAAGGGATACAATTTGCAACAAGGTTTGGCGATTAAGCAAAGGTCAAACTTAAATTGCTTAAAATTAAATAAAAGTATGCTAATTGGTGGAATTATTTCTCTTATCTTAAAGACTTTTGCAAATGATATATTTTGTAGCGTGGTTCATGAAGTGCATCATTTAGATTTAACCATAAGAAAGAGATACTGATACAGTTAAAATCAAGGCTGCAGACAATCTGGCTCTAAGTAAGCATTGGGGGGTTGTTTTGTGTTTGTTTTCTGAGGTTTCACACATTGTACTTAATCAAGGAAATAACCATGAAGAAGGTATGATAAGAAATACAGCTGGCATTATCATCCAGTGTATGGTCTTATACTAGAATCATAGAAAGTACTCATTATTAATACATCCATTCAACATGAGGAACGTGGAGTTCAGATAGGCTAAGGAAGTGGCCCTAGGCCACATAACTAGGCACTGGTGACCTTGGACTCATCCCTGGGCTCGTTTGATTCTTTGTTATTTTGTTTTGTTTTTCTGTTTTTGTTTCAGAGACAGGGTTTCTGTATGTAATAGTTCTTGTTGTCCTGGAACTTGCTTTGTAGACCAGGCTGGCCTCAAACTCACAGAGATCCTCCTGCCTCTGCCTCCCTAGTGCTGGAATTAAAGGCACACGCCACCATGCATGACAGCTCAGTTGATTCTAAAACTAGCTTCTTCACCATGACATTTACCCTGTTTTCCAGGAAGTCAGGCTCCAGAGAGAAGAAGTGATCTCTACTTTTATTAGCCTCGGTGGGAAGAACAGAATTCCTTTTCGCTCAGCATGATCATGTTTTTCTACTGTGGATCCAGAAGCCCTAAAGAATTTATTGTGGCTTTCTGTCCCTGTTGCTAAGAAATATCGCATCAGGCACAGATTGCTCCTCTTTTCAATTCTGCTCTGCTTTTCCTTGCTTTTCCTTAGCAACCATTCCTGATGGCAGGGGTTTTCAAACAGAAGCAAATCCTCAGCCTATAAAATGTCGCAAAGAGCTGTTGTGGGGTGGAATGCGCAGAGATCCACCTGCTGGCCGTTGTTCCTCCTCACTGTGTCCTCTGCCCTCTGCCTTAGAAGCCATGAGCTCTCTGCTTCGCAAGCAGTGTCCTTAAACCAGACCTGAGCTCATGGGATTTTATGAGGCTGTTTAGCTTTTCTGACTAAATCAAGAGATCAAAACAACTCAAGAAAGTTCCAGCTTAAACCAGACTGCACTCAACCTCACTCCAGCCTCAGAGAAAAGCCAAATAAAAATGATAAAGCAGAAGGCTCCCCTCCCCATTAGGGAACTGGTTGAGGCTACTGACTCCCTCCATCTTCAAAGTCTGGACTCCAGATTTGGACCTCCTTAACAAAATATTTTGCTTAGAAAACTTAGTTCTTCAGTTCCAGATAACTGATTCGAAGGGACATTGTTGAGAAACCTGAAATGGAGATTGAACCAAGTCCCTGTTGCAGCATGGGCCCTGCTGCTGGAGCAGAACTTATTCTAGAAGATTCAAGCCATTTCTTGGTTGCCCTTCCATGAGTTTCTGTAATGCCTTGCTCTGAAGATGAGGATCGTGGCATCTAGCACCCAATAGGTGCAAAATTGGACTGTTGGGGTCCTTGCAGCATCCTCAAGGAGCCTAACTAACCTATACAGACCATGTACGTCCATCTCGAAGCTCAGAGTTAGCAATATCTGGGTGACAGTGACTTTCTTTTAAGCACTGAACTGTTAGGTTCATTCATGCAGCTGCCCACAGTTGTTTTTGTTAAGTTGGAGGGACAAGATGAGGTTTACTTTATCTCCCAGTCTGGTAGATGTATCATATTTGTGTGACCTGGGTACTTGCCACATGATGACCCCGGAAGCCCCTGCCATCAGTCTTCCCCATCCATGACATACTTTCTCTTCTTCAACAACCCAGAGTATGAAGAATAATAAAATTATGCTGTTTTTGGATGCCACTAGCTTGTATTCTAAGTATTTTCTTTTTGTCTTGAGTCGATTTTTGCCATCCACTATCTCATTTAAACTTCCAAACAATCTGGAGGTTAGCATTATCATTCAGCTACAAGACCCCGAAACTTATTCTTGAGTAAAAACACAAACGGCTGCCAATTTTCCTACTTCAATTAAGAGGGGACAAAAGAACTTCGACGGGCAGACTCCATGCTCCTCTGACATATAGGCAGATTCTTGTCCAGATGAGCTGCTATTCACCCTCTGATTTAGACTTCCAGATCTGTCCTGTTTTCAGCTGCCCACATGACTTCCAAAGAACCTTTTATCATTCACTTTGTCATTTTACTTTTGCAATTTTAAAATGTTCCACCCTACCCCCGCCTCCAAAATCTTTCCCATTCTTTACATACGCAGGAGGCATGGCTGGGCCCTTCGTACTGCGCATAGCCTCACATAAGCACTGGTTGGTTATCGGGTGGTGTGTTATTGGAGTGTGTGTGTGGTGGGGGTGGGGCAGGAACAGCAGGTTCCCAGCAGATCGAGCAGTCTTGATGCTGTGGGAAGTCCTGTAGTGCTGGAGTTCTGAAACCAAATTCACATCTCTCTAGAGTTGGGGACGTTTGACAGCAGCCTGATGGGCTGACTCACCTTGGCCCTCACTCTGCAACACACACACCCCTTTCTGACCTTTACAAGCTAAAAGAAATGAAAGTGCTTCAAGAGGGCTGGAAATTCTCACATGCTTGAACGATGCCTATCTCTACCATAGCAAAAACAAAACGAAAGGTAACAAAGCCTATCTTTCTTCTTTTATTCTTCTCTCATACATTACATCCTGACTGAAGTTTCCTCTCTCTCCACTCTTCCCAGTCCTCCCCGCACCTTCCCTCTCCCCTAGACCTACCCCTCCTCAATTTCCCTTTAAAAAAGAGCAGATCTCCCAGGGATATCAACTGAACATGGCATAACAAGTTACAATAAGACTGGGCACAAAATTTCATATTCAGACTGGATGAGGCAACCCAGTAGGAGGAAAAGGGTTCCAAGAACAGGTTAAAAAAAGTCAGAGACACCCCCTACTCCCACATAGCTGAGCAAGTGTCCCTGAGTCACTATGAAGCATCTTTTGGGTATATGCCTAAGAGTGGTATAACTGGTCTTGAAGTAGGTTCATTCTCAATTTTCTGAGGAACCACCATATCAATATTCATAGTGGCTGTACAACTTTGGACTCCCATTAGCAATGGAGGAGTGTTCCTCTTGTTCCACACCCTTGCCCGCATGAGCTATCACTTGTGTTTTTGATCTTAGCCATTCTGACAGTTGTAAGATGGAATCTCAATGTACTTTTGATTTGCATTTTCCCGACAGCTAAAAATGTTGAATAATTTCTTTGTTTCTCAGCCATTTAAGAATCCTCTATTGTGTTCTCTGTTTAGATCTGTATCCCATATTTAATTAGATTATTTGGTTTGTTGATGTCTAATTTCTTGAGTTCTTTATATGCTTTGGATATTAGCTTTCTGTTGGATGTGGGGTTGGTAACAATCTTTTCCCATTTTTTTTTAAAGGCTTCAAATGTATTTTAATAAGGTGATGCTCCATTTCTCATAAAAATTTCAAATTGAAGGTATCAGGAACAAATCAAACATAGTACACCAATAAAAAATGCGCAGCGTAACTACCTAAGATAGGCAAGGCTAAGAGCTACTGTCAGACCTTCAACACACAGCAGCCCTGTTCCCAAGATTGTGCTAGGCCTATCAAGAAAAGCTGTGAACAGCAATATCAGACAGAAAAGGGCATTCATTCTTGAGTAGTCCTTACCCAAGAAAAACATGGAGGCAAGTTAACACAAGACTTTTTCTTTTTTTAAATATATACTAAAATGAAAACCTCTAAGAGAAAACATCTTCCTTAGGACATGAAGGGGTTATATATGAGATATAACAGAACTGTATGTAGACATTTGTCTGAATTCTCACCTGGGAGTGAATGGAAGAATTGGGCTAGGTCATTGGAGGATGTTTAGGTTTTGTGGTATATATGTGGCAGTGTCTCTGGGGTTGGGAGAATAAAGATGAAAAAGCAATTAAAACATGATGAATGAAGGAGGGAGGGATGGAAGGAAGAAAGCAAGGAAGGAAAGAAGGAAACAGGGATGACCAAGATTAATGGAGCTCTCTGAGTTCACTTTGCTATGGTTCAAGGCCCTCAACAATCAACACATTTCAGGAATGCACCAGACAGACTTGAGAAAGCAATATACCACAGACTTTGATTTGTTAAATAACACCCCTCCCTTGCCCTCTGCCTCCAAGCATACTCCCTAGAGTATTACAGGCAGGGAAGAGCTATCTATTGGGAAGAACCCCTAACACTTTTCCAGGGTAGATTTCTGGCTAATCCAAAAAGAACCTTTCTTTTAAGGATTGTGGGAAACTAGACACTGCAACTTTTATTTAGTATTGGTGGCGTTTATTTGGAGCAGATTCAGCTCCTGGAGCTGGATGGTTGAAAGCAGGAGAATCTCCACCAATTGCTCCAATTCCTTCCATTGTAGCAGCTTGACCGAAATGTTCAGTTGTTGGTGGGGTCAATCCCAAAGTTCCATCTGGCATCATCGTGGCAGGTCCTGGAGGAGCTGGGGTACCAGTTGGCACAGGAGCAGGGGGCATGGCGCCTCTATTATTTATGCCCATAGCATCTCCCATAGCCATTTGGCCCATCCATATCTCTTGTTCTCTCGCATCAGGGAAGGTTCCCTAGAATCCTTCCTGCTGTGCCGCCGCATCATTTCTTCTCGTTGCCGCCGCATTTCTTCCTCACGGCGCCTGCGTTCCTCCTCCTGCCTGAGCTCTAGCTGCTTTCGTTTCTGAACCTCTTGGTTATGCAGCTCCTCCATTCTCCGAAGCTCTTCTGACGCCTCATCAAATCTTGCCTCATTAGCATAACCTGGTGCTCATGGCGTGCTGCCTCCATCTCCATCTCCAGCTTTTCACGAGCCTCCTTGATGTTGCGGTCCACTTGATCCTGCTGTTGCTTCTCCATCTCAGTGAGTGCCTTCCAGCGCATGGCATACTCGCACTCAAAGGACCCTGGCTGTGCAAATCTGGGTGGCTGTTCTCGCTCCTTGTGAAATTGCTGGTTTTTTATAACCAGTTTCTCTGGAAGTCCTTCATCATCATCTAACTGGTCCACAGGCTCCATAGTCACAGGCCGAGGAAATGTGGTTAGCAAGAAGGAGCCTTCACTGCATCTGTTCAGAGCTTTCCGAGCAGCTGGCTTCCCAGAGAACTCAACAATGCCTTTCCCTGAGGGTCTTCCTCGGTCATCCACAATGACCACAGCCCTCTCCACTTGGCCAAACACAGAAAAGGCTTCTTCCAGCAGTTCGTTGGACACATACTGAGGAAGGTTGCGGACTGTAAGGGATGCACTATGGCAGGCAAAGCGCACACGTAGCTGCTTTCCACGGAGTGGAATATTATCCAACTCCACTTTGGCAATTTCCGCTAGGGTTCGAGTTTCCAAGCGAATAAAGCCAAAGCCTTTATCCTTATGAATGAAAACCTCGCCTGCTTTCCCATATTTCTCAAAAAGTTTCCTCATTTCCTCCTCAGCGATGTCAGGAGGAAGACTGCCCACAAAGAGACGGCTTCGTTGGGTGAAAGTCTTCTCTCCTGGTTTCCTAATGTTCTTCAGGTCAATGGTTAAACCTTCATTCTGGCTGCTGGCCTGCTGTCCATTTACAGGTATTGGTGGGGGTGGTTGCTGCTGCTGCTGATGGTGATGTTGATGGTGCTTCCTTGGAGAATGGTTCTGCTTCTCCAAGTTAAAGGTTTTATTGCTTTGCATTTTTGCACCCTTGACTTCGATTTGAGCACAGCAAAGTGTCTGTCTCCCAATTCTCTCTAACCCCGACTTCCTCTGCCCACAGTTCTTTGCTCAGAGTAACGGCGACGCTGCACGGCCTCCACCGTTCCGAGAAGAGAACGCGCGACCCTCTTTTCCCATTTTGTAGGCTGCTGTTTTAGCTTCTTCACAGTATCCTTTGCCTTACAGAAGCTTTTTAGTTTCATGAGATTCCATTTATTAAGTGTTGATTTTATCGCCTGTGTTCAGGAAGTTGTCTCCTGCCCCAATGTAGTCAAGGCTATTCCTCACATTCTCTGTCATGTTCAGTATATCTGAATTTCTGTTGAGGTCTTTTATCCACTTGGACTTGAGGTTTGTGTATGGTGATAGGTATGGATTTATTTGCATTCTTCTGCATGCTGACATCCAGTTAGATCATCACTACTTATTAGTTGTGTTCTTTTTCCATTGTGTATTTCTAGCTTCTTTACTAAAAATCAGGTGTCCATAGATGCGTGGATTTTCATCTGGGTCTTCAGTTTGATTTCCTTGATTCACCTGAATAAAGACCATCTTAAAACTTCCAAATAGAAGTCCACATGAGCCTCCTACTCCATCCAAGATGAAATGTTGATAGACAATCTGAATGAAATTCAGCGGTTCAAATACACACAAAAGACACGGAAGCAGGAGGAGACTGCTTGGGAAAAGGGGTTTTTCTGGAAGCAGTAGGAGGATGGAAGAGGTCAATGGGGCAAAAATAAAAGTCATTATGTACATGCATGAAACCCATCCAGAAAATAAAAGTTCCAAGTGAGGGACTAGGGAGATGACTCAGCAATTAAGAGCTTTGATTGATCTTTCAAAGGTACCAGGTTTGATTCTCAGCACCCATTCTAGGGGTGGGATCTGCTACCTTCTGGCCTCCGTGGGCACTGCATGCACATGGTGCAGACACAACTTGCAAGTAAAACATCCATTCACATAAAATAAAAATAAATAAATCTAAAAAGAAAAAGTTCCAAGTGGGAATGTCATTTGCAGATGCAATGGGAGTTTACTTCCATTTAAACATTGTTTTCATTCTCGAGAGCAGTGTCGTGAGTGAATAGTGTAGAAAGGTGAAATACTGAAGGTGAAATCAGTCCTGCACAATTACAATAAACAGGGGTTTCTCCCATGTAGACCATAAATGATGGCCTTTTTCTAAAAAAATGCCTAAAGTTAACATAAGTGATTGAAGTCATTAGATAGTCTGATGTCTGTCTCTGCCTGATCCCTCCCAGTGTTAGGGTGAGCCTGTGCTACCATGCCTGGCTTTTGCATGGATACTGGGCATCTGAACTCTCTTGTTTTCAAGCTTGGATGGCAAGCATTCTATCCAATCCCAGTTTAATGGTAATATATTAAAATAGCATGTCACTATGGTTTTTTGGTAAAAATAGACCAGTGGTGATTCTAGAAAATAAACACAGAAATGGCATTTTCATGAGCATTATTTCTTTTTTTCCCTTTTTAAAATTATTTATTTATTTAAAATTTTCACCTCCTCCCATCCTCCCATTTCCCTCCCATTTCCCCCCTCCCCCCCCTCGCTCTCCAGTCCTAAGAGAAGTCAGGGTGCCCTGACTTATGGGAAGTCCAAGGCGCCCTCCCCCATCCAAGTCTAGGAAGTTGTGCATCCAGACAGACTAGGCTCCCCAAAAGCCAGTACGTGCAATAGAATCAAAATCCAGTGTCATTATCATTGATTTCTCAGTCAGCTCTCATTGTCAGCCACATTCAGAGAGTCCGGTTTGATCACATGCCCGTTCAGACCCAGTCCAGTTGGCCTTGGTGAGCTCCCCTTAGATCAGTCCCACTGTCTCTGTGGGTGGGCACACCCCTCGCTGTCCTGACTTTCTTGCTCATGTTCTCCTTCCTTCTGCTCTTCATCTGGGCTTTGGGAGCTCAGTCCAGTGCTCCAATGTGTGTCTCTGTCTCTATCTCCATCCCTCGCCAGATGAAGTTTCTATGGTGATATGCAAGATATTCATCAGTGTGGCTATGGGAGAAGGCCAGTTCAGGCACCCTCTCCTCTGCTGCCCACAGACCTAGCTGGGGAAATCCTTTTGGACACCTGGGAACCCCTCTAGAGCCAAGACTCTTGCCAATCTTAAAATGGCTCCCTTAGTTAAGATATCTTCTTCCCTGCTCCCATATCCACCCTTCCTCCATCTCAATTATCCCATTCCCTCAAGCTCTCCCCAATTCTCCCCTTCTTCCTTCTCTCTCCCCATCTTCCCTTCCCCCCAACCCACCCCCATCTCCCTGCTCTCAACTTTTGTCCAGCGATCTTGTCTACTTCCAATATCCAGGCGGATAACTATATGTTCACCTTCTTATTTAGCATCTCTAGGATCACGAACTATAGGCTCAATGTCCTTTGTTTACGGCTAAAATCCACTTATGAGTGAGTACATACCATATTCCTCTTTTAAATAAAATCTCAAGAATCTTCTCAGTGGAAATTCCTTAGAATCTATGAGGGTGACCACAATTAACACTCTTAGTAATCTGGGGTACGGAGTCTGAACCGTCTTCTGTAACCAGGCAAGACTTCCAGTGGTAGGACGGGGACATCAACCCAGTCACAAAACCTTCCGTCTACAATCTGTTCTGCTTGCAAGATGTGCTAGGAAAATGGTGGCACAGAACTTGTAGGAGTGGCCAACGAATGACTCTGGTCTAACTTGAGGCCCATTCCAGGAGAGGGAGCCCATGCCTGACACTGCCTGGATGGTCAGGAACCAGAGGTTGGGCAGCCCAGAGAGCGAGGATAAAACCAAACACAACTGGAAAGCAAAAGTCAAGGAAATGGTTCTTGATACTCTACTATACTCATAGAGCAGAGCCTGGCATAATCATCATCAGAGAGCCTTCATCCAGCAACTATGGAAACAGATGCAGAGATCCATAGCCAAACATTAGGAAGAGCTCAGGGAACCCTGGGGAAAGAGTGGAGGAAAAATTGTAGGAGCCAGAGGGGTAAGGATGCCACAAGAAAACCCACAGAATCAACTAAGCAGGGCTCATAGGGGTTCACAGAGACTGAATGAACAATCAGGGAGGCTGCATGGCACTGCCCTGCAAATATGTTATGGACGAGTAACTTGGTCTTCTTGTGGGACTCCTAACAGTGGGAGTGAGGGTGTCTCTGACTCTTTTGCCTGCTTTTTGGGACTCTTTTTCTTCTACTGGGTTGACTAATCCAGCCTTGATATGAGGGTTTGTGCCAAGTCTTATTGTAACTTACTATATGTTCAGTTGATATCCCTGGAAGGCCTGCTTTTTGCTGAAGGAAAACAGAGGAGAAGTGGATATGGGCGAAAAGAGGGGGGGGGGCAACTGGAGGAGTGGAGGTAGACAAAACTGGTTGGGATGCAATGTATTAGAGAAGAATAATCAAAATAAAAAAATTTCTTAAAAATAAATTTGATTACTTTTTCTTCATTTTAATCGGTTTGCATGTGACATTTCATTAAATCTTTCCTTCCTTCATTTCTCTCCCCCTTCCTTCCTTCCTTCCTTCCTTCCTTCCTTCCTTCCTTCCTTCCTTCCTTCCTTCCTTCCTTCCTTTCTTTCTTTCTTCTTTTGTTTTTGAGACAGGCTTTCTCTGTGAAGTTGCTGGTTGTCCTGGAACTCACTCTGTAGACCAGGCTAGCCTCAAATTCAGAGAGCTGCCTGCCTCTGCCTCTTGAGCGCTGGGATTAAAGGTGTGCACCACCACTGACCAGCACCATTAATTTTCAAAATGGGAGGCCCTGGTGATTCTCTGAAGAAATCAAAACCTACTCTTGGGTATGTACACTTGATTCTTAAGTCAGTCTTTTTGTGGGTCTCTCCTTCCCTCCTCACATTCTACCTCCCCCCTCTCCCCTTTTTTGCTTAAATTTATATTTAAACTTAATCTTGACAGGTGTGGTGGAACATACTTTTAATCCCAGCAATCAGGACGGAGAGGAAGGTGGATATCTATGAGTTTGAGACCAGCCTTGTCTACATAGAGAGTTTCAGGCCAGCCAGAGCTACATAAAACAAACAACAACAAAAGTTCACAAACAAGCCAACCAAAAAACAAATACAAGCAACTTAATCTTTTCTTTTTTTGAGACAAGGTCTCCTGTAGCCCAAGCAGAATCAAAGTACTATGTAGCCAAGGATGGTCTTGAACTTTTGATTCTCTTGTCTCTGCTTCCCAATTGGTGAAATTACATTAGGAGACATGACATCCAACTTTAATGCTTATTCTTAATAAACTCCAACTTTGTTCAAAACAAAATAAAAATGAAAGGTTTTCTTAAGGCAATTGCAAGCTTTGTCCTAAGATTTAAGCCTGGGTTCTGGTCACCTCTATAGTTAGCTGTGCCATCTTGAATTGTTCGTTTTTATCCAACAATCCCCTTCCCTACCTCAGCACTCTTAGTTCCCCCATGTGTAAAATAAGTTGATCTCTAAGGTCATTTCTAGCTACGAGAGCCTGTCTTTTGAAATAAACATGGCAGTTATAAGATCTATCAGCAATTATTTACTGGATCTCAAAGAAAGTGCCATGGTCTAGGTGACTGAAGAACAGAGCAGATAGAGAGAGATACAGCCAGGATCAACCTTCAAAATGGAAATATATGGACTGGGTGGTAGCACTCACAACTGTTATTCCCAACATTCAGAGGGTAGGGGCACGTGAATCTCTGAGTTCAAGGCCAGCCTGGTCTACCTAGTGAGTTCCAGGCTACACAGGACTAGAGAGTGAGACCCTGTCCAAAATGGATGAGGGGCCTGTGGTTATTGTAGCTGACTCAGGAGGATCACCATGAGTCTGTTGTCCTCCTGTGCTATATAGTGAATTAATCCCAGGACAGTCTAGGCTAAATGAGATGACATCTTTAAAAAAGTAGGCACATTAAAAAAAAATTAAAAGCAACATTTTCCACTTAGTTGCAGATATTGTAGTCATCTGAAGTTATCCTTCTACTAGAAACCTAAGTACTCTTCAACCTTGCCAACAACTGTAAGACTACTTCTCCTTCTGCGTGATTGGAGCTTCTCCAACGGGCAACATTTATTCCAAAATTCCTGTGAGATGGCTGAAATTTTGTCAGTCCTGAAGCGTGGTCAACGTCTCTGTTCAATCCTACTTTTTCATCTGCTTCCCCCTGCAGCTGTCACCTATCAAACCCTCACAAACCTCCCACAGCCCTGTATTCTGGAGCCTCCAGCTAACACAAATACTTTGAGTGATAACACACAGACAGAACACCCAAGGCTCATTGAGCAGATGCCCATTGTATTTGAGGTGATGCAACATAGGTGAGGTTGAGCAACACTGTCACTCGGGAAGTAGAGTTAAGAATGATGTCAAAGTGGTACCCCAAATGAATTCTCAGCCATATTTTCAACCACCTTCTCAGATCATCTTCCAAGCTAGCAAGTGACTGTGTACAAAACAGGAGATAGTTCTTCCACAGATTCATGTTATCCACACCAAGGCCCACCCAAACCTGGAGACAGAGGTACCACCAGGGGGCTTGCTGAATCTATATATTTCCCTTAGCTCTTCTCTAGACTACTCTCAATTAGGGTCTCTAGGGGTAAGAACTACCCTCACCCAATGTCTCACTCTCATAATAACTAGGTGTATCAGTTTTCTATTACCATAGTAATTATTTACCACTAACTAGGTTGCTTCAAACAATTCAAATGTATTATAGAATTCTGGAGATAAGATGTCCTAACTGAGATAAGATCAGGGTGTCTGGAGGGTCTAGAAGGCTGGTTCCTTCTGGAGGCTCCCAGGGAGAGTCAGATTTCTCCTTGCCTTTTCCGCTTTTCAGAGGCTTTGTACATTCCCTGCCTCTTGGACACTTGTGTTGTAATAAGTGCGTTGGGGCTGCGTCCCAGGCACCCGGCCGCCCGCATGGCTAGCTTTACGCCCCGAAATAATTACACGGAAACTGTATTCTTTTGAACACTGCCTGGCCCATTAGTTCCAGCCTCTTATTGACTAGCTCTTACATATTGATCTAACCCATTTCTAATATTCTGTGTAGCACCACGAGCTGGCTTACCAGGAAAGATCTTAACCTGCGTCTGTCTGGAGTGGGAGAATCATGGCGACTCACTGACTCGGCTTCTTTCTCCCAGCATTCTCCTCTGTCCACTCCACCCACCTAAGGGTTGGCCTATCAAATGGGCCTAGGCAGTTTCTTTATTAATTAACCAATGAAAGCAACAGATTAATACAAGACCCACCTCCATCACACTTGCTTCCATCTCGTTGACTATTCTTCCTTAATCATATCTCCTCTGATTCTCTTTTGCCTTACTTTTCCAGTTTTAAGGATTCTTGTGATTATACTGGACTCCAGGTAGCCTCCCTTAGGCCACCTGACTAGCAACCTTAAGTCCATCTGTTCTGTAGCTGTTTTATTCTGTGATAGTGTGACATTTACATGTTTGAGGCCTTAGGACACCAATACAGTTGGGACTCTTAGTCTGCTCACAATACCAGCCAGGCACATAGTTAGGAATCCATGTACCCATTTGGTCCAAATGTTTCTCCCCAAATTATCATATCTGAGAATGTTTGTTCAGCAAATACGGAGGGAAAAATGAATAGTTTGCTACTTCCTTTAAGAGATGTGTCTATTCTTTTTTTAAAAAATATTCTTTATTGATTCTTTGGGAATTTCATCTTATGGAACCAATTCCACACACCTCCCAGTTCTTCCATATTCTCCTTTCATCCCTACAGCATCTCCCCCCCCCAAAGAAACACCCTCCTAAATAAATATAAAACAAAACAAAACAGTCACTTCTATCCTCGGTCTTTTCAATACCTCTTTATTAATTCTAGTGGCACTGGGTGCTACTGTGTGTCATGCAGTATATATACCTTGTTGTCTAATCAGCACCACAGGCCAGATGTTCATTGCGATGAGTCACTGGTCTGCTTCAAGGACTCCGACGCACCATCATCACTAAACTCCTCTCAGGGATCCTGCTGCTGCCCCTAGTCATGGAGATCCAGCGGTTATTGTTCCACAGGAGCAGTCCCTTCATGCACTCCAGCAGGTCATGGATGGGGTAGATGTTAGGGTGAGCCAATTCAAAGTCCAAGATGTGGATCTGGGTGGAAGCTGAGCTGCTCAGTCCAGGTCACTGGGACAAGGGCGAGAGCCAGCTTTCCTAGGTCCATGCCATGGAGTGCTCTACCATACCCATGATGAGGGGTTGGGCCATCTCCCCTGAGTGTGTAGGTGGGGATGGCAGCTATTTTAGGGCCAGTGAGGGGTGAGGCTGGCTCAGCAAGGCCCTTGGATTTCAACACACATGGTTTTTATGATCCCCTGTGACAACACAGGCTATGGACATACCACAAATCCCCAACTGTAGCAGGATTGTGGACCCAGACATGGCTCTTGGTAGCAGCTCAGGCTTGGCTGTCACCATGACCTTGGTGGCAACACAGGCCACTCAGATCAATATGGCCCTGGTGGAAGAAGTGCCCATTCTTAATAATACGAAAAAAATAAATTTGACCAATGCACAAAGATTTAAGTAGACAGGTGTTCAACTTCATTATTTATTATAGAGAAAAAAAGAAACACAACACAAATGCACGAGAGTTGGGCACTGGTTAAACAAATTAGTTCTGTGTAATAAATAATGAATAGTCACTAGGGTAGTGCTGTAGGTCTATATTTATTCATGAAAATTAATATTAAGTAATATACACATGTAATGCACATGTGCATATTAAACTCATGGTAAAAAGTCTATATGCACAGTTAAAATAGTTATAATTGTTTATCATAGCACTGCTAGTAATAGCAAAATATTCAGAAGTGACCAGAATTTCTATCAAAAACAACCAGCAAAGTAAATCATAAACATTTATACAGTTGAAAACTATTGATTCTTTGGGAATTTCACATCACGCACCCCAATCTCACTCATCTCCCAGTCCCTCCATATCCTCCCCTTACCCCTGCAGCATCACCCCACAAAAGAAACACCCCCCAAATTAATTAAAAAGAAAACAAAAACACCTCTTCCTTCATCCTAGTGGCATCAGGAGCATCAGTGTGTCACGCAGTATATATACCCTGTGTTCAGTCAGTCCCACTTGCAAAATGCTCATTGCAATGTAAAACTTACAAGGTAGATTTGTATACAGATATGGAAAGATATATAAAATATGCCATTATTTGACAAAAGCAAGTTACCAAAATAGTTTGTCTATTTATTATTCCTATTATTCTTGGTTTGACAACAGGGAAGTGTGTGTGTGTGTGTGTGTGTGTGTATTTTAGGGCGGTTGGTGTGTCTACTGCTTTGCTACTCCAGACAGAGAGGACCATCCACATCCTAGCACATGCTGCTCTATGTGGTTCAGGCTCTCTGAAGTCTTAGAATTCTCTTGGCACAATCTTGTTATTTTAAAATGTTTACCTTTTAGTTTTTGCCAGTGACAGCCGTTGATTGTCCCATGTCTTGTTTTCTGGGTCCTTGTGCATAACAGTAGTTGCAAATGTGAGCAGAGACACTCCGAGCTCTAGCTAATAAAAACTAAGAATATATATATTTCAGAGTGACTTTTATGTTCTTGAGATTAGTAGGAAGGAAGGAAGCAATTCATAGTGTGGTGATTAGTGGTTTTTTGTAAACACTGACCCTAGAGGAATGCCTGTTGGTGATTCTAAAATACAACCTGTAGGAAGATGGAGAAATTGATGAAGTGTTCAATAGGTCTGGAGTTTCAGTTTTGGAAGATGAAAATGTTTTAGAGACACATTGCATAACATTAGCAATATACTTAACATCAATGAGCTCCAATATGATTAAGAAGGTAGATTTTTGTTGTGTTTTTAAAACTTTTAATTCTTTATGTCATATGTATGGGGACTTTTCCTGCAAATATGACTGCACACCACATGGGTTTAGTGCTTGACGAGACTAGAAGAAGATGCTGAGATTAAAGATGGTTGTGAGTACCACGTGGGTACTGGGAATTGAACTGGGTCCTCTGAGATAGCAGCCCACGCTCTTAACCTTTGAGCTATCTCTTCAAATTCATCTATTGTATTAAATATGTTGTGACATTTTAAATAAATCTTAGTACAGAGATGGTAAAGCTTTTGCGCAATGTTTATGACAAAAAGAAAGAGAGGAAGGAAGGAAGGAAGGAAGGAAGGAAGGAAGGAAGGAAGGAAGGAAGGAAGGAAGGAGGCACAAGTGATGAACATGTGGTCTTCATTCTCATCAGTCGATCTTATTGCTTGCCTTAACTTTTAAAGGCCATGCAGACCTAGCCTCTTCAGATTTCAGTCCTGAACTCTCTCTCCATCCTCTTGACAGGGTAAAGAATCTAACCAGAGAGCTCACAGTAAAAACAGGGGATGGGAAGGAGACCATTTCCTTGCAGTGACGTATGAGACGAGCCACATAATCTATGCCCTTAATGATAATCTCAAGGAATGGTTAGAGTCCATCACACTCATGACATGACAGCAATATTTGGACACAACACTATGTGGTACAAACGTCTAGATTTCTAGCAATGATTGTTTTGTGTTGTCAAGGCTGTGGCCTCATGTTTAATTTGAAGTACTTTGAATATGTGTGGAATTGGAAAATGAAACATGATGGACTAACAGCTGGGACAAAGTAGCATTCTATTTTCTTCTTCTGTTAATTTACTTCCAGATTACTAATTACAGAAAAGGCCTGATTTCAAGCTTTCCCAGTGATTTGGCAATTTCTGTGTCCCTGAACCTAGCCATAGTGGTGATATGTCCATTATAAGTGGCTTAACCACAGTAACATCTAGAATTTTTGAAATTAAAATAGAAAATCTGCATTTGAGGTGGAATGCGTTTGATATTTTGAGAGTATATTGTCATTTCTGGAAAAATAATGTTTTCGAGTTCCAAAAAAATGTTCCAAGAAAACAGGATTAAAGAACAAACAAAATGTATCTGAAAATTTAAATGTCAAGGTTCTAAATGAAATGAAATCAGAATTTAAAACTAAACACCAAACCCTGGAAGCAGGCCCTTAATCCTATAGATCTTAAAACAGCAACAACTTTCTACTACACAATTGTTGGCAATGACGGGAAAAGTCAGAAATTACAGATTTTCTGAAAAATAATTACAATAAAAATACTATACAATAGACTCTATTGAATGCAATTATAGCCATGGCTGGGGGGAAATTCATAGTCCTAATCATCTTCAATAAAAGCAATAAAAGTCAACTCTCAAATCAAACTGGGAAAAACCACAAAGTAAACAAAAGAGAGCACAGGGTATGTCATCACAAAAATACAAAACTGAGGTTTCCTTTGGCCAGGTTGAGTGTCTGCACCCCATTTGGATACTGGTGACTCCTGTTTTCCCTTTCTGGCAATTCACTGAGTCAGGCACTTGGCACAATGCACTTTCTTGTATGTGTGCTAAATTTCATAGATATTTTTCAAAGGACTGGAAATGTAGCTAAATGATACAGTACTTGCTTGCCAGCATATGTGAGGCCTTGGGTTCAATAAACTAGCACTCAAAAATATATTTCCCCAAATTATAATCTTATTATCTAATTTCCCCCCATATATTATTTTTTTTCTTTGATGCCAAGCATGCAATCTCTCACAGAATAGGTACTTAGTAAATATTGGTTGTCTCTTAAGGGCACTGTCTATCTTGCCATTGAACCTATCATTATTAGGAGGAAGTATGCAATAAAAATCACAGCGATGGTTTAAGCAAAAACTGTACACTATAATTTGAAGGCCTGAGTCTCTGATTTTCAGGTACGTGGACCATGTCACCTGGGTCAGGCAAAGGTTTGAAGATCAAACATACGTATGGAGGGTTTTCTTAGCTGGGAATGTTGGCTATTAGAGTAAGAACGATGAGTAAAATAACTTATGCTCATCAAGAGTGACCGACTACCTTGACTTGCCCAGGACTTCTCTGATATTAGCACCGAATATCTGAGGAATCCCTTCTTTCCTGAGTACATTAGGACAGTCAACCTCCCGGGATCACTTTATACTGACTCGCTCATTAATGTTCACAATCATCTTATCAGGAAGTATGATTGCTGCTTTCTTTTTACTAGAGATAGGATGATGGTTCTCAGTGTGTGTGTGTATGTGTGTGTGTATGTGTGTGTGTGTTAAGTTGTAAGTGTAAGGTCACAAAGCTAGAAGTAGCGGCATCCCACCTCTACCCTTGGTTGAACTAACTACAAGCCAACGTTCTTTCCACTCTCATTCAGCTGAAGAGAACAAAATCGAGGCTACCTCCATCAGGGGAGACTGAACTGCTGACAAAATTCAAGACAGCTGGGAGAAGTCAAATCGTGATCTCTCCCTCGGCTCAGAACTGAAAGCTGAGGGTTTGTGCAGTATCCTGGGGAAGGTGTTTCTTGATGTCTCCTGCTACAGTACATCTTGACTGTCTTACCCCCTCCACTACCAAGCCCTATATGCTGAAGGACTGTGTGTCAGCCTGGCGTACTTCTGCTGGGAGGTGGTTGAACCTATACAAGGTTGGCCGATAGGAGGAAGTTGAATTTCTTGAGACATGTCCTTAAAGGAGATACTGAGTATCAATCCTTTCTCACTATCTCTCCTGCCATGAAATGAAGACGCTCTCCTCCAACTTACGTCATTCTGTCTCACCGCAGTTCCCAAAGTAAGAAAGTCAGCTGACCATGAGTTGAATAAAACAACTGAAAGTGGCTATTTTGTGGCAGTGAGTGATTGATAGAAAACACACCTTCAAATATCAAAAGCTTTGCAGACTTCTTGCAAGGAGGTGGAGCAAATCCTTCTGGTCTACTAAATTCATTATCAAAACCCTAAATTTCTAAAGAGCTTGGAGTGTTTCCTCTGAGTACTTTGTAAATAATCTACCAAGCAAGGAGGGTCAGTCTCCACCCGGAGTGGAAATTCAGACTCACAGTCACAGTGTGAGCTGAATATTGTTATTGTTTTTTCCAAATCACCCACAAAGACCTACCAGGGAGTATTGCTAGAGTTCATTGGAGAACAAGAACCTGATCTTAAAGATTTGGTGGCTGGGGTTTCTATTATTGGTGCAAAGACTCAGGAGGAAATGCAGGGTTGAAAGTTCCAGGAAACAAGTTTCAGGAAATAGCAGATGAAAGACATACATAAGAAAGACTGTAGAGAGAGAAGGCTCAATTCCCGTCCTAATCGATGAAAGAGCATAGGGAACTGTGCCCACGTGCTGTGATGATGGAACATTCTGTGATGAATAAGAAGCACACCATAAGTAGGAAGGCCTCCTTGTAATTTCCCCAGGAGCACAGGTCTCAAAACTGTCTCGCAGTATCTCAAAGCTCTGGAACAGTAATTTATCATGTCTTAAGTGCTCCACACTGTGGCGAGTTGAGGAAATGTCACTACTACTATATTAATACCGATGGCATTGAGTTTGATTTCACCGTGGGAAGCTGAAGAACAGACAGCCTTCAAGGTTCCATTAGCGAATTCCCTAGTAACCAACATGTAGGGAGCTGAGAAAACTCAGGAACAGTGTGCTGCTCCAAACCAACACACCTTGTGTTGCAGAAATAACAAAGGTATTCAATGGGGTTTTAACCAAACAGAAATTCAATGAATCAATCTTTTTGTCTTATTGTTACCTGTTCCCTAAGATAAGGCAGTTGGATGTTCTGAATAAACTCCCGGAGACCATTCATCCACTTGCTAAACTATCTCTGGCTTTTTATCACGCCTAGCACAGCAACTTAGTTCAGACATTTCCTTCAATACATAAACGAATAAAGATAGACTCTTGCTACTGACCAATTGCTAATATGTTTGATCAACAAAGAGAATAAGTAATCTTTACAGATTCTTCTAGAACTCTCTCCCACCCCTGCCATCAAGGCTAGATTTATTGCCTTCCTCTAAGCTCTCACAGCCCTCAGGCTTCTGCTATAGTCCCCTGACCTAGATCCCAGTGCAGACATATGACCGTCCATCCCAGCTGACTGTTCCGTGGTCTGTCTTCCTTATCAGATTGTGACTTGGGTTTCTCCTAAGCTCTGACACGTCCCCGATGCCGTGTTTATCAATGACTTTCTGCATAAATGACTCATTCTGCTCTTAAGTTCCAGAAGTTTGACATTGAGGTGAAGGAATACCAGATACAGCCTTCTTCTGGGTCTCCTTGCTCAACTCCATGTGGGACTGGAGGCAAGTAGCTCAGCTTCCTGGAACTAGCCTCCATTAGGGCGGTGAGCTGAGGACACAGAACAATCAACCCCGCGTACCAGGCCTCCAAGCTAGGCCTTAAGATGAAGGCAGCAGATGCTTGCTGCTTCAAAACAAAGAAGACAGGTGGGGTTTAGTTTGCTTATGGTTAGTAGAGGGCCTTGAACTTGAAAGAGGTGACATCACACGGCACATCTCATTACATTTTTGACTGACTTTGGACAATCACCCCATCTTTGAACCTCGTTTCTTTCGGGGGGGGACTTGTGTTGAGGGTTTTATTGTTCCCATTAGTCATCCTCAAGGTGAACTCAGGGTTGTGCAGTTACAATGTTTCCGGTGTTCTAGCAATGAAAGCTTCTAGTGGCCGAGCACTCTATGCGGACCAGGCTCCAGGAGGAGTGCCTCAGATGCATCATCTCATTGAATCCCCACAATAACCCTTTAAAGCAGGCTTCAGCATGCTGCTCTACAGACAGGAAAATGGGAAATTAGAGTGGCTGGGTAAGTGGTCCAGCCCACGCAGCCAATAAGCAGTAAAGCAGGGATTCAAATCTGGTTCCATCGAAAGCCAAAGCCCAGACTCTTAACCCCCATTCTTAAATGGCAGTGGCATAATTAAGAGCTATTCATCGAATCCTGTGAGAGCCAAAGGGCATAGCAAACAAATATAAAAGCTTTGGCCTTCTCTTGAAAGGTTGTAAGTTCCAGCTGCATTTTGGTGTAAACAATAATAGAATTAGCCCATCAGTTAGTACAAGCAGAGAGCATTTTACCAGCATGCTGGGACCTATGTCCCATTGGAAGCTAAAATCATGGCCATGTATTCAACCACTTTAATGATTCCTGACCCACAAACATGGAGCCTTCAGTTAGCTCTTTAGCTACAGCAAAATACCATGTAGCTGGGCGGCTTTCCTTAGGGGATCTTTTGTAAACACTGTTTTATTGTTGAGTTTAATTTTTTAAAGCTGGAATTGCCATCCCTTAATAGTGTGAACCTAGGAATTCTTTCAGAATTTAGTTATCCTTTTGTTTGAATGAATTTAGGTCTGGATACAGGAAGTCCCCTTCTACATTGTCTTTCTCAGACAAATTTTGGCTTCTCAGGTGTCACTGATTGGTGACCCTTGGGGACGCTCTTGGTGAATCAAACATGTTCGTTGCCCTAGTTTCATTCCTAAATTTGAGAATTGCTCAGGCATTAGGCAAACATGATTTCCATCCGTTCAGAAACAGGTTAATCCTTGAGAGGGAAATGTGGCCCTGTGTTCTAGCTGGCACGGGCACAGGAACACGCTTCAGGGGCCTCTGCTGCTCTCTGCTGGCCGTAAGCCTTTTCTGTAGCTGTCAAGAGAGTAACTCAAAGCTGCTGATGAGCTCAGCCTTCTTCAAACCCTTTCCCTCAAGGCTCAGGGATCTATGCAGAAGAGGCGGTGGAAAGATTGTAAGCGACAGAGATGGTGGATAACTCTAAGGAAACAGTGACTTCCGTACACAATAGGACTAGCACACATATGAAGTCACAGAGACCGTGGCAAGACACACTAGCTTTGTTCAGGTTCAAGTCAGAAGGGTGCCCAGCATTGAGAAGCAGAAATGGACTCAGCCTCTCACTCCTAAATAAGAAGCTATCTACAACAGATGCCTTCAAACAAATGGAAAATCAGTTTCCTCCCACAGAGTGTCACTGGGGGGTAGTAACCACACTCCAGGGCAGGCCACCATACTCAGGAGTGGTTGGCAGACACAAAACAAAGTCAAGTGTATTTTTGTGGACTTTGGGTTTGCTTAGTTTGTTTTGGCTTTCTTTTCCTCTTATTAGTCTTTCGTCTGTTTTTTTTTTTAATTTTATTTTTGTGAGGGTTTTGTTTCTTGTCTTTTTTTGTTTTAGTTTGTTTCTGAGAGAGAGAGAGAGAGAGAGACAGACAGACAGACAGACAGACAGACATAAACTTATGTAGATACAGAACTGAGTGTTAGGGGAAGGGAAAACCTGACCAAAATAGATTGTATGAAATAAATTTTTAATAAGAAAAGAAAATGGCACAAAGTGTTGGTTCTGGGGTTTCTGCTATTGCAACTTCCTCTGTTACTGCTGCTGAGTTGTACTATTATTTATGTATTTAAGCAAAATTGAAGTTTATTAAGAAATGGTTTTTAACACAGATATAAGCATGAGCAGCAAGAGCAGGGAGAGAGATGCTAGTTAAGGACTACTTAGAATGGGCACTGGCTTTTTATGAGTGAGTCACATCTAAATGTCTTAGTAATAGTGTATTAATTATCTTGATGGCTTTTGAAATTACGTTTTCAAAGGGTTTAAAAATTAGATAAAAATGTTTGGGTATACAAACTTTTATTGAAAGGACTTTAGTAAATGAGATTAGGCTGTGGCTTGAGAGGCATCAAACAGACTTACAGGCTGAAGAAAATAAAAAGAAATAATAAAAGTGAAAAAGAAATCTTTACTATATGTCAATCACAAAGAAGTCAAGACAAGGCCAGGTGTGGTGGTGCATGCAGACCTTTGTGAGCCCAGTGCCAGCTTCGTCTATATTGTGAGTTGAGGGCCATTCAGAGCTGCATAATAAGACACTATCTCAAGAGAGAAAGAGAGAGAGATACAGAGAGAGAGAGAGACAGACAGAGACAGAGAGAGACAGAGACAGAGAAGTCAAGACATGTTTTGATTGCAAAGGATAACCAGGCTACAATCCTCAGCCCCAGCAAGCTAGGTAACAAAGGGAATCCCACTTAAGAGGGACACATGGATCTCCCTGGGAAGGGGAAATAGATGAGATATTCTGAGTAAAGTGGGGAGGTATAGGGGAGGGGATGGGAGAGGGAACATGAGGGATTAGGATGGTTGAGTTGGGGGCAGGACGGAAGAGAAGAGTAATGAAAGAGATATTTTGATAGAGGGCGTCATTATGGGGTTAGGGAGAAACCTGGGGCCAGGGAAATTCCCAGGAATCCACAAGGATGACCCCAGCTAAGACTCCTAGCAATAGTGGAGAGGGTGCCTGAACTGACCTTCCCCTGTCGTCAGATTGGTGACTACCTTGTTATCATAGAACCTACACCAGTAACTGATGGAAGCAGTTGCAGGGATCCACAGCCAAGCGTTGGACTGTAACCACTTCGCCTGGGCCTTTCTGGTCATTTCTATTTTACTCTGGTTATCATCAACCCCCAAAGCTAAGTTGAAATACCGAGTTAGGGCTATCTGGTACTCTACTGTCTCTCCTCTTTTTTTTTTTTTTTTTTTTTGAGATAGGTCTTATTATGTTGTCTGGGCTGGCCTAGAATTCACTATGTAGACTTGTCTGGCCTTGAACTCATGAAGATCCATTTGCCTCTGCCTCCCAAGTGTTGAGATTAAAGAAATGTGCTACCACAGTCAGCTTGTCACCCCCTTTTTTGTAGCTTCCTCCTAATATCTGGAGAAGGCTTATGAAATAAGTGCTATTAAGATTTTCTTAGGATTTTTTTGAGACAGAGCCTCAATGTTTCAGACCTCTGGCAGGTCTGAAACTCACTATGTGAACTAGTCTGGACTTGAACTCAGAGATCTGCCTGGCTGTGTCTCCTAAGTACTGGCATTGAAGTTGTGAGCCACCACATCCTTCTTGAGTTTAGGAATTTAAAAAAAAAAAAACTTTAATTATAGTCACTTAATCATAAACACACACACTTTGGTATTTATGTGTGTGGGGTGTTTTTTTTTTTATTTTTCTGAGACAGGGTTTTTCTGTGTAACTGTCCTAGCTGTCCTGGAACTAGCTCTTGTAGACCAGGCTGGCCTCAGACTCACAGAAATCCCCCTGCCTCTGCCTCCTGAGTGCTGGGATTAAAGGTGTGTGCCACCACCGCCCAGCATGCATGTGTTCTTGAGTGTATAATATGCACCATCTTCTGTGCACAGGAGGCCTTGGAGGTCAGAAGAAGATGTCAGGTCCCTGGGAGCTAGAGTTATTGGCCAGGTCATTGTGAGCTACCCAGTGTGTTTGGGAACTGAGCCTCAATCCTCTGCAAGAGCAGCAAGCACCTTAACTGCTGATTCATCCCTCCAGCCCTGAGATTGAAAGTTTAAAATAATTTTCACCTTCCAAAACCTTCATGACATAATTTAACCTGGTTTTGTCCTTGTCTTTTTCCTTTTTGGAGTAATCCTTGAGAACAAAAACTTCTACTATATAAAATCTTTTTTAATCCAAAAATATTTTGTTTTCTCTTTAACGTTCATAGTGGTGCCTGCCTACAGTCCTGGTATTTGGGATGAGGGAGCAGAAGGATCATGAGGTCAAGTTCATGTTCAAATACACAGCGAGTTTGAAGCCAGTTTGTGCAACATGATACTTAGTCTTCATATACAATTTCTACATCGGTTAAGGTTTTCTGTCTCTTTCTCATTCTTGATGGTTCTTTTCTGCCTTGTTTTTCTTTATAAATGTCTTGAATACAGAAAAATATTGTTCAAGATCAAGTAAAATAACTATATTTTAATGAGCATCCAGGAGATCATATCTGAAAGAGAAAACATGGACATAGTGTCTACATCTAAGAGCTATAAATACAGCCCCAATACATGCTTTCTCTACTTTCCCTTTATCACCAATTTTAGATCAGCTAATTTGGTAAAGATGTAAGCCCCATTGTAACAAGCACTTAGACTTGCTTTTGCTAAGGATTGCCCCCCTCGCTTGTGATAACTAAATATTTGGATGAAATAAATATTCTGTTGGTTCCCATTTACTCAGGATAAGACTCCTTCTTCACTCTTCCTGATAAGCGCTAAGGAATGTCATCTAAAAACCCAGTGACACCTCACCGATTTCTTTCCCCTTCAAGCCTGAAGACACAAAGCATTTTTTTGTCCCACATCCTCAGCCATCTTAGATTACAAGAACAGCATTGTAGCAGGACAAACCTCCCTCCCAGATGAGGGCAGCTGTGACGGCTGAGGGTACAGCTAAACCAGAGATATTCATCTTGAACGAACCAGATTGGCCCCACTAGGTTATGAGAACAGTACCTACCTTCAACAGGGACCATTTTCAGGACCAACACTGAGACATTGATTGGCAGGATCACAGCTTGACCAGAATTGCTTAATTGCACATAACCCATCCCCTGCCCTAATTTTTCCTCTTTTTAAAGTCGGAAGTTCCCATTAGTGCCATAAATTGTATCTTGGGGGAGTCCACTGAACTCTTGTCTGTTCTCTTTCCCAATGCACTTCAGGTAAATCTCTTGAGTTAATAGCATGGGTTGAAGACCGAGTCTAGCATGCCATGGCCGTCAGAGCTGGTGCTTTTGCCTCCAGACCCCAGTTACAGGATGACCTCAAGTGAATTTGGGTTAAGTTGACGATTTCAATTTACCTGGGCACTTTCTTACAGGCCAATTGGATGAAGTGCAAACACAAAGCAAATGCAGCACAAATATAGGTACGATCTACAAAAACCTTTACATTAAAAAGCCCAGATTGCCAGAGATTTCTCAGAGTTCATCTAGATTTATCACAGCCAATACCAATAGATTATTGATCTGCTTGCTTTTCGCCATAAAATCATGGACTCCCTAGTCGCAAATCTGAACTTCCAAAGGGATGACTTTTAGTGGACACACCAGGGACAAGCCTTAATGAGAAGTGAAACTCTAAGGCAAGGCTTGGTGATCAGACATAAGGTGGCAGCTTTCCTCTTCTTAATTGTTAGTCGGGGAAAAGGGAGTTAGCCTCATAGGTGGAAACTTGCTTTGTCATGAGGCTATGAGGCTAACAATTTATCTCTCTTGTGTTCCCTGGTGAAGAAAGAAGAAAGAAAAAAATGAGAGAGTGAGAGAGTCAGAATCCTCTGGGGAACTGAGTTTCCCTCCAGGATTAAGATATCACTGGGTTGGCCTGTGTTGCTTGTAGGCTTTCCTGGGTGGGCTTTCTGTGTCCACAAATCATACTGGGTCTCATGGTACAATCATTGGAAAAAGCATTATTATGTATGCATAACAGCTGTGTTTTTAACCTCTCGTGAAAGGAGAGCCCCCAAAGACAAAATTCATCTATTTTGGACATGGAAAGTTTTAGAGGCACCTTCCTTGAACCAACATTTTGTGAGGTTCCAGAAATAAAGATAAGAATCGGTCTCTGCGGGAGAAAGCTGGAGGCTGTTAAAGCAAAGTGACGACATTGTGTCAGGGAGAAAGGTCAGCAGGGCTCCTTTTATGCAGAGGCAGGAGCTCAGAGAAGTCAAAGCATGACGTGTTGATAGGAAAATTCCAGGACCGAGAGAAGAGGGGCTGAAGCAGACATGGGTGGAGAAGCAGCCATTTCTGTTTTGGATCTAACATGTCCTGTTCAATGAGGTTCGCCTTTCCATGGAACACTCCAGAATCCTTTCACTTTAACAAGTCTCAGGTATGTCCTTTGGAATCAAGAGAGTGACTTAGGATATGTTCTTACAGTGATGTCCCTACAGACAGTTTCAATGGTTACTGTCCTAAACACTCCAGTGTTCTAGAAACAGACACTTCTACTATTAGACTACCAAAACAAGCTATCCCAAGGATTTGTATCTTTCTCACACATCATGCATTGGGAGAAAAGTCGGAATGAAACCTGATGCCAGTCAGAAGGGGAGCTTGCCTCCCCAGGAGAGATTTCTAACATTCCCAACAGCTTGCCACATCACCTTACAGGAAAGACTGGAGCTAAGACAATGAGAGACAGGATCACACCTTTGCCAGGATCCCCTAGCTGTGTAATACTTCTGACCCCCTGCTTAAACCTATATCTCATGTTAGGACCCTTGAAGAAGTGAGGTGGGACTCGGGATAGGGGAGGTCAACAGATCTCTTTGTCCCTTTTCCCAATGTGACTACATTGAATAAACCCTCCCCCCTTTTGACTATTACTTGTTTGTTTAATTGGCTCGTTCAAGATGAATGATGGAGCCTAGTTTTCTAGGGTTGCCAGGGCCCAGACTCTGATCTTTAATAACCCCAGGGACAGCATGTTTATTTGATTTGACCTAGAAATAAGCTAGGGATAACTCTATGGGTAATTCCTACCTTTAGATGCAGTGGACATTAAAAATTAGGTGGCTCTCTGGCCAAAAAAAAAACCACAACAACAACTAAGAAATGAATGTAGCATGAAGACCCAAAGAATATGGTCACGCAGCTAAGCAACACTAAAAGACAACTCAGCTCCACTTCAGCCTCACCAAGGAAGAACATTTGCAGCAAGAGAAGCTCTATGCTGCCATCTGCTGCCTGATTTGTTTTCCAGCGAGGAGACTTACTGAAATGAAGGTGGTAGACTTAAGGCACAGAAAAGAATTTCAGGAGTTGGTGTTTTCAGGAGGAGTTGGTGTGAAGTAGAGTTGATGTTTATTAAAAAAAAAAAAAAGGTTTGAGGGTTGGCGAGATGGCAGGTAAGAGCACCTAGCACTAAGCTTGATCCCCAGGGCCCTGGTAGGAGAAAGCCATCTCTCACAAATTGTCTTCGGATCTTCTTAAACATTACTGGCACCTCTGACTCCACACAAATAAACGTAATAAAAGTGTTAATTTAAAAAAGAAAAGAAAAGCATTTTGTAAAAAGGGGGTTTTAGCATAGGTTTCAGCTCAGGCATGAAGAGACAGGGTGAGACACGTAAGAGAAAGAGACATGCCCTCGAGTGGGTGCAGGCTTTTCATACAAAAGGAATCACACATACACACACACACACACTTAGCAATAATAAGTAAAAGATCCATCCATGTGCTAGACCTTCAGTCCTGTCCTTTATGGCTGAAAATTCTAATGCATCCATACACGTATTTATCATCCATTTGTCATTTAAAGGAAATTTTGGTTGTTTATGATTTGGAGCTATCATAGATAATTCTGCTACAGTTACATACACGTGTTTGTATGGACATGGTTCTAGTCTTCTTGAATATATATTTAGGGTTGAAATTGCTGGGTCAGGGAGATGTTGAGATTGCAATTGTTGCCAAGCCTAGAGATGTAAATTAGATCCTGGTGGAAGAACACTGACTCAGAAATCATCTTCTGACCGCTGCAGTTATGCACACACTCAGATACAGATTAATCGATTAATTAACGAAAGAAAAAATTTAATAAAATAATTAAAAAAATTGCTGCATCATTTCATAACTTTCAAATTTTGAAGAACTGTTGCCTTATTTCCCAAAGTTAATGGACCATTTTCCAACCACAAGTGCTATTCAATGACGCAAATTTCCTTGGAAATCCCTCTTGACTCTCCCTCTTAGCCCACATAGCTAGTCGACCATTGAAGCTGTCTGCATGAGCTTTATAAAACAAGAACCAATGGTAACATTGGCTTGTCTGAAACATTTCCACTAACCGCATACAAAACATACCTGGGTAGATTTCCAGAAACCTAGGCTGTCTCAGGGCATGCTGTCTAGGAATTAGTATTTTAAAGTCTCTTCAAGTGATAGTGATTCTTTTTTTTAAATTGTCTTTATTGAGCTATATATTTTTCTCCCCTCCCCCACCTTCCTCTACCCTCCCCTTCAATCCTCAACCATGGTCTCCATGTTCCCAATTTACTCAGGTGATCTTGTCTTTTTCTACTACCCATGTAGAGCAGATCCATGTATGTCTCTCTTAGGGTCCTCATTGTTGCTCAGGTCCTCTGGGGTTATGAAATGTAGGTTGGTTTTTCTTTGCTTTATGTCTAAAAGCCACTTATGAGTAAGTACATATGATATATGTCTTTCTGAGTCTGGGTTACGTCACTCAATATGATGTTTTCTAGATCCATCCATTTGCCCACAAATTTCAAGATGTCATTATTTTTTGTACTGTGTTGTATAGTATTCCGTTGTGTAAATGTACCACATTTCCTTATTCTGGAGGCGTCTCTGTAATCCCAGGGGTCATTTGGTCCTGCTGCCACAGGGATTACTTACTTTGGGCTGCTCTTGCTGAGGTCACTGTCTTGGGCCTGCTATGGCAGAGGTCACTGACTCAGGCCTGCTCCAGTGGGGGTCATTGGTTCAGGACTGCTTCAATGGAGGTCACTGGCCTGCTCCCTCGGAGGTTCCTGATTCACGTCCGGTCCTGTAGAGGTCTCTGGCCTGGGCCTGGTCCCTCAGTGGTAACTCCCTTGTATTTGCTTCCGTGAAGGTCCTTACCTCAGGCTTTCTCCAGCAGAGGTTACTGGCTCAAGCCTGTGCCTGCGGAGGTTGCTGGCTCAGGCCTGCTCTGGCAGAGTTTGCTAGCTCAAGTCTGTTCCCACAGATGCCCCCAGCTTGGGCCTGCTCCCTTGGAGGTCCCTGGCTTGGGCTCCATCCTGCAGAAGTCTCTGGCTCGGGCCTGCTCTCTTGGCAGCTGCTTCCTTGTACCTGTTCCTGTGGAGGTCGCTGCCTCAGGCCTGCTCTGATGGGAAGTCCTTGGTTCAGGTCTCATCTTGTGAAGGTCACTGCCTTGGGCCTGCTCTGGCTGAGGTCACTGGTTCAGGCCTGTTCCCACAGATATCCCTGTATTGGGTCTGCTCCTGCAGAGGTCCCTGGCTTGGGCCTGCTCCTGCAGAGGTCTCTGGCTCATGCTTGCTCCCTTGGAGGTCCCTGACTTGCATCTGGTCCTCGGAGGTTTCTAGCTCAGGCCTGTTCCCTTGGCAGCCACTCCCTTGTCCCTGCTCCTGAACAGGCCTAGGGCCTGTTCTGGCAGAAGTCACTGGCTCAGGATTGCTCCAGTGGAGGTCGCTGACTCCTGATAGGGATTCTAACATGTAGCCCTGGTGGAGGTTCCTAGCTCCTGATAGTGATTCTAACATGTGGCTAAAACCAGCTCAGGCCCTGTACTTCCATGTTGCCAATAGTGTGACATTTAGCTCTCCAGCATGGCACACACGTGGCCTTTGTATTCCTCTTCATGTGCAGTTTGGACCTCTCCCTGCCTCTCAATTGGTGCCCCTGCCACAAGTGATCTGCACATTGTTGAAACAGCTGTTGAAACATCTGTTTCTTCCCAATCTCTTCTGACTCGGAAGTCCCCTCAAGGTCTTCACCTAAAAAGTTCCTATTCTTTCTTGAAGATTCAGCAACTCTAGGGACTCTTTGTTTAACATGTTTTTGTCCTGTGTCCTCATTCGGCTCTTTTGGAAGTGCTTGCCCCCTGAAAATAAGAAAAAGTTGAGAAAATCCTCCAATTTGTTAAAATTGTTCTTTCTTTCTTTCCTTCTTTCTTTCTTTCTTTCTTTCTTTCTTTCTTTCTTTCTTTCTTTCTTTCTTCTCCTTCTCCTTCTCCTTCTCCTTCTCCTTCTCCTTCTCCTTCTCCTTCTCCTTCTCCTTCTCCTTCTCCTTCTCCTTCTCCTTCTCCTTCTCCTTCTCCTTCTTCTTCTTCTTCCTTCTTCCTTCTTCTTCTTCTTCTTCTTCCTTCTTCTTCTGACAAGTTTTCTCTGTGTAACAGCACTGGCTGGTCCAGAACTAGCTCTGTAGACCAGGCTGGCCTCGAACTCACAGAGATCCAGCTACCTCTGCCTCCCGAGTGCTGGGATTAAAGATATGAGCCACCACTGCCCAGAAAAATTTTTCATTTTTTAAAGCACCATCACTTAATTTGTCAAGTACTGTATGAAGAGCTGTTAGGTGAATTAACAGCCTCCAAGAGTTCTAACACACTATTTCATTGTGCGCTATTCTAACAGTAAGACTAGAGGTCTTCAACTGTAGAATGGCAATAATATAAGTACCCAGCCAACTACACCAGCACACAGTTCCCCAGTCAAGAGAATCGTAACGTTCTGCCAGACTTTGACCTCAACTAGAGAAAGTGACTTTTGCCTACAAAGTTGTAATATATGTAATAGAAAGTAGGTGACTTAGCAGATCCCCCTAAAATGCTAAATTCCTGCCAAAGGAAGGAGACACAATTTGCAGTTGGCCAATGATTCTAGTGTGGAGCTGATGGATGCATTCTCCCTCTCATGACCCAATGCCACTGCTCAATCCATTCACCATAGTCTCCAGGCTGAATGTCTTTCCATCTTACCTCAGCTTTAAATTCCCGGTTTACAGGGTGGTCTGAGGAGTCTGATACCTGAACGACTTCAATACCTGTAGCCCAGCTTGATCACCTAATGGTGCCAAGTGCTAAGTCATTGGAATTCAGGATCCCATCTCTCTGCAAAGGACATCAAAGGGCTCCTGCCTGGCCAATTTCAGAGCACAGACTTGACTCCTTGATTAACTGTTCTAACTGCATGTGCTTCAATGCTAAAATGACCCACCAACACTGCTATAGTGTCCCCCAAACTTTATATTTTGAAGTTCAGTCTTCTGATAACATACTAAGATGTACGTGAGGTCATTGGAAGATGATCAGGCCATGAAAATAGAATCCCAGGAACAGGATTAGTGTCCTTACAAAAGTTTACTAGAGAGCTCCTTGCCCCTTTTCTCAGAGGAGGCCACAGGGGAGAAAACAAAGACTGTCTATGAACTATGTACCTAGTCTATGGTAATATGTTTTGTTGGATTTAATGGACCATGGCAAATACTAATGCTGATTACTCATATTGCACACCAGCCACTAGAGAAAGCACTATCTGAAATAGCATGTGCCTATATACATGTTAGAGTCCCTTATAATTTCATCCATGTGTCATTACTTCTTAGTTTGTGGCTCTTGACATTTGTCACACATTTAAATAACCTAAGAGTGGGTTGAAATAGTGATACCTAGAAGTCAAATCAATCAATCAAGAACAAAGCTCCTAATTTCTGTATGTTATTCTGCCCCCAAACACACACACATACACCAGAGATTTTGATTTTATTTGATTAAAGTGTTCAGATGTCAAGGGTTTTTAAATCTTCAGGGTGAGCCTGGGAAGATGGCCCAGTGGGTAAGGTGCTTGCCATGAAAATATGAGGATCTGAATCTAAATCCTCAGAACCCGCATGAAGGCAGGCATAGCAGTATACATGTAATCCCAGTATCGCCATGGCAAAAGAGATGGGAGGCGGATATCTGAGTGATTCTAAGGTGCTGGCGGGATTGAGGTTACTGTTTCTCTTTAGTTACTAGAGGCAACACATTTACCCTGGCCTGGTTATAGAGTCGCCATGGGCAATGCCATGAGTTCATCTTAAGGGGGCATTAGTAACTCAAGAACTAATGGGTCTCCTTCCAGGACGGTACAGTGTCCAAGAGCTGGCCATGTAGCCGTATTTTCTTCTTAACCTTTCAGAGTTAATTGTTATCACTCAATGTGCACTTGCAAGGGGGAGCTTAGAAGTCCTTCTTAGTCTCAGCTTCCCCTGTTTAGATCATTCCTTCAGTCTTTTTGGCTTCTTCTTTCTGTGTCTAAACTGAAAGCCAAAAGACAAAGAAACCCATACTCCAGAGGGAGTTGCTGGGGTTTGTTGGCGAATCTTACAACGCCCACTTGACAGTTACAGTGACTCAACTATGAAGTAGCCCTGCCCTAACCCCTCTGTGTTAGATCTTCATAATGCCCCACCACCTATTTATAACCTCTAGTTGACTCGCATGAAATTATCTTCTGTTCTGAACTGGGCTCAAAGACTGTATTTTTCAACTTTCTATGCAAATTGCTTGTGTGTTTTGTTTTTGTTTTTGTTTTTTGTTCTTTCTTCCTTCCTTCCTTCCTTCCTTCCTTCCTTCCTTCCTTCCTTCCTTCCTTTCTTTCTTTCTTTTTTGAGACAGGCTTTCTCTGTATAACTTTGATGCCTGTCCTGGAACTAGCTCTTGTAGACCAGGCTGGCCTCGAACTCACAGAGATCCACCTGCCTCTGTCTCCCAAGTGCTGGGATTAAAGGTGTGCGCTACCACTACCCGGCTCTTGTGTGTTTTTGTTTCTTTGCTTGCTTCCTTTCCCCCTCTGTTTTGAGCATAGTAGTTTCTAAGAAAATTGAGGATGTTTCTGCATACAAATAGAAGAATTCTGAGCTTATGTTTTTATTTTTTTATATTTTTTTTCTTTTGGTTTTTCGAGACAGGGTTTCTCTGTGGTTTTGGAGCCTGTCCTGGCACTAGCTCTTGTAGAACAGTCTGGTCTCGAACTCACAGAGATCCGCCTGCCTCTGTCTCCCGAGTGCTGGGATTAAAGGCGTGCACCACCACCGCCCGGCCGAGCTTATGTTTTTAAACAATGGTCTTTTTGTAGGAAAAGACTGCAGTCAACAGGTATTGGGGACCTAGGTTCAAGTTACACTTAAAAAAACAGAATATGATTCTTTAAACATAAAGGGTAGGGGGTGCTGGAGAGATGGATCCTCAGTTAAGAGCGCACACTCCTCTTGTAGATGACCTGAGTTCTATTACGAGCACATTGGGTGCCTCGGAACTACTCTGTAACTCCAGCTCCAGGGTATCAGATGCCCCCTTCTGGCCTCCAAGGGCATCTGCACTCATGTGCACATAACCCCTGCTCTCTGTAATTGAAAACAAAACAAAATATTTTTGAATGTTATTTTTATAACATTTACTTATGGGGGGGTATGCATGCTGAAGCACACATGTGAATCATGTGTAAGTCAGAGGACAACTTACCTGGGTTGATTCTCTCCTTCTACCCCGTGGATCTACGGGTATGAAACTTAGGTTTTCAGGTTTGGGGAACAGACATGTTGCAGGCCCTGGCTGCACTTCTTTACGTGACACTAAGAATTTGCTGTGAACGTTAGAAATCACTGGATCAAAGCTTATTTTGTTTTCATGCAGAAGGTAAATTCTACATATCAGATAGGCTTTCTTTTTGTTCTGTTTTCATGGATTTGCGTTTTTCATTTATGTGTATGGTTATCGCCTGAGTGTATAATGTAGACAGCATGTGTATGGCCTGCAGAAGCCAGAAGAGGGTGCCAGATCTCCTGAAATTGGAGTTAGAGGCAGTCGTGAACTACCCAATGTGGGTGCTAGAAATAGAACCCAGTCTTCTGCAAGACAGCAAATTAATCATCTCTCTAGTCCCCTGTGTGTTTGAGACAAGGTCTCCATGTAACTCGGGCTAGTTTTGAACTTGCTATATAGCCATGGATGCCCTTGAACTTCTGATCCTCTTGCTTCCTTTCACCAAGTGCTTCAATTATTTGCATGTGTCTCCTCAACACATTTACACGGTACTGGGAGTGGAACCTAGGGTCTAGTCTCACACATGGTAGGCAAGTGCTCTACCAACTGAGCTACATCCTAGACCCTCATACCAGGGTTCTAAAGGGCGCATTCTGGAGAGTTTGGAACATTTCTGCACCAGGTCTTTACTGCCCGGGACAGAGGTACCACTGGAACCTTCTCTCTGTAAAAGGCTCTTGCCACAGAGCGTCCCACTTCCTTTACCAACTTTTCTCATCTTGCTCATCAGCAACAAAATGAAAATGTCTTTTTCACTGTCTATAAGAATCTCCCCAACTCAGCAACTTAAGGTGTCCCTGTCACTTTGATTTATTTAAATGATTTGAAATGTCAAGCTATTGAAGATTGTAGGGGACTGTGTGTCGAGTCACCCACTGCACTGAAAAGCCAACGTATTTCAGTTCTCTGAACGGACGCCAGAAAAGGGAAAATCTGAGCCGGTGGGATCTCTTCCTGCCACACTTCTCAGGGGAGTGATTCAAGGTGACCCGGACACACTCACGAAAAAGCCACAGCTTCTGCCAGTTTAAGTGACACAACCTTGGAATAAAAGGGGTCGCTAAAGAGAGACTTTTGCATCAACTGTGATTTCTTCGAGAGTCTTAATTATTTTGAATGCTTTATAAAGTAGAACTTTTGTGATCCCCACCACTCTGTGGTCTTTCTAGACTGGCAATGGCCCCAGAAAACTACTGATTTCAGTGAAGCTGAAGGCTTTCTGGGCGGCTTCATTACACTCTAAGGATAGCTTTATACTCTGTTGGGCACAGAAGTATGCAGCATTCATTGCATGTTATCTATTGCTATGGCTACTGAAAGTTCACTTCTAGAGGGTCCTATGAGTAACTGGCAGGCATGCTTATCGCCCTTTGGATTTGGCCTCAAATACACCATGATTCTTCCTGGGTGTCTCCTGCTGATGGCTGGCCCGCTGCTTCAGAGTCGTCAACCTCATTACATGAAACACTGCAGTGGACAGCCTTTCAATCCCCTTTGGTCTGGTATGAGGGCATTCTAATGGTCAGTTTCTGAAGCTCAGAAAAGAGTTCTCTTTTGTTCTATGACATTAGGTGGCTTCAATAGCAGGTCTGGCCAGGCCTGCTGGTATAGACCTGTAATCTCAACTACTCGGGAGATAGAGACAGGAGAATTCAAGTTCAAGGCCTGGCTAGGCTGAATAGTGAGTTCAATAGACCTTAGTAAGATTCTGTCTTTTAAAAATGTCAAAAAGAGGGTATAATTTGGTGGAGAATGCTTGCCTGGCATGTACAAAGCTCTGGGTTCTATACTCAACACTTTGATAAATATATAGATAATCAGATCTGTAATATCTTGCCTGTTTTTTTTTTTAAGGGGGGAATCTGGTGATAGCTTCTCAATGAAAAGATCACATTTGCAGAGCCCCATTGAGTTCCTCAGAGGGGCGTGGCTCAACATGGAGGAAGTTGGTAGCAAAGTGCTATATATATAAAATGATGATCTGACCTTCTTCTTAGGTGAAGCTAATACAGCTTCCTCTAGAGGATTTGCTAGTGGTTTTGTAGTTAAACAGCATACAAAGCTCTCCCCATTCAGAGTAAAGACAAAAGAAGGGCTATGTCTCATCTGCTGGAAATGCAGGGAGAAACAAGCTGATCCAGCCTCGGTTCTCAAGTTCCCAGTGCAGTCAGGGAGACAGTAAGGTGCTGGAGTCAGCTCCTCTTGACTCGTGAGAGCTTCATAGATGACCAGAAATCTTACAGACCAGTTGTAAAATGCACAATTAAAAACAATGAGTTATATAACCAGCTCTATACTTGTGGGTTCTATATCTATGAATGCAAAAAGTGTGAATTAAAAATGTTCTCCAAAAGGTACTTGTCTTGAACATCTACATGCATTTTACTTCGCATTATCCCTAAATAATGCAGTATAACAGCTGCCTATAAAGCATTTACATTGTGTTAGACATTACAAGCAATCTGGGGCCTAGGGGTGTAGGTTAATAGTTGTAGTGATTTCTAATTGATCTTAATAATAAAAACCTAGAGTCAGCTATCAGGGGGTGAAAGCTGAAAGATCAGAGAAGCAGAGCACCCAGCTGCTAGTTCTTACCTCTATGAAATCCTCAGATAGACTGGGGTATCCTGTCTTGACAAGACCTCAGACAGAATGCCGCCTCTAGGAAACCTCAGAGTGAATCCTGAACTCCTGTCTCCTCCTGCCTTATATCTCTATCTCCGAACAGCCTCCCACTTCCCGTTTCCACCTCCCTAGTGCTGGGATTAAAGGTGTGAGCCACCTCCGCTCGGCTCTGTTTCTCTTTGAAACTGGATCGATCTAGTGAAGCCCAGGGTGGCTTTGAACTCACAGAGATCTGTCTCCGTCTTCCAAGAGCTGGGATTAAAGGTATGTGCCACTGCTGCCTGATCTCTATAGCTAACTAGTGACTTAGCTCTGCACTCTGATCTTTAGGCAAGCTTTAAAATATTACCACAAATAGTACTTTCCTAACATTTAGAGAATTAAAGTATATAGGATGATATACATATTTTACATGCAAACATGAAACCATTTTATATAAGGAATTTGAGCATCTTCATATTTTGACATCCAGCAGAACAGCTGGAACTAGCTCCACCTAGATACTGAGGGATGACTACATAAATTTATAATTCAACATGATATACTCAAAACAGAGGTCATAAATACTCAAACCACACTCGATGCCTACTTACTTTCACTGCATTTTATCTTTCTGCACGCTTTCGAGGTCGCCTGTATCTACTGAAGCAGTATTAGGGAATTTGGACATGGGCTAGTGATGGACTTCTTGGGAATTTCTTTCCAACTTGGGTGTTGTGTTACCTCATGTGGGAAAACTGAAATTTGCTGTGTTGGGACTATGAAAATAGATGATTTTTTTTACAAACTATGAATTTACTTTTCCTTTCAGAAAACAAGTTACTGATCATATAATAGCACACCACTGGAGACAGACTAGCAAATACCTGGATGCAGTCAATGTAACAGACTATATGGCTGCAGGATTTCAGGCATGATAGAGGACCATGGAAGAGTATTTTAAAAGCTTTACACGGAGCTGGGGAGACAGCTCAGTGAGTAAAGTGCTTGCCTTGAAAGCATGCAAACCTCTGTTCAGATCCCCAGCCCACATAAGAGCCAAGTCCAGATAGATATGTCTCCCAGTGCTGGGACAGGGCCGAGCGCTGTGGGGACTGAGACAAGCATAGTCCTAAAGCTCAATCGCCAGCCTGTGTGGCTGAATTGGTGAATTTCAAGTTTAGTAAGAGACATCATCTCAAAAAATAAAATAGAGAGACTGTTGCCAACCTCTGGTCTCCACATTTTCATGCACAAGTGCTCGTACACACGCGCGCGCGCGCGCACACACACACACACACACAAACCCAATCCCTAAACTTACATAGGACACAGGTTGCAAGTGATTAAAAAAGCTCAGCTATACCATTAAAAGTTCTAATTCAGGAGCACCAAGGCTGGTGATAAATAGGTAGAAGGAAGTACAGGGTTAAGTCCTCCAAGGAACCTCCTGGGACTGCTGTAGGTATCCAGGAGAGAAGTGTGCATGGTGCTGATGGAAACAGAGGAAGCTTTCCCAGAGGAGCTGATGCGGCATCTTAGTCTGGTTTAAAAGGAACTAGAGGAGTAGGGTATAGATTCGTTTTTTACAATGTTTGTCTAGTGTACACCAAGCCTTTTGTTCAATCTCCAGCAGTATATAATCCAGGTCCGGCAGCACACAACTCTGATCCCAGAACTTGGGATGTGGAAGCAGGGGGATCAGAGGTCATCCTCAACTACACAGTGAGTTTAAGACCTGTTTGGAACATGTCAAAATATATGAAGCCTTGTCTGAGAGAGAGGGTGAGGAGGAGAGGAGAAGGAAACAAGAATCCTTCTTGGCAACAGGTGGAAAAGCAATATCTTCTTACATATTAAAGCATATCACCCACAGAGTTAGCATAAAAGAGTAATTAGTATTGTCAAATTTATTTGTTTCCATGTGGTGGCTCATGCCTGTAATTCAGTACTTAGGAAGCAGAAACAAGATTGCCAAGAGTTTGAAGCAAACTGGAAATATGTAGTGAATTCTAGGACAGCCTGGGCTATAGAGTGAGACTCTGTCTCAAAAATAAATAAATCAGTAAGCAAGTTAATAAATAAAATGGTATTGTCAAGATGGGCTTCATTTTGTGAGCTTATGTAATCCTTGAAGGATATTGATTTTATTTATTTGATTCTGTACTAAATGGGACAAAGACTTCATTTAGGGTCTAAATAAGTCGTCTGTTCAAAAGTCTGGCATTTCCTAAACCGTTGGCTTTAACAGAGAAGGCAAAGAGCACATTGTTCTCTTCTCACAAAAATAAAATTACCAGCTGACTTTTCCAAGATAAGTTGGCCCTGAAATAAGGATTCTGGTGTACGGGTGAAGAACAGGGACCTTCATCAGCTCATAAGTCCCATGTGCCAAGAATCTATGAAACGAAGTGGTATCACTTTGGTAATAGCAGTTGGGGAAAATACCTACTTTCTCTTTGCATTTAACACCTTTTTGGAAAAAAGAAACAACGTAAAGGTCAGATTAGCAACCTAAAAATGAAACTAGAATGGAGGCAAGGGAAGAAGGAGCAGCATGCCATTTTTGTCTCACCCCCAGCCTGAGAAGACACAGCAGTTTGTCTTCCCAAGTTCCCAAGCCAGAAATCCAGGCCTTTGGTGTTACATACAGAGTTAATCCATTTGCAAGCAAACTCTTGGGGGCAAAACCTAGACTGATTGCCCACCAGAACTAGCTTGCAAGACCCTTTACTGAAGAAAGCATACACACTCTGGATATAGGAAACAGAGAAATCAAGCTGTAACTGCATTGGAAGCATCTTCCCTGTTCACTAGCATTCACAGTGCCAGAAGGTTCTATGGAACCTACTGGGCAAGAAAAGTCATCGGTGATCTAATCTGGCTTTGGGCCATTGGTGTTACAATGTCAAGTTGTCAGCCAAGATAAAACTGTGAGTGCAATAGTGGCATGACTGTTTTGGAGACAACTAACTGCTTACTGCTTCCTGATTGGTTCTGAGGACTGCTCCATGAGAGGAAACTGATGGCTGGTACTGTGAACCTGGTCAAACTCTATGGCTAAGGAGGTCACAGTCTCTATGGGAGAATCCACTACCTATATTTTTGCTAAATGGACATGTTAAATTGCCTTATAAGTAATACATAGCCTGACACACTCTTCAGCCTTAACCAGAGAAGTCTCCTTTAGCATGGGTTACAGTCAGAGCACAGATGCCTAACTCATCAAAGTGCTGAGAATAACAGACTGTTGTGTGCTCAGCCTAAGTAGGACATCGATTTCATCCACTCTGAGGTCCGGGGGCATCATGTAAGAGGGAGTGGAAAGAGTGTAAGAGCCACAGATGGGGGTAATACTATTAAATGATGTCTTCTGGGATACGACTTGGCTGCTGCAATTGTTACTACAAAGCAGTTGTGAGTACCTGCAAAGACGTTCACACAAAAGGAGATGATTAACAGAGGGAGGATACCTAGTCAGGAAAAGGTCAGTAGGTGCTGGAGCAGAATAAGAGGAGATAATATGACAATAATATATCGTTTACAAGAAAGAAAGAAGCAAGGAAACAAAGAAAAAAGAAGAAAATAGGAGAGGAGAAGAGAGGAGAGAAATCTGGATTGAGCTTTTCTGAGATTTTGACTTTCCATTGATTTCTTTATATTCATGTTTGCAAAGAACAGAAACCCACTGAGAGAGTTCAGATGAAGTTTGGATGGGGAAGCTGACCTCATTCAGAAATATTCATCTAATATCCACTGCATGCTAGTTTTGAGCTAAGAGTCTGATAGGCAGTGGCTAAGAAGAGCCCCTGTTAACCAGGCGGTGGTGGTACATGCATTTAATCTCACAGAGGCAGGCAGATCTCTAAGTTTGAGGCCAGCCTGATCTACACAGCAAGTTACAGAACAGCCAGGGCTATTATACAGAGAAACCCTATCTTGAAAAACAAATGGGGCTGGGACTGGAGAGATGGCTCGGCGGTTAAGAAAACTGACTGTTCTTCTAGAGGGCCCAGGTTCAGTTCTTAGCACCCACATGGCAGCTCACACCTGTCTGTAACTCCCGTTCTGGGGCTTCTGACAGCCTCGTACAGACGTATATGCAGGTAAAACACCAATGAACTTAAAATTAAATCACACACACACACACACACACACACACACACACACACACACACAGTCCTTGTTCTCACAGTGTGCACCAGCTAGCAGAAAGAAAAAAAATCAAAGCACTGAACTAAGAAGTACATAATTTGCTTAATTCTGTGAGATTTGTGCCTGAATGCCAGAAGATTTGCAGGGGCCTTGTTCTGATAGGGTTGAGAAGGTTTTCCTGGAGAAGGGAGAAAGTCCCTGAAGGTGACTCCTACAACCAGTGGACACAACAGCCTGAAAGGAGCTGGCTCTTGCCTGTCTTACCTCCAGCTCCCCTTTGCTCACAGGGTAGCTGCAGGATACAGGAAGGTGCCTCTTCCCTTTCCACGCCCACTTCTCTCCTCTGAGCTTAGGGCTCCAGCGTCGTGAGCAGTTGCCTGGCCTCAGAAAGCAAACTGACCAAAGATTTATGCAAAACTCAGCACTTTCCATTTTGCAAACCTTTTGCTGTTGTAGTTGCAGAACCCAGCCCTCCTCCCTTTAAATTTCACTTTGAACTCTACCTGTGGCTGAACCCAGGCATCGGCACGGAAGTCAGTCAAAACCACAGTGGGGACCCCAAATAAGGAAAGATTCATTTGACACTTGAGGATTCTCTCAAGAGGTTTTGAAATGGTGCAAAATGGAAAAGACCAACATCACTTGAATTTATCAGTGTCACCTTCAGTGCTCTAGATGTTGGTTACCATTAGAAATGGGCGAGGAAATGATACCCTTAATACTAACAACTGGTAACACTTACATTAAGCAGAATTAGTGTGTGTCAGGAGGTAGACTGCTAAGGATTTGTTTTCTCTTATTAGCTCACCCTAGTAGCCTGGGAGTGTAAGGTGTGATACAAACCCACTTCACATGTGAGAAATTGAGGCTATTCCAATCTGTCAATACTGAATGTGCATACAGATGAAATGTCTATGGTTAACTCTATGCAGTATTTTCATATAAGGATATTTCTGTCACTGACCACTTCCAAAGTCAAGGTCAGCTGCACTACCAGTATAAAACTCTCTTGTGCTGTGTCCCTCTTACAGTAACACCCTCTCCATGGCAACCACCATTCCACTCCCTGTCATCTATGGGTTTGACATTCTGAGAATCTTATGTCAATACACTCAAATAAAATATATCTTCTTGAGATTGCCTATTTCTTCTAGACATAATTCCCTTGAGATAGACGCCACTGCAGCAAATGTCAGTAGTTCATTTCTTTGTGTTTGTTGAGTATTAGCCCAGGGTACAGCTGTAACTCTGTTTAACCATCCACCCTCTGAAAACCACAAATATTTCCCCGTTTGGGGTTGTTAAAACTGAAGAAGTTTTGCACATGTGTGTACACAATTTTACATGCAAAATTATTAACATAATTTTTGGAATGCGCCTTTAATATTGTTTTAATGCCTACAGGACCTGCTGTACCATCTTTATTTCATTGCCGATGCTAGTAATTTGTGTCTTCTTTCTTTTTACTTTTGTAGTGTTTGCTAGAGGCTTACTAATTGTCTCAATAATTCTCAGGGCTAGTTTTTTGTTTTATGCCTTTCTATTGGCTCCCCATTTTCAATGGTAATTTATGCTCTTTTAGTATCACCTTCTCTCTGCTCTTCCTTATTGATTATTTGAAGCAGGGGCCCATGTATCCTAGGGTGTTGTAGGTATTAACACATACACATAAATCATCACAAAATGTATGACATTTTATCACTTTGACTGAAGGGTGACTCTTAATTTCTTTTTGGTCACTTTATTGTCTACATATTTAGAATTTTCATGAGTACATGATAATCAGTGTGCAACTACAGTATGTAATTATGGAAACTCACAAAGTGATAGCCTACTACATAAAGAGACTTCTATTCTTTTTTACTTCCTGAAGGTCCATGTTTTCTTGTTAAAAAATCAGTTTTGTTTTCAGCCTAATCAGGGTTGGTTTGCTAGTGACAAGTATTATTAATTGTCCTTCTTCTGGGATACCTTTGATGGCTAAGGAAATTGTGATTGGCAGATTGCATTAGCTACTTTTGTTGCTGTGACAAAGTACCTGAGAAAAGCAACTTATGGGAGGAAGGACTGGTTTGCTCAGTTGGCAGGATTCAGTCCATCAGGGACAGAAGACATAGCAATGAAGGCAGCTTCACTGTGGTAATGGAAGCGGGAGAGAGCTGGTCACATTGTATCCAGAGTCAAAGAGCAAGGGAAAAGAATGTCAGTACTCTTTACCCCATCCACCATTTTCAACAGCTTTCTATTCGTTTTTTCAAAACCCACTGACTCTGCTTAGTACTGCAGATATATGCATAGGTGTAGGATCATCTAGTGAAATATGGGTCGCTTCTCAGGGACTGCACCCCTGAAGAAAACTGAATACTACCCCACAATGCTTACCAATAGCTTCTCAACTAGAGGTAGGACTTCAGGAGCTGCTCCATGCTGAGACATTTTTTTCTGCTTTGAACTTGTGCAGGCCTTATCCACGCAATCGGAGATGCTGAGTCCGTGTGTTCAATGGCTCCCTACTGCCTAGCAAATACTGTTTACTGTACAGGTCCACTACCACCGGATTCTATAATCTTCCTGCACCCTCTTCCACAATAACCCTTGAACCTTAGAAGGAGAAGTGTGATATAGATGCCCCGATTAAGGTGAAGTACCCCACAGTCTTTTGTTCTCTGCGGTCGGCCAATTGTGAGTTTCTGTATTGTCGCTTAAGCTGCCCCAATGTGGGCTGCACTAATTAATGGTTATAAAGAGAAATTTGAATAGAGCTATCTTACAAAATAAGGACAATGCCTCTCTAAGACACCACAGGCTATCAAACAAAAATCCCAGCATACACATGACTTATCTGTTTTTGAGTTATTAGTTAATGGAGTCCCATATACCTCCATGAAACATTACAGGCTCTTTCCACTGTTCTTGGCTACCATACAGAACTTTATGATGGCTTTATTGATGAAAACACCACATACTTTATTCATAGGATGCAGAGGATCTAAGTTGGTACTAATCCAGACATTTCACCCTTACTTGCTAGAATTTCTGCGTTAGAAAGTTCTATGCATGCTCTTGGGGAAGAAAAGTAAATAGTAAATAACAGTGTTACTCATCTCTGAATCCTGAAGTTAACTATAACTGGCTTAACAATTCATGCCCACTGGTGCAGTAGTGGCGTGAGTATTGTGTTAACCAATTACTTTCGAATTGGATTTAAAGTCCCCTGTACAAGATGCAATGCTTGCCTAGTACTTTTTTTTAAATTAAGATTTCTTTTTAATACAATCTTTTTTCATTTTACATAACGATCGCTGTGCCCACTCACTCCCCTCCTCCCTCTCCACCCTCAGAAAGGGTAAGGCTTCCCCATGGGGAGACATCTTGAAATTTGCATGCAAATGAATGCATGCAAAATCCTGAGTGAGTAGCCCAGGCCCAGATGGCATATACTCATTCATAAGTGGATATTAGATGCAAAGCAAAGGATAACTAGCCTATAGTCTACGATCCCAGAGAAGTTAGGTAACAAGGAGAGTCTTAAGAGAAACATACATGAACTTCCCCTGGAAAGGGGAAATAGACAAGTCTTCCTGAGAAAATCAGGAGGGGATGGGAGAAGGGAGGGTGGAAGGGGAGGGGGAGAGGAGAAGAGGAAGGCGGAGGAAAAAACGAAGGAATGGGATGCTCAAGAAGGGGAAGGACAGTGAGGGAGAGAAAGAAAAGAGATGTTTTGATTGAGGGAGCCTTTAAAGGGCTAGCGAGAAACTTGGCACTAGGGAAATTCCTGGGAACCCACAAGGATGACCCCAGCTAAAACTCTAAGCAACAGTGGAGAGGATGCCTAAACTGGCCTTCCCCTGTAATCACATTGATGTGTTATGCCCAGATCATGGAGTCCCCCCAAAACCAACTAGGAAACCGAATCCTGTATGTAAAAGCAAAGAGCCTTTATTCTTTTACAAGTTTGCAAACTTGGACTCTCTGTGTGTCCATTGTATTGGAGTATTCTGAGAGCCCCGAGCTCAGTTGGGGGTTGGGGTTTTGAAAGTAGCAAAGGTAGGGGTGAGGATTTTCTAAGGTTCAGGACCCCTGATTGGCTGACATTTGTCTAGGAGTGTCCTGGTGAAAAGTGATGGGTGTGTGCTGGCGGGTGATCCTATCTACAATGGTAGGAACGCTAGGGATTTCCTTTGGATGGTCTGTTCCGTGTGGTGCCTAGGTAGTTTTAGTTTGTGATCTTTCTTGGAACCAGGGTAAACTACTGAGATGCAGGCCTCTATTGAGCTTGTCATGGCTGGGTCCTACAGATGACTACCTTGTCATCATAGAACCTTCAACCAGCAACTGATAGAAGCAGATGCAGAGATCTACAGTGAAACACAGGGCCGAGATGCCGGAGACCAGTCCAAGAGAAGGAGGAGCGATAGTATGAGCAAAGGGGTCAAGACCATGATGGTGATACCCACAGCAGAAACAGCTGACCTGAGCTAGTGGGAGCTCACTGACCCTGGACTGATAGCAGGGGAGCCAGCATAGGACCAAAGTAGGCCCACTGAATGTGGGGACAGTTGTAAGGCTTGTGCAGTCAGTGGGGCCACTGGCAGTGGGACCAGGATTTATCCCTGTTGCTTGAACCAGAGTATAGAAGAACATTCTCTTTGAAGGGATACCTTTCAGCCTAGATATAGAGAGGAGGGTCTCGGTCTTGCCACAAAGTAAACTGTCAGACTTTGTTGACACCTGGCATTGTTTGTACAAAGCCAATGTCACTGCCCTATGGGAGAATTTGATATTATTGTTCACTTAATGGACATATTTCTTCTGTACTCTTAATACATGAATGCTTCATTTATCTTTAAGAACAGTTATAACTTAAAAACTGTAATAGATTATTGAGACACTTTTAGTATGGCACCTTCTTTTTAAATCCTGGTAAATTAAGTCTACCACTGTTGTTAATCTCAATATTTGACCAAGTTTACATTACGAGATATGAATTCCCTCCTGTGGAGCAAGCCTAAATTTAATCAGAAAGCAATTGGTTATCCCTATGACAGTTATGCCACTATTGCTTCAGCCACTAAACTTTGCATTCAGGTTGGTACTGAAGCATTCAGGGCCCGCTATATGTGAAATGAATTGATGACTTTTCTTGTCCGGCAATCTGCATAGCACCTTTAGGCTCTAAGAAAGTTAGCCATTAGGTGGAAATTTCTATCTCAGTTCCAGCTTGATTTCTTTGCATCTTGCAACCAACATGTATTGTGTTTTTAGCAACTAGTCTCACCATCAAGCTATGGTGGACAACCAGGAACAATGGCAATAGTTTGTGCTGTTTGTGGGAGAACTGGGGCCTACCTGACTAATGATTTCAAGGGAGTATCCCACACCTGGCATTGAGGCTTGTATTTAGTCATCTATGTCTTCTGAAGCAAGTATAGTCCAACCAGAAAGTTAGTTTTCTTAACCTTCAGAAGTAAATACCCTATTGGCATCTGCTCTCAATTTACATCGTTCTTGAATAATTTAGCAACTCCTGGAGGAAATTTATTAAAGGTTTCCAAGATTTTATAGAGATTTCTATTGAATCCAAATTTTCCAACGAAGTGTAAATGTAGCCTAAAATCATTATTCGAGTGCTATATTATCTAGTATTTTGTTAAGAAGGTATCCATCTAGTGATTAATGGTAACATTTAAAAATCTTTTTCTACTTAGAGTTGGTCTATGATACAAATTATCCATTATCAAATGTCATAAATATATAATTCTTTACTTATAGATTTTTCTTGAAGGATTTACCCTTAAAACAATTTTTTTTTTCAGAAAAATCTACCAATATCACAGTATGGTGCTAGCTCCTCTGAAATATTTATTTAAGTAGATATTTTTAACTCTAAGATTTTGTGGTGGTTTGAGATGTTCCCTATAAGTCTTGGGCATTTGAATACTTGTTCTCAGTTGGTGGATGTTTGGGCACATTTAGAAGGTGTGTCCTTGCTGGAGAGAGTATGTCACTAGGGGTGGGTTTTGAAGCTTCAAAACAAACATGCTATTTCTATTTAGCCCTTTCTGTTGCCTGTTTGTGGACTGAAATGTGAGCTCTCACTTGCTGCTCCAGCCTCCTGCTGACATGCTTTCTCTCAAACATCGTAGACTTTAACCCTCTGGAACCATACACTCAATGAAACTCTTTTTAAGTTGCCTTGCTCGTGGTGTTTTGTGATAACAATAGGAACCCTAACTAAGACAGACTTTGAGAGGGTAATCTTTTTTTTCTTTGAGACAAGGTTTCTTTGTGTAACAGCTTCTGCTGTTGTGTCCTGGACTGTAGTTTACATGTTAATATAAAAAGAATAATATATGGGAGGCAGAGGCAGGCGGATCTCTGTGAGTTCGAGACCAGCCTGGTCTACAAAGGGAGTTCCAGGACAGGCTCCAAAGCTACAGAGAAACTCTGTCTCGAAAAACCAAAAAAAAAAAAAAAGAATAATATAAAAATAAAACAAAATTTATATGTAGAACATATAAATGTGGAGCTCATAGAAAAAGTCTGAAGTGAGCATATCAACTTTGAAGACAGTAATTTCCATAGATAATCTTTACAGAGATTAAGAGAAATCTTAATTAATTAACTTAGACTAGGTAACTGAAAGAGAACTTAAGTCAAAGTCTAGAGCATTTTCATCACTTAAAAGTGGAATGATAGAGGAGAAATGGGCAAGAAAAATCAAGGGAACAACTCGGTGGGTTGTATGGTTTAAATAGATGAATTGCATAATGCCTGAATTATATCCACAAAAGCCATTAATTCAAAACAGTGAGTGAGCCACGAAGAAATGAAGAAAGTATACAACATTTTATGTAAATTCTGCTTTGAGAGGGAAATGTGTCACTATGTCCTCCAGAAGCCATTACTTTTCTCTTATGTGTCCAGGTTGGCCTTGAAGTCACTATGTAATTGTGACTAACCTCGAACACCTGATCATTCTGTTTTCAATTCTTAAATACTGATACTACAAGCATGTACCATCATGGAACATGGGTGATACCATCCCATGGGGGTAGAGTTCTGGACTGAATAAAAAGGGAAGAAAGGAGAAAGTGAGCTAAGCACCAGCATTCATGTCCCTCTGCTTCCTGACTGTATACGAAATATCACTCATGGCCTCACACTCCCATGACTTTCTCGCCACGATCCACTATACCCTCAGATTGTTTATGAGCCATTTAATAAACCCTTCTTTCCTGATGCTGCTTTTGACAAGCATTTTGTCCCAGCAACAAGAAAAGGATTGACTACACCAGTTGCTCTTGCAGCAGAGTTCAAAGTCTTTAATTTGCTAGGACTCTTCAACATTTGACAGCAAGTCTGACTCTCCATCGCTGACCTTTCTGCTCTTGACACATCAGGCTCAGTCATAGCAGACTTCTTTCTATTCCTGAGATGCATCATGCTCTTTTCCCCTTCTGAGCCTTTGCATGCGGATAGCCTCTCCTCTCCCAACCCATTTCCTAGCCCCTCACCCCTGAGGTATGCCTTACTTCTAATCATCTTTTAGAGATGTCTTTTGTGGATTGCTCTTATTAAATTAGGTCACCCCCAGTATTTCTATAAACCCTTGAGGTTTTTTTTTTTTTTTTTTTTTTTTTTTTTTTTTTTTTTTTTTTTTTTTTTTTTTTTACAGGCATGGGCCATATATTTTTTATGCTTGTTCAAGCACCCCCTTCTTCTCTGAAGTGTAAATGCCACGTGGACAAATTTAATTTCTTTCTTCATTGCATGTAGTTATTGACTGTGCCTGCCATAACCATGCACCACAGATTGAATGGTTAAAATAACAATAATATATTGCCTCACAGCTCTGGAGTCCAGAAGTCCAACCGTTTCGTGTTCGAAGTGCCCGTGGTAAATCAGTTCCATCAATTTCTCTTCACTTCAGTTTCCTGGTAGTCTTTGGGGGTTTGTTGCTTTGTAGATACATAATCTTGATCCATACTTTCATGTTTACAGGAGATACTCTTTTTAATTTATTTTTTATTACTTTATAAATAATACCAATCCAAACTCCCATTTCCTCCCCTCCTCCCACTTCCCTCCCACTCTGATCCTGAGAGAGGGCAAGGTACCCTGCCCTGTGGGAAGTCCAAGGCCCTCCCCCCTCCATCCAGACTTAGGAAGGTGTGCATCCAAACAGATTAGGATCCCCAAAAGCTAGTACATGCAGTAGAGACAAATCCCAGTGCCATTATCATTGGCTTCTCAGTCAGCCCCAATTGTCAGCCACATTCAGAGGGTCCAGTTTGATCCCATGTTCATTCAGTCCCAGTCCAGCTAGCCTTCGTGAGCTCCCATTAGAATAGGCACACTGACTCAGTGGGTGGACTTACCCCTTGTGGTCCTGACTTCCTTGCTCATGTTTCCCCTCCTTCTGCTCTTCAGCTGGACTTTGGGAGCTCAGTCCAGTGCTCTGATGTCAGTCTCCGCGGACGAAGTTTCTATGGTGATATTCAAGATAGTCATCAGTCTGACTATGGGACAAGGCTAATTCAGGCACCCTCTTCTCTACTGCCCAGGGTCCTAGCTGGGGACATCCCCGTGGACACCTGGGAACCCCTCTAGAGCCAAGCCTCTTGCCAACTCCAAAATGGCTCCCTCATATCTTTCCTCATTTTACACACCAAATTCAGCTCCCACTTCCTCCCCTCCTCCCACTCCTACCACCTTCACCCCCATCCACTCCTCAAAGAGGGTAAGGCATATTGCTTTGGGGAAGGTCTAATGTCCTCCCTACTACATCTAGGATGAGCAAGGTATCCCTCCAGAGAGAATGGGTTCCAAAACCCAGAACAAGCAGTAGGGATAAATCCTGGTCTCACTGCCAGTGGCCCCACAGTCTGTGCCAGCCATACAACTGTTACCCACATTCAGAGGGTCTAGTTTGGTCCTATGCTGGTTCCCTCGCTGTCAGGCTGGAGTTGGTAGGCTCTGGTTAGCTCAGGCAAGCTGTTTCAGTGGGTGTCCCCATCACGGTCTTGACCTCTTTGCTCATATTCTCACACCTTCCACTCTTCGACTTTACTTTGGAAGCTCAGCGGAGTGCTCCGCTGTGGATCTCTGCCTCTGCTTCCACCAGTTGCTGGATATAGGCTCTATGATGATATTTAAGATAGTCACCAATCTGACTACAGGGCAAGGCCAGTTTGGACACCCCCTGCTCTCTTGCTTAGGGTCTTAGCTGGGGTCATATTTGTGAATTCCTGGGAATTTCTCTAGTGCCAGGTTTCTTGCTAGTCCCATAATGGCTCCCTCAATCAAGATGTCTCTTTCCTTGCTCTCCGTCTCTGTCCTTCCCCCATCTCGACAATTCTGTTCCCTCAAGTTTTTCTCCCCCTCCCCATTTTTCCTCCTCCTCCCTTTCCACCTTCCATTCTCCCTCTACCCCCACACGCCCAATTTTCTCAGGAGGTTTTGACTATTTCCCCTTCCCAGAGGGATCTATGTATGTCTCTCTTAGGGTAGGAGATACTCCGTATGTGTGCTCTTTACACCTAAATTTCTCTTTCTTAAAAATGATCATATTTATGAACATGCATGCATTTGAGTGATGTGTGCAGGTGTGTGTTTATGCGTGCATGTGGCAACCAGAGGACCACTCCAGGAACAGTGGCCATCTGCTTCTAAAACAGGCTTTCATTTGCTCTTGGGAGATGGAGGCAGGAGAAATGAGGTATATATTGGGATCCTGTTTCAAAATCGAACAAAAATCTCAAGTTTAAGAATAATCTTCTGATTCCAACAACGAAAACATTTCTTAGTGATCTGAGTGGTGACCGTCTCTAAACAATATGCAGCCACATATGATGGCTGATAATCTACAAAGATACAGATTGGAAGGAGGCTCAGCTACTTCCAGCCCCCAAGTTTTCCAAATCCAAGCATCTCTGATCCCATAGCAACCTAATCATTCTCTTTGCTTCTTACTGGATATAGGCATATGGGTTGGGGGATGTTCTGCACTTGAACCCCATTTTGACTAGGTTAGGGCTAGAAAAGGTACTTTCCAGAAGTTCACCATCCCAGGCAGACTCATAGAGCCTAGCTTTGTCTTCTCAGCACCTCTGGCCTTCCCTCTGAAAACTGACTAATACTTGCTGATTGTATACTCTGAGCTCCTTTGATGAAAATACCATAGCATGTACGTATCAAGTATTGGTATGAATAATTAAAACGGGATGAGTTTTTTTTGTTGTTGTTGTTGCTTAATCCTTGAGTAATCTTACAGAAAGTGGATGTTTCTTGTCAAACCACAGGCATACCTGCATTAAAGAAAAGAGACTGGTAAAGTATATTCAATTTCTTGGTTCTTTGGAGTCAACATAAAAATATTTGCTTTGTTCAGACTCTTTTTGTTGTCACTGGGGTCTGTGATGGGCTGTCTTCCATCAAAGATGATGAAACTCCATTGCCATGGCTTTCATCTAATGTCTACTGAGAGAAACACTCTCCTGGGAAATGATCTTTCCCCTGCTCCAAGCAGGTCTTTAAAGAATGATTGCTATGTTTTTATAGATCTCTGTTTCCTTGGATACCACGATTGGGCACCTGATTCAAGCTAAATCAATCAAAGCTCTTCCAGGAGTCTTTAATACTTTGTATTAGAAAGAAGTAAAAAGTTCTATGTTGAAACAATTCTTAGTGACAGGCCAGCTGCTAGGAATCCAGTGATATGGAAGATATCCAAGAATGAAGCCATGACAAGACAGAGTGGAGGGACTGGGGGTGGAAGGAGAAAGGGGATGGAGGAAAGGACTGGGGGAGGAAGGAAAGAGGGGATGGAGGGAGAGACTGGGGGAGGAAGGAGAGAGGGGATGGAGGGAGAGACTGGGGGAGGAAGGAAAGAGGGGATGGAGGGAGAGACTGGGGGAGGAAGGAGAGAGGGGATGGAGGGAGAGACTGGGGGAGGAAGGAGAGAGGGGATGGAGGGAGAGACTGGGGGAGGAAGGAGAGGGGATGGAGGGAGAGACTGGGGGAGGAAGGAAAGAGGGGATGGAGGGAGAGACTGGGGGAGGAAGGAGAGAGGGGATGGAGGGAGAGACTGGGGGAGGAAGGAGAGAGGGGATGGAGGGAGAGACTGGGGGAGGAAGGAGAGAGGGGATGGAGGGAGAGACTGGGGGAGGAAGGAGAGGGGATGGAGGGAGAGACTGGGGGAGGAAGGAAAGGGGATGGAGGGAGAGACTGGGGGAGGAAGGAGAGTGGGGATGGAGGGAGAGACTGGGGGAGGAAGGAGAGAGGGGATGGAGGGAGAGACTGGGGGAGGAAGGAGAGGGGATGGAGGGAGAGACTGGGGGAGGAAGGAGAGAGGGAATGGAGGGAGAGACTGGAGGAGGAAGGAGAGAGGGGATGGAGGGAGAGACTGAGGGAGGAAGGAAAGAGGGGATGGAGGGAGAGACTGGGGGAGGAAGGAGAGAGGGGATGGAGGGAGAGACTGGGGGAGGAAGGAGAGAGGGGATGGAGGGAGAGACTGGGGGAGGAAGGAGAGAGGGGATGGAGGGAGAGACTGGGGGAGGAAGGAGAGGGGATGGAGGGAGAGACTGGGGGAGGAAGGAAAGGGGATGGAGGGAGAGACTGGGGGAGGAAGGAGAGAGGGGATGGAGGGAGAGACTGGGGGAGGAAGGAGAGGGGATGGAGGGAGAGACTGGGGGAGGAAGGAGAGTGGGGATGGAGGGAATGACGGGATGATATGAGAGAAAATCCTGCCACTTTTTTTTAGTATTTTGTTCCGGTTGTCCTCACCCTTTCCATGACTGGTTTACATATTCATAGGCAGGAAGTACTTAGCCACTCCTTATTTACCTCCTTTGCTCCTAGTGTCTGAAAACAGCACCAAAAACAGCAATATTTTTTTTTATTAATTTTTTTTAATTAAAAATTTCCGCCTCCTCCCCGCCTCCCTTTTCCCTCCCCCTCCCCTCACTCCCCACGCCCCACTCCCCTCCCCCCCCTCCAGTCCAAAGAGCAGTCAGGGTTCCCTGCCCTGTGGGCAGTCCAAGGTCCTCCTCCCTCCATCCAGGTCTAGGAAGGTGAGCATCCAAACTGGCTCCCACAAAGCCAGTACATGCAGTAGGATCAAAACTCGGTGCCATTGTCCTTGGCTTCTCAGCAGTCCTCATTGTCCACCAAAAAACACTTAGAGATTTTCATTGCAGTTCAGGAAGTCTTTTTATTGTTTGAGCATTTGTTTGAGCTGTTTTGTTTTGTTCTGTTTTTGAAACAGGGTGTTATGGGACCCAGGCTGGGCTTGAGCTCACTACGTAGTTCAGTCTATCCTAGAATCCCTGGTCCTCTTGCTTCTATAGCCCTAGTGCTGAGATTGTGGATGTACTACCAGTCCTAGCTATTTATTGGTTTTCAAAGAAAGGATGGGTGATCTTCTCTCCACTTTCTAATGTGCTAGGTAGTTCATTGTTAGGAGGAACTTTCAGAGAAAAGCCACTTTGTAAATATGTAGAAAAAGGTTTCCAATAAAATCATTAAGTTCAAGTACCTTGAGATTGGACCCAACTAATATTTTTATCACTGAAAGCTAACTGCTAATATATTTCTCAATTAAAGAAAATGAAAGGTAAAATGTTCAAATAATTTACTTTAAAATTAGAGTCAAGTCAATTTTTGTACCATTAATATACTTTAAAACTAGTTTTACCGTCAAGTATATGACTACAGAAGAAACCATGATGGATGATGGGACTTAAGGAAGGGTGATTGTTTATTTTAGTTACTAAAAGATTGTCATTAATTTTTTAATTTTAAATTAGTACTTTTAATTAGTACTTCTTGAATCTGCATATCACTTGGAGTAATATGGACATTTAAATAACATGCTAATTCATAAGCATAGGATACTTTTCCAATAGGGGTTATGATTCTCTCATCAGTGTTTTGTAATTTTCAATGCAGATATCTTTCACCTCTTTTATTAAGTTTATTCCTGGGCAGTTTTTGAAGATAGTGTAAATAGGATTACCTTTGAATTTCCTTTTCATCCAGCTTGTTATTGGTACACCTTATACAATAGAGGTCACTAGATGCCTAGAGGAAGGAGTTACCAAGAGGATAGTTATTGAGTACCAACCTATAGTTAGAGGAAGTAGTTCTAATGCTCTATAGCACAACAGGGCAATTGTAATCTAAATAAATTAATTATACATATCAAAATAACTAGGGGAAATACTTTGAGACTTTTTGACACATAGAAATGAAAATATTTGAGGAGAAAAGACTGCTAATTACCCGGTTTTGAGCATTACACATTGTATATATGCATAGAATTAAATACTACACCTTACAAATAATTCAATTTGAAATAAATTTAAAAATAAAAACTAACTAGTCTTTGTGCATGTGCCACCTTTCCTAGATAAGATTGACTCATCCTTTAGTCCTTATCAGTCCTCATCCTTTAGCACTTATATTACAGATGGTGGGGGATAGATAAGTACAGAGCCTTTCCTGGCAATCTTTTCTACTGCCTTCTCCACCCCCAAGCATGATTATTCAACTTGATCTGAATTAGTATGGACCTATGAAATGGCCTTGTCTAATGATACTCAAAGAAAGAAATAAGATATAATGAAAAGAATCATCAACTGTTGTAGGATAATACATCCAGAAGTGATTTTTCTGTTTAATTTTTTTTAAGGAATTGCTCTCAAATCTATAAGCATCAGAAATTTTCCTACCACACTTTTTTTATATTTGTTTATTTATTATGTATGCAATATTCTTTCTGTGTGTATGCCTGAAGGCCAGAAGAGGGCACCAGATCTCATTACAGATGGTTGTGAGCCACCATGTGGTTGCTGGGAATTGAACTCAGGACCTTTGGAAGAGCAGGCAATGCTCTTAACGGCTGAGCCATCTCTCCAGCCCCTTCCTACCACATTTTTATTCTGGTAAAATTTCATCTCTCTGTGTGTATGTGTGTGTTTTATGAAGTTGTCATATCACATCTTGTAATAAATAGTTCAGTGACTTAAAACATGAAATAATGGTTTAAGGATCTGTGTTGGAGCAAGAATTCTCATTTGTTATTTTGGTTTTTTTTTTTTTTTTTTTTTTTTTGGTTTTTCGAGACAGGGTTTCTCTGTGGTTTTGGAGCCTGTCCTGGAACTAGCTCTTGTAGACCAGGCTGGTCTCGAACTCACAGAGATCCGCCTGCCTCTGCCTCCCGAGTGCTGGGATTAAAGGCGTGCGCCACCACCGCCCGGCCTCATTTGTTATTTTGGAGCCAAAGTTTTACCATCAGCCTCTTACCCCTAAGGAAATGTAAAATCTGAATTCTTGTCAAAATATTTCATAACCTTCTTAAAAATGGAGTACTATGAAACCAGAATTTGAATGTTTTCATGATGTAATTCAAAGTCTTAGTTGTTCTATCTTTTTCCCACACACTACTGTTAGAGTTTGACTGTAAAATGTCCCAAAAAGGCTCCCCTGTTTCAGCAACTTATCCACAGCTGGTGGCACTGTTTGGAAAGACCGTGGAACCTTTAGGAGGTGGACCTTCACTGACAGAAGTGGGTCATTGGGGTTAGGCCTTGAGGTTTTATAGCCTGGGTCACTTCCTGTTCATGCTCAGCTTCCTGGGTCTAAATGGAATGTGACAAGTCAGTCTCCTGCTCCTGACACCGTATCTTCCCTGCCTACTACTGTATCTTCTCTGCTTACTGCCATATCTTCTCCACCAGGATGGACTATATCCCTCCAGAACTGTAAGCCAAAAGAAACTCCTTTTCCTCTTAGGTTGCTTCTCTTGGGCTCTTTTTATCAACAACAGATAAAAAATTAAGACAACAATCTGTATTTTCATGAAATATTATTTTTTCCAAACATTGTTTTCCCAAAAGGCACAGACCATCTTTACTGCCAATTGGTGACTTGGTTACCTCAAACTTTTCTTCTTTTCCCTTAAATAGTTTCTCAGTCAGGAAGGAAAATCTCGAGCAGCTGACCCTTCCATGAAAATGAAACTCCAGTTAGTTTGCTCAAGAAACATGAGGCGAAGAGAGAGTCATCATCTTGTGAAGCCAATCAGTACTGTTGACAGTCTAAAACACTTCATCTTAACTTGCTCTTTACAGAGCCATGGAGAGGAAAGACAAAGGTAGTCAAATTATCTGAACTAATTTCTTCCGCTCTGGCCTTGATTTTGTCTTCATTAAGATGACATTCTCAGAAACTAATTATGTCCTTTCTATGCTACAGGCACTGACGTCAGCACTTGTTATGAAATCAGCAATGACTGAGGTCCTAATGAGAGTTTACTATTGTTTTGTCAAATAGTCATATTGTCAAACAGCCTTCTAAATATTCGTGATTATACCCATAGATGTGGGCTGCTATTAACTTTAGGGTGAGGCTTCTTTTTGCAATTGAGTAGTGAATCATAACTGGTCAAAGTTAAGAGGATAAGCGACTGTGAGTGTTCAACTCAGTATGAGACACTTATATCAATACCATCATCATTTGCACTCAGCTCAATAAATATTTGGAAAGAGGGAATTAACAAAGCGTGAAAGAACTGGAATATGGGAAGCAGTGCTGGGAAATGGTGTCGTCTAGATGTGGCTTAGATGCTGGAGTCATGAACTCACAGCAGCTGTGGTCATTTGTACAAGATCAAATCAGTCAACACTCCGGCTCATGCCCAACCCCTAGCCGAAGAGCTATTGGCAGTCATAGGCTACTGGGGGAAGGAGCGTCAGTTTTCTTTAGGGGTGAGGCCACTGGAAGATTGCCCATGCTCTAGTGGATAGCTCGAACCAATGGGTAGCACTAGTTGGATTCAGTGGGAGATTTATTTTAAGAGGAGGTTGAGGAAGTTTAAGTAATGTGCTCATTTCACAAGCTGGGTTTTGTTCTTGGATAGGTTTGATGATGTGACCAGAACTCTTCGATTCTTCAGTGCTGCTTTATAAGTCAATGGCTGCTATTTTCTACTACCATATTTCTCACTACAGGTATCCTGGATACATTTAAAAGCAGACATCTTGATTTCACAAACTTTGTAGTTCTCACAAAATTGATTAGATGGAGATTCATTATACACCCTCAATCTGAAGTGTCAAAATATGTCTTGTAAAATATCTTTATAGATTTCAGAAAGCTCTTTTAGAATAGTGTCATCTTTATGTTTGAAAAAAAAATGATGGGAACAAAAAGGCTATTTTTAAAGTATGTGCTTAGTCTAAAAGAAGATACTCTATTGCTGGCCCTTCTCCTTTTTCCTCCCTTTATGCTGATGTGAGACGCTATTCCTGTAGACATGTGGACAAATGTCTACTTACTCCATCTAAGGAACTGGCACTAGATCAAAGAACATATATAACCTGTAACATGATTCTCCCGCACCAATTACCAAAGCTCAAACTCAGTGAAGCAGTGAGTATTATTGGGGTAACTTTCAGGAATATGGGAGAGGGGTTGCTGACAGTAGCAGAAATGTCTCGAAGGCAGAAGCAGCATCAAAGCCCAACCTAGCATGGGTGGCACCTCACAAAGATGGGAACCTGAAGTACACTCAACAGCCTGCAGGCAGCTCAGTGGATTGGAGATTGTCTTTTTCAGGTGCCTCCCTTAGTCTGAGCATCTTCTGGAGAGCTCTGTTGGTCTTCGTTTCTTCTAAGTAGTTCAGTTGGTTTCTGCTTCTCCCAGACAACTGGACTTATTGAAGGACTTCTTTGCAGTTTGGCTTGCCTGAGAATGATGCTCAACACTCTTTATTGATATACTCTTTAGGGTCCTGGTGAATCTGATTGGTTTGGAGAACTTACTGAAGCTATACTGAATTGTTTACATTTTACTCCCTGAAAGATGGAGCGTTTTACCTCCTCTTAGGAAATCCTATATCTTAAAGTGTTTTCCTTCAAGATGGAAGTGTTTTAACCTCAAAGAAAATTACTATAAGCATATACAACCCATACATGATATAACAGCTAGAGTCGCTAGCAGCTTAGCTAAAGTGTCTTGAGGTTTGAATGCTTTTGCACTTTTTCATCATTTGGCAATACCTACTGTGGCATGTTTGAAAGAAATGGCTCTCAAAGGGAGTGGCACTAATAGAAGATGTGGCCTTGTTGGAGGAAGTGTGTCACTGGGGAGGTGGGCTTTAAAGTCTTGTATATACTCAAGCCACACCCAGTGAGGCAGACCGCTTCCTGTTGCATGCAAGTCAAGATGTAGGACCAGCACCATGTCTGCCTGCATGTCACCATGTCACACCATGGATTAAACTTCTGATAATGTAAGCCACCCCAATGGAATGTTTCTCCTTTATAAGAGTTGCCATGGTCATGATGTTTCTTCACATCAATAGAAAACCAAACTAAAACACCCATAGCCAGCAAATCCTGATGGTGTTGCTCTCATGTTCATCTCCTAAATGCAATTCCCCTTTTAAGTTTGGTCTTCATCACTTTTTTTTGAGGCAAGTTTGGGTGCTAGTTCTCATATGCCTTTTCTTTTCTTTTTTTTGTGTTTTTTAAAACACTGCTTGACCCATTATATCTAGCCTCTTCTCAGCTAACTCTCGTACCTGGACTAGCCCATTTCTAATAACGTGTGTAGCACCCCAAGGTGCGCTTACTGGGAAGATTCTAGCCTACGTCCATCCTGGGTCGGAGCTTCATCACATCTGCCCTGGTGAGGAGAGCTATCCAGTCTGAGCTCACTTCCTCTTCCTCCCAGCATTCTGTTCTGTTTACTCCACCCACCTATGTTCTAACCTATGAGGGCCAAGCAGTTTCTTTATTTTTTTATTTATTCTTTTTTAATTAATATTTCCACCTTCTTTTTCTAAAATGTAATAAAGGAAAAGACAAATGCAATAGCAATTGAGTAGCTCTTCCCTAGAAGCCTGCAATTGTGCTTTACTTTTGGAAGAGGCCCATTGTAAATCAAGTTAGGGGCTGGGTCAACCCCAATGAAATGATTAGAAAAGGACAGTGAAGTTCCAGCTACACAGAACTTTCCTTTTATTCTGACATGTTGGGTTTCTTGACATTGTTCTACTTGTTTGTCTTGTGCAGATGTTATGATCAAGATACCATGCTGCTATCATCCTCCACTTGAATGCCTAGAAAGCATAGTTTCCTTACACCTCTCAACAGTATTAGTATCAGCACAGATTCCAAAAGAAAATGGCTTAATGGAGGTCCTTAATGGGGCATGAAAGTCTGAGTATAGAAGTATCATAAAATATAGATGTGTCATGAAATGGTTAACAGGATAAATACAAGAATGGCATCAAGATAGTGTTGAAGTGTCTTATTCCTCTGCATTAATACCCAACCAGAAGGTTTTATCTCATGCTTTGTTACGGCGTAAATGAACGGCAGACAGAAATTATAATAAAATATTCAGCTTTAATAAGGGAAGGACTTACAAAACCGAGGTTCCTGCGGAGAACAGGAAAACAGAAGGGCACTCAGGGAGCACACCTGCAATCTTTATAAGTAAAAAATAACCTCAGGGGACCCCGCCCTTCAAGCAAGGTGATTGGCTGGGCTTCCCCTACAATGTTTTAGCTTCAATGTAGTTTGTCTTTGTAAATTACCACAAACTGTATTGCTTGAAAGAGTTGATATTGACTGTCTTATGGATTTAGAGATTTGAAATTCCAAATCTAGGTATCAGTAAAGTTGACTTATTTGAAGGCAATGACAGAGAATGTGTGTGTGTGTGTGTGTGTGTGTGTGTGTGTGGTTGCCTTACACACACACACACACACACTAATACAAATCTTATAACGCTGTCATTTAATTGACTTTAACCAATCCAATGTACTCCAACCCAATATGAGTTTATCTCAATTTAATTGATTTTATCTGCAAATACTCCATTTCCAAACACAGTTATATTCTGGGGTCCTAGAAGTACAACTCCCTTAAATTAATTTTGAGAATAATCATAGCACCATACAAAGCAGGTGTTTGATATGATGTCTATACTCTCATTCACTGTTTCTTCAAGTAAAAAAAATTCTTTTTTATCGGTTTTATTGAGCTGTACCATTTTTCTCTGCTCCCCTCCCTTCCTCTCTCTTCCCATTCTACCCTCTCCCATGATCTCCACTTTCCTAGTTTACTCAGGAGATCTTGTCTTTTTCTACTTCCCATATAGATTAGATCCATGTATGACTCTCTTAGGGTCCTCATTGTTGTCTAGGTTCTCTGGGATTGTGAATTGTAGGCTGGTTTTCTTTGCTTTATGTCTAAAAGCCACTAATGAGTGAGAACATATGATATTTGTCTTTCTGGGTCTGGGTTACCTCACTCAATATGATGTTTTCTACATTCATCAATTTGCCTGCAAATTTCAAGATGTCATTATGTTTTCTTACCGTGTAGTACTCCATTGTGTAAATGTACCACATCTTTATCCATTCTTTGGCAAGGGACATTTAGGTTGTTTCCAGGTTATGGCTAGGACAAATAATGCTGCTATGAACATAGTTGAGCACATGTCCTTTTAGTATGATTGAGCATCCTTTGTGTATACACCCCAAAATGGTATTGTTGGGCCTTGACAGCTTATACTAGAGAGGATGTGGGGTAAAGAGAACACTCCTCCTTTGCTGATGGGAGTACAAGCTGGTACAGCCCCTTTGGAAATTAGTATGACAATTTCTCAAAAATTATGAAACAACATACCTGAAAACAAAATTCTTATTTGAGGGAAGTATGTGCCATATTTCTGGTTGACTTTTATTTTTTCTGTCTTTTTTGTGTTATCTTATTTTTTGTTTTTTTTTTTTATAAATCTCTTCTCATTTCAAATAGCTATCCCCATTCCCACTCCCTACCCTCCTCCCACCCCACCCTTCCCCTACCATACCTAACCCATCTACTTTGAAGCAGGACCAAGCCCCTCCCCCCGTCCCACTTATCTAAGCTGAGCAAGGTATCCTTCCAAAGAGAATGTGCTTCAAGATGCCAGTTCAAGAACTAGGAATAAATTCTGGTTTCACTGCCAGTGGTCCCACTGACTGCCCTAAGAACACAACTGTCCTCCACAATCAGTAGGCCTAGCTTGGTCCTATGCAGGTTCATCCACTATCAGTCCAGAGTCAGTGATATCACACTAGCTCAGGTCAGCTGTTTCTGAGGGTATTGCCATCATGGTCTTGACCCTTTTGCTCATATTACTGCTCCTGCCTCCCATGGACTGGTCTTCAGCAGCTCAGCCCAGTGCCTCACTGTGGATCTCTGTATCTGTTTCTATCAGTTACTGGATGAAAGTTCTATGATGACAGTTAAGGTAGTCATCAATCTGATTACAGGGGAAGGCCAATTTAGGCACCCTCTCCACTATTGCTAGGAGTCTTAGCTGGGGTCATCCTTGTGGATTCCTGGGAATTTCTCTGGTGCTATGTTTTTCGCTAGCCCCTTTGGTAATGTGGCAGGATACAAGATCAACTAAAAAAAAAAATCAGTAGCTCTCCTATATACAAATGATAAAGGGGCCGAGAAAGAGATAATTGAAACACCACCATTTACAATAGCCATAAATAACAATAAAATATCTTGGGGTAACACCAACCAACAAAGTTAAAGACCTGTATGACAAGAACTTTAAGTCTTTGAAGAAAGAAATTGAGGAAGATATCAGAAAATGGAAAGATATCCTATGCTCTTGGCATGGATTGACATAGTAAAAATGACAATGCTACCAAAAGCAATCATAGATTCAATGCAATGCCCATCAAAATCCCAGCATAATTCTTCACAGATCTTGAAAAAACAATATTCAACTTCATATGGAAAAACAAAAAAAAACCAGAAAAGCCAAAACAATCCTTTACAATAAAGGAACTTCTGGAGGCATCTCTATCCCTGACATCAAACTCTATTATAGAGCTACAGTAATGAAAACAGGTTAGTATTGGCATAAAACCAGACAGGTGGACCAATGGGATCAAATTGAAGAGCCTGATATTAATGCACCCACCTATGAACACCTGATTTTTGACAAAGTAGCAAAAAATATCAAATGGAAAAAAGAAAGCATATTTAACAAATGGTGCTGGTATAAGTGGATATCAACACATAGAAGAATGAAAGTAGATCCATATCTATCACCACGCACAAAACTCAAGTCCAAATGGATTGAAGACTTCAATATAGATCCAGCCACACTGAACCTCATTGAAGAGAAAATGGCAAGTAGCCTTGAATGCATTGACACAGGAGACCACTTCCTAAACATAACACCAGTAGCACAGACACTGAGAGCAACAATTAACAAATGGAACCTCCAGACACGAAGAAGCTTCTGTAAGGCAAAGGATACAGTCATTAAGACAAAATGGCAGCCTACAGAATGGGAAAAGATCTTTACCCTATATCTGACATAGGAATAATCTCCAAAATATACAAAGAACTCAAGAAATTGGACATCAAAAGAACAAATAATCTAATAAAAATGGGGTACATATCTAAACAGAGGGTTCTCAACAGAAGAATTGCAAATGGCTGAAAGACATTTAAGAAATTGCTCAGCATCCTTCGTCATCAGGGAAATGCAAATCAAAACGACTCTGAGATAGCAGTGAGAATGGCTATGATCAAAAACATCAATGTTAGCTTATGCTGGAGAGTATGTGGACTGAGGAGAACACTCCTGCATTGATTATGGGAGTGCAAACTTGCACAATCACTCTGGAAATAAGTATGGTGGCATCTCAGAAAATTGGGAATCAATCGACCTCAAAACCCAGCAATACCCCTCTTGGGCATATACCCAAAGGATGCACAGTCATACCACAAGGACATCCTTAACTGTGTTCATAGCAGCATTAGTCATAATAACCAGAACCTGGAAACAAACTAGGAACCCCTTATCTGAAGAATGGATAAAGAAAATGTGATACAATTACACAATGGAGTATTACTCAATGGTAAAAAACAATGACATCTTAAAATTTGCAGGCAAATGGTTGGAACTTGAAAAAAAAAATCAATCTGACTGAGGTAACCCAGACCCAGAAAGACAAACACAGTATGTACTCACTCATAAGTGGATATTAGATGTAAAGCAAAGGATAAAGAGCCTATAGTTCACAATCCCAGAGAAGTTAGGTAACAAGGAGAACACTAAGGGAGATACACATGGATCCCCCTGGGAAGAGAAAACAGACAAAATCTGAGATAATTGGGTGTGAGTTGGAAGGGGAGAAGGGAGGGTAGAAAATCAGGGGGAGGGGAAAAGGTAGGGGAGGAGGATAACATCAGGAAAGGAAACACTCAAGAAGGGGAAAGGACAGTGAGGGAGAGAAAAGAAACATTTCTTGATTGAGGGAGCCATTAAAGGGATAGCTAGAAACATGGCACTAGGGAAATTCCCAGGAATCCACAAGGATGACCCCAGCTAAAACTCTAAACAACAGTAGAGAGGATGCCTGAAATGGCCTTCCCCTGTAATCACATTGTCATCATAGAACCTTCAACCAGCAACTGATAGAAGCAGATGCAGAGATCTACAGTGAAACACAGGGCCGAGCTGCCGGAGACCAGTCCAAGAGAGGGAGGAGCTATAGTATGAGCAAAGGGGTCAAGACCATGATGGTGATACCCACAGCAGAAACAGCTGACCTGAGCTAGTGAGAGCTCACTGACCCTACACTGATAGTGGGGAACCTGCATAGGACCAAACTAGGCCCTCTGAATATGGGGGACAGTTGTGTGGCTGGGGCAGTCTGGAGGGACACTGGCAGTGGGACCAGGATTTATCCCTGTTGCTTGAACTGGAGTCTAGGAGCACATTCTCTTCGGAGGGATACTTTGTTCAGCCTAGATATAGGGGGGAGGGCCTTGGTCTTGCCACAAAGTGAACTGTCAGACTTTGTCGACTCTCCATGGGAAGCCTTACCCTTTCTGGGGAGTGGATGGGGGTGGGGTGGGGGAAGAGTGAGGTGAGAGGAGGGCAAGGGGTGGGAATGGGGATAGTGATGTAAAATAAGAAAAGATTGCCTTTAAAAAAACCTTTAAAAATCAATTGTCAGCATGATATAAACAATCTGGTTTCCTTTATAGAATAAACTTCTAATATTTATTGTTTAAAAAATTACCCTAAATTGTATCGTGAGACCCTATAAAAATACCCCAGATGACATTTCAAGTACAAGCTTGTAATGGTATGAAGGTAGGAAAAAGTAAACAAATACGCGGTCTAGAAATCTGTATTTTAAAGAAGTACCCCAGATAAACTTGATACAGGTGATACAACAAAACTGGTTACTTGTTTTTATTTACATTGCACTTAAAATTTGTACCATTTTTTTGGGCGTGGTAACATTTGTCTTTAATTTCAGTGCTCCGGAGGCAGAGGCAGACAAATCTCTGAGACTTTGAGGCAAGCCTGGCCTACTTAGTGAGTTCCAGAGCAGTCAGAGCTACACAGTGATAGCCTGTATCCAAGAAGAGTAAGAGTAACATTTTGACACATTTCTTCTTCTTCTTCTTCTTCTTCTTCTTCTTCTTCTTCTTCTTCTTCTTCTTCTTCTTCTTCTTCTTCTTCTTCTTCTTCTTCTTCTTCTTCTTCTTCTTCTTTTCTTCTTCTCCTCCTCCTCCTCCTCCTCCTCCTCCTCCTCCTCCTCCTCTTCTTCTTCTTCTTCTTCTTCTTCTTCTTCTCTCTCTGTCTCTCTCTCTGTGTATGCCGTCCTCTCTCTAGCAGTTAATTTTGGTATTCCTGAGTAAGTTGCAGAAATCTTAGCATCACTCACCCTCTCATTCTATGTTTCTTAACAACAAAGATATTTTCTGGCAAAATCATAAAGTCATTATCACTCCCAAAAAATTTAACATTGATGTAGTAAGTTAATAGCAAAAGTTCACATTTGTCAGTATATCTCATGAAACTTTTTTTAAAAATTAAATTTTCTTTAGCACACAAAATAATGCATTTAATTATGGCACTTCCATACACGCATTGAAGTTAGCTGTGACGTCTCTCTCTTTTTTGTCTTCTAAAATGATTATTCTCCACCACACCCTACCCCTGGCCCTTTAACAACAGTACTTTTGGAAGAGCTTTTCTATGGCAGGATTTCTTCCTGTGCTTCCCCATCCTTCTACATTCTTTGTCTTTTCCTGATGGTCACCATTTCTTAAGGGCCCTATTTCCTTACACTGTGATATAAACTTGGAAAGGGAAGGAATGGTATTTCCTTCATAGCTGTAGTCCCAGTAGCTCGTCTACCCCCCGCCCCCCAGTAAATATTTCAAAATGAAAGAAGGGAATCCTCTGTACTTATGAAAATAAGTAGATCTATATGCATACACCCTAAACTTGTCACAGTGGGTACAATACAAGATTGAGATTTCAGGAAGTTTGATGTTTGAATTCATTGGCTTTTCTATTGTTTTTATTAAAAAAGTTCTATGTGAGCAGGTACAAGGGAGCTACCACTGAGGGAGTAGGCCGGAGCTAGAGACCTCTGTGGATCCAGGCACTAGTCTGGGACCTCAAAGGGAATAGTAGGCCTGAGCCAGAGACCTCTCCAGGAGCAAGTCAGGGACCTCTTAGGTAACAGGCCCAAGCCAGGGATATCTATAGGAAAAGGCCTGAGCCAGCTACCTCAGCTGGAACAGGCCCAAAGCAGCGACCTCCACAGAAGCAGGCTTGAGCCAGTGAACCCCTCTGGAGCAGGCCTGAGGCAACAACCTCCACAGGAGCAGGTACAAGGGAGCCACAGCTGAGTGAGAAGGCCAGAACCAGAGACCTCTGCCCGACAGGATGTGAATCAGGGACCTCTGAGATAGAAGGCATGAACCAGTGACCTCCGCCATAGCAGGTTGTCAGGAAATAATCAAATTGAGAGCTGGAATCAACAAAATAGAAACAAAGAAAATAATACAAAGAATCCACAAGACAAAGAGTTAGTTCTTTGAGAAAATCAACAAAATAGACAAACCTTTATCCAAACTAACCAAAAGGCAGAGAGAGAATATCCAAATTAACAGAATCAGAAATGAAAAGGGGGACATAACAACAGACACGGAGGAAATCCAGAAAATGAGGAGGTCATATTTCAAAACTCTGTACTCCACAAAATTGGAAAACTTAAAGTAATTGGACAACTTTCTGAATAAATATCATTTACAAAAATTAAATCGAGACCAGATAAGCAAATTAAATAGACCTATAACTGCTAAAGAACTAGAAACAGTCATCATACGTCTCCCAACCAAAAAAAAAAACAAAAAACCCAGAACCAGATGGTTTCAACTCAGAATTCTACAAGACTTTCAAAGAAGAGCTAATACCAATACTCCTCAAATTGTTCCACACAATAGAAACAGAAGGAACACTGCAAACTCTTTTTATGAGGCTACAATTACCCTGATACCCAAACCACACAAAGATATTACAAAGAAAGAGAATAACAGACTAATCTTTCTCGTGAACATTGATGCAAAAATACTCAATAAAATATTGGCAAACTGAATCCAAGAACACATCAGAAAAATCATCCACCATGATGAAATAGGCATCATCCCAGAGATGCAGGGATGGTTCAACATATGAAAATCTGTCAATGTAATCCACCATATAAACAAACTGAAAAATAAAAACCACACAATCGTCTCATTAGATGCTGAAAAAGCCTTTAACAAAATACAACATCCCTTCATGATAAAAGTCTTGGAGAGTGCAGGGATACAAGGAACATATCTAAATTTCATAAAGGCAATATACAGCAAGCCAACAGCCAACGTCAAACTAAATGAAGAGAAACTTCCAGAGATTCCACTGAAATCAGGATCAAGACAAGGTTATTCACTCTCTCCATATCTATTCAATATAGTTCTTGAGGTCTTAGCTAGAGCAATAAGACACCAAAAGGACATCAAGGGGATACAAATTGAAAAAGAAGAAGTCAAACTCTAACTGTTTGTTGATGATATGATAGTTTGCATAAGCAACCCCAAAAATTCTACCAAGAAATTCTACAACGCATAAACACTTTCAGTAATGTAGCAGGATACAAGATTAACTTAAAAAAATGGTAGCCCTCCTTTGCACAGAGGACAAATGGGCTGAGAAAGAAATCAGAGAAACATCACCATTCACAATAGCCACAAATAGCATAAAATATCTCAGAGTAACTCTAACCAAACAAGTGGACAACCTGTATGACAAGAACTTTAAATCATTGAAGAAAGAAATTGAAGAAGACACCAGAAAATGGAAAGATTGTCCATGTTCTTGGGTAGGCAGAATTAACATAGTAAAAATGGCAATCTTACTAAAAGCAATCTACAGATTCAATGCAATGCTTATCAACATTCCAGCAAAATTATTTACAGACCTCAAAAGAACAGTATTCATATGGAAAAACAAAAAAAAAAACCAGAATAGCCAAAACAATCCTGTACAATAAAGTAAATTCTGGAGGAATCACAATCCCTGACTTGAAACTCTACTATAGAGCTACAGTACTGAAAACAGCCTGGTATTGGCATAAAAATACAGACAGGAGGACCAATGGAACCAAATTGAAGACCCAGATATTAATCAATTCATCTATGAACACCTGGATTGAGAAAGAATAAAAAAGCAAAAAACATAAAGTAGAAGAAAGAAAACATATTTAACAAATGGAGCTAGCATAACTGGATATCAACATGTAGAAGAATGAAATAGATGTATATATATTAATATGCACAAAACTCAAGTCAAAATGGATCAAAGACCTCAATATAAAGTCAACCACAATGAACCTCATAGAAGAGAAAGTTTGAAGTACACTTAAACGCATTGGCACAGGAGACCACTTCCTAAATATAACCCCAGTAGCACAGACACTGAGAGAAGCAATTAATAAATGAGACCTCCTGAAACTGAAAAGCTTCTGTAAAGCAAAGGACACATTCAATATGACAAAACAGCAGCCTACAGAATGGGAAAATAGCTTTATCAACCCCACATTGGACAGAGGTCTGATCTTCAAAATATACAAAGAACTCAAGAAATTGGTCATCAAAAGAACAAATAATTTAATAAAATAATGGGGTACAGACTTAAACAGAGAATTCCCAACAGAGGAATCTAAAATGGTTGAAAGACATTTAAGGAAATTTTCAACATCCCCAGCCATCAGAGAAATGCAAATCAAAACTCTAAGATTCCATCTTATACCTGTAAGAATGGCCAAGATCAAAAACACTGATGACAACTTATGCTGGAGAGGATGTGGGGTAAAGGGAACACTCCTGCATTGCTGGTGGGAGTGCAAGCTGGTACAGCCCCTTTGGATATCAGTATGGTGATTTCTAAAAAAAATAGGAAACAACCTTCCTCAAGACCCAGTAATACCACTTTTGGGTATTTACCCAAAGGATGCTCAATCATACCACAAGGACATGTGTTCAACTATGTTCATAGCAGCATTGTTTGTCATAGCCAGAACCTGGATACAACGTAAATGCCCCTCCACCAAAGAATGGATAAGGAAAATGTGGTACATTTACACAATGGAATACTACACAGCAGAAAAAAATAACATCTTGAAATTTGCAGGCGCATGGATGGAGCTAGAAAACAACATACTGAGTGAGGTAACCTGACCCAGAAAGACAAACATCACATGTACTCACTTATAAGTGGATTTTAGACATAAAGAAAAGAAAAACAACCCACAAATCACAATCCCAGAGAACTTAGACAACAGTGAGGACCCTAAGAGAGAGATACATGGATCTAATCTACATGGGAAGTAGAAAAAGACAAGATCACCTGGGTAAATTGGGAGCATGGAGACCATGGGAGAGGGTAGAAGGGGAGGGGAAGGGAGGGAAACAAAGAAAACTGTATAGCTCAATAAAATCAATAAAAGTATTCTATGCATGTATGCACATGTGCATACATGTTTGCATGCATATGGGTGCCAATGAACAGATATATGAAAAACAGAGGACAAATATGTGTGTCATCCTCAAAAATTCTGTCTGCTTCCTTTGAGACAGGGCCTCCCATTGGCTCACCAAGGACCATTGACTGGCCCGCATGCCTGTTAACCCCAGGGAGCTGTCTCTGCTGTCCTGGAAAATGAACATCAGGCATGTATGCCAGCACCTCTGATTTTGTCATGTGTATGCCAAGGGCTGAACTCAGGTCCTCGTGTTTGAGCCATCTATTCTGCCCATGCTTTTTTTTTTTCATTTTCTTTCATGTTTTGTTGCTGTTTTTGTTTTACTGAGACTGAATCTCATGTAACTCAAGTTGGCCCCAAACTCTCTTTGGAGCTCGGACTGACCCTTAGGCCTCTACCTTCCAAGTGCTAGAATTACAGTTCTTGGCTCGTCATTCTTGCTTTTATAGGAAGACACATTAGTTTTTTAATTATATAAAAAAAGACCAACAAAGCATTTTAAAATGAAAGAGCTTGAAAAGTCAAAAAAAGTGCTTAGTAAAGCATGTTGGGCAGCAGGTGGCAGGACTGTTTCAATGTCTGCTTCTCTCTGCCAGAGTGATGTACAGGAACCCACAGGCATGCTAGGCTGGCATGGGTAGAAGGCCAGGAAGACTGAGATGAATCTATTACATAAAAAAAGACTCCAATTAACAGTGCCATGTGACTAGTGACTATCTATGGATCTCTGGGTATAGGGTTATTATGGGTTTTTTTAAGGTACTGTGGCGTGTGGTGTGTGTGTGTGCGCACACATGGACTTTAAGTTTCTCCATAGTGAGCACATATAACTGGTGAGATACAAGAAAAAGAAAAGTGTACAACTGTAATCCCCAAACTGGGGATGCGGAAGTAGGAGGATGAAGTATTAAATAAGTAAATTTAAGTTTAACATGGGCTATCCAGTAAGACTCTGTCTTATTATCCAAACCAAACCAAAAAATTATAATTCAATAAAGTTTTTTATAGCTTTATTGAAGTGTTGCTGATTCACAAAAATTTGTATCGATTTCATGTGTAAGTTTAGACAAAGGTCCACACTCATGATATCCGCACCACATCCTAAAGGATATCATGTGCAGATCCCCCAGGTAGGATCCCACCCATAGGCTAGATTACAGCGTTTATATCACACTGCTTGCTCAAGAGAGTGCCAATCTGGGGATAACAGTGTTATATAGTCACATTTCCCAATGTCAGTGGTCTGCCAGGAACACTTTACTATGGGACACTAACCATTTTCCAGGCATTCACTGACAAGTTTGGGAGTAATGTGTTTGATGCCTTGCTATTTTCATGACTCCAGTCTATAAAGCTCTAGAGATACATATCTGAAGAAGAAAAATATAGAACTAGATTCTCATGATAGGATACCCTATTGCAACTTCATTACATCTGTTGTCATGAAAGACATGTTTATGACTGTTCCTGACCTGTGATGGTTTTGAAAGATGTAGCTCTAAGTGTCTGGGGTGAACTCAATGATCATCAAGCCTCACAGTCCCTTCCATTCCTCTGGCTTCAGAATTTACTTCATATCCTTCCGAAGATTGAGATTTTAGTGAAAGATTCTCTTTCTTGCCACCCCATCCCTGCCTTGTACATGTGCCATAGAGAGACATGCATCAGTGCGAACACACACCTGTCCCAGGGCAGTAAGATCACATAAAGACTTTGTCCCTCTGTACTTTACCCTGCCAGATACAAGGCAAATCATCTTCCACCATCCCATGGTGAAAGATTATCCTAGTGCTGAAAAGCCAGTGCTTAGTATCGGACCAAACATCTGCTACCCCAGCTCGCCTCCTCCATTCCACTGCAAACACTCAACTTGGTGTCCATTATGCTCTTTCCTCTATCAGGGTCTCTTGGGATGCAAACAACAGAGATCCATCAAAACTGGTTTGATAAAGTGTGTTGGGGCCTCAGGGAGACACAGATAACTGTAAGGAGATGATGATCCCATGGCATTTCTAAGATAGCATCCAGGAGATGGTTACCATTCCCAGCTCTCCTTCCAGATGCCCAGATCTTGCCCTGCATCTCATTTTCTTTCTGATATTTACTCTATTTTTCCTTTTCTACTGACTAGATGCCTCAAAACTTTTGCCTTTACTTATGTGGCGTCTCATACACCTGCTGTAAGTCAAGTATGCCTTATAAAATTTTGGTCATGTCTGGTGAATCTGGGAATTCAGACTCTGAGATTTTCCAGTATCATACATTCATCAGGAGATGAATCTAATCATTCAAGAGCACCATTTATTTTAAAATCAGGCTCCAGGAATTCTACATAGGGCAATGATCTATTTAAGAAAGGGGGCACAATTGCATACAGTGCCTGCCAATTCTGCAACCATCAGAAAGAACTGAAGAGTTGGTATCTTGAAGATATTTAGAGGCCCAAGGGCAACAGACAGGCAAATGATCACCATCTCTAGTACACTAAGCCTGGGAACTGGTCTGGTAAACACCCTTTCTCCTCATTATGGAAGCTTCTTTTTGCAGGGGACAGTGGTGAATTAGGGACATAATGGGTCAGAGTACAGATAATAAGTGACTAGAATGCTCAGCTCTAAAGGGGACAACTGTGTCACAGCTCCTCCCTGCCAAGGCTCAGGAAACATCCCAGAGGAGGGGACAGAAAGAGTGTATGAGCTAGAGGCTGAAGATGACTACTTCATAATAGTGTCTTCTGGACATGGCAGGATCCCTGTACTCAAGAACCTACATTAACAGTGGTTGCCTACACAAAGACAGGGACAAGCTTAAGCCAGTTGATCTTCCAGCACAAATAGGGGAGGGGCTCAATTGGCTCCACCCCTAGATAGGGAGCTGCGGCAGTTGATGGATCCTGGGGTAAAGATAGGGAAGTTTTTCGGGGGGGGGTTCCCCATGTAGGTTGGCCAAGCTTCAGTGGATGGCCCAATACCCATGAGTGTATGGAGAGTACTAATTGTACTCAGCAGTTTTCTTTTCAAGGGAAAAGAAGTTGGGAGGAAGATGTGCGGGAAGTTCTGGGAGGACGTGAATTTAAGTACATTTAATAGATTATGGAACTACCACAGAAAACAACAAAAATGTCATGCCAAAAGCCTGTCTTTCTTACCTGCAAAGTCATAGTAGCCCTACATGATATTTCTGTAACTTATCTTCAGGACGTCCAGAATTGACAGGTGGGTCCTAAATTCAATCACCACCCACCGAGACCTACCTTATTCCCTGTTCACTATTCCTCATAGACTCTAATCAAACCCCTTTATTGAAATTATATATGGTATGTCCATACAATGGAATACCACCCACCCATAACAAGGAATGAAATGCTGATACATATTATAGCATGCGTGGGCCTTGGAGTGTTACGTTAGAAAGCAAAACAGCCAGACACACCATCTATATGAGAGCTGACGAGAGGCCAAGGACAATGGCACGGGGTTTTGATCCTACTTTATGTTCTGGCTTTGTGGGAGCCTAGACAGTTTGGATGTTCACCTTCCTAGACCTGGATGGAGGGGGGAGGACCTTGGACTTTCCACAGGGCAGGGAACCCTGACTGCTCTTGGGACTGGAGAGGGAGGAGAAGAGGAGTGGGGGGAGGGGGAGAGGGGCAGGAGGAGGGGGAGGGAAATGGGAGGCGGGGAGAAGGCAGAAATTTTTTTTTCAATAAAAAAACTGTAAAAATAAAAAAAAACCACATTTCTATAAAAAACAGAAAAATCAAGGTTAGAGAAATCTATAGAGACGTAAGACTAGTGGTTTATTAAAAGTGCAAGGTGATAGGTCTATGGTTTCATGAACATGTTCTAAAATTAATAACGGAGATGGTTGCACACATCTATAGCTACACTAAGATTCCTGTCCTTAGATTTTTTGAAAGAGATGGCATAGAAATTAGCAACTGGCTTTTTCTTTGAAGTACTAAAAATTACTCAAGGGAAAGAAAATTTTTTTGTTTTTTTGTTTTATTAATTTTTTTAATTAAAAATTTCCGCCTCCTCCCCGCCTCCCTTTCCCCTCCCCCTCCCCCTACTCCCCACGCCCTACTCCCCTTCCCCCCCTCTCCAGTCCAAAGAGCAGTCAGGGTTCCCGTACTGGCTTTGTGGGAGCCTAGCCGGTTTGGATGCTCACCTTCCTAGACCTGGATGGAGCGGGGAGGACCTTGGACTGCCCACAGGGAAAGAAAAAATTTGCATGCTTTAGATTGCTGTGTGCTCTGTCTCCTCATCGGATGGGTCATGAACTATGCAGAGGCACAAAGTCCAGCAGAAGCTGGTCAAGCTAAGGAATTCTAGGCCAGGGCTCATGGCTCTTCCCCATAGCTTTAAGGATGAAAATGTAAGTGGATACACGTGTGCATATTGGCATTAGCTGGCCCAGGACTTGTTAGAACTTCACCCAGAAGGTGTTTTTGCCTGCAGGAAGTATTAAACTAAGGTCCAATCACAAGGTGTGGGCACAGGACGTCAAGAACAATGTGATTTATTATTTTGGAAAGTAGACCATGGGTCAACTTCTTTCGCTAACCAACAGATGACTTTCCACATCACAGTCAAATCCTCAGGATTTCAAGATAGGATAGTATCTCAAAGAAATCAAAACAGTGCCACCTTTCAAAACTCATAGCACAGAAGAAATGTGAACAAACGTCCTGAACTCAGAGATAATGCCATGAAAGCAGGAAACACTGGAGGGAAATGTTTTTTGAAGTCTGACTTTGCCAGGGGCTGGTTTTATATTACTCATCTCTTAAGGTTTAGGATTTTTAGTTTTAGATTTTTAAATTAAAAATACTTTAATTGACATAATCATCATATGTATTATAGGGTAAAGTATGTGTGTGTGTGTGTGTGTAATGATCCACTGGGGTGTTTAGTATCTTTATTTTCCTGATAGTGTGACATTTCTTTGTGATTTGGCTCCCCAAACTCCTCCCCTCTGCATCTTTTCTAAATGATTTGTTTTTATATGTATGTATATGCGTATGTCTGTGTGAGTGTGTGCACCATGTGCATGTAGCACCTACCTAGGCCAGAAAATAGCATTGGATCTCCTGGGGCTGGACTTATAGGCAATTGCAAGTCACATAATGTGGGTCCTGGGAGCAGAAATCAGGTCCTCTGTGGGAGAAGAATGTCCTCTTTGCCCTTTAGCTAGCTCTCTAATCCCTGTCCTCTAGCTGTTGGTAAAATGTAAATTGTGCTGTAACCTCTTGTCACTCCACGGTGTCTGAGTCACTAGACCATCCTCCTCATGCCCAGCTGCATCTTCGGAATCACTGGGCTCTATCCCTCTCTACCCAATTTCTCCCCTTCCTGGCCCCCAGTGGTCATTCTTTTGCTCTCTATTTCTAGGAAATTGACTTTTAAGCTTCCATCTATAAGTAAAAAAAGAGGCTGTGAATCTGAAGGTGAGGTGGAGGGGTCTGTGGGGGAGTTTGGAGGGAGTAAAGGGAAGGAGGAGATGTATTAATATTATAATCTCAGAAAACATGCATGAAAAGGCAAAAAACATAGACAGCATTTGTTTTTCTGTGTCTGGCTTATTTCATTTTAAAATGTCCTTTGACTCCATCTGTATCGCCACATATAGCAAGATGTCCTTCTTTTCTAAGACTGAGAAATATTTCATTGTGTATATGTCCCATATTTTCTTCATCTGTTCTTGCATTGATGGCCACCTCCATGGATTTCACATCATGGCTATGATGAATAGCTCAGCTCTCAGTGGGAAAGCCCTGTGTTTCTGTTAAAAGTTTTCAGTTTTCCATTTTTGATTTGATACAGTATCTTACTTGGTAGCCCACGCTGGCTTCTAACTCACATCAGTTTTCCCATCTAAGCCTCCCGAATCCTAGGATTATAGACATGAAACACTATGCCTGGCTTTGTGTTAGAAAAATCAGGTACTGTTGTACATACCTATGAGCCTAACATTCAGAAAGCTCAGGCAGGGGGACCATGAGTTCAAGGCCAGTCTGTCCACAAAGCAAAAACTTCTGGAAAATAGAAAGTGAAAAGTTTTTTAAAAAATATTTTAACCATTGAATACTTTCAAAATTATAACATATTGCTAGCACACTAACAGAAGCCCACAGAGGCCCATTCAAGTAATAAAGTCAAAGGTGTTTTTTGCAATTAGTTCTGTTACCAAAATGACTAAAATCTGTTTCACATGCTGATGTAACATGAGGGCCTGCTAGTTGGGGGTTTCTGTCCTGCCCAGTTCCCACAGCTGGTAACCCCCAAAGAAATTACACAGAGATGTATATTAATTATAAACTGATTGGCCCATTAGCTCAGGCTTTGAATTAGCTCTTATAACTTATATTAACCCATTATTCTTATCTATGTTAGCCACATGGCTCAGTACGTTTTTCAGCAGGGCAGGTCACATCCTGCTTCTTCCGTGGCCTGGGCAGGACTGGGGAAAGGGCTATGCAACTTGTTTCACAAGGGTATGTATAGCAAAAAAAAAAGGATAGAAATTGCACAGTTTACATATTGACAAAGTCTTGGGAAAGATTACTCCAAAACTTATGAATTATGTATACTATGGTCATTTATCTTTACTGTTTAGAAATGGGACTGGAGTGAACCATCCTTATTCTAGCATATTCTGGATCCTTGTAGAGATGAGCACAGAGATGAACAGTGGCCAGAGACACAGTTACACAATGCACGTCTATCTGAGGATTGTGATGGAGCATACTTCTTTCCTTGGTATTTTAGAAAAAAAAAATCCTTGGATTGGCAGATGTGGAAAATCTGAGGTCACATCATGAATTATAAAATCATAAGACAAGCATGCATAATATAGACCAGAAGTCAATGAATTAGGGCAATATCTTATTCAACCTCTTTCAAAAAGTAAGCTTGTCACGTTTCTTCATTTTTTCATTTATTTTTTTTCATTTTACATACCAACCACAGTTCGCCATCTCTCCCCTTCTCCTGCACCCCATCTCCACCCATCCCACTCCCCATCAACTCCTTAGAGGGCACAAGGCCTCCTTTGGGGCATCAACAAAGGTTGGCATACCGAGTTAAGGCAGAACCAGGCCCCTCCTCACTGCATCAACACTGAACAAGGTATCCCACCATAGGGAATAAATCCCAAAAAGCCAGGTCATGCACCCTGGATAAGTCCTGGTCCCACTGTCAGGGGCTCCACAAACAGATCAAGCAACACAACAGTCAGAGGGTCTAGTTTTGTCCCACACAGCTGTCAGTCCAGTGTCCATGAGCTTCCACTAGCTCAGGTCAGCTGTCTTCATAGTTTTCTACATTATGATCTTGACCCCTTTGCTCATATGATCCCTTCTTCCTCTCTTCAACTGAACTCCACAAGCTGAATCTCTGCATCTGTTTCCATCAGTTACTGGATGAAGGTTCTATGATGACAATTAAGGTAGTCATCAATCTAATTACTGGGGAAAGCCAGGTCAGGCGTCCTCTCCACTATTTCTAGGAGTCTTAGCTGGGGTCATCCTTGTGGACTCTTGAGAATTTCCTTAGTGCCAGTTTTCTCCGTACCTTCAAAATGGCTCCCTCTATCAAGATATCACTTTCATTGTTCTACTGGTCTATTCCTTCACCAACTTAGCCATCTTGATCCCTCATGCTCCCATCCTCATCCCCTCCCTTCTGGTCCCCTCCCAGTTTACCCAGGAGATCTTAACTATTTTCCCTCTTGGGGCCCTCCATGCATGTCCCTCCTTTTCACCTAAGCTTGTCACATTTTATCATTTGAAAAATATCAAAATATGCCACGTGGTGGTGGTACATGCCTTTAATCCCAGCACTTGGGAGGCAGAGGCAGGTGGATATCTGTGAATTTGAGGCTAGCCTAATCTACATAGTGAGTTCCAGGACAGTCAGAGCTACATAGTGAGACCTTGGTCTTGAAAACAAAAAGCACTTAACTGCTTTCACAGAGGACCTGAGTTTCCAGTACCATGTAAACCACTCACAGGTCTAGCTTCCGAGGATCCAGCACCCTCTTCTGGCCTTTGAGGGCACATAAACTTCTGTGTACATACACTCTCCCACCCCACATATGCATATAATTTTAAAACAGTACTGCTAAGTGCAATCATTTGTATGTGGTTATGCACGTGGGTATGCTTATGGAAATTGTAAGGGACACATTACCACTCATAGCTTTGTTTTTTCTTATGTGAGTGCACGGGGTTTGAACTCAGGTCCACATGCTTACGTTGGTGTTAACACAGCATCCATAAGTCATCACAGGCATTGCAGACTTGTGTGTGCTCTAGCAGCTACACAAGACGAGCTGGTCAGTGAGTGACTGTCCCTGTGCTGGAAAATGCTACTCGCTCATTGGGAACAGGAGACATTGCCTCATCTAAACTCAGAAAAGACAACCTCTAGATCTGCACATTGCAAGCCTAGGTTGGGTTTCTAAAAAGCACCATTTACTCAAGCAAAGGAAGAAAACACTAATAAATTGGAAAGTGATGAAGTGAGCCCTGGTTAAAGCAGGCAAGAGATTTTGGGAGTGCATCTCTAGACATTAGGCAAATCCACTTGTCTCAAAATGTGAGCTGTTTCCTTCTATGTGTCCCTCTCTAGAAACCGTGACAATCTTGAGTACTTTATTTTTTTTTAATATTTATTTATTTATTATGTATACAATATTCTGTCTGTGTGTCTGCAGCCAGAAGAGAGCATCAGGTCTCATTTCAGATGGTTGTGAGCCACCATGTGGTTGCTGGGAATTGAACTTAGGACCTTTGGAAGAGCAGGCAGTGCTCTTAACCTCTGAGCCATCTCTCCAGCCCCTGAGTACTTTATTTTTGATGAAGGCTGGGAATACAGCTCAGTTGGTGGAGCACTTGCCTAGAACGCATGAAGCCTGCATTCCATCTCTGGCACCAACCGAATTAAAACCAGTTATGGTGGTACACATCTGTAATCCCAGCACTCAGATACGGAGATAGGAGGATCTGAAGTTCGAAATCATCCTCACCTACATAGAGTTAGAGGCCGGCCTGGAGTCTATGAGCCCCTAATCTAAAAAGAAATCCTTCTGATACATTACTGCCATAGAAATGAGTTTTAAGAGTTTTAACAGAGAAGGGTTGCCATAAAGGGAGAGAAAACACGGCCAGATGACCTAAGTGACAGAAAGTTCCATGGACAAGCATGAAACAGAATTGAAACAGCACTGGTAGGGACTTTCTCTACTGCAGCGGTTCTCAGCCTTCCTGATGTCGTGACCATTTAACACAGCTCCTCATGCTGTGCCGGCCCCCAACCATGACATCATTTTCATTGCTACTTCATAACTGTAAATTTGCTACTGTTACGAATCACAATGTAAATATCTGATATGCAAGGTATCAGATATGCGACCCCTGTGAAAGGTTTGTTTGACCCCAAAGGGGTCTCGACCTTCAGGTTGATAATCACAGTTCTACTGGCTGACATCTTGAAAATTACCTGCAAATTATGGTAGAAACACAAGTTTAACAACTAGCTTCCTGGGATTCTTTATTTTATTTTATTTTTTTAAACAAAGAAAAGGAACTATCTTTTTTTCGTTTTATCTTTCAATCCCAGTTCCCACTTCCTCCCTTCCTCCAATCCCCTCCAACTTCCCCCCTCCCCACCCCCCCATCTATTCCTCAGAGAAGGTAAGGCTCATTGCCAGTACAAGCAGCAGGAATAAATCCTGGTGCCACTGCCAGCACCCGCAGTCTGTCCCAGCCACATAACTGTTACCCACATTCAAAGGGCCTAGTTTGGTCCTATGCTGGTTCCTTCCCAGTCCAGCTAGAGTTGGTGAGCTCCATTAGCTGGGGTAAACTGTTTCAATGGATGAACCCTTCACGGTCTTGACCTCTTTGCTCATATTCTCACTCCTCCCACTCTTCAACTGGAGCTTGGGAGCTCAGTCCAGTGCTCCGATGCAGGTCTCTGCATCTGCTTCCATCAGTTGCTGGATGAAGGTTCTATGGTGACATTTAAGATAGTTATCAATCTGACTACAGGGCAAGGCCAGTTCTGGCACGCTCTCCTCTATTGCTTAGGGTCTTAGCTGGGGTCATCCTTGTGGATTCCTGGAAATTTCTCTAGAGCCAGGTTTCTTGCTAGCCCATTAATGTCTCCCTCAATCAAAATATCTCTTTTCTTGCTCTCATCTCTGTCCTTCCTCCATCTCAACTATCCTGCTCCTTCAAGTTATCCTCGCCCCTCCCCTTCTCCCTTCGTCCTCCCCTTCTGCCCTTCCTTCTCTCCCCCCTCCCAATTTTCTCAGGTGATCTTGTCTATTTCCCCTTTCCAAGTGGATCTTTATATGTGTTTCTTAGAGTTCACCTTGTTACTTAGCTTCTCTAGTGTCATGGATTATAGGCTCTTCCTGTTTTTTTTTTTTCATTCCATTATGCTACAAATAGCTGTTAGCTTCCCTAACCAGTTTGACCTCTTTCTCCAGGAATGTGGATGGATCACTGCTCAGAAACATTCAGACCCTTTTCTCTCCAATCAGGAGCCTCTGGGACGAAACACAAAGTATGTAGATAGTCATCATCTACTCCCCTCCCATCAAGCCCTTGACTGTTATTGGAAGCACACCACTCTGTGCAGCTAGCAGGCACAGCTAAGCCAGCCAGTTCATTTCTCCCATGAGCCTCAGGCAGGAGGGCTTGTTGTATGTAATAACCAAACTCTGGTTTCTTGTCTTAACTATTTAGTCTTATTTTTGCTTTGGCTCCAAGTTTCTAAAAATAAAATCAAAGGTGCGCGTCAGGGCTATCTCTGGGCATTGTGCCTGCCCGACTCATACTTTCCAGAAAATACTATGGTGCTCATTTGGGCTTTAGATGTTCACAGTCCTGATTCTCTGAGGAAAGAGAAGGTATGAAAAAAACACTTGGGGAAAATGCGTGGGTTTGTAACAAATAATTATAAGGTAGCCGGTAGGTGTTTAGTGAATTATAAGTCACCGCCTTCCATCTTTTCTGGAAGTGGTTGGGAGGACGATAAATAGTACATTAAGTCGTATATGAAGTGGGGGCAGAGGCGGAGTTTAAACAAACTTGCATGAGCAGACGGAAGCCCTAGGAGCTTCTGTAGTGCCTCCCCTAGGTACCGGGAACAGCAGGCTAGTGTGATGGTTAAGAGACAGGCCTGGACTGTAGACATGGAGATTAATGCAGCTCTTGATCCTCATCAGCGAAGCATTGTTATGTGGTGGATGCTAGTACTTACTAGACTCACAACCAGTCAAAGGGCAGAGAACAAGTGACAGCCATAAGTGGGTCATCTATGGCACACCCTTCCCCCTGCAAGCCTAGGAACATCACAGAAAATGGGGCTGGAAGGGTAAGAGTAACTGCAAAATAGTGACTCCTGAATACCACAGGACCTTTGCACTTACAAGGGCATAGCAACTGTGGTTGCCAGCACAAGACCAAGCCAGTCAACATTCTAAGACGGAGGCGGAGTGGCTCATAAGTTCCAACTCCTGATGAGTTATTGACAGTTGATGGCTTCTGGGAAAAGGAGTCTTGGTTTTCTTGAAGTGTTTGGCTCCAGGTGGGTTGACCAAACTCCAGTGGTCACAGGAAAGGCACTAAATAGACTTAATGGGTTATTTTTTAAAGTGGGACCTTTATTTGGGAGGGGGAATGTAAGCACATGGGGATCCAGGAATATGTGGAGGAAAGGGTAAGGTTGAGTATGATCAAAATATAGTGGATACATTACACAATTCTCAAAGAATTAATTTAAAATAGTCTGTGTGCATGTGCGTATGTGTGTGTGTGTGTGTGCGCGCACGTGCACATGTGTACAGACTTGGAAAAATATCTGCACATATCCTGTCCTCACCTTTTGGAGCAAGACAAGTAACACAAATGTTCTTGGGCCTCAGTTTTTTATTTTAAAAATGGGAATCATCATCATCATCATAATAATAGTAACAATAATAATCTGATAGTTACCTTAATGATTGAATGTGTTCTTAGAAAGTGACTGAAACAGAGTTAAAGCACATGCAAAGTGCTATGTACTATTGTTGTTGGATTCTAAATGTTTCCAGAATGTTCAGCTGACCGCTTAGTGCTCACCGCTTAGTGACAAAACAAAGGGAAGGTAGATAAGAGGAGAGCTTCTGTGAGTAAAATTTCCCAGCGCAGGTCTCTGAGTACTATCTACAAACCCAATTGTTGAGTGATTTTATGCTCTTGTTCATCTACACACCCACATTTTGAGGGCAGGGGAGAGTGGGGCATGTTTCCACATGGAAATTAAAGATTGAGATTGCTTATTTCAGGAACGCACAAATAAACAACATGGAGGCCCGACAGGGACCGTCCCCGCCTACTTCCTAGGCAGCTTCATAGGAAGCTGGCTTTGGCCCTTTGAGTAGTGCGGGGGTCATCTGGGTCCCTGTCTGTCACACACCTACTCTTCTCTATTACACCATGTAAGAAAGAACCAAGTCACCGTCCTTTGGTTGCTGATCACTTTGATGCGTGTACCTCTTCATTTCCTAGTAACCGTTTCCTTCCGCATTACTAAGCCCTGCCAACCAAAGGCTCCGAGCTCTTCCACTCTGAGTCAGAACAAGAGGCACGCACAGTGTGGAAGAGCTACAAGGCCATGAATCAGAGCTTTTCCAGTGTTTGTTGATAGGAAGGAAGAATGCAGGTATGGCAACTGCGATTGTAAGATCGATGGCTTTGGAAACCCATTTCTAGTCAGGCGTCATCTCAAGATTGTCCCTGCGAGGGTAAAGCACCTTGAGGAGAAGGCGGAAAGGATGACTGAGAGGTGGCCAAGAGATCCACTTCTATGTCACATGGCCATCTGCTCACTAAGACCTTTGGCCCACCTTGTGTTTCTTTGTTTTGGATGAGATGGAGAGGATTTGACATAGAATTCACACTCAAGTCCGAACAGTGTGAGAGTGATCCCCTTTCTCTCAGATTTTAAATTTAAAGGGAATCTCAGATAGGTTCAGACATTTCTAGAGGTAGCCTCTAGTCCCCAAGTCCCAGGAAGAGACGACTTATTTTAAAAGGGACCTTTCTTAATTGTCTCAATTAAACCAGCTTTGGATCCTGGCCAGTTTTTAAATCTATTACCCCATTTCATTTCCTGCAGGACCTTTATTATTACTTCAAGCTATCTCTTGAATGTCCCCCATGTGATCATCAGTTCTCTGTTCTCTCCAAGGTCTAATGTGCGCAAGGCCAGGGACTTTGGTTTGTTTACTAGAACAGTGTCTGGCATGTAGTAGGTGCTCACTGAGTATATGCGGAATGAATGAAAAGATACTTTAAAGCAAGTTCTCCTGAAAATAAAGCAACCATCCCCTGCCTGTTTCCTTTGACAGTCCAGACCTCACTCCTGGTGCACAGCTACCCTGCGTTCTCCCTGTAAGCAAAATACGATGAAGCTGCTGAAATGCTGGGTCACCGTCACTCACTGGCCTCTCTGTGAGAGTTAAGTTGGACCACGAGACACCGAGAGGTCAGAGTCCACTCCTGCATTTGAACGAACACCCTGGCTTGAGAACAGAAGAGAGCAATTCACTGCTCATGCAATTGAAGTGCCGAAATGGAGTTTAAAAGATAAAGATAGCGCGACAACCCCAGAGCTCTGAAAGTTCAAAGGTTTCCACTTTGTTAGATGTACATCTTCTAATGAGCCCCTGCTCCCCTTGCCTTTGCCTATAAGAAGCCTCACTCCAGCAGCAAGATCTGTAGGTGGCAAGTATTATTAGACCCGTGTGCAGGTGGAGAAAGTGAGGCACAGCCAAGGAGGCGCGAAATGAATCAACAACATGCCTTACTATACACTGTAGTCCGCTGTCCCTTATTCAGCTCCTACTTTGCACAGGAACAGCGTTACTTGTTAATGCTATTGCAAAGGAGCAAAGCTCATCCCTGAGAGGGGTGGGTTCTCTGTAGAAAAGGAATCTCTTGATGGTTTAGGATCACGACACTCCCGGGGTGGCAAGCATTGTGCTTTTCCCGCATTTTCTTACGAGGTCTCCATTACCCCTGAGGTTGCAGATATCTTAAACTCCCATCTATATATGAGAAAAGTAAAGTTCACTGACTTCTTTATGCCCACGAAGCCGCTTGAACATGACAGAAGGTCCCTAGGTCTGTCTGACTCTGTGGTTCCAAGGGCAGCCAGGCCACCTGGGAGCTGCAGCCTTCAGTGGACCTTGGGTTGTAGCTCTGCTACACAGAGTGTGAAGTCTATTTAGCTAGAGACTCGCGGGTGTCAAGAAGAACTTTAACAGTACACATTTGCAAGAAATTTGGGGTGAGTCTATGAGTGATGCATGTACGGAAGCCATGGAATCTTTGAGAACGTGTGACCACACACTGGGTGTTTTCTGTTGTGAAGTGCCATTGCAGGAGGATTTCTATTCAACAACAGCCACTTTTCCAACGGTCTCATATGCACAGGCTAGCTTCTAGAAAGAAGCATCTCTAGAAAAGTAATTCCCCGTTGGCTCCAGGCGGTGGCTTTGCTCTCCTCCGCTGTCCTTCCTTTATGTGTCCTGACCAGGAAGCATTCAGTGACAGTGACAGTATGTGTGCGTCATGCTGGAGCTCTAATCACAGCTCTGCAGTATAAACTCGGGCAAGCTGTCTTACATATGGGCAGCCCCATTTCTTCATCTAGAGTATAGAATGAATAAGATGCTTGCACAGCCCTTACGGTGGAACTTGGCATGCAGTAAAACCTACATAAGGCATCATGCTGCCTTGAGTAATGAATGATCCTGTCTCAGAAGCCTGTGCCATGGATGGGCCATCAATAAGACTACGTAAAGGCAGCATGTTGAAGGCGAACCTTTCAGATGAAAACTTGGGTATAGTATTTCTCCTCCCTCTTTCTACTCTGTTTTGCGCTCCAGAGTAGCTAGACTGTGGCCCACCAGAAGCCACATTCTGTGACCACCAAAACCCAGAATTGCCCACCTTTGCCTTCTAGAAAGTCTGGGTAAGTGACTCAGCACCCACTTTCTAATTCCCCCAAAGTACTCTGAAGCCCTGACGGTCTGCATTACAGCAGGTGCCAGAGCCTCTTACGTGGACACTCCCACTTCTTCCCTCTGCCCGCTCCTCTTCCTTTCTTCAAGGTATCTGGGTCTTTACAGTGTCCCTGAAGGTGCAGCCTATCTTGCAAAGAGGCAACATCCCTCAGATTGTTTGCCTGTGGTCACTGAGGTTCTGATTAAGCAAAGGCTGTTCTAGCAACCAAAGCTCACATTTGGAAACCAAATCACCCCTGACTTAAAATAGCTTCCTAATCTCTGTTAGTGAAATGTCGAACCCATTCAAGAAAATGTCACCACCACTTTTGGCTTTTTCCATTCCCCTCCACGATCTTTCCTCTTTGCAGCAGACTACCTTGTAACTATGGCCTCCATTTTTTTTTCAAGTAAGCCACAGCAAACTACATTTTACTTAAGGGGCATCTGAATAAGAAGCCTGTAATGCCTCTGCTTTCTTTTCTCAGTGGGGAAGGGTTAGATGATGAATAACCTTTTATTCTCTCCAAGGTAATCTATTGCTATTTTCCCTTCAGAGTTAAGAACTTTGGGAAACTTTATATTAGAAAGTTCCAGAGAAGAAAAAATTGTAATTGTCTTTTCTTCTTGATTCAGAAGAGCATATTTATAAGTAAAATGTAATACTAATTCATGCTTGTGAATGCTTTTCGCACCTTCATCTATTCTTATAAAATGTTATATATAGTCTAAATAAGATATATGGCCCTTGATTTTACTGTGGAAACCCTGGGTTTTTCTCCCTAGCATCTGAATTCGCTTACACACTTTTCTTTCTTCTCTAGGGCAGTGCTACGTTTAAGTTTGTTTCCAGTCTTCTGCCCCTACCTCCACTGCCTTCTACCTTCAAGTACTCATCCCTGTGCACTACAGAAATAAAGATCATGTGTGGTGGATTGAATTGTGTCTTCCAAAAATGCAGGTGTTGAATTCCTAACTCCCAATGCTTCAGTATACGACAATGTTTGGGAATAGGGTTGCTATACAGTTAAGAGGAGATTTACTAAGATAGGATGGGCCCTTAATCCAATATGTCTATTATTTTGATCAAAATGGGGGAATTGGCAGAAACACAAACATATAGAATGCCTTGTTAACATGGTGGCTGGAAACTGTGATTGCATGTCAATAAACAAGGAGCACCAAAGACTGCCAATAAACCTGCAGAACCTAAGACAGAGGCAAGGGACAGATCCATCACCAGAATTGCTAAAAGTAATCAATTATGCAGGCATCTTAAGTTTTGATTTCTAGGCTCTTACAGTCCTGGGAAAATATATTTCTATTTGTTTGAGCTTCAAGTTTGTGGTTAACAGACTAATAAACAATGCATATGGTCAGTTAACATTCATTTTGATTACATACTCAAATGTTTAATGTCCTGTGTAGGTCAAGGAACTAAGAGTCCTAGAGAAAGTCCTCAACTAGACCCCTCAATTTCAGGGCCCTGGGGGCCTCGTGACCAGATGTGAAATGGCTACCTGGTGTAGTCAACAGTAGTGACAATTTATCCTCACATCTTCGCACTCTGATCTGGGAAAGTCTGTGTTGCAGTTCAGCTAGTTTGTCAGTAACAAAGAAGGGTCATATATATGTTGTGGGATGGTCCATCCTACCAGCATAGCAGATTCAGTCTGAGACCTCTGGCTCTGGCCCCATTTGACAAAACAGGGCTTGACCATTGGTTTAGATAAAGATAAAAAAGAACTCATTCTAGAATCCACACTAATCTATGTTCTACCGGCCCATTAACCGTATTCTCATCATCTGTTTACATATAACATCACTTTCACGCCTGATTTCTTGCCACCCTTAGCTTCTAGTTTGATTCCTGGTGCGGTTGGTGATGTCCTCAGTGACTTCTAGCTACAAAAAGCCGTATTTCTACTTCCAGCACAAAGATGATCCAGAGCAAAGAGAACATAAAAAACAAAAATTAGACGGGGAATAATTTTGAAACTGCTAGCTTAAAAAATTCTTGATGTTTCCCGGCTTTTGATTTTCCAGAATTTGTTTGTCCTTCCTGAACATAAATGATCAGTAGGTAGTCTCACTAAAAATTTCCTTGAACTGCTTCCTTTGACAAAGCGGGGAGTGGGGGGTAAGCTTTTGAGTCTCAAGTCCTAACAAGACTAGCATAATAGCTTTGCATATCAGTATATGGCCTAAAGTTATTTCCTTGGGCTTGCAAACAGGAGTCTGAGAATAGTCCTTGTACTAACTGAACTTTCTTGGTAATGTCACATTTCCAACCACAAACTTAGTCTCCATTTGAGTCAGAGCAATTAGAGGAAGTCTGATGGCTGTGTGGACAAAGGAACTGAGGTAGCTCACTGAGGATGCAAGGTAGAGCAAGAAAATGGGAACGCGTCTTTCTTGCAGTTTGCATCATTTTGTAGGGAAATGCCCAGCAACCATTCTTACAGGACAGGAGACTATGAGGGTATGCATAATTCCCTCTCACACACGGTAGGAAACAACACTGAAGGAGACGTCCCTGATCTATTCTCTACTATGTTGTTTACTATCCTTTTACAGGTCAAAGTGTTCATTTTGATTTTCAGAGGATATGCCAATGCCCATCTTCTAGTGCCTCAGTTGCAACCTCATTGTAAAGTGCTTATTTCAACAAATCAAAGACAGTACCCAACAAAGTCAACAATACATTCATGTACAAGTATTCTTGGACTCAGTAAAAAAAACATACTGCAGTGTTAGAAAAGCCAAGAAAAAAAAGTCATTTTGTGGGGCTTGGAAATGACTTACTGATGTCAAGAATCACCATTCCAACTCATTTGTATTATGATCCACTTTTCTTCTATGGTCATCTTTAGTGTCCCTTATGAGACCTTGCAAGCCTAAAGGTCAGAGTTTGGATCTTTGGAATACACAAAAACACTGGGTGGGTGTGGTAACCATTCGTAACCACGGGACTTAGGAGACAGAAGCAGGAGATCCCTGGAACAAGCTGGCTAGCTAGACTGCCCAATTAGCATGCTTTGAGCTCAATTGGAAGAGAGCTAATAGCACACACGTGCACTCTCAAACATCTGAACACATACATACATATGCATGCATGCACATATACCATAAACACGTACACCACACATATATACATGTAAAACACATTTTGAAACAACAACAACAAAAAAAAAACGTAAAGGGGAGTGTTGATTTAAGAGCTGATACCCTGCTTGGAAGTCAGGACAGAAATTAGCAGACCTAAAGCTACCAAATGGTGTTCAAATGGATCTTTGCACTTGAGAATATATTGGTGCTAGTTTCTTTCATGAACTTCACTAGTTCTAAACATTTTCTTGTATAAGGACACACTTTTTTCCTAGAATTTGGGATAATAAAGAGGACCCTGAGAAGTAAAAGAGGCTTATGATACAAATGATTTGGAGAGGTGATTCTTATGCAAGCTAACCAATGGGAATTCTAGGTTCCAAACATATTAATGAATTATACAAACTATGAGTTGTATTCCATTCTGAGATCCTATCCCCAGTCCACTAGGCAAGGATCTCTCATGTTGGAAGATTTTTTATCTCACCTTAATATTTGGTGCCCTCCAAGATGCTAGAATCTTCTCACTTGGTTACCATGGGGGTGAGGTGTTAACCCACCAGAGCACACTCTCCAGTAAAGCAACCAACTAGATTAAAGGGGTGCGAGAGAGGGTTCCACACATCAAGGACGCTGAGATAGCACTTTAATTAGGAGTAGTTCATAGGTTCCAACACAAACATCTGAGTTCAAAGGTGATAGACTCCAATCACTGGAGGTTCACTCATTGAACCCATACGTACTTCATTGCTTCAGAACTGTTTAGATAGACCTCAACTTGATGCTGCTCATGGATTCAAACTTAACTGAAGGATTAGAGGGCTCACTGCGTAGTTCTATCTTGAGCCCCACATTCATCTACTACAGGAGAAATCTGGGCTCATTACAGCTCTGTAACTTCCTACTGTAGAAAGATCATTCAGAGTGAAGGCTAAAGGCATAACCACAGGGATCAGACACAATGGGAATTTTCTTTGTGTTACTTTCGAGTTTGACTAAATAACTTGACTCTTCCCAGTCTACGAGTCGCTGCTTGGCGCTGCAATGAGGTAAAGCATCTTAGGTCATAAGCCTGGTCTGGGAATAATGAAAGTGCTAGAACTATGTGAGTTCCACGCTATCTTCTCACCACCTCCAATCCACGTTGTGAAGTACTGTGCTATTTCGCCAGAGCTCAAACAGGAAAGAGTACAAAAACAGTAAAGATGAGGCATTGGGTATAGAAAGAGAATAACATTGCAGGGTGTGACTCTGAAATCATCTCCAAGAATTGGCTCTTTTCTTTTCAGAATCCTCTTTGAGAGAGCAACCATGTCTTACATGTCCTAACTCTGTACCTAATGCAAAGAAGAGGAAAAATATCACAAGTGATGCATTATAATTAAAAAAGAAACATTACTTGGTCCAGGAAGATGTTCAGTGGACAGAAGTGTTTGCCACACTATCTTGGTAACTTGTGTTTAAACCCTCATAGTCCATGGAGGAAAGAAGAAATTGACCCTCAAAAGTTGTCTCCTGACCTCCATATGTGTGCTATGGTGTGTGCATGCTTACATACACATGTACATACACACACAATCACACACACACTTGCACATGTCCACACATATACATCCAAAATAATAATAAATTAAAAAATTTTAAACATGGAGCATTATTTTTTCATGCCTAATAAGATCCTTACTAGGAAAATCTACACGAATAAAGCAGGGTACAAACTTTATATAAGTCTGTAATTATAACCATCAAAAGCTTATAAGAAGCAGAAAAGGAAATGAGACAATAGCTGTGTTTCAAATTGTTCTGAGTTATTATATTCCCTTTCTCTTCTTCTTAGCAACAGCATTAGTTTCTTTCTAGTCTCGTCACAATTTTTTTTGTAAAAGAGGGTTTTCTATGAGCAGTTAAAGCAAAATTAAAGTTGAAAGCATGAGTTGATTTTTCCTCTAACTTAACCCAATCTTCCATGAAATTGAGATTCTCAGTGCAATGAGCAATTTTTCATCTTAAAATGGTTGCCTAGGAGAAGGGCTTTCCTGGGCCCTGGCCTCTTAGTGACTATGACCAGAGAAACTCTGAGTCACCCCCACAACAAAAGCTGTCAGTCTCATTCCTTCTCTTCCTTTCAGTGAAGAATCCAGTGCAACCATTTTTGCGTGAGACTTCTCAGAGAGCTGAGCACCAAAGAGAAGGAACAAAACCTTCCGCTCAGGGGAGACGGGGTAGAGAATGTGTTAGGTACCTGATGATGCACGCATTTCGTGGGCAAAGAATTACGTTCACAACTGAAATCTTCTCCTCTGAAATCTCCTGCTTCCCAGAGGCCACCAAATGCATTGGCAGATTCACTGAGATGTTTTTATGGGACAGGGGGAGAAGGGGATCTCAGCTCATTGACAAAAAAATATCTCACAAATGTAGTAGGCTTTGAAAAATGGAAAATATATGTACAGAGCCCTACAGGAGCTTACTACCTCCTGCTGATTTTGCAATTCATAAACTGTATATGGACATAAGAGACAATTAAGTTCAGTGCCTGCTACTACATAATTAACTGCCCCATGAATGCAAGAGAGTTCCTCGGCTATCAGAACAATTTTGCATAGCTCTCTGCTGCTTTGGGCTTTTGGAGCCATTTTCTTTTATTTATTAGGCTTTTTATTTGAGGATTCTAGAAAGTGTTTCTGAAAAACCAGTGTTAAAATCGACTTGGTTATCTTCAAAAATCAGGTCATGATAGGAATAAATTCAGAAGCAAATAGAGGGCTATTCAAAGATAAACCAGGTTCAAGGATACAGGAGGAATGTATATTGACATGTACATATGAAGATGCTGCAGTAAAACCCATTATTTTGCATCTCAATCTAAAATATTAACGTTAGACAGGATAAGGGGGCTACACAGTTCTATTCTGACTTTGATTTCAATGATGCATGATGAATATATTTACTTCTTTATTGAGAGGGCGGGAGCGTGCAAGCTGGTGAGTCTAGGAGGAAATACTCCAAACTGTTATCAGTGTTTATCTCTGGGTTGTGGTGCTTTTGCTTCCTTCTCTATATTTCTCTTCATTTTAAAGCTTCCCACAATGAACGTTTATCATTTTTCACATCAGAAAAGCAGAGCTCCATCAAGTATGGGTTGGTGAAGCATGCTCAAGTGTAGAGCTCTTTCTGAAAATAATTGGATAACTTTAAGAACAATTTGTGAGAAAAAAATCTCTGGCTAATTGAAAATTAGTTCTGAAATTTGGCCTCTTTGAAGTAAATATTTCTCCACTGAGACTCGGGGAGGCAGCCTCACTTTCTTCCAAATTTGCTCTCACCTGTCTGTATCTTGACATGTCACCCAGTGTTGGAGCAATCAAGAGCTTGGTGCTTTTGGGGTGTTCTTTGTGATATGGAGTGTGATAAGATTATAGAGTGGAGTTCTCTCTTGGGCCCAACACTCATCTAGTACAGGAGAAATCTGGACTTTTCACATCTCTGTAACTTTCTCCTGTAGAAAGATCATTCAGAGTGAAGGCTAAAGGCACAAACACAGGGATCAGACACACATGGGAGTTTTCTTTGTGTTAAATTCAAGCTTGACTAAATAACTTGACTCTTCCCAGTCTATGAGTCGCTGCTTGGCACTGCAATGAGGTAAAGTGTCTTAGGTCATAAGCCTGGTCTGGGAATAATGCAAGTCTTAGAACCACGTGAGTTCCACGCTATCTCCTCACCACCTCCAATCCATGTTGGGAAGTACCGTGCTATTTCGCCAGAGCTCAAACAGGAAAGAGTACAAAAACAGTAAAGATGAGGCATTGGGTATAGAAAGAGAATAGCATTGCAGGGTGTGGTTCTGAAATCAGGCGTAAAGACCACAGATTTCCTATATAAAAGGAAGGCCCGTGTTGCGTGGTAGACAGAGCACTGAATTTCCAGAAGAGTTTAGATAAAATAGGGAGCCATATGAGGCTTCATGGAGGAGGTATAGCTGAGGTTGGTTCTTAAGGGGTGGGAGGCATTGCAGATGCAGTGAACAAGTCCAGGTGTAATGGAAGTGATGAGAATGCTGGGCTGGGTGGGAGCTGAGAACTTGAGAGATGACTAAGTAGGTAAAGTGCTTGGTGTGCAAGCCCCTAAGGAGCTGAGTTCGGGTCCTAGGCACTCACATAAAAGTCTCACATGGCGGTGTGCATCTCTAATCCCATGCTGAGGACTAGGCAGGTGAGGAAGGGGCGGAGAGAGGCAGGCAGAGCTGTGGAGCTTGTTGGACAACTAACCTAGCAAGCTCCGGACTTGAAAATAGATTGAGGAATGCACCCAACACCAACTTCTGGCCTCCACACAGGCATGTGTGGAGTGAGCACAGGCATGCTCACACACACACACACACACACACACACACACACACACACACACACTGCTGGGCTGTTGAATTAAACTTATGCCCTGTTTACAGAGTGGTTTGTGGGTGAAGTAAAAAAGAACAAAATCTCTTCTGGTGATCCAAAAGCCTTCATTTTATGTCTAACAAATGGAGACGCAGAAAGAGGGGTTTGTACCATCAAACAGCTGGCCAAGAATGCACACAGGTCTTCACACTAGTCTTCAGATCTCCTCCCCTAGAGATGTGGCCCTAGGCTGGGAAAATTTGGGGACAGTGATCTTGCTGCAATCCACACTGAATGGGGGATGGGGAGGAAATGAGAGGAGTCTGATAAAAGGAGATAAGGTTTCTCTGGGGAGGAGTGAAAATGTTCTGGAATTAGGGGCTAACCATGGCTACGCAGCTGTGCACACACCAAGGATTGTTGAACTCTCTACCTTAAATTGGTGAATCTTATGATATGAGCATTATATGTCAATAGAGGTGCCACAAAAGTATGGACTGAATCCATTCTGAGTCCTGTCTCAGAACAGGGGCCTGGTCACTGGAAGGGGAATGGGATTAGTGAATGGTCAAACAACAGAGTGATATTTGTTAAAGAATATACAGTAACTGTGGTATTTCATACATCAAAGCCTAAAGAACTCAAAAACTAGCAACAGCGCCTTTGCGATGAGGTATTATATTCATCTTTTTAAGTCCTTACCCTTGGCGTTAGATACCATTTCTTCAACCCCCCCGCCACTCACCTCACCCAGGATGCCCTTGATCTTTTCATAAACAGTCGAGATCACATGGTGCCCAGGTGTTGGGTTCTGAATGTTTGCAAGGAGCTGGAGATGGGTGTGTGGAGACCCTGTGGTAAGAATGCCCAAGTCAACAGAGGTGCCAGGCAACCCCTCAATTGCCCCCGGTAATGTGACAAGCACCACAGCAGGCTATCAGTCTGGATTCTCACCCAAACATAAACTTTATGGATTCTTGGGAATGTTTTTAACATAATGTTAAGCCTTCTGTGGATCAAAACAGACATACGCAAAGAGATTTTGTTCTTATTCTCTCTCTTTAAAAATAATAGTAAAACAATAATTTTTAAGATGCTTATGCATGAGCCCTGAATCTACATCACCTCCACCCCTCCATCTCCAACTCCTCCCAGGTCCTCCCCCAAAATTCATGACTATACATGTGTGTATATATATTTATATACATGTGTATATAACCTACCGGGTCTATTTAGGTTCGTTCATACATGCACATGTACAGCGCTGACTGATTAGGACTGTACGATCTACATGGGAGCTTTCTGTGAAGGAAACTGAGTCTCCCTCTGTCGGTAGCCACTGACCATCTGCAGCTCTTCATTGAGGGTGGGACCATGTGAAATTTCCCATGTCTATATTGGCATGACAACTGGCATTGACATCATATTGACTTTGTTCAGGCAACAAAATTGTTGAGAGCTCTTGGGTGTATTTCTAAAGTGGGTAGTGGCAGAACCCAGGTACTATGGAGGGGAAATGGAAAAACTGGGAGGCTTTAAATGTGGAAGGGAGAGAGAGAGAAGGAAGAAGGGGAACAAATAACACCAAGGTTGTTTGAAAAAACAGGCAATCCTGTTATTTTGTTTACCTAGGATTTCATACAATATAAATGGGTATATGCACACACAATCTCTTATTTTCATCCATTTCTCTGTCTACTCATTTTACCAAGCAGGCATGGATCTGCCCTTGGAAAGTTTATGATCTATCGAGGGAGTGAGAGATTACTCACACAGCCATTATGATAAGTACAGTTTTATGATGACCCATAAAATTCCTGCACACACACATCTGCACTCATGACTGCTATAATTACATGTGGTTGCCTGCCTATGGGAAGTTATAGTAATAGGCTAACACTCTTATGAATAAGTTATATTGTGAGGCAAATATGAATAAATGTTGGAGATGTAATTAAGGCTGAAAATAGCTTTATATTATTCAAAAGGACAGTCAACCTGGTTGGGTCAAATGCAATCACCAAAGGTAATGGTAAGATAAAAACAGACAAATGTTAAAGGAGAAGCATGGCGGCAGGGAGGCCCACAGTGGGGGCATTGGAAGAAATAATAGCTGGCTCCGTGATTCATAATGTTTTCTAGTGCTGTCCTCAGAGCCTTGGTTAGTCCTCACAGTAACTATGGAATAACTCCTGGAAAGAGCCTTCTTGCTGGACTCTACTGTCTCCCGAGGAGCGTAAGGGCATCATATATGTGACCAGAAAACCCATGAGTCTCCGTTTCTTATACTGCCACAGTTCTGTTAAACTGGGCCTCCACACTTATGGCCTCACTGAACGTTAATTACCTCCAAATACCATAGTGAGATGAAAGTTCTACCTTCTCAGGACCTAACGATGAAGACTGTCAACAAGAGTTATGGTATGCTATTCAAACTGCAGCAGCTAGTAGAAGTTTTCTAACCGGAGTCAAACTACTATGACATGAGTTTATAATTCTATTGTGCCCATTAAGAAAATATGAGGAAACTTCTAAAGTGATTCTAGTGTGAAAATCGGCACAGGAACCATTAAGTTGCTATAGCCAAAGAAGCTAATCACGGTTAAGTCACTACAGCCAATGAAGTCAATTAGTGTAATCATACCTTAAGGGGATCCAGGAGTTAGCATCGAGGGAAGCCAATGGCTTAGTCATTAGGAAGAGTGTTACTTGGCTGATAAGACCATATATGAATAAACAAGCCAGAGCAGCAGTTCCATTACTCTCTAGCCACTGGCGAAATGGAAAGCAAATCGGGACTCCATGAAACTGTAGTGTATCACCCGTCTTAGTGCGCTCAGCAATATTAATGTATGTTACATGGGCGAGAAAATAAGGTGGCTGGAGAGCTGAATGCTTTGGGTAGCACTCTCTGTAGATTATTATTGAATCTGTATAACTTTATTTCTATTGCTGTGATTAAACACTGACTCAAAGCAACATAGGGGAGGAAGGGGTTTACTTGGCCTTACAACTCCCAAGTCACAGTCCATCACTGAGGGAAGTCAGGACATTAACTCAAATCAGGAACCCGGAGGCAGGAACTGAAACAGAGATGTCGCTTACTGGCTTGCTCTCCATGACTTTCTCAGCCTGTTTTCTTCTCCCCAGGACAACCTACCTAAGTGTGGCATCACCTTCAATGGACTGTACCCACTCACAGAAATCACTAATTTAAAAAAATGCCCCACAGACTTGCCTATTTTCCAGTTGAGGTTCTCTTTTCCCAGATGACCTTAGTTTGTGTCAAGTTGATGAAAAAGAAAAACAAACAAAAAAAATCAACCAACCAGCACGTCTTACAATACTGAGAAGTAAAATTTGTTGCTCCTATTGAAAATATGAATAAAGAGACTAGGCATGCTGTAGCTCAGTTAGTAGACTGTCTGCTCAGCATGCATGAGGACCTCGGTCCATCCTCCAGAAGACTATAAACTAGGTATGGTGGTGTATACCTGTAATTCAAGCACTTGGCAGGCAGAGGCAGGAGGGTCAGAAATCCAAGGTTATGTTTGGCTGCACAATGAGTTTGAAGCCAGTATGAGCTACATGAGGCCCTGTCTCAAACAGATAAAAAGGGAAAGGACAATAATATGAAATAAGGGGACCACCAGTGAGATGTTCAGAAATGTAAACATGCTAATATTAAAGTGGCTAACTAATAGGGTTTAGAAATGATGAAGAGTGGTTTTGCACGTGCTCCAAGCCCATCATCAGAAATTGGTGCTGAATGTTTTGGCTTTGCCACCATTCATCACAATAACACCTGTTTTTTAGTCTGTTAGTTAAATGAATTAATAGATTTTTAAAATATTAACCCATTCTGACTTGATGCACATGGTTTTGTCTCTCTGCAGGTGTAGGAGCATTCTGTACTGCCAGATTCAAAGCATTCATATTTTTATGATGATTTTCAATATGTATTTATGTGTGAGATCAATTGGAATCTTCATTTTTCTGTCCTTTGTTAGATTGTTAGAGTTTTATTTTGTTATCCTGGCTGTGGGGGAGGAGGGAAAAGGGAAGGGAAAAGAAAGAACAGAAGAATATAAAAGAGAGAAAGAAAGAAAACAGACGGACACAGAGAAATGAAAACTAGGATGGTTTCTTATTTTTGTTTATTTTTTCTGGGACATTTAGAAAAGTATCATTATTACCTGTTCCTTGAGAGTATGAAAGAATTTATGGAGTGGGCTAAGAGACAATAATGAAGCTGACTTCGATTAAGAATACCATATGTCTATGTCCATGTCTGTGCCCATGCATGTATGAAAGAGTAAATGAGTTTAGAAAACCCAGCACGCACCAGCATGCCCAGCAAATGATAGCATCCAGCAGGAGACATTTTATGCGAGGTTTTATTTTGCACAGAGGTATCCTGGTACGACAACTTATCTGCTTGTTCATTAGAGTTGATTCTTTAAAGGCTAAGTTATTTTACAGGGAAATTAAACAGACACAACCGAGAATTTCTGTATATCACTTCTTTGTGGCCCAAAAGAAAATAACTTATTCACAAAATTCCTTGAGCCTGATGCTGTTTAGGAGACCTGGCTACTTAAAAACATTCCTAATGTAGTCCATGGAGCCTAAAGTAGCTCAAGAAATACAGCAAAGAGCATTGCATTCACCTCCATCTACAGCTCCTTTTCTCTTATGCTAAAATATTTCAAGCTTCCATACATGCACATGTTGCATATAGAGTATACTTTTCCCTGAATCCCCCTACCCTCCTGGTTTTTATCCCCCATCTCTTGTGATGGGCCTTTTTGTCCCCTACTTCTGCTTTCATATCATATGTACCCAGTGCTGTGTACCATAGAACATTTTATTCAGCTATATAAGACCCAGGAACCACAAATGGGGAAACACATAGTTCTTTTTCTTGGATTGGCTTAACTGGCTTCATATGAGTACTTTCACTGACGTCCTCTTTTCCGTAAATGGCATAACTTCATTCTTTGCTCCTCTCGGTCACTTATTCACTAGTGACAGCCGCAGTCAGCAAGGGACTTGTCCCTCCATCGCTGAAGGTTTGCTGCAGCAGACTGACGCCACAGACCAACACAGAAAACTGGGTGGACAGATGCATTCGTCTGCACATGTCTTCCGGAGTCACACAGAATTTCAAACTCAAAAGGGCCCAACAGGAGCAGGTAGGACAGTTGAGGCTCAAATGCCTTCATAGGAAGAGAAGGAAATGGAATCGTAGACAATGGCTGGCTTTCAAAGGGAGTGGGTGTGTCCAGTGCCCAGACTACAGTTTGAAAATAATCCTCTTTGGAAATGATTTCAACCAAGGAAGAGGCAACATAAAGTCTATCTAGACATGGTGACTTTCTCTAGGCATTCCCGCGCTGATTTCAGCCTGTTATAGTAAATAGAATTTCAGAGAGGAGACTGGAAGGTAATTGTGTTCCCTTCCCCTGGAGGCCTTCTTTGAGGGGTAAGAAAATTTCAGGGAAACCCCCTTTCTGCGCATGTGAGGAAAGGTGGAAAGAGGGACAGTCAGGGGGGTCTTGGTTGTAAGGCAGCTTCTCATAAAGGGGTCAAGTTAGTCTGTCAAAGAGCTGTGTGTTTGTATGTGTCTGTAGCAAAGTTCTCATGTCTTTCTTAGCTCAGTCTGGATATTTTCTGAACCAGCACTGACTTCTAGGACTATGTCTCTATGCCTGGCTCAACTAGGGACAGTATCAGGACAGCTGCACACTCAATATAGAGTCAGTGTTTTTGTAGGTAACTTTACGGTTCAAAAAGCTCTGAACTTCCTCAAATTGGCATCTTTTAAATTCTTTCTTTCCTCTGCCTCTCCTTTCCTGGCTATTTGATCCTAGCCCTCACGCTGGGCTAGAGGTGGTATCTGAGGTCTGCAGAAGTGGGTGAGCAGGTAGAAAGGGGGGAGAGTGGAAAACTATCAGAAACCTTATTGGGCATTAGATTTTCCCTGTCTGGCCCCCTCCTACTCCAAAAGGCCTACTGTTCTTCCGGGCCATGGTTTGAGCCTGCTGCTCTAGAATGTTCCACCGTGCAACTCTTTCTTTCCTGCCGAGGTCATGAAACATAGATTTCGTCTTTCCGGTCTTGCTCAAAGGTCTCCATTTCAGTGAAACACCAATCCAGATGCGACTTTGAAAAGTGGCATGCGCTGTCCCCAGTCTTCGTTTAGGAATAACTTGTGCAAAAGCCACAAATGCTCCTCTTTACAAAACCTCTACTGTGGTTTCTCACATCACAGCTAACGAATGCAGTCTTTCCTCTTTCTTACAGGAGTAAGAGAAAGTATAGCACTAAGTCAGCTTTGTTCACATTTCCGGTTTCAGAGGAGCTGGCTCTGAAGATGCAGTCAGTACCATTGTTCCCCAGCTCTGTGAGGGATATGTCCAAGTTTCACTGCACTGGAAAAATTCTTATGACTCCCAAGCTGAACGAACCTAGACATTTGAGAGCAGATTTTGAGAGAAGCGTTTTGCTTAAGAAGTTAGCGGCCTGTGCTTGTAATCCCAGCTCTTTGGAGGCTGTGGGAGAATTCCTGTGAATCCCAGGCTCGCTTGGACTGCATAGTAAGCTGCTATCTCAGAAAAGGGAAGTGGAAGGGGGAGGAAGACGTGAAAGACCTGATAACAGGAGCACTAAATGCTAAGCGACAAGTGAAGTAGTTTCTTAGGTCCAGGCACATTAGTGACAGTCTAGATTGGCACTTTGGGTTTCTTTGTGTTTTATTCTACTGAGTCAAATTCTCTGTGTACCTCGGAATGACTTTGAATTTGCTACCCTCCTGCCTCAGCCTCCAGAGTATTGGGATTTCTGGTATGTACCACCACAATTGGCTGGGACTCGTATTTCATACACAATGGTTATATGGCAGAGCACCAAATTCCTAGGGAACATATCTTTAACAGAATTAATTCCTTTCATCTCCCCCTCCCCAGTATGTCCCTCGTTTTTCAGAGCTCATTCCTTGCCATATGTGATGGTATGTGTCGTGTCTGTAATCCCAGCAGTGTGGGCATGGGAAGTAAAATCACAAGTTCAGGGCCAGTCTGGTGTACACGGCCATACTGGGCTACAGAGTGGGACCTTGTGTCAATTCAAAAACAAACAAACATAAAGAAAGAAAGAAAAAAGAAGAAAAAGAAACTTCCCCTTTTATACAGCACTCTAAAAGCGGGAAAGAGACCTCTACAAGAATATTTCTTTGCCTCAGCTTATATAGTTAAGTATCTCAAAGGACATGCAGATGCTGCCCCAGGAATCTAGGCCCAGATCTTTGGTAGGACCCTTCCTTGTTCTGGAGAGAATGGCTCTGGGTTAGGGATTTCCTGTGGGCTCCCTGACTGCTCTCCTTTCTTTTTATCTCATGAAAGCCCTTCAGGATCCCCAGTTCCTAACATGAGATGTGTGGTTAAAAAAAAAAAAAAGAGCTCCTCTATCTTCCCCAATGCTCATTCTGTCCTGTCTGAGACTTCGGTGGAGCAGCAAGCAGCATGAACTTTAATTTCTGTGACAAATATTAACCGGCACAGTGAGCCTAGAAGTCCGGTAGCAAAAATAAGCAATGCCCGCAAAGCAGGAAAACAATCTGGGAGATTCCTTTCATCTCAGGGCATCTCGAAGGTTCTAGAAGATGTCCTTTATCAAAATGTGCACGATCTTACCTGGATTCAGAAACGTGTGAGCTCCCAAAATTCTTTGGCTATCACCGACAAATCGTCCCTAATTAAGACAACGGTGTTTTTGAAAGGCACCTTTCTTAAAATCGCTTGGCCCTTTTTCCTCCTTAAACTTCTCCTCTCTGTGCCACATGTAGAAAAGCGCAGAAGAGGGTGACTGTGAAATGCTAAGGGGTCTCCAGAGTTCCCTGCTGTCCACAAAAGTCTCCTATAGGTCCGCTTGAGGATTTTCCCGTGCTCCACCCTCTCTTTCAACCTGGTGGAGTCAGAGCAGACAGCAGTCACACCCTACCCCTTCCAGGGCAGGGGGCGGAGCTACAAGCTTCTTGGACTTTTTCTCACTGGGTAGTTTCCCAGGAGGATTTACAAAGGATTGCCTCTCCTGCCAGGCAGCCTCTAGGGCTCTTCAGAGTGTAAATCCTCCTGGGGCCTTGCCAGTGCTTCGCTCCATCACGCATTGCAGACACAGAAGTCTAGGGCAAAGGTCGTGGACTGGAAGGACGGACATGGGAAAGCACTAGCCGTTCCCCTCGGCAGCCCTGCTCATCTTTTCCCCTCGGCAGCCCTGCTCATCTTTAGCAGAATGCCGAAGCCTGGTTTAAACCAACCCAGGAGAAGCCTGCTTTCATTGCAATGCAATTATAGATTTTCTCAAAGGAAAAAGTGCTGATCTTACTATATTCCGGGAACTACTCCAAGCAAGGAAGACAAATCTATGAATAAGGCAGGCGAAAGTCCTGCTTTTCCATAGCTTACATTCTAGAACAGTGATTCTCAACCTTCCTAATGCCACGACCCTTTAATACAGTTCCTTGTGCTGTGGTGAACCCCCCCCCAGCCATAAAATTATTCCATTGCTACTTGATAACTGTAGTTTTGCTATTGTTATGAATCATATTGTATATATCTGATATGCAGGATATCTGATAAACCCATAGTTTGAGAACTGCTGTTCTAGAAGTTAGTTCTGGAGCGAGCATTAAGACCTATGAAACCTTGGAAACATTGCTTAACAGCTGTTAGGACCCCGGATTCCTTATCTCTCAGAGAGCTTTCGGCTTAAACAGATTAATGGATATAGATGTGAGCTTTTTGAGGAGTACCACATATTACATAAAGGTACAATTTGATTGCCCACACTCACCATCTATAAAGTAGTTCCTAGCCCAGTGAAGTTGCTCTAGGACTGTCTCACATGGAAGTGCTCTCCAAATTCACAAGAATAGGAGTCGTTGATAACATAGATGGGTTAAGTTGATACAGCTACGGATATGTATTACAGCTATAGATAGATAATTTTGTGCAAATAATATATATTCATCTGGGGAAATTTTAGCAATTTGAGTTAAAGCAAAAGGACAAAGATACTTTAAATTTATCACTATGAAGTCGTGGGCGCCTTTTCCACTTGTTGCCCTGCTCAGGCACACCCCAGTATACAGAATCATCTAAGGAAACACACGGTGCTTCTGCAGAGAGTGGGCCCCCATTAAGCATCTCCCCCCTCTGCCATTCCAGGAGCATTTTTCAGAAGACGGGCCAGTTTGTTCTATAGAAGTATTTTGTCTATTTTCAAGGGTTAGCAGAACAAGTTACCATTAACTAGGGTCCCTAAAACAACAGTGTAGCCTAGGGAACCAAAATTCTAAACCCAGGGTGTCAGAAAGGTTACCCTGTCTCTGAAGACTCTAGGGAAGGGTCCTTCCTAGTTTCTTCTTTCTGGTTTTCTGAAGATCTCTGGCTTGTAGCAACTTGTCTCTAGACTACATCTACCTCTGCACGTGCCTATTGTGATTGTGTATGTGCATGCGTGTGCACAAACGCACGTGCACCGGTATCTAACTTGTCCCTTCTATTGCTTACTGGCCTTTTAGCTAAGAGCAAGTACAAATTTGTCTCTGTAATCAGGATAACAGCCACTGAGTTACAGCCCATCCTCCCCTAGTATGACATCATCTACATTTAACTAGCAACATCTGCCAAGCATGCTTCCCAATAAGATGACATAAACAGGACCTGCGTGGATTTGAATGTTAGAGGACCATCTTCAACCCCATGAAAGTGTCACCCCCCACTACTTTTTGAGCTGTGCTTCCGTGGAGTTGGTTACCCCACCTCAAAAGTTAGCTATGCAGGCATTAGTGACCTAGCAACTGTAAGGATCACTGGAAATTCCTGCTCTCCTCAGTCAGAAGATATTCTGATATTCAGAACCAGGGCAATTGGTTTGGACGTGAATGTACTCCGGTGGGAACCTTCAAAAGCTGCCTCTTAACCCATATGGCATTGTGGACTGAGACAGTGCAGTGGAGAGCGAGAAGTTCTCAACTCCGTTCATCCACAAAGGAGCACCTGTCGCGCTACATCTCTGAAAGCTCCTGTTAAGTGGCACTTTCCAACCATTGGCTTGTGGACAAAAATTGGCGTGGATGCAAAGATGAAAATAGAAGAAAAACTTAGATACTTTCTAACTACTACTCATAACTACTTCTCATATTTTTACAAAAGAGGATTTATAGGAACACCCTATTTTTGCCATGATATTTTCACTATCATGAACACCTTCAAGCTAGTTAATAAAAGTACTTCGTTGACTTAATACATCAAATGGATAACCTTACATCTTTTAATATAGCGCTCCCCACCCTGGTATATCTTATGTTGAGAGATCACTTACCATTATAATCTTACTATTCAGTTGAATGTCTCCACCTCCTTTTGCACCACCACCACCTCCTACCTAACTAGAAAAAATGTTTCCTGTCCCCAATGTTTCCTTAATCATCTAAAGACATGACTAGATGTCCTTTGCTTAGACTGCTGAGTCAGAAACACGGATGGACCAGCTCTGGTCGGTAGTAACTAAGTAGCTCATGCAGGAAGTGCTGAGAGATGGGCACACAGTGCCAGCAGTGGGTGGGAGCTGCCGCCGCCACGCTGAAGCCCTGAGCCTTGAAACAGGCAGTTTGCTTTCTGGAAAACAGGCTCAGGCTCCTCTCAGCCATGTGACTCCTTTGCTGCCTGACTTGGTAAGTCATTCCCTTTCTCTGAACCTCAGTTTCCCCATTTATAAAGAAAACATAAGGACGGCCATAGGGAACACTGGTGGCAGAACCAGAGGTCTCCTAAGTCAGGATCTCACTGGAAGATGGGCTTCTAGGATGAGGGCAACTTGAGGCTGAGTTGGGAGCAGAGAACACATTATAGAAGCAACGCCCCCACCAGAAGTTGTCAGGAAGGGATCACGGGAGAAAGCAGAGCTGAAGAGGACAAGCTCATGCATGGTAGCAGAAACTGAGAGAGAAGAAGAGAGAGCAGGAAAGGGGTTCTCTCACACAAGTTAAATCAAGAAGGAAGCTTAGGGTAGTGGAATATGAGGGTGGGCAGAGAAAAGCTGTATGGGAAAATGTCTGGATACGGAAGTTATAGCTTAAGGGCGTTTTTGAGCCCCAGAGGAAGATGCAACAGGCAGGCTGATCCTGATCCAGTGGGGGTTTAAAACTTTAAAGGCGGACTAAAACACCCAGGCAAGTCTGAAATGTTCATGTCAGGCTTACCTGTCAAGAAAATAGGTACCAATAATGTACCCCTCTCTGCAGGGTACTCAGTCCCTGACACACTTAACCATGGAACAAAAAGATTTACTAAAAAAAATAAAATAAAATAAAAGTAAAAGCAGCCATTAGACCTGATTATCCATGTTCTTGCTGTGAAAATCCCAGAGTAAAGCTTTGGTCCCAAGAATACTGGACCAAGTAGAGATAGATTTCCTGACCTCCAGCCTCCGGGCCTTTCCAAATGCTACCCATCCCCATAATCCATACTCCCACTGCATTCCTCCCTAGCCCCGAAAACTCCCCAGAAGCTCTAGTGTTAATTCTTCTAGGGAACCTTGCCTGGCCCTCTCTCTTCTCCCCCCACCCCTTCTTTCATGTTCCTGACACACATACCCTCATCAGTAGCTGTCTAATGTGCTGCTTACCCAGCGCACTGAGGTTAATTTCTCCTTTGCTTTTCCTATTTCTGGAGCTAGCAGTTCTTTCTTCCTTCACTTAGATCTACAGACCTATTAGAGAGCCCAGTACTTGCCGAAGGCTCGGCAATGATTCAATGACAGCCTATCCATTATCACTAGGTTCCCTGGGTGGTCCTTCCATGGGGAATATCAATGGGAGAACCTTTTGGAATCATTAGGAAAATGTCATGACGCAGTGTCTTTCTGCTAGATACACTAGCAGTAGATGTTATAGCCCTATAGAAGGAGTGATGACTTCTGAAAGCCCTGTTATGGCTAGAAATTTCTTCCAAGTTTCCCTTGGAGGAAGATGTTTTTCTTATATTTAAGGGGAGAAGTGTGTGTTGCAGTTGTTTAGAAGATAGACTTTTACCTTTAATACACACCTATGAAAGATCCCCCTCAAAAAGACAGAGGGAGAGAAGGCTCATTCTCCTTCAGCTATAAGCCATTGACTGACTGTCCTAAGGACACCGTCTCCCACTGATGCTGTCTTTAGGATTTCCAAACAGGGCAGGGAGAGAACACTGATGACCATACACTATACCTTGCACACAATATGGGCCTTGGGTAGTCTTCTCATTTGGTCCTAAGACAGGGCTGGAGAGACAGCTCAGCAGTTAAGAGCTTTATTGCTCTTCCAAAAGACTGTATTCCAGTTGGGTGGCTCCCAGCCACCTATAACTCCAAACCTCTCTCTGGTCTCTGTGGGTACTGTGTCCACATATGCACATATCTACATGTAAACACACATATTTTTGAAATAAAAATTATAAATCAGTTTCAAAATATTTGAATAAAATACATAAAAACCCCATGAAGCCAAGAAACAGAAAATACAAACAAGAACTAAAATGAGACAATATTATATATATATGTATATATATATATATATGACTAAGATAAATAATGTAAATGATACCAAATGTTAGAAGGACAAGAAGCTGGGAAAACCCTGTCTGCCAACAGTATTCTTTGGTTGTAGAAGACATAAAAGCAGTTGTCAATGTGAGACATGAAAGTGGCTGGAAGGATCCAAGGCAAACTGCTTCTGAAATAGTAATAGGACTAAAATCTGAATAATGACTACAATGAGGGTGTCTACTTTATGAAAATCCTTTTGGTTTATTATTTGTGTCCTTTTCTGTACATGAAGGTTCACTTCAATGTATAGGTTGCCAGAAATGACTTGTCATGAAGGTAAAATTGCTTGCTATTACAATAATTGAAAGATCATAGTGAATATAGAACAAGAAGTACAATCTTTTCCCATTCATGCTTCTACTTTACTTCTCAGTAATAGCCATTGTTTCGTGTCTAAGCCTACCAGTACATATAGCCCATTTTCTTATAAAATGCACACACTGGAGAGATCTGACAAGCAAGTCAGCTCAGAAGGGAAAGGTGCTTGCTACCAAGCCTGAAACCTGAGTGTTATCCACCAGAATCTACATGGTAGGATGACAGACCAATTTCTAAAAACTGTCCTTTGACATCCATACTCTAATCGTGCATGTACACACACACACACACACACACACACACACACACACACAGAGAGAGAGAGAGAGAGAGAGAGAGAGAGAGAGAGAGAGAAATAAACAAATAAATGTTATTTTAAAATTTATAGTAGAACCAAGAAGAAAGGTATTCTTAGCTGGGTGTCATGTCATATGACTATAATCTCAGCATTTAGGATGAGGCAAGGTGATTGTGAGATAGAGGCCAGCCTGGACTGCATAGTGAGCCCCTGGCTAAACCAACCCCCAAAATGAATAAAAGTTCACCTTGGAGACCTTGAATGAAGGCTATGGAGATGTGTATTGGTGGTGGATATGGATACTGAGGATTCTGGTCCCATGAAGAAAAATGAGTGGAAACTAAAGCCACCCCAACACTCTAAGCGCTCGCATTCCCAACTTCCTTTGACTATGCTGGAGGGGGTATCCCCAGTCCTTTCCTACATTCCTTCTTCTGGGACATTGGAATGTCAGAGTAAATAGAAGCAACTAGAATATTCTTAAGACTGGAAATGAGGACATGTCCCATGTCATAAAAGCCAAGGGAAACAGATGAACACTCAGCTCTGAGATTTGTCAAGGAATGCTGCAAAGTCAGGTTGCAAACTTATGCCAGGTGTCCTTTCCCCAAGGAAGTCTTCCCTAATAGTCCTCCAGTTCCATGCTCCTGAGTAGGTTCTTATCCTTATCTTTGGTGTGGCTTCTGTATTTGACATTGCCGGGGTTTGTGTCTGTCACAGCACCATTAGTTATATGCTCACATATAGTTCCATTTTCAAGTTCATCTTGTTTTTGTATCCCCAGGTTGAGCTCGTCTCTTAGCCCACAGTGTGCACTCAGTTGACATTGACTTAACCAATTGAACAGATTCAAGAGAATGATTTGAGAAATTGCTTCTTGCTGACATAGTCAGAAAATACAGCATCTTGGATGGAAACAAACAACCAGAGATCACACAGTTGTAACTTTGTGCTTTGGAGTCACATGGAGAATCTCCCATGGCACAAGCCAAATTCTTAAGGCCATAAGGAACTTTACATTGGGGGCTTAACAATGTGATATAGGGCTTTGAATAAAGTGCATATATAACACAAATTATTTGTTATGACTTGATCTAACTAATGGAAAGTAATTACTTTGAGTGTGGTGTGTTTTTGAGGTTACAGTTTGATTGTCCATTGTTAAGATACATATGAATTTTGGCCTTCTGGGCCCTATGAAAAATAAGAGTGTGGTGTGTTTTTGAGGTTACAGGTTGATTGCCCATTGTTAAGATACATATGAATTTTGGCCTTCTGGGCCCTATGAAAAATAAGAGTGGTGTGTTTTTGAGGTTACAGGTTGATTGCCTATTGTTAAGATACATATGAATTTTGGCCTTCTGGGCCCTATGAAAAATAACTGAAAAATATTTAAATGAGTATTTAAGTACGGGGTATTTGTTATGGCACAAATATACTATTAGAAAAAAAGAAGTAAAAGTAAAGATAATACACTTTCTGTCAAGGGCCCTCTGAAATTTGGCCTTCTTATGTTTGGTTGGTGCATGTGACAATCCCTATGAAGTGAGTAAAAACATATTTTTTAATTAAATGTTTTTTCCATTTAAAAATACATACACATATGTATGTGTGTGTATATATATATGTACATATATCTATAAAGGCTCATCAATAGAATAGCAGATAAATACATTATGCTACACCACTCATACAAAGGGGACAGTTTTAGCCTTCCCAGTGCATGCTTCCAACAGTTTTGTCTGATGCTACAGCAGAATATTTGAAACTGAGTAATTTATCAGAAAAGGGGAGAGGGACATTCTGACTCTTAGTTTTGAATGTCGAGAAATCCAAGATTAAATATCTACAGAAGGTAAGGACTTGTGCTACTCAACCTTCTTCTGCTTTGAAAAAGCAACTGAGGCAAACACCTTAAAGGAAGAAAAGTTGATTTGGGCTCATGGTTTCGGAGGTTTCAGTTCACTGTTGATTGGCCGTATTGCTACAGACCTCTGATGAAAGAAATCATCCTATAAGGAAGCATGCGGTTCAGCAAAGATTACTCATGATAGGGAGCAAAAAGAGGTATAGCAAGGGCCTGAAGATACACTAATAATTTCCCAAAGCAGTCTCCAGTGCATTATTTCCTCCAAGGAGGCCTGCCACCTCAAGTTTTTGTAGCATTTTAACAGCACTATCTGCTGGGGAGGAAGCCTTAAGAAAACAGCCTTTGAGTGACAGAACATGAAGCAGAGTGGGGGCTCCTGTCATTGGCATGATAAAACACGTGAATGAGGGATATGGGGAACAGAGTGGGGAAAAATGATCAACCAACACAAAATATGTTAGAAATGCCATAAAGAAACCTTTTACTTTGTGTTCCAATCAAAACAGTTTTTTTTAAAAAAAAAAAAAAGATCCAGATGATAGAAAGACCCTGTACTGCTTAAGTCATATGGGGAGAGGGATAAGTAGGAGAGAGAGAGAGAGAGAGAGAGAGAGAGAGAGAGAACATGAAGAGTGGTCTTACTTTATGAACCCAGTCTCGCAGTAACTAATTCCTGTGACAAGACCTCATATGAGAAAGGCATTCAGAATATTGCATTGCCATAATACACAAACATAATGTTTAGAAATTTTATGGTTTTGAATTAGTTCTTTGGGAATTCCACAAAGTTCATTTTAATCATATTCGCCCCTCCTCTCTCATCTCCTAGATCCACCTTTCTTCACTCCCCAACCAGCACTGTGGCCTATTTTTACTCACCAAATTCAATTTGTTTTGTTTATATTGTCTTAAATGTGTGACCTTCCATGGAAGGGTAGTTGACTTACCACAAGTCACACTATTAAATAAACTGTTTATTTCCCAGTGGCTATCAGTTTCCAGTAGTTCTTCAGCTAGGGGTGAAACGTTGTACCCACCTCCCTCTCCATGCTGGGATTTGATCTGGCTTGAGCAAATGTTGGCATGGATGTGGGAAAAGGGGAATACCTATTCACTGCTGGTAAGAGAGCAAGGTGGTATAGCCACCATGGAAAACAGTGTTGAGGTTCGCCAAAAAAACGAGAAATAGATCTACCATGTAATCTGGCTATACCACTCCCAGAGATATTCCCAAAGCTTTCTATGTCTTACTATAGCAACACTTGCTCACCCATGCTCATTGCTGGTCTATTCCCAATAGCCCGGAAATGGAAGCAGTTGAAACAGCAGCTGATGAGTGGATAAAGAAAACGTGTTACATTTCTCAATTAAATGTTATGAAGCTGTTAATAAAAATGAAAGTTTGAAATTCACAGGTTAATGGATGTAACCAGAAACAACTATCCCAGGCATGTTAACTCAGAAAGACAAATGTCCTATTTTTTCTCATTTGTGGATATGAGTTTTGAATTGTTAGATGTGTGTGTTTCACTCAGAGTACTCACAAGGGTCAGGGGATGAATAAGAGGCGATGCAGGAGGGAGGAAATGTAGAATAGAGAGACATAAAGAGGGGGAGGAGAATACTAGAACAGGAAGGGTCAGATGGTGTGGAGGATGGGAAGCAGGGATAGAGGGGGGAGTATGGGGATCGCTAAAACTAAGACCTTCTGAAAAATCCTGTTAAAAGTCACTACTGTAGAAACTTCTTACAATAAACACACACACACACACAGAGTTTTAAAATGAGGCTGCAATATAAGGAAACAATAATGCCCCTTCTACTAGAAACCACAGAACTAACAAAAATCCCCATGACAAAAATGAGTTACCCACTTTGGACTTGTTGGTCAATGAGGTCCCACAGACTGCCCCGCCCATGGTATGACAGGCTATTGCCACTGCTCTTGGTTACCCTCTAGAACATGACTGTATGTCCCCTAGGGACATATTTGTTAGCAGCAGCTTTTAGTATTTGCCCTTGGGCTATAGTTGTCTGAAAGGAGGGAATCTAGGTGGAATTCTGGAGATGGGAAGAAAACAACATCAACCTCCGGGAGGGAATAAAACCCTCCTTCTTTTATCAGTTGGAGAGAATCCCTGGTTTTTCCGTCTCTCTACTCACATAAACTAAAGGGAAGCCTGTTTATTGACAGGCCCTACACCCTTAAACAGATGCTTCAGCTAGCCCTCCAATTGCAGAGAGCCATTTGTAGGGGAAATACAATTATGGAGAAAACCCTTGCCACCTACCCATAAAAACCAACACAGTTTTTCACTCATAAATAAGATCAGAATACTATCAGGGTATGGCGGTACACACCTACAAGTCCCAGCACTCATGAGGCAGGTATACATGGGTTCAGGCCTGCCATGGCTCCCTAATGAAACCTGGCTTTAAAACAAAGGCTATAGATAGACAGCTAAAGATCACTAGCCATTTCAAGAAAGCTGACAATGTGAAAAAGAAGGGACAAAACAAGCAAGTGGAACTGACTCCAGAGGAAAGAGAGATTATTAAAGGAGTGGAATAAGTTTCAAAATAAATATATTCTGACTTGCATCACTAGCAGGGCTAGCCAGTCCTCCTCTTCTTCCTCCTCAGCCCTTTCCCCCTATTCTTCCTTTTTAAAAAATGTGTTTGAGTGTTTTGGTTTGTATATGTACTACATGTGTGCTTGCCGTCAAAGAAGGTCAGAAAAGGGAATTGGATTCCTTGAAGCTGGAGTTACAGATGCTTGTTAGCCATCATGGTGTTGGGGATCAAACCCAGGTCCACTGCAAGAGCAGCCAGTGCTCTTAATTGCTGAGCCTTCTCTCCAGCCGGAACCCATCTTAGCATTATTCTTCCAGCTAAAAGTGTTTCACTCTTTCTCTTTTGATCCCATTAAAAAAAAACAGTTTAGTTGTATTTACTAATTCCCCACAGCTTTTCAGATGTCAAATACTCTGAAATTACAAAAGCATACATTCTGTTCTAGCAGCTAATGGCCGAGATGTCAGATAAATCAATTATGATGTGAGGTGACAAATATTATGATAGTTTAAAGACAGATGAGAATACTTGGTGGGAGGGGTATTTCACTTCAAATTAATGGTGAGGGACAAGGGAAGCAGCCTGCACACAGGAATGGTATAAATAAGCACAACATGTTAAAGAAAACAAAAATAGCTCAATATGCATGATAAGCAGGGATGCGCATAAATGGGTTGTGAAAGACGGCGAAAGATACGTGGGCAGGGATTTGCTCATTTCTTGTGCTGAAAATCAAAAGTGTATCCTCTAATGGATAATCCCTCCAGACATATTTAGGAAAAAAACAGTCTCTGTGATGACCTTCATAGAGCAAACAAAATACAGATATAGTTAAACACTTTCATAAACACTGGAAATAAATTTCCTTGCAGAAATTATGACTGTATTCTAGATTATCAATATAAAATCACAACCACAAGTGTATTCACACCCAAAACAAGTTGCTAAAGTAGAATATACAGAAAGAAATTTCCCCTTTATAGTTGCTGATTACAGAACCTTGCAAGAAAAGGAGTAGCACAAAAAGATGAAGGAGACTTAAAAATCTGCATCAGAACAACTGAAAAATGAGACAACTCACATCATTGGTTTAACTCTTTTTATAAACTAAAACAGCAGTTACCAACATTTAATTATAACCTCAGGTTCTTAGACAACAATGAGACCCTAAGAGAGATATACATGGACCTAATCTACATGGAAAGTAGAAAAAGATAAGATCTCCTGAGTAAATTGGGAGCATGGGGACCTTGGGTGAGTACTGAAGGGGAGGGGAGAGGCAGGGAGGGGAGCAGAGAAAAATGTAGAGCTCAAGAAAAATCAATAAAAAGGAAAAAAAAAGAAAGCAGTCCAGGTTCTTTTCTGCCGTACGTGCATACACCATAAATGCACATAGTTCCTGGGAAGAAAGTTTGAAAGTCACTTCCAGATGCAGAAAGTTGAAGGCTTTATTTTTGTTTTAGATTATCATTTTTGTTTGTTGTTTAGAAAGGGTCGATGTGGACCAGGATGCTGTCACACTTACTATCCTCTTGCCACAGGCTCCCGAGTGCTAGGATTGCAGCAATGCTTCGCCATCCCAGGCTTAGCTGAGGATGTTTCTGCAGGGCCTACCACAACCTAGCCCTTGCAGTATTAGAGAGAAATAAGCATAGAAAGTTCCAACAGGAAGGACTTCTGCCTCAGAATCAGACGTCAGCATCAAAGAGCTGAAGCTTAGGAACTGGAGAGCTAGCCACTGCTGCATTGTGCAAAAGGAGTATTCTGAAGAGGGCAGGAAAAGGAGAAGCTTTGGGTAGTGCAGCTCAGTGGGAAGCATTTGCACAGCAAAAAGAAAGAGGCCCTGGGGCTAGAGTAGGGAAGGAAGGAGGGAAGAAAAAAGAAAGGAAAATGGGGGAAGAAAAGAAGAAAAGGAGAGAGAGAAAGAGAGAGAGAGAGAGAGAGAGAGAGAGAGAGAGGAGGGAGGAAGGGAGGGAGGGAGGGAAGGAGAGAAAGAGAGAGAGAGAGAGAGAGAGAGAGAGAGAGAGAGAGAGAGAGAGAGAGAGAGAAAGAGAGAGAGAGAGAGACTCATTGAATGAATTGAAACACAAGTCTGGCTTGCAATTCAAACATGCCAGCGCACGTCATCGTACTTCCCCGAGTCTGGAACTGAGTCTTAGGTCCAATCAGATTGGCTAATATGGTCACTTTTGAGAGACTTTTAAGTGACCATATTTATTCTGTCAGTGTGGAAGGTGGATGATTGGGACTGAAGAGGGAGCCAGGGGACAATTTGGGGTGCTACAGTTTAGTAAACCAAGAAAAGGAGGAAGTGGAGACCTGGGTTCAGTTGTTGGCAGGTGGCATGAGGAAAGGTAATAGTAGGCAAGAGGCTTTGGGGAGAAAGAAGGCCACTGGAGCTGAACAGCCAGCTAGACTAAGATAAGAAGGACTCCCGAAGGCCTCTCGGCTCACTAACCTCTACAGCTAGGTGAGGCCAGTGACGGTGATAGAAAAGGACCATTTCCAAGTTAGACTCCCTTTCCGAAGAAGAGGAGGAAAGCAGATGGAAAGGAAAGACAGAAAACAGAAAGAGAAAAATCTAGGTCTTGCTTATCTGTTTATTTGTTTTCCCCAAACGGGGTCTTTCTGTGTAGCCCTGGCTGTCCTGGAACTCACTCTGGAGACCAGGCTGACATCGAACTCACAGAGATCCACCTGCCTCTGCCTCCCGAGTGCTGGGATTAAAGACAAGTAAGGAGAACAAAAAAGAAGATCATATGAAGAGTAGAAAAGGATTCTAAGAGGAAGCAACCCTTTAGATAGATGAATGGCCTATGGCTTGAGCAAGGGCATTATGTAATATTAGCTGAGCCATACAAATCCCCAATAGTGACATACAGTTACATTTGGTAGACACAGGGGAAGGCCTCAAACTGGGAGTGTGAGCTGGACATGTCATTGGTAGCCTGTAAAACGACTGGTTACAAACAAGATCAATCATTTCACAATGCGTATAGCATCATGTATACCTGAAATCTATACAGTTTGTATTAGCCAATTACACTTGGTAAATCTGGGAAATAAGATGGACTAAAGGGTCATGGTGGTATAGAATTCAAGGATGGAGACTATTCAGAAGGAGAATGCTAGAAAAATAGGTCAGGAGACTAACAGAGAAGGAACTCAAAATGAATGCTGAAGAGCGTCCAGTCAAAACTGTGACTGAGCTAATAGAAGTGGCAGTTTCAGTGTTAAAGTGCGGGCAAGAGTCAGGCTTCAGGGGGCTGGAGATGAAGAAGGGGGAGCAGGAAGGCTGAACAGCTCTTTCTTGAAGTTGATCACACAAACAAACCCTGACTGTTCGAGGTCCCTGCAGCAATCTCTCCCTTGAGTGTGGCTGGGTCAAACTGATCTTCCTAGGGCTTTTGTGAACTGAACACTCTCTAATTGTGTGAAGTTGGCCTGGGACACAGTCTTGAGAGCCCAAGTATGATCACTTGTCTAAGAACCAAAGCCTCTGACTTGACTGATCAAAGTTTATCATTTGCTTTGAAGCCACCTCCTTAGCAGATGTAGTGAAAAAGCTGCTCAGGTCTGGGCCCAGGACAGGATGCAGAGGCGTGGGAGGGGAAGCCAGCAGGTGCTAACTACACAGACAGCATGCCTCACAGAGCAGTGTGACTCTTTCTTATTTGTCTTCTAAAACAATTTTGTAGGAATCACCAAAGCAATTTTATCATAGTTTCTACGTGAGGTTGGGAGGTGAGACAGGGGTTTCCACAGCCGAGTTTGGTTTGAATGCTGTCTGATATGACATCACACAAGCTGTTCACACACATGTAATCCTGCAATAGCGTCACAACCTGAGATCACTTGGCCATGGTTATATTTTTTTTCATTATAGAAAGAGATAGCAATCATTTCAAAAACTCTTTTCTTATGCTAACAAAATCATTAAAAATAGGGATAACTGAGCCAGGTTAAAGGTGTGATGCACACCTTTAATCCCAGCACTCAGGAGGCAGATGCAGGTGAATCTCTGTGAGTCCGAGGCCAGCCTGGTCTACAAACCAAGCTCTAGGACAGCTGGGGCTATTTACAGAGAAACCCTGTCTTGAAAAACACAAAACCAACCAAACGAAAACAGTAGGGATAAATATATATTGTATAAGATGCCTCAAAAGTCTCTTTCATTCCCATCTTTGCCAAAACCGATGGGCTAAGGAAGGCAGGTGATTGTCCTTTGTGTCTGGGATACTGAGACCTACAGGGGCAAAGTGATTGACTGGGGGTCTGTAAGAATTTATTGGTACAGCAAGGACTAGAAACCAGGTTTCTCAGTCGAAATTCATTTTTCTTATCCTTAGACACACAGCAGCACAATTGGGACCATGGAGACAGGCAGTGTGGCCAAATCAGGTTCCCCACTCTCACTTACTTCCCCAAACACTGTAGTTAGCTTTGCCTTTCAGAAAAGGGATTCTTCTCCTCGAATTCTCTTTCCAGTTACAATTTATTCAACAAACAGGGAGCCCTCTTTTGCCTTATGACATACAGTTTTTGACTAGCAAAGCTACCAAGGTGTCATTGAGCTTAGAGTAAAGAAACAAGGTCTTGAAACACGGAGCACCAAATCAATCCATATTTTTTCTAACATCTGTTCCTTTCCCCTTATACCAGGTTCCTGATATATTAGTAAGACTGAAAGTAAAATGATTTTATTACTAGTGGACTCATCTGTCACTTTCCTTGAAACTGGTGAGCCCCAAACTTTAGACAGTGATAGGAAAATACTGCCATTGTCTCTTAAGAAGTCTGTGACATTTCAAGGCAAGAATGAATGTATGGAAGACGAAACTTGTTTCTTCTTTACTAACAAAAGGTAAAGCCTGGAAGTAAATGATATGGGTGCAATTTTTTTGTAAAAAAAAAAAAAGGAAAGAAAAGAAAAGAAAAAACCTTTACGTAACTTTTTTTTTGGTAGCTGGGACAGAAGACTACGAAGCACATTTTCCAGGAAGTGTGGGCTGCGGCGATTGTGCGCTCTTAACTAATCCTGAGTAAGGAGGCCACTTTGACAGTCTTCTCATGCTGCCTCTGTCACCTTCTTGGTCAGAAGACACCATTTCGACTCTAAGCCAGCATGATAGAAACATACAGTCAACCTTCTCCCCGATCCGTGGCTCCCGGACTGCCCGTCAGCATGAAAATTCTTCTGTACATACTCACAGCTTTTCTCATCACCCAGATGATTGGCTCGGCACTTTATGCTGTGTATCTTCATCGAAGACTGGATAAGGTAAGGGGACCTACAAGCCTGCATTAACTGATCTGGACACTGGTTGATTTAAGTTCTACCCAAATGGTGGAGGACAGTTGAAACCTTAGTGGATTAATAGTCTTGGTGCCTAGACAGTGGCGGTCTCACAGTTTTGCCTCTGACTAAGGGATCTGAAGCCAGACAGCCTGGCTTCAAATCTTAGCTTGGCTCTTAACTGCTCTGAGATTCTGGGCATGCCAATTTATATTTCTATTGCTCTTTCTACACCAAGAAAATAGAGATGAAAATGGCACTCCTGCCAGAGATCAGATGAATCTAGCCCCGTAAATCACTTAGAATAGTACCTGGCACATAGTAAGTGCTAGACCAGCAGCAGTTACAGTGATTTTCTATAATTTGTTTCATAAAGTAAACTCTTTTTTCCCCATGAAGACAACATTTTTCTTTAAAAATTTGACCGAGACAAAAAGAACATTGATTTGGTCTGAATTTCCATTGTGTTTTGGATTAGTACAGATATGTACCATCACCTCCATTTACAGATTTTTAAAAAGATCAGAACGGTGCTGTCTGTACAATTCTTCAATGTCAACTGCCATTGTAAGCGACTCTGTTGTCCTCTGAGATGTCTTCCACACATAAATGATCGGGTATACAGGGAAAAGAGGGGACAGGGAGAGAGTAGACTGTCTAGAAAAAGGTAACTTCAGGGCTTACCTTATATCCATGTATTGGTTCACTTCCAGTGAGGGGCATGCGGGTTGTGTCACAAAATGCCAATCACAAGACTAGGAAAAAAGTCTCGAGTATCTAGCTGTTTCTAAAGTCTGGAAGTAAGGACAATGGCTAGGCATCACCTGGATGGCTGGATTTTTTCTGGGATCATTGGCTAGCCTTTCTTGAAATGAGAGCCTAAATGAAGGTCATGAAGTTCCTATCAGTATAAGGAGAGGCAGTGATGGGTTTTGAGAGCAGAGGCAGTCTGCTTGCCTACTCAAACTGAACTTCACTGCTGGGCAAAGAGACAGGTTCTGGGTCTGATTGTTTACTTATTTGGTGGGCTCTGTCAAATGGATGTATATAGACCTGGAGGGTAATGGGGAAACTATAACTCACATAGTCTCAAATGCACTATTTATTCGATTGATTTTGGATTTTTTTTCATTTTTGATACAGAGTCTCATAATGTAGCCCAGAATAGTCAGGAACTGACCATAGCTAAACCAGACTGACCTTTAACTCACAGCAACACTCCCGCCTCGGCCTAGCAAGTGTAGGGATTGTAGGCATGTTCTTCCATGACTGTACCAGTTCTTATTTTGAAAGCGGATAATCTCCACTTAAAGACAGAAGTGTGGTGTGGAAGTAGTTGGCAACACAAGTTAATAGCATACATTTAATTACTCCAATATTGGAAAAGTAAATATCTCATTCACTTCGGAGCTGAGAGACAATTTCTTTAAACACGCAAATGCTTTCTACAAGTATTAGGGAAATGAGAGATGTAATTATAAATCCACATTACAGATGAACTTCTTTAGAAAGCGCCATGTTGTGAGCACTGCCATGAAGTAGGCAAACTATCTCAGCAGCAAACTGTGTTATGGCTGATGGGAAATATGACAATTATAGGATATTGCTGTTGTGGTACATTAAAAACATAGACACCTTGTGATGAAAGGTCGCTAGAGTGGTCGTGATTTCTATCCAGAGACGTTAGATAACATGACATCTGAATCACTGGCTTTTTTAGGTTGCTAAATGGCAAGCATCAAACAGCAATAATCCAACATAATAGCTTCTAATATCCCCCATTTATGCTCTCCCAGCCGTCCTCTCTTCAGGGCTGTGAAGAGAATGTGGAGGCAGACATCATTAGCTGTATTCTTCTTCACGATGACATTTCTCATAAGCCTGCTATTTCACAACAGGTAGAAGAGGAAGTAAGCTTTCATGAAGATTTTGTATTCATAAAACAGCTACAGAAATGCATCAAAGGAGAAGGATCCTTATCCTTGCTGAACTGCAAGGAGGTCAAAAGGAGATATGAAGACCTCGTCAAGGTAAGGCGCTCAGCTCCTGGAGGATTCATTCCACTGAGAAGTTTCAGCACGTTTCCCAGCTCTGCGAACTGAATTCTGACACTAGAAATGTTTCAAACTGTAATCAGGGGTGGTGGTCACACCTTCAAGGGCAGTGCCTTAGAGGACACAGTAGGATGACAGACTGCCCCGTGTTTTAGGCCAATTTGTTCTACAGAGTGAGACATCCTCAAACTGTGTTCTATGTGAGCACACGTGCTCATAAATACATGTATGCATACACACATACGTGGGTGTGGAAATGCGCACATACGAAAAGCACAAAATGAAGACAGTGCCTTAGGGTAAAATGAAGCTAAAAGTTGGACCTGTTCACATCACTGCAATAGAAAAGGGTTTCTCTGGACAAAATGCATCCCTGCATGCGCAGCGACACACACATGCGACTACCACACAGTAGTTATGCAGTGCATCCAGTTAGAGTTTTGTATTTCTGCATTTATCCATTCATCCTTTGATATCTTCCCATCGTGAAACCAGGCTCTGATCTCCAATTTGTAGTGAAAGTAATAACTTGGCAGGCCATAAGGGAAGATGTTTTCTGTCTGGTCTTCAGTGCTTATGGTGATGCCATGAGAGTGCGGTCTTCCTTTCTGTTGCATGGGAAGAAGAGGACGCCCGTTCTCAGTGCCACTCACAGTAGAGCCCGTGTAACACTGCTCGCTTCTGGAGCCGTTTCAATCTAAAGGTTCGAAGCTTTCTAAACAACCCAGCTGTCGTCCATCTTACTATTAATTGAGTATCTAAAACATGAATTTCCAGAATTTTTCCATTTATCTGTTCACTACAAACATGAGCTTAAGGTGTTCTTTTTCCCCCCTGAAACAGAACATCAAAAACTCTCCTGTCGCTTCCCTTAGAGTGCTGATTCTAATACCTTTGGTCATCCTTTGGTAGTTTAGGAGCTGCTCTAAGAGACAGCACCCACTTCCTGTTGAGGGCAGCTCTGTGTCCACTGGGCGGGCATCTGAACAAACCAACAGAAATTCACTCTTTTTGTTGTTGTTTTAGAGCTTTTGAGACAGGGTTTTTCTGTGTAACAGCCCTAGCTGTCCTGGAACTAGTTCTTGTAGACCAGGCTGGCCTCAAACTCCGTTGAGATCAGCCTACCTCTGCCTCCCGAGTGCTGGGTTTAAAGGTGTGAGCCGCCACTGTCCGGTTCCAGAATTCATTCTTATATAAAGATAATGTGTAATCAAATAATGAAGCAAAGAGAGTAAGATCTTACTTCATTTGTAATTTGCGACACATGTGGAAGTCAGAGGACAGCTTGCAAAACTTGATTCTTTCCTGTGGATCGAACTCAGTTCCTCATGCTTGGCAGCTGGTCTTTGCCCGCTGAGCCACCTCATTGTCCTCTTTAGATCTTACATATGAACTTAACACATATCTTCCTGTGCTGTCAACAAGATGCAATTTAATCCAGTGAAGAAGATTCTAAAAGCTTATTCCTGGGCCGCTTACTGGGATCAGAATATAGCTCAAATCTGCCACTGTCTTTTAAGTTCTTTATACTAAACTAGAATTTATTTATTTAGATTTTGAAGACAATTTTGTATAGCCTAGGCTGGCCTTGAACTTGCTATGTAGCTGAACATTTGCACTCTTGATTCTCCTGCTTCTAACTATTGGCATGCACCACTATGTCCAGTTTAATCCAGGTTTTATTGTTTCCATTCTCTACAAGGCCTAATTGTTTTTCAAGTTAACTTTTTATTATGCAAGATTATAATACACCTTGCATTAACACCTGTATTGCAGAATCTATGATTTAGATAAAACCTCCATCACTTTTATTTGCAAGATTGGTAAATTCAGAAAACATCTTAGGTTTCTGCAGGGCTTATAGAGTTGTGGATGTAATATAAGGTATTGTGAGGTATCTCTAATTTTAATGTGCATAAAGTTGTGTCAAAGACGATGGTTGATAATCCCAAATAGACTCATGATTATGTTTTGCTGAACAGCCTTGGGTAAATGATTTCACCTCTCTGAGCCCCAGTTAATCTTGTATTACATAAGGGGGATGAGACTCTGTAAGAACACTACCAGCTCTGGTCTTCTCTCACTATGTTAACAATCTTCAATTTCCTTGAATGGCAGTGAAAGTGGCTTTGTCCCCCCCCCCCCGTCATTTTTCTTTCTTACAGAGAGGTTTCACAGGTGACCTGCCAATTCCCTTTGCCTTCATTTAGGTCTGATGTGGAAAGTTTCCAGAATCATCTACCCAGGATAGGAGTAAGGAAAAGTCAGTCCTGTTTATATGAAAAAGAAAGTAGAACGGTTTTAGGCACATCAGGCAAGGCCCTAGTAATGTGTTATGCCTGTCAGGGATGCCCCTTGCGTCTACTGTAGCAGCTATAGAGCCCCAGGCAAAGCCATTTTAGCCTAGGGTATAGAAAAGCTGAGATGCAAAGCGAAGTTTTCCAGTTGGTTAATCTTCTATCTTGTCCCCGTTTAGATCACCATTTCCCTAGAGATCGGACTCCGAAACAGTATTTGGAACTGCTTAGGCAAGCACGTCAAGTATAGACTAAATCCATATTAGATCTGTGTTTCCTCGGCTAATATTAGTGGATTTGGGAACATGATCTGGCTGGTTCAGAGTAACCTTGAAGTCGCAGGGTCTGATGGGATCCTAGAACTAACCAGATGCAATTCTTAGTTCTTAGAATTCCAGTCTTCTCTCCACTATCTCTAAAAAAGTGGTCACCCAATTTTCATTTAAATACCTCTCATGACTAAAAGCTCATTAACTTCAGAGACAAATATCACAGAGATGGGAGTCGGGGCTCATGGTAGGGCAAGTGGAAGCACCAGTTTGAACAGCATAGTTACACATTAAAATCTACTTCACTCCCTGTCTAGAGGGTTTAGTCTCGTGATTATCTGTCTACCAATGCCCGAGGTGCCTTTGATGGCATCAAATCGTTTCCACAAAGGGTTCGATATCCGTATCTGCCACATAGGTTTCCACTGAAAGAGAAATCATTAATCCAAGATTTCTCTGAAATTTAACTTTTAAAAGTCTATCAGTTTAAGTGAAGAGTGAAGCAAAAAAAAAAAAAAAAAAAGGCTCTGAGGAGTGTGGCTTGGGGAAAGTTCACAAAAAGGCAAAACTGGGTGCATAAAAGACAAACTTTGCTGACTTCACGTTTTCATCTGGGCCAGGCCCCAAGATCGCTGCAACCATCTAGCCCAAAGTAGTATCTTAACTTCCATCATCACACACCAGTGGTTGAAAAGACACCAAACAGTCATTTGTTTACTTGTTAGCTCACAAACATTTTCCTGTTGCTGCATTGCCGTGGTGCCCCACAGCAGCTCAAATGGAAAGTTGGTCTGTGGAGCTCATGTGAACATCTGTGAAGCCCATGTGAACATCTGTGGAGCCCATGTGAACGTTTTAAGGCTCAGATTCCCCTTTGGGTCTCTGAGCCTTATGCCCTCACATCTGGCAACCGAGCTGAGCGGATAGCTGTGATAGTCAAGACTAATACCACAAATGCCGTCTTGGAGTGAGGAAAGCGGAGGAAGGGCCCTGCAGACATTAGGTTCCAGGAATGTCAAGGAGCGCAGGACTATTAGGTATGGAAACACCACTGTTTTCTTTCCCCTGTTGTTCAGAATCGAGCGGTGAAACAGACTGAGCCAGGTCTGGGAATGCGGTCCTGTGTTCTGTACTTCATTTAATTCTCAGACCCTTTAGGTAACCTCATTCTTGCCAGACCTTTTATTCGGCCTCCTTAAAATGGCGGCCGAATAGCCTTTATCATCTCTCAATCTACACAGAAGGAAGTCTGTGTTAGCTTCCTTAAGCGTGACTAGCATTCTCTCACCTCATAAGTAGAAGAAATCTTGAAGCGTTGCACTTAGCTAATCATTGTGGTATATGGCTAAAAATCAGCATCTGGGAGGTAGGAGCAAGAGGGTCAGGAATTCAAGATCACTATCAGCTTTGTAACAAGTCCAAGATTAGCCTAGGCTGCATGAGAACCTGTCTTAAAAACACAAAACAATATGCATGGGATTGTCAAAAACGAAATAAAAGTCTTAAAAGCAAAACAAGAAACTACGTGTTTTGAAGACCATCACCAGCATTAGAAGAAGATGGCCTATATTTTCTGAATGTTGATTACTCTAAATAAGTCCAGGCCATATGGGACAGCTACCACAAAAGCACAATCAAAGTAAAAATCTGGATTTCTCCCCCGTGATCATATTCAGATCTATCCCTGCGAAGTTTCCAAGCAATCTCATTGGAACAGACCCACACCCTGCATCGTGTCTGATAATATTCTGTATGCCAGCTCCCAGTGTTGAGTTATTGCCCCACTCAGCATTATTTATCAATATCCGTCAAAGGCAGGGAGGCCAGGGTCATAGCAAGGGTCAGAATCACAACCTCTGGTCTTGGGAAAGCACTGTAATGGAGATAATAAGGCCCGGATTTTGCTTCCAGGGTCTCCCCTGAGTTTTCTGGGCTGTCAGCTTATCCGTCAGAGACAGGGACTCTCAATTGCTATGATGGAATTAACGACAGCATCTTCGTCTATATTATAATCCTCACCAGGCGCAGACAACATGGTACTGACAGTTGCCAAATGAATGAGCCCTTGAAAACCCCTAAAGCAGAGCTTCTGCCAACTAATCTTTTGCAATGCTTCTCCTTTTAGGATGTAAGTTTAAACACAGAAGAGAAAAAAGAAACCAGCTTTGAAATGCAAAAAGGTATGTTGCTATTTACCAATTTCTATAAATGCTTAAAGTGTACAAAGAAGCTTTAAGTTGACCACATGAACTAGGGAATACTTAGTCCTGGAAATAAAATAAAAGACATTGGTCGAATTGGTACCTTCTCAGGCCTTAGTGACACAGAAAGGCTTTTCATGTTCACCTTGATGAGGATATGTTCCTGTAATATTGATAATATCAAATATGAAGGAACCCCACCTCCAATACCCTTATCCAAACAATCACACAATCTGGCGCCACCTTCAGAGGACCAGATTACAAGAAAGTAATCATTTGGCAAAAAAATGGCATTCATCATTCAATGACAACTATTTTGTGGGAGGACAGTACCCAGTGGGTCTCCTGGATCAATGAATGCAATGCTCCATTCTCATCTTTGCTTATTCCTGAAGTGAGTGTGTCCTAGATAGCTAGGGGTCACGAAGGGACCTTAATGGCCCTCAAATCCAGTACACCTCTGAGAATATGAATCCCCTTTGAAGCAGCACTAAACAGATGACCTCTTCTCAGACATGGCTAAAGATAGAATACCTTATACTTACACAACCTGCTCTATCTTTGAACAGCTCTACGAATTATACTAAAGTCAACATCTACCCAAAAACATCTTGCCTCAAATTTTGTTCCTTGAATGTCTACTTATTGGATACCTTTCTGTTCTTTGAGGCTATATTATGCAAAGAATAATTACTTCCCTATATGATGGCTGTCTGACAGCAACCACAACCCTGAGTTCCCAGTGAACTTTTCTAGCAATGCTGAATATGCCCAGTACGTTCCATTGTTCCCTCCATGATCCTTCCCAGGTTCTTTCCTGTCCCAGTCATGTTCTTTTCTGAACACAGCTCTCTCCAAGTCCCTTTAGAATATAGTACCCCCAAACCAGTGATGTGTGGAGTGACTTGAGTAGCAGCAAAAGGGAAAGGGGTGCTGCTGCAGAAACTATGACATTACAAAGTTATTGAGCACAATGTTGTAGCTACACAAATCTAATGCACATGAGGAAATACACACATATTAAGGTACAGACACAATTTTATTAGGTGAAGAGGGTGCTCAGAACCTGTCTCAAGCACTGGTCTGTTGCCAAAGGCTCATCTGATTCCCCTGGAGCTTTCCTCCTCACAGTGACTGCAAGATATGTTCCGTGATGCTGTGTTATCTGCTAATTACAGTGAGATTTTAACTGTGGATGCTTGCCTTTAGACAAATCATAAATTTGACCAAATTGTTCTTTCAGATTATGCATGGTTTTGTCATCAAAACATCCTCCATAATATACCTACAAAATTCTTAGAATCAGGCTCATAACTAGAAAGAAAGTACCCACAGTTTCTATACTTAGGAAATGAGTACTTTTATTTGGGATGGAAGGCTCTTGCAAGACAAAGAGAGCTCAGTCTCGTAGTGTGAAAGTCATTTGAGCAAATCAGACACAATAATCATATTACTAACTCAGTGCCCACTACCACTCCAGTGTATGTATGGCAGGTGTTCTTAAAAGCACAATTCAAGGCAGATTTAATGAAAACAAATATTGTAGCCTGTGTCCATCTGAGGTAAGCAGAATTGAGTATTGAATATCAGGAAAAGGGATCGATGGAAACAGCCAATACAGTTTTTTAAGGTATTAGAAGCCACCCTTTCCTTCAATGGGAAGGATTGCTGGACCAGTTTTCCTTCCTTTAAGGTAAACTCGGTCACTATTCCGCTGTTGTAGAACTGAACCCGTTAATTTCACATGCAGTTGTAGGTTTCCTTGGCCTGACAGTATGTTTTTGGTTTCATTTCAGGTGATGAAGACCCTCAAATTGCAGTACATGTTGTCAGTGAGGCCAACAGTAAAACAACATCTGGTAAGTCCCATAGCATCGGAGTGAAAGCCACCTAGGTGTGTGAGTATGTGTGCATATGTGTGGGGGGGGTACCCCAAAGCTATGCAGCCTAATCATTAGGCACTTCTCTTCCTCCAGGGACCAATTTACAAACCTACCCATAAAGTCTCACACGCTGTCCTTTGTCATCAAAGTCAGCTCAAATGCACAGATGGGACTTAGAGCGACAAAAGGAGGTGGGAAAGAGTCCCAATGTTCTCATTATGTTTTTGCTCAGTGGCTGATTCTAAATGATGAATGACTGGGTGGGGGAACCATTATTTTGCAAGCATAAAAAGAGATGGCAGGTAGTGACCTCCTTACTGGGGACATCTCTCCTCCTAAGCCCTCCTCACTATGTATAAATGGGTCCCAGGAGGTCTTTTTGTGTCATCTGTCAGTCCCTGTATGATTAACCCCAGCCTCAGTGGGGCCGACCTTAGGGAAATTAAAAGCAAAATCATTTTGTAACAATCAATAGGCGCCAAGATGTTAGATTTTTCAATGAAGTAACAACAGATGGCATACTGTGATCTTTTCAGCACGGAATGCCTTTATTTCCATACATATCCTATTCCCACCCTAGCCCCTATTTTATTTCCATACATCTCCTAACGTCATTCTAGGTCCTAATCTTCCTCAAATCTCTACCTTGTGATAGCCGATGCTGTAGATCACATCTATAGATGAATGGAAACATGTATGCTAGCATAAATTTCCCCATGTATATAAAGGCATGGACGACTGCATTCTAAATTATGTGTGTGTGTAAGAGACAAAGACAGAAACACAAAGGAAGACACAATCATGTCTCTGAGGTGACTTGAGCTCCTCAGTGGCTATACCACAGAAGCACATGTATTGTATTGTGGTTCATGGTACAGACGTAAGCATTCTGGTTAGGGAATTTGGGAACACTAGGTTCGAGAGCCACGAGCCACTTCAAACTGACTTTAGACACATGCCATTCAGTCTGAGGTGGTTTTCTGTCTCACATACTCCACAGGGTAGCTTTGAATATCAATCAACTAACGTGGGAGAAGAGTTACACTGTCAAACTATGCTATTCCAGAATAAGATGCCAGTACTTAGCTTACTTCACTGAGCTATCCAGAGAGACATAAAGTTCTTCATAGAGACCAGCTGTTCCTATAGTATTTATTAATTTTTGTCATAGAACATATGGGAAAACACCACAATTATTTCTGTGGCAGGGAAACCATTCACATGATCTATTCATTTTTGCATTAAATTACAACAGAGAAACCCCTTAGAATCACTTCCTACTGGTCTTGGTCAAGTGGTACCTAAATCCTTTGGTACTTAGATATATTTAGTGGAATTCTGACTTCTTCGAAAGGCCTAGAATGGGTACTGCTTGTGAAATATCTCACAAGTCTATACCACAGTAGATCTTCACAGGACAAAGTAGGAAAGATATAGTCCAGTACACCGCAGCCCCACATTTCTGTCTTTTCTGTACGTGACGCTACAAACTTGACCAACATGCCCTAGCAAGAACTACAATGAAGTAAGGAATTACCAAAGTGAAAAAGCAGAGCCTAGTGGCACACATCTGTAATCTCAGCTTTAGGGATGGAAGCACAAAGATTAGATGGTTAAGATCATCCTAGCCTACAAAGCAAATTCTAAGCCAACCAGGCATACATGAAATCCTGTGCCCCCCAAAGGGGAGGAAACTCAGGAGACAGAGGCAGGTAGATCTTCATGAGTTCTAGGCTTGCCTGGCCACAAAACAAGTTGCAGGCCCGCAAAGGATTTGTACTGAGACCCTGTCTCAGAAAAGAAAAAAATGTAAAGGGGAGACCTAATTCATTAAACAGAATCAAATTGCCCAAATGTGAAAACATCATAAACAAACACCTTCTATGGAGAATTTGGAGTACCCAGAAATATCAGGCATGGTGAGATGCCTTCTTATACAAAAAGAGAAGTCTGGAAAAAGAAGTATCTTATGCCCTAGTTAAAGTAAGACCATCAAATAAAATATTTAGAAAATCTCAAGAAAGCAAATATACCAATACTTCTACTTCTCCCCACCTCCCACCCCTTACCCCCATCAAACTGAGCTTTCTGTGGAAGCTGAGATTTGAAATTGGGTACACACATGGCTTTGAACCCACTCAACATTGCAGCAGAGAAAATGGCACACTGTTGGTGGGGACTCTGCCGTAGCCACAAGAATATGGGTACTTTCAAGTTGGTGGCACCCACTCCAATGAGAGATGAAAACCCAGTTAAGTGAGCACGTGGTTTATTTTCATACTTCCTCCCCTAATTTAGACTTGGTCGTGGGAGGCAAGTCAGGTTTGTAAGAGTGTAAGGTAGGAGGAAGAAATGGGGTCTTTGTCTCTGAGTTGTTGCTAAACTCGGTAGACAGACAACTTTTTGTAGAATTCATGATAAGCTAAGTATTCACACTCACATGAGTAAGATTTATATGCTATGCATAATTCTGAAATCATTTGCGCTTCATTTTAAACCATTCATTCATTCATGTTTCCATATGTATGCCTGTATGAATGTACACGTAAGTGGGGGGGTGTGGGGGTATACAAAGACCAGAAGAGGGTACCCTCTCTCATCACTCTTCATCTGTTCCCCTGAAGCAGGGGTGTTCCTTGAGCCTGGGACTCATGTTTTCTGTAGGGTGAATGCCAGCATGTCCCAGGGCTCTTCTTTAGAGTCCACCTCTTCAGCCCCCTTTGTGTTGTTGTTTTGAGACATGGTCTCACTTAACTCAGGTGAGTCTCAAAGTGGCCAAAGATAACACTGACCTTGAGCTTGACATTCCCTGCCTCCATGTGGGAATTGTAGGTGGACATCCCCTGCCTGGCTATCTTAAATTCAAGGACACACTGGCTCAAAGAACTCTAAAGAGAGAAACCTTGCTGTCAACTGCTACTTTAACTTTTCCAAGTCTCTGAAATATACTTTCATACTGTCCCTGCTCTGTTGTCAAGGGATTTAGGCTTGGGGTGATCAAGTGACTTGCCCAGTTTGAAGAAAAGCCAGGTTGAAAGCTGACAATGCCTCTGAAGCCCATGTAGAATTGGTGTCTATGTTCACTGTGCCTCTGATGGCCACAAGAGGCCTTGAGAATTAGTTCTCACATAAAGTCAGCCTCTAACGTTCCACTGTATTTCCTGTTGGAATATATGCCATGCTAGGCTTCTGCTCACCAGGGATTTCCTTCTCTTTGTTACAGTTCTACAGTGGGCCAAGAAAGGATATTATACCATGAAAAACAACTTGGTAACACTCGAAAGTGGGAAACAGCTGACCGTTAAAAGACAAGGACTCTACTATGTGTACACCCAAGTCACCTTCTGTTCTAATCAGCAGCCTTCGAGTAAAGACCCATTTTTAGTCAGCCTCTGTCTGAAGTCCACCAGCGGATCTGAGAGAATCTTACTCAGGGCAGCAAACACGCACAGTTCCTCCAAGCCCTGCGGCCAACAGTCTGTTCACTTGGGAGGAGTGTTTGAGTTGCAAGAAGACTCTTCTTTGTTCGTCAACGTGACTGATGCAAGCCAAGTGATGCACGGAGTTGGCTTCACATCTTTCGGCTTGCTCAAAATCTGAACAGTGTGCTGTCCTCGGCTGCAGCAGGGCTGATGCTGGCAGCCTTCCCCACACAGCAAATCAGTTAGGACCCGCCCCCTGTTGAACTGCCTATTTATAACCCTTGGACCCTCCTCACAGGAACTATTTATTATGTACCCCAAGGCACATAGAGCTGAGATAAGAGAATTACAGGGCAGGCACAAATCCTAACGGACCCTGCTCCCTAAGAGCTTGTAACCTGAACCAGCAACTCTACTGATGCATGCAGTCAGAGAGCCCTAAGGAAAGGCCAAGGCATGAAGCACAGATGGCAGAGCTCAGATGAAAGAGCAGATAACGGAGCGAGCTCGGCTGTGTTGCTTCAGAAGCGTGTCTTTCAGTGGACAGTGCACTTGGCTTACCAGGAATGATGCACAAGGGCCGCTGTGAGCCTTAGCTCACCTTCTGTTATGGTTGGCTTGGGGTCCCCTGTGGCCCCAAGAGGTCAGTTTCTAAAGTCTCCCAGGGAGAACTGAGAAAGTCTGTCTCTACCTCCCCCCCCCAATACCCAATACTCAGTCTTTACATCTCTCCAATCTCTCTCTCTCTCTCTCTCTTTCTCTCCCACACACACACTCACACATGCACACACACACACACACACACACACACACCCCACATAGAGTCATGCACTTACTGACTGGTTCTCTTATTCTCTACCCTGTCCCTGTCTCCACCACCGTCAGGGCGGTGTAGACAGCAGCTCCTGGCCTGGCTATTCCTCCTCGTGGGATGACTGTATTTAAAGGAATCTGTTGTAGCTCCCTGCAGTCTCCATTGTTTCTGTAGTGAACCTAATGATTATGTCATTATTTATTTTTGAATAATAAAGAGCCTCTACCGTGTTATTGCTGTTGTTTAGTACTTATGGCTCTGCGCCAACTCAGGTTGAGGAGGTGAGTAGTGAAGGGAGTTTTGCCAACTTTTTTTTTTCTTTTGCTATTACCGTAAACATAGTTCTCAAGCTGAGCACGCAGCGAGCTATCTTAGTGACAGCATGCTCTCTGGAAGTCTGCCATAGCCTTTGATAGATGACATGTAAGCCTGGTCGGTGAAAGCAATCTGGGCCTCTACTTCCAACTTGCCCTGTGAAGGTTGCAAGAGACTGACATTTTCAAAATTGATCACAGCTAAGAGGGACTGGAGAGAGAGCCTTAAATGAGAAGCAGTATCAAAGCTTTTTAACCACTCTTTAGGTGGCTTGACTCTAAGCAAGAGGAAATGGAGCTGGAGCATCACTGGGGTGATTATTGTCCTTAGAGCCTTCCCACTGGAGTCCACGGGGTCCTTTCTTGCCACCTCCAACTGTGCTGTAAGAAATGAGGATATAAGAAATTTAAATTGAACTGGTCAATTTTTGCTTAAGAGAAACACATTCATCGAAAAAATACTACTGTAGAGATGAAAAAGGGAAAGAGGAAGGGTATTTCTTCATGTCTCTGCTCTTCAATAGCGTGAAGGGCACAGCAACGTCTTGACTGGAGCTCTTGCATTAGGAAAACCCAGCGTAATGCTGACGCCATGTCGGACAAACTCGTGTGTCTGCACACAACCCGCAACAAGAGACCTTTGCTATGAGCAAGAGTGATGTTCGTGGGTTTGGGAACTAACCAGAAATTATGTGCACCATGCATTTGTGCCCTCCCGGAGCAAACATCCTTCTACTATATTCACTTATGAAGGGGGTCAGGGTGGCTCAGCTACAGGGTGCTTTTCTGGCAAGTGTGATGCCCTAGGGTCCATGTAAAGCACTGAAAAAAAAAAGCCTCAGCTGACAAACCTCCACCTAAGAGGCTTGAAGGAAATGAGACAGCAGCCATGGCAACCTAGTAATGGCGGCCATGATGCTCTTACATGGTAGGCCATTTTTAGGCAGGCCAGACTCTTAAGGCTGCTTTAAGGAAGGAACCAGCTCAGTCAAAATGGAGAGGAACAAAACATATATCATAATTCTCTCTTCTTTATGGCAGTGGAATACCCATGTTGGGGAATAATCTTCCTTATGCATTTTGTCTGAGTTAGATAGTAAGGATTGTGTGGGCAAGAGACATCACTGGTTTAGTAGAGTTTGTCGCCTGGATAGATTTATTTTTATTTTATTTTTATACATTGTAATTAAAGTATAATTACATCGCATTATCCATTCCCTTTCCTACCTATAGCGCTGCCCAAGTCCCCTCTCTCTAACTCCTGCCATGTCCCTCCCCTCTCAAATTGATGATAGTCTCTTTTTCTTTGATTTTTAGTGTTACATATACATGAATTTATAAGGATGCACAAGTACATAACTATAACCCACTGAGTTCATTTTTGTTGTTTATGTGTATATGGTTTCAGGGATGCTTACTTTGTAAACAGTATCTCCTAGAACTGTCTGCACAAACAAGACCAGAACATGCAGGCAGATTTTTAAAAATAATCTTTATGGATGCATGGTCTCTAAATTTAAACATTACCCCTGTGTTTTAACTGACCTTCTTTTTCCTTGGGAGCCATTAGCTTCCAAACAAGTTCTACTTGTAGTAAGGAACATTTTTCAAAAAAGCAGGGGAGGGATGGTGGTGTACGCCTGAGAAAGCAGCATAGTTTGGGGGAGAGGAAGGAAGATAACAGCAAATTCAAGGCCAAGCTGGTTTACATAGTGATATCCAGGCTAGCCAGGGCTGCACATTCAAACTCTTTCTTTAGATTAATTAAATAGTTAAATGTTTGTAACCAGAAATAATATCATTGACGTAAAACACTGCATTTTTTTTTGTTCAAGTCCATGGAGGCATATCCCTTTCTGAATGGAGAAGAGGAGGAGTGGACGGGGACAGGGGTAGAAGGGAAGTGGCGGAGGGAATGGGAAGAGAGGAGGGAGGGGAAACTGTGGTTGGTATATAAAATAAATAAAAAATTGTTAATAAAGCAAAATAAAAACCAGTGCATTTTTCTAGGCTGCCTCCTGTTTTCCTATAATCTCTACTGCCCTCTAGATGCCACTTCCCACAGCACTATCCTGGACCTTTTCGTCAGTCTTTCACCCCAAGTAGCCAAAGGTCCTCAGCCTCTCACCTAGTTTCCTCAAGGTCCCCTTGCTCTTCTGAAAGACTGGAGTGCAGGCCTTCCCCTTCTCCTCTATGCCATAGGATCTCTCTGCTAGAGTCACGGTTTTAACAACCACCTTCAAGTGAATGCTGAAATACTTTTGGGATGCCATTGTTTGGGGTTTTGTTTGCTTTGGCTATGCTTTTGGAGACAGGGCCTTCCTCTGTAGCCCAGGCTGGCCTAGACCTCACTATGTATTCCTTGCTGGGCTCAAGTCTATAAAGATCTTCGTGCTTCCAATTCTCATTCTCCTGGGATGGCAGGAGTGAGCCTGTATACTCAGGTAATAGCTTTAGTAATCCCCTGCATGTCAGCAGTGGGCTCAGACCCTTAGACCCAATGCACGCAGATGGAACCCCTATTCTTTTTGTCTGTGTGATGGGTGGCTCTTTCAGTGTTGGCCATTCCACTGAATGCCCTCTTCCTCTACCTTGTTCAGCAAACCAGAACCCTGACTTGACCAAGGGTCCCCCTGCCTCCACCTCCCAGGCGCCTGTGCCACCATTCCTGGTTTGTTCAGTACTAGGGCTTAAACCCGAGGCTTCATGCACGCTGGGCAAGCACTCTTCCAGCTGAGCCACAGCCCTAGCCCACAGTGCTTTATAAACCTACCACTTCTATATTCCATGGAATGGTGGAGCAGGAATAATTGAAATGATCATTTTTCTAAATAAACAGAAAATGAACACAGTATCAAATATTGCTGTCTTTGCTATTAGATAGGAAGCAGGTAACCACAAAATGCAAATGTGTGCTGTGACAGGCTTTCAGCACAGGAGCACCCCACTTAAAGGGAAGCAGCTGTGGGCTCCTGTGGGCTCGGCTTTTTTCTTTTAGGCCGCCAACCAGCTCCCAAATCATGACACAGAGGCTTGTTTGTTATAAATGCTTGCCCTAGATTAGGCTCATTTCTGGATAGCTTTTTTTTTTTAACTTAGCCTGCTTCTCTTTATCGACCTTTTGTCTCGGGCCTTATTACCTTTCTTTCTTCTGTATGTCTCACTTGCACTGTTTCTCCGCATCTGGCTGGCTGGCATCCACCCAGCTTCTTGGCCTGGGCATGTCCCTCCTTCTCCTTCTCTCGTTCTTCCCTTCTCTCCTCTCAAAGCTAACTTTTTTCCTTCTATTTATCCTCTCTCTGCCGGCCAGCCCTGCCTGGCCGTCCTTTCTTTGCCCAGCTGCTGGCATTAAGCTCTTTTTAGCCTAATCAGGTGCCTTGGACAGAGAAGGTGAAACAAATGCCGTACATCCTTACATTGTCAAACAAATATGGTGTAAGCAAGAGTAGCACACCTTTGCACAGTTAAAGCAATAGCCCGCAGCATGAACAGATGTAGCATATTTTTGCATAGCTAAGATGCTATTCTACAACACTCCTGGGCTTCCAGTGGGAACATATTTTGCAGTGTATTCAACTATTGCCACGGGACCAGATGCACTATATTGGGAGCTGTTCCTCCTTAGGCCTTTAAAGTGGGAAGGCACCTGGAACTAAGAATGACTATTATTCTGTTCTTGTTGTGGTATGGTGATTAACTCTGGAACTAGTCAGAATTTTAATCCAGGCTCCATAATCTATTGACTTTATAACTGTGAACAAATCATTTAACCTCACGGAGTCCTCATCTGGAAAGTGGGGAGGGTAAGAATATTGTGTTTTCAGGGTTGATGATGACGCAACAAGAGGGTCAACAGAAAGTCCCAGTAGACTCTGCTCTCCCAGGCTGGTCATCAAATGAAGCCCATGGTGAAGCCCGGAACAGTGGTCTGCATTCAGCAGGTGAAGCGTCTATAGTCAAGGATCCTACTTGGCAGCTCCGACAACTGAGAAGCCTTGCCCATGAAGTGGGACAAAGAAGACTCTGAATGTGAAGTGAAGTGAAAGCAAACACAAAATACACAAAAGGAAAAAAAAGTGGGAGAACGATAGAGTTCTGTGAGGGAGGGAGAGATGGAGGGAAAGGGGAGGAAGGGCAGGAGAGAGAGCATAAGGAGCCATGTGCGGCAATACACGTCTGTGAATACATAACTCCAGCATTAGGGCAGGTGAGACTGAACAGTAACAAGTTCAAGACCAGCTTCAGGCGACACTTGAGTTATCTGAAACCAGTTTGAGGCACATACTGAGAAATAATATTTAAAAAATTGTCACTTCGGGTATTGAAAGCAGTTCTCTTACACAATGGAGTACTACACAGCAGAAAAAAGTGACATCTTGAATTTTGCAGGAAAATGGATGGAGCTAGAAAACATCATTTTGAGTGAGGTAACCCAGATACAGAAAGACAGTTATCACATGTACTCACTCATAAGTGGTTTTTAAACACAAAGCAAAGAAAACCAGTCTACAAATTACAATTTCAGAGAACTTAGACAAAACGAGGACTCTAAGAGACACATATATAGATCTAATCTACATGGGGAGTAGAAAAAGACAAGCTCTCCTGAGTAAATTGAGAGCATGGGGACCTTGGCAGAGGGTTGAAGGGGAGGGGAGAGGCAGGGAGGTAAGCAGAGAAAAATGTTGAGCTCGATAAAATTCAATAAAATTAAAACAAAATTGGCAGGCCTCTACAAAGCCTATGGAGTACTAACCCAGACCCTCAGGGGTTTGGCCTGGGATTTTATCCTTTAAAAAAAGGAAAAAGAAAATCAGTTCTCTAGATTTGACAATTGAGAGTTCACTTCTTAAGAGAAGTGGCTCATTCATAAAATGTTGGCATATCGTGCATGAGGCCCTGTGTTCAATACTCAGTGCCCCAGAAAACCTGGCATGGGAACACATGCCTGTAATCCAAGAAATCAGAGGTAGAGAAGGCAGGAGAATTAGAAGTTCGGGGTCATCCTGAGCCACATAGTACATTTGAGGCCAGCTTGATATACACAAGACCCTGTCTCAAAACAACCAACAAAACGTAGCACACTGAGACCTGCACAGGGCTTGCCGGCTGATGTACAAGCAGTGTTGAGACAGGTATCAAGGGCAGAAGAGGAATGTGGTATACAAGCACACGTCCAAGAGGTAGACCAGACCATAGACTAATCCCCTCCACCATGTACTACCTCATCATTCCACATCTCTCTACCTTTATTCATCTGTAAGATGGAGACAACAGCAAGACCTGATCCAGTCATTTGAGGTTTGCAGGAACCGAAATACGTGAACCATTTAATAGAGTTCTTAGTGTGTGGGAGGCACAAAGTTAAATGTAACTATTCAAAGCAAAGAAAAACCAGTCAGGGAGCTTGAGCAGAAAGTTAATTTGCTATCTACAAAAATGTTGGCGCACAGAAATGTGTTTCTGGTGAACTAATGGCTTCAAAGTCATTCATGGCAGTTGCGACCCAAATGTTAGGAAGTTGCTGCTACGACTACAGCCTGGCACTGTTACTGCTACAGAGTCGCCCACAAAGATTGAGCAGAGACACTGCAGTGTAGACTAGAGTCAGCACAGTGTATTGGGAACTTCCTGCAGACCAACAGAAGACAGACTTTGTCTAAGTTTTCCACCCCACATTCTTAGCATAACTGGAAATGTATGTGCACCTTCATCATATCCAGAACCCTTGCTGTGAGACTTTGGAAAAATATATGTTAGCTCTTACGTTTTCGGGGGAAATGTGGGAATAGGAATAGACAGTGTGGAGCAGCAAACAGTATCCAGTTCATCTTTCTTCTCTCCTCCCTCCTTCTGTGTATATAGGGCATAGGCTAACATCAGGACCATTACACAGGACTCATCCACCTTTTGGAGTTTTTTAAACTTTATTTTTATTATTATGCTATGTGTACATTTATGATGAGCTGGAGAGATGACTCAGTGGTTAAGAGCAATGCCTGCTCTTCCCAATTCCCAGCAACCACATGGTGACTCACAGACATCTGTAATGAGATCTGGTGCCCTCTTGAGGAAGAGACCTGATCAGTCGTCCTCAAGTTAGGCCATATGGACAAGTTCAACAGAACCACTGTATATAGACTGTTCATTCATGCTTCAGCATTTCTAGCACATAAATTACATTTTTCCTTCACATTTATGAAGGTAGGGCATGCACATGCGGCATCACATGTATGGAGACATTAGAGGACAACTTTGTGGAGTTGGTTCTCTTCTTCCACCTTTATGTGTGTTCTGGGGATTGAACTCAAGCTGCTAAGCCTTCATGGCCGGCACCTTTACTGGCTTAGCCATCTCTCCAGCCCCACCTTAGAGAGGTAGTCTCTCACTAGCCTGTAACTCAGCGAGCAGGCTAGGCTGGCTGGCCAGTGAGCCCCAAGAAGCTACCTGTCTGCCATTTCAGTTCTGGGGTTATAGGTACATGCCACCGTATCACCACTTTTACATGTGCTCTGGTGATCTAGCTCAGAGTCCCCTGCTTTCATGGCATCGACTGAGTTAACCTCCCCAGCCCCCAACTCAAACACTTTTCATCCTGACTGCTGACACCAGAGATCATGGGTGAAAATATCACAGATTGACAAACTGTTGTAAAACACAAAAAGGAATGAGTACATGGATAGGAAAATGATGGTATCTTTCTTAATGTTGGAAGGAAATTTGTGAGATGCACTTCAAGTGGTTTGTAAGCTGAGGCCAGAAGATGAAAGATAGAGAAGTTAAGGGAAGTTCTCTGTCACCAGTAGGTGACATTTGCTCACTACTTTACACGGTTATCACACTGTAAAATAGAACCTTAAGTGGAAAGGGGAGGTTGAGGGAAGGCTGATGAGAATGGACTAGCTAAAATTTCCAACCTCAACCTACTCTTCACCGTTTCTAAAAGAAAGGCAATCACTATGTTGAAGACCTATCTGCATTCCCATACCCAATGCAGTACTGTTCACTGTGTCAAGATCTAGAATAACCTACAACTGGTCATGATGCTGTACACCCTTGTAGTGATAGTTCATCTGTACTTTAATAAGTAAAGCTTGTCCAAAGGTTAGCATAAAGCAGTCACACTAGTCAGCCATACAGGCCAGGCAGTGGCTGCACACACCTTTAATCCCAGCACTAGAGAGGAATATAAGGTGGGATGAGACAGGAACTTGCTCTCTTTCAGTCTGAAGATTTCATAGAGGTAAGAGCTCTCTAGTGGCTTGGGGGCTTTCCTCTTCTGATTTCCAAGTTGAACCCCAATATCTGTCTCTGGGTTTTTATTATTTGTGCTACACTCCCTTTAATCCCAGTACTCAGAGCCAGAGACAAACAGATCTCTGTGAGTTCGAGAACAGCTTAGTATATATACTGAGTTTCAGGCTAGCCATGATTACACAGTGAGGCCTTGACTCAAGATAGATAGATAGATAGATAGATAGATAGATAGATAGATAGATAGAATGAATTAAGGTAAGAATATATGAGTAGATAAATAGATAAAAATGTGGTAGATATACAGACAATGGAATACCACTTTGCCCTCAAAAAGAAGAAACTAATTTGTAACAGCATTATGAACCTGGAAGGAATTGTGCTAGATGGAATAAACCAGACTTATTTATAAAGACGAACACTGTGCATCTCAGTCTCATATATGGAATATAAAAACAGGAACTCACAGAAGTAGAGTGTTCTAAAGAAGCTGCTTGTTTGTTCCCGGCTGCCCAGACCAGAAATAATCACACAGAAACTGTATTAATTACAACACTGCTTGGCCTATTCGCTCATGCATATTTCTAGCTCACTCTTATCTTAAATTAACCCATTTCTATTATTTTATATTTTACCATGAGGCTTGTGGCCTACTGGCAAGGTTCCAGCTTTTGGCTTGCATCTTTCTCCTCTGGTGGCTCCATAGTGTCTTTGTGACTCTGCCTTCTTTCTCCCAGCATTCAGTTTAGTTTTCCCCACCTAGCTCTATTCTGCCCTATCATAGGTCAAGCCAGCTTTTTTATTCATTAACCAATAAAAGCAACACATATACAGAAGAACCCCACACACCAGTAGAGGGTAAAATAGGGGCTGACTAGGCCTGGGTGGGGAAAGAGAGAGGACATTGTTTTGATCAAAGTAGACAAAGTTTCAGTAAAACAGGAAGAATTTATCTGTGCATAATACAGTAACTATAGTTAATACTATTTGTATATTTCAAAGAGTTAAAAAGCAAGGATTTTAAGTGTTCCCAGTACATATATGGCAATGTGTGAGGTGATAAATGATATGTTAAATTAGCCCTGACCATAGATAGTATGATGCATGTATGGATTGAAAGCTTACATCGTTGTCACCAATATACAATTTGCATTTGTCACCTGAAAGTGACACTTAAAAACTACCTTCCTAAACATCAACTGGCAGAAAAAAAATAAACTATTGGTCTTATTTATAAAGCATTGTTTATTCTTGTTTATTGAAAATGTTCCATTTTAAAAGTCTTTAAAATAAAAACAAGTTTAGAAAATCTGAGCTCCTGTAAGAAGGGACATGACAGAGAAGAAACTGAAAGGCCTCTAAGGGCAGCAGTTTAATTACAGAGGAACAGGAACCCATTTATAGAGTATTGTAAACAACACAACTACTGAGACACAGCTGTCAGGTTAACATGGCTTCATTTCCTTTATATTATTTAGTGTGTAAGCGCGGGCAGCCCACTGCACAAGTTTCGTTATCCCAAGTACCAAGGGCCTCTCCTCGGAAGGGCGAAGTCCCCAAACATGCATATGTACACATCCTTTTAGATACCTTTCAATGTCCTAAGCAATCAGCTAAATTATTGGTAATCACTAAAGTTTAAAATGTGCACATGGTTTGCAAACTATTGACTAAACACAGACAAAACACATGTGAACATCTGGATTGCTACTGTTTCATATTTTAAATTTTTACATGAAAGATGTCTCATAGAAATCGCAGGGCTTAGAAACAGGCCAGTCATTCTTAGAAACCCTCACTCACGCTGCCGAAGACGGCTGTGTGTACAAGCATCTGAGGGTGGACTTCAGGAATTCTCCATTTCCTGTGGATGCTATACTGCTGTTCATGTAGCAGGAGATAATGCCCTGTACCATGAAATCATGGAAACTGTGAGAGCCTCCATTCCAGAAAGCAAAGAACTCAACAAGAAATTAGGCCTCGAGTTTGGTTTTGAAACAGCACTTACAGGCATGCACCACACATACATAGAAGACTTTGTTGGCTTTCAGTCTCTCTTTAAAGTGACTTCGCCACCTGGTCAAGTTGCCCTGCCATCTGAGGAGGTGGACAAGTTCTGCTCTACCCCATCCTGTCTCCTTGGACCATTTTGACTTGTGTTGAATTTAGGTGTACAATCTTCTTCTGGGGCTCTCTTCTAAATCTGCTTTCTCATAGTTCAGCTTTCTGGACTACTTACAAAGCCAATGGTTCAGCATTATGCCCAACTTGAGAAAACTAGTTTCAGACAATCAGCTTCACTGCAGAAACCAGGGCTCGATAAGACAGGGTGGAAGGTGTGTACATGGCGTCTTTGTCACCCAGGTTTAGAAAGAGGAAAAGGTTGTAGTATGAGTAGTCAAGGTAAAGTCGCTGCTTGTTGTAGCTGACAAAATAAGCAAAGCGCGCCCGCACTAGTTTACACACCACTGGGTATGGCTGCCTAAAAGCACAGGGGTGGAGTGGGGAGGTAGAAAACTTACGTAGAGGCGGAAGGCTGGGCTGTCAAGCTACGGTGCACTAGGAATAGCTGCTCTGCCCTGCTGCTAAGGGGGGATTGCCGGAAGCAGTTTGCTGATGGACAGTTGGAGTTCCTATCCCACTGATTGAAATGTACACCAGCGTAAAGGGAATGAGGATCCTACACTGTTCTTGGTCTTAACAGACAACGCAGGGCAATGATTGTTAAAGTATGGAAGGGAGCCATGTGACAATCCAGAAAAGTACAGCTGGAGCATTGGGCAAAGGCCTTCACTGTCACCTACTCTAGACGTAGCCTGGGAAGCTTTGCCTTCAGCGAATTAGGTAGTAAAGGACTGTTGGGCATAGCAAAGTATTGGGGCCACTTTATCACCACCCCAGGTTGCTTCCCCTGTTAAAACAAATATCAATCAACTGATAACCAAGTAACAAACACTCAAGCAGAGAGAGAGAGAGAGAGAGAGAGAGAGAGAGAGAGAGAGAGAGAGAGAGAGAGAGAGAGAGAGAGAGGGAGGGAGAGAGGGAGAGGGAGAGAGAAACACAAAGAAAAAGCTGAAGGGCACAGTCAAATTCAGCTGGCTATTTCAATGAGTGCTCAGCTGCACAGTGACGGTTATGGGAGAACTGAGGTCTTGCTGCTGGTTTCAGCTCGAATGCACTCATCGGTTTGCTTCAACAGCTTCCGGACCAGTTTTTCTAGGTCCTTCCTCGACTTCAGTTCTTCTTCTAGGCATTGCTTCATTCTCTTATTCTCCTAGAAGGGAAAGGAGTTGTTGATCCCTGAGCCGAGACAGACTTTCCCATGGCTTCTCCTCCTCCTCCGTCTCTTCTTTCTCCTCCTCTGCCTCCTCCTTCGCCTTCTCCCCCTCTTCCTCCTTCTCCTCCTCCTGATGGCATCCTTCCCTCTGACTACTTATTCTGAGACCAGGCTGTGTCTTGATTTTTCTGCCTATGAGTGAACACCCTCCTACACTCCTCACTTAAATACAAGAGTTCCCTAAGACTGGATCTGCCCTGGTTCCACACTTTTTCACCTAGGGTCACTTCTCTATCAGTGCAAGTGTGTATTAAGGGGCTTCCCAAATATCTCTGGCGCCAGTTTCATCTTCTGAGTACCAAACTTACAGGACGATGCCAGTGTGGCTGGTCGATCTGGAGATTATGAGCCCTTTAACTTACTGTGTTCTAAAGGACACTTAGTATCACCCCCCCCCCCATCAATCCAAACCTCTTCTAGAGCTTCTGAATCTCTAAAAGGATTCCCACTATAGAAAGTCAGACACCCAGGGGCGAAGTTTCTCTAATGTCTCCTCTCTTCACTCCAGCACTGTGCCATCATGTACTGTAAATTCCAGCTCTAGCATGTCTCTTTCCATTTGCTTTACTTCTCACGGCATCATTGTTCCACCTCACTTCAGGACTTTGCCGTGCCCTATCCCAAATTTGCTCAGAACTCCACAAGTGCTCCTGCAGGCTCTAGACTCTCCTCTTCCTTATCCTCCCCCTTGCCACAGGTACCGTCAGTCTCATCGCATAGGTGGAGTGATGGAGCCTAGGACCCCATCATCAGCAAATTCATCAACCACCCAAGACAGCTCTCCTTTCCCTCTTCACACCTCTCCTTCATTGCTCCATTCCTTTGTTGACTTTTCCAGGACAAGATCTTGCTTTGCAGCCCAGGTTAGCAAATCTGCGACCTTCTTGCCTCAACCTTCCTGGTGGCTAGGATTACAGGCAGGTACCCCCACACCTGGGCTTGCTTACATGTTTTTAAGATGTGAGGGAATGAGAAAGTAGTATCTACAAAGGGGAGTCTTGCTGCACATATCAAAGTCACGTGATTAAAGAAATAAAGCCCAACTGATGTAAGTTGGGCTTATATCATATAAGTTCTACCCCAGTACCTTGCTCCTGGACTCTACCTGACACCAGTTCCCAGTGGGTGGCCAAGAAGCCAGAGTGATTCTGCTACCTGAGAAGCTAACTTTAGTGATGCATTACCTGCTTCAGTTCTTTGACCTCATCCTTCAAGGCATACACAGTATCAACAAGGCTCCTAAAACATACAGAGAAAATTCAGAGATGAATGGCTGGTACCGAAGTGCTGATAAATGAGCAAGCCATAACTCTACATATGTACAGCTATGGGTATCAGTGGGGTTTGTAGCTGATGGGGACTATCCCTGCCTGACTGATGTACAGTCTTTCTCTTCATCAGATAAAAGCTCTCGTCACACATGCGCATTTCAACACCATGCTACAGTGCCGTTTCTATACTACGCATTTCCTTCCCCACGCAGCTCCAGCTTGAGTGGCCAGAAAACAACAGGTAACAGCCATAAAATTTATCTTTTTTTTTCAATTTGAGGGTATAACTGACAAATAAAAACTGTACACATTTAAAGTATACAACATGATGCTTTGAGGAGTTTGTCTTATGAAATGTTGCCCCAAATGAAGCTATTAACATGGCCCTCACCAGATGTGGTTGTGTCTACTGTTTGTGGTGTGTCTTTTGAGAGCACTGGAGATCTATGTTCTTAGTCAATGTTAAGAATAAAAGGCATTATTGTCAACTTTAGTCATTAGGCTGCATATTTATTCGATAGACTAAAACCTACTTCTCATCTTATATAATTAAACTTTGTAGGTTTCTTTTACGCACATCACCTATTTCCCCCCCCCCCCACCAAGCCTCTGGAAACCATTGCTCCACTCTCTGATCCCGTGAGTTCAACTTTTTAAGATTCCCATCCTAAGGTTTGATGGCTGTCGCTTTACAGTAGGAGCAAATAGTACTTACTATATAACGAGTGGGATCAGAAAACCCTGGGTGCGCTGCGATAGCCATGTTATGGTATTATCCTTCCCGTTTCACTAACCCCACATGACAGAGACTCAGGACATTAAAAATAACAAAGTTTTAAAATGATAAAGTTTCCTGGATAGCCGTGGGAATTTTTTTTACCTCCAACTGTTTCTCATTAAGGAATTTAAAGATCTAGGTTTTAGATGAGGGTGTTTTACATTTAACTTTCATTGTTGATGTATGTGTTCACGTGCATGTGAATGCAGACCCTCAAGGAGGACAGAAGAGGAAACGAGTTTCCCCGGAGCTGGAGTCCCAAGCAGTTGTGAGCTGCTCAGCATGGGCCTTGGGAACTAAACTGGACCCTCCTAAAGATCAGTCAGTGCTCATAACTGCTGAGCCGTCTCTCCAGGCCCTAGTTTTGATCCTGCCTCTTACTATTACTCTGCTCTTATATAATCAGTTTCCTTCTCATTTCGTCTTAGCCATTGCTTTCTTTACATGTAAAATGGAGACAGTACTACCTTCCTTGAAGCCTTCACCAGGCTATGATGATTACTGTATCAACAATGATGTTCTTTTTTTTTGTTGTTTTGTTTTGTTTTGTTTTTGAGACAGGGTTTCTCTGTGGTTTTGGAGCCTGTCCTGGAACTAGCTCTTGTAGACCAGGCTGGTCTCGAACTCCCAGAGATCCGCCTGCCTCTGCCTCCCAAGTGCTGGGATTAAAGGCGTGCGCCACCACCGCCCGGCAACAATGATGTTCTTAATAACAATAATTAGTAATTAGTATACCTGCTATTAATTTTTGAGTGCCAACCTTTATAACTACTTTATTTGATTACTCGACAGCTCTGAAAATATTTTACAGAACAAATGTGGAGAGCTGGAAGAACTGGCCCAGGACGACACTGGCGATACATAGCAAACAGAGCAGAGCTGGGACTTTGGTCTGTTGTCTTGAACCCAAGCGCTTTACCTGTACAGCATATGTGAAAACCCATCCACAATGGCAAGCACTGGGAGAGGTGCAGCCAATGCAAATTCAGCCCTGACCTCACAAATGACTCAAGCATACAGGAGGGAGTTCTTGGCCACTTCGTGCTTCTTAATGAGCTGGGAGGTATTTAAGCTGACCGCACCTCCATGTAAGTCACACTCATAATTGGGAAAGGAGGGCCGTAGGCATAGTTCCCGAGAACCTTATTTTTTTTTTCATCTTTGCAAGTGATGCCTTCTTCACCAGATTGTTTTAGGACTTTACAAGAGATCAGCTGTGAGAAACGTGGCCCCTGACTGGAAAGGTGTGAGCAGCAATGCTTTGGGCAGGAGGATGCCAGCTAAGGCCTTCCTGGGTACCTCCAGATACACCATGTGGATTGGAGATCTCCAGTACTGGGAAGCTGCTTACTCCACAGGGAAGCAGGAGGCTTCTAGACCTCCATTTCTGTTGCCTTTCCTCCTGCCCTCTTGAGGCTCCCAACTGTATGCTCAGCAGAGAAGGCCCTTTTTGTGGAGAGAGAGGAAGAGAAGGATGGGGACAAGAAGGAGAGGAGGAGTAAGAAGAAGAAGGAAGAGGGAAGAGAAAGAAGGGCACTTTGAGGAAGGATCTGTGTGCTGGCTAGTTTTATGTCAACTTGGCACAGCTTGGAAGAGGAAGCTTCAATTGAGGAAATGCCCCCAACTAGATTGGCCTGTGGGTAAGTCTGTAGGGCATTTTTGTAAATTAGTGAGTGATGTGGAAAGGCCTAGCTCATTGTGGGTGATGCCATCCCTGGGCTGGTGGTCCTGAGTTCTATAAGAAAGCAGGCTGAGCAAGCTATGAGGAGCAAGCCAGTAAGCATCACCCCTCCATGGCCTCTGCATCGGCTCCTGCCTCCAGGATGTTTGAATTCCTGTCCTGATTTCCCTCAGTGCTGGAATTTGACCCGAGACTTGTAAGCTTAACTGAGCACTGTTCTTGCTGCAGCTGTTCATGGTTACGGTGTTTGATCATAGCAATAGAAGCCCTAAGACAGCCTACCAGACCTACTTGCAGGCCCCAGATATGTCAAGCAAGGGATCACTTTCTCTACTCACTTTTCTTCGATGATGGTCTGCCCGTTACTTCTGGTTTCTTCAATAATGAGTTTCTCTTCCTCAGCGAGTAGCACTTGTGGGACAGAATCTTTCCGAGTGCCTGGAAGTGACGATGCACAGAGCGGGGTGGGGAGTGGTTAGCCAAGGCTGCCGTAGTTCTTTCCCCTGCTGCTGCAGCGGCTTTCTTCAGACCCCTGCTCTCAGAAGGCAGTCAAGCCACTCTTCAATTTTCCTGATAGGGAAAACTCTAACTGGCCAAATGATGTCACATATTCTTCAGGAAGGGGGACTGATGTACTAAGACCTCCCCAGAGTAAAGAAGTGACCACTGGTCACCCCATCTCTGCATTCCTCCAGGAGCCGCACACCACGTCCCATGATCAGTGAGGGAGTCTTTACTTCAGTAAAGACTGGGCCGAGAGTAGCGCTACTCTGGGCTACGACACGCTGAAAGGGCTTCCGAAGCAGCATTCGCTCCTTCTGGAGCCCTCTAGGGAAATGCAGAATGGCAGTAAGCTATTCTTGACTGTGGGTAGAGCGGACCTGGGAGATCATCATATCAGCAACAAAACTCAGGTCTCTTCATTGCTCTCTGCCCACACTTTCTCTACCGCCTTGGGCAGAAGATGGGACGGGTAGTTTCTCAGTCTAGAGCCTGCCTCTCTGAGCTCAAGAACTTAATCTTTGGTCTGCCTGGGTCACTGGTGTGTTCTGTTTTAGAACAACATCCTTTGGAGGTGCATGCATTCACTGTTTCTATTTGATAACCCCCGTCTTCCCAGAGGTGAGATGACTCCACGTTCAGTGAATAGCTCTTCGCAAGTGTTTAAATAGTATGCAGAAGACAAATGGATACGGAAAGTCAAGATGAGTTGGTTCTAGGGAAACAGGACATTTGACTGGGGTGAAATGGAGGGCCACGGTGATGCTAACATTGGCTACATCTGAATGTCAAGCATGGCATTAGATACTTCCCATAAGTACAAGGGAGAGTAAGGAGGAGGAACAAAACTGTGTATCTTTAGGTTGGCTCACACGCCTGAGCTTTCACCTCTAAGTACTTGGATGGACTCTACATCTAGGAAAACCAGTGGCCCAGAGGTGAGGTAAGGCTGGATTTCCTTTGAGGAATGCTCCTCTGTTGTCGCCTCATCCCCGCCTTTACCCTAGCTTCCACAATAAAAACTTCTCTCTTTCATCTCCCAGCTCATCAAAACTTGCTATTAAGAACTGAGCATGTCAGAAACCACAGCCAGATTACTGTCCCTGCTCGTGGTGAAATGTATTGATTTCCACATCAAATGCTCTCCTCTTGTGACAGCTGGTGAGATGTGCTCCCTTCAAAGAGTGTGTCAAGGCAGTCTCCTAAGAAAGCCCTCTCATATCAAGTAAGCAGCTGGTCAGTAGCTGTGAAAAATAAAGCACTCTTGGATATTTGGTCCTGATGCAAATATGAGAAACTTTCTAAAGGGTGTCCTATATCTATAGTCTATGGGACTTGGACTGGAAGAGACACAAGGACTCGCCAGAAGGTAGCATCTAGCTCTCAGGGTATCACCTGAAAACTGGAAGAAAACGTATTCACCTAACAGCTCCTTGAGACACTTTAGACATTTTGAAGAGCCTCAGGTGTGCAACTGCATTTCCAGATTTTCAGAGAAGCTTTGAAACCCAAGTCTGGTGAAGCATCCTTCCCTTCAATACATAGCTGATGAAAGATAGTATTTTGACTTCCTTTCCAATTCTGCCTATAAGATGAGATTAGCATCAGTTCGCAGACACAGGAACTCTCTGGGGTCTTTAATTCCTAACTAGTGCTGGCGAAGGTATCTGGGTAGATCAAAAGAGAGTGACTTTTTTAAAAGTCGTTTTCATTTCTCTCACCTCCAGCTTTTTTCCTCTTACATCTCTCCGTGTCTCTGGGTGAAAAGCACCAGTGCGTAAACAAAGCCCCAGTAGCTAAAAGCAGCTTATCTGGAAGATTAGCCCTGCGCCTCTGCTCTGCCCTGAGCCACATGCTTTTTCCACACCCTACAACCGAGCTGCACGGAGGCTCTTTTATGCCCCCTTAGAGACAGTGAACAGCAAAGAACAAACCCCGTTCATACGTGAAAGCAGTGTGGGGAATTCTACTGGAACCATCATTACCTTGTTGAAAACTGGCGCTGGTGCAGTAGGCTTCAATCACTTTAAGAATCTGAGCGTCCTCTTCCAGAGCAGCCGTACCTGTCAAATTGAATCAGTAATGACTTCTCACAGATATATGACCCCGGACACTCAAAATGATGCTGTGTCCATCACTGCCAAGGACTCGCAATGTTTCTGAAAGGCAGGCAAACATCTGTTCAAGCCTCCCGGGACAAAAGAGTGATACCACTAGTAACTCTGAGAACTCAGGGGTCAGTAGTCAGGAGCAGAGGCTACTCCTGAAGTTCAGAACTCTAAATTAGTGGGGGTTCTATCAGTCATCTCTTGAAGGCTAAAATTACAGCACTGGGGCTCGGGGTTGGCTTTAGCGCTCATCCAGTATACCAAAGCCATCGTGGCGACTACATTTCAAGGCTTGCCTTCTTTAAGAGCTTTGCCCTATTAACCCCACTCATCTTCTCAACCAGCCAGTGTATCATTAATTCTCCCCCCCATCTCAGTCTTTAAATGCTCAGATGGCAATGCTCTGCTAATGAGGTTAGTTGTGGATAGGGCTGGGGTTGCAGGAATTAGAGTTCAGCAAAGATTTACTTTTAATCTGACATTATATTATTTATAATACATTATATTATTATATTATGACAGGGTCTCATGTAACCCAGGCTGAGAATAAACGTGAACTTCTGATGCTCCTACCTTCACCTCCCAAGTGGGGTTTACAGGCACATGCCGCCCGTGCCTGGCTTATGTGGCACTCTGTGCTTGCAACGCAAGTACTCTGTAAACTGAACTATGCCCCTAGCCACAGCAAAGATTGATCCAGGCTAGACTTGCAGCTGGTACATGCAGTGCTGCTGCATCACTGACTCCTTGTTCACAATTTTAGAGCCAAATACAGGCATATCACTTGACTGACTTTATCGACTCTCTAGATAAAGCACCTTTTCTGACTGTTAGCAGACTGACTCCTGGGTCAACTGAGAACATCCCTGAACACTAGACTGCCAGAAGGATTTCTGTCCTCCAGTCCATTTAGTTTATTTGTTCAGAAAATATCTCAGGCATCAGAAACTTAAAGGGAAAAAATATGTTCATAGCAAATGGGCCCCATTGGGGAGCCTAAACCAGGTGGAGTGAAGTGTCCTGCGGCAGGAAAACCGTAATGTCTGTCAGAGTCATCTGGAAGGGCAGCGGGGGACAGCTTATTCAGAAGTCTTAGAAGTAACCACATTTTCTGTATATTTTTATAACAGCTGATGCCAAGAACAAACTTCTCTAATATTTTGCTTTTTAAAAATTCTCATGTTTGTTTGCGCATAAATAACTTGGCAAACGTATGGAACACATACTTTTCCTAATCACGTAGTCTTCCTCAGAGGCTTTTCTCTCTGTCTTTCTTTTGTGAAGAAACTTCTTCATTGTCTTGGGGCTCTTACTAGATTCCTGTAAGGATAACGGTTTCTCTGTGAATTAACATTCTCTCCCAAATAGAAATGAAAATAGAGCCAATAAAATGAGTCCGAATGCATCTCTCATCGCGATAGCATCCATTAGGAAAGTGTCAGAATTTTAGATTACACACACTAAAAATGGCTTCAATAAACTTGAAAAGGTTCAACAAAGCACAGGCAATCACATTCCACTCTCAGTTGCCATAGGAATGAGAATAAGAATGAAGAAGGATGCAGATTGTGCAGGAGGGTCAGTGCCTTTAGGGTACCATCTGCAGCAAGAGTAATGGAATTTCAACCCCAGAAGAGTACCAGCATTCCTAACTTGGTTGATGTTCCCCATGGATGATTTGAAGATGTAACTTCTGTCAGAACATGTGTCTCTGTTCTAAGAGTTTAAAACTATTTGAATAAGTTTTGCTTAACGCAGTCCAACAAAGAAAACTAGAATTCCTGTCAGTTGAATGGGAAAATTAAGGTGGAGAGTCTACATTATTCTCTCAGAGAGGAGAATTTCATGAAGGATTTTCTGACAAGTAACTTTGGATTATATACAGCCAAAGCCACACTTTTAATTAGTACCCAGTGGAGATGAAAACCAGTGAGTCTGGGTTTTGTCATATGAATAACTAGTAATTAAAAAACAGATGAATGTTAATATGAAAGTAAACAGATTGGACTCTTACAGCCTTACACTTCGAATCCCAAGGTATTATCCTGAAATTACATGTTGCCCATCATCTATGTATGTATGAATATATCTATCTGATACAGGAGTAATAATTAGTACTTTAAAATATACAAAACAAATAATTTAATTGCCTTCACTTAGCCACAGTGGTCCACTTAGACTTGAAAAGAGACAAACATGAAAAACTACACGTGCTTTTAAAAAAAGGAGGAAAAGCCAGCATTAAAAACATAGGAAAATGAGCATTTTAAAGGCATGATATATAAAGTAACATTTTGCACGTATCAAACACAAGCCTGCTTTTGAAGAAAGTACTTACATGTCAGAATGCATCTTCACATTTTAGCCAATTATAGCAAGGGACAAAACAAGCATAAAGGAAAGCTTCATTCATCAAAGTTTACAGCACAACAACATTACGATGTCACTGTTCTACCCTTACCTTTAAGATATAAGACATCCTCTAAAATGAATATGTAAAGAAAGAGAAGATGAGCGTGAGAGGTCGATGGTTATAATGACCAAATCCATTTATCAATAATTCTAAAACAACATTTGAAATGTTAGTGTTATCATAAATTACATGGAGAGAATATCACCACAATTCCCACATTAGTTTCAGATGCAATATCCTCATGCAAAAGTCCAAAGAATCCAGTTCTGTGCAGAATTACAAATGCCGGAAAATCACCGAAATGCACAGTACATAGCAAGAATATATTAATAACTCTCTTTCCCCAGCAGAAACATAGTGATCATGCCTTAGTTTTAATGTATTAGTTATGTGAAGGATTAAGCCAACTTTACCCTTCAGAGCTCACCTTGGTATGAATTTAGTAACTGACAGTTGCAACATGTCCATTATTAAAAAGGGGAATAGGTTACTATGAAGTGACATCCTGGTTTAAGTGATCAAAGAGAGATGAATGGTTGCAGGTCAGTTTCAAAGCAAACCTGTGAAACCACTTCCTGCCCAAATTCTGAAGTTACTTTTTTTAAAAAAAAAAAATGCTCCAGTCATGCCTCCTGTCAGCCAGTTGAAAGGGTTAAAAAAAATCCTCCAGTGTCTATATATTGTTGTTTTATCGCTCTGAGAAATGGAGGCAACAATTAATTGGAGCAGAAGCATGGTTGCTCAAAGCAAAAAACACTCCAAACTGAGCAGTCTCCAAGATCAAAACACAAGGGACAGAGAATTGTAACTGTCAGCAACTACGCTTCATACAACAAGACCTTAGGAGCAGTTATTAATAAATGAGCATGTTCTCTGAAATAAGAAATAATTAGAAATAAGTAAGGGGGAACCTCACTCGGTGGAAAAGGTAACACTTGTGTAGTTCTGGGAGCTAGAGACTACCGCGCCTTGACTGCCCTTCTAGAGCAAAGGACCAGACAGACACCCTGGTCATGGTAGATCTTGGCAGCACACGAGGCAAATATCAGATGCCCTGTGAGGGAGGCTGAAACTGAGAAGCCTCTCTATAAAAAGACATTCCTCTAATCACATTCTTCTCTTCTTCTCACTACAGCAGACACTGCTTTCTTAGTTGAGACACATGGCTTGGTCTCATGACATTTTACTGACTGGGTTTCATTGAACAACATGCTACGAGTGCAGAACTGGGTGTTTGGTTGGAAAAGCAGCTCTCAATGAAGTGTTTCTGGTTTGAGACGTGTGTACATAGTTAACTAATCTAAAGAATTATTGTCACCATGTGGAGAGACAACCGAGGAACTTAAGAAATAGACTAGAGAAACATTTGAACTGCTCAGTTCCATCAATATCTGTAGATGGAGAACAGGGAAATGGAAAATTAAGAAACAATCACTGAATCTAGCAATTCAAGACTGATGTATATATATATATATATATATATATATATATATATATATATACACATGTGTATGTGTATATATATCAATATATCCTATCATAAATTCTAGAATATTCTCTCTGAACTATTTGCGATAAGCTCTAAAATTAGCTTGTCAGAAGCATTTTATATCATATGTAGCAAAATTACCTCTTTATAACCTAGTGCTGCTGATGGTCTAAGTGGAGGTGCAGGTCGTAGGCAACTTAAACTCCACGGTTTTATAATTTGAGGAGGCTCCAAGGGTCCTCGGGGCTGTCCAGTAGAGCTAAAAGACTGGGAAAATGTCTCATGAGATGCTGGCAATCTGCCATCTGAACCCGACCTGGTACCACGCAGTGAGAGAATGGCAATAGCTCCATTGGATCAGCAAAGCCCGACACAAAGGGGGAAGACGGAATAGTCAAATTGTCCAGTCGGAAAACTTAACAGTTTCTAAACAACATTAGAAATGGGCTTGACGTCCCATGATCCTGTCCTCTCTTTTCTGCAATTCCATTTACGGCAGAAATGTTTCCTCTATAAGGGAGGAAAGTGGGACAACAGAAACCATTCGAGTTTCAGTGATGTGTTTGGCACTCAATTAGATTCTTAAGTGGGCTCTTTCATCAGAGTAGACAACAACAGGCTCAGAGAAGCGAAGCGACTGGCTAGAAGATGGCAAAGACAAGATTTGAACCCAGACTTGATGCCAAAGCCTATGTTCCACCACCACAACACACAGCACTCAGAATAGGGATATTGGCATTACAAGGTGGAGCGTTAACAGACAACTGAGGAGAGCTTCCATTTAACCCAGCAAGTACAGTAAAATCTCATTAACTCCAACTCCACAGATTCTAGATTTCCGAGAACTCAGCTGTCAATGCTGAGTGTTTACCTTTCATGCAGGTTACTGAGCAGATGTGAAAGTGTGCGCGAGATTACATGAAGATTTTAGGCATTCAGAGAGGTGAACTACTTGCTTCGGCATGGCACGTGATTAAGGCGAGTTATGAAACAAATAAATCCTGTTTATCATTAAATCCTCTTAGAAGGTCCTCTGGTGGGAGACACTTGACTAGCGGTTAGCTGAGTACCTAAGACTGCTGCTGGCCAAAATCACACATATTTAACTGAAATACTTTGTTAATTTCAATGGGCCTCACAATGATAAGAAATCAGAATTAGTGAGGTTTAACTGTACTTCAAAATCTACAGAGACCACCCAAAGTCAAAGGGCATGCTCGCTGCTGAGTTTTAGAAGGCTTTAGCAGGCAATGTCCGACAAAACTTGAATAATAATCCCTAATACTTCAATAGTCCCACTACTTTGCTCATCCCAGTGCTTGACGAGTCCCAGGGAACTACTTACAGAATGCCCACTACAGGATGATGACGAGGTCTTAGACAATGAGCTGGAAGAGGCTGGTCCTCTGGTCAGTCTGTTCAGCTGCTCCAGCCATTCCTGGAAGTCCTGGCTATTGTTGCAATAGACCACAGTTCTCTCTATCATGTTACCTGGATCACCCAAGTATGAACATTTAGAAACCAAACACAAGGTTGTGTCTTACTCACAAGTGTACTTCAGTTGGGCATCTACTTTCAGAGTCTTCCTTTCTATGAAATAACCCTTTCAAACTTCAGTATTCGGAACAGAGGAGTTGTAAATATGGCAAATAAAAAAATTCATTTTTATTTCTAAAACCGTCCTGGATTTCTGCCACTTTACAGAATCTTAGACGCAGCATAAAACCTCACAACAAACACACTTGCAATCTAAAACCGGAAGTGCACTGACTGGCCATCTAGTCCATAGCCTAGACTACGACTATCACACTGGTTTTCCCAGTGTCCAAGATAGAACAACACGTAGCTGAAACCAGTTAAAAAATAATACCAAATTATAGGCTCCTCAGTGCTGAATACAGGGTTTGATAAGGTCTAGGGACATTAACACTGTCTTCCCCACTGTGACATCCACGTACAAGTAAATCACAGAGGCCTGGCAAAGGGAACAATAGCCTAAAATGTCAGAGAGAATTTGAATATTGGGTTTAATTTGTATAGAAAGTTTCATGGCTATTTGGAACACAACCACACCTTGCCAGCTTATTGGCTGATAAGATTGAAAACAAAAGTCCACCCTTTGGCTTCTTGGCCACCATGGACCACATGACAGAGAAGGAGAAGATCGGTCCATTTTGTTATTCTCCAGTTCTCACAAGTAGCTTTGATACAAGAAAAGATGGAAAGTAATGGCAAAGCCGAGGCTATGAAATGACAAGAAGCTTCATTGTTTCCTTAGTCTACTCTAGTTGTCCTGGGGAGTGGAAAGGGTTTGCCATATCCCTGTCAAACCTGATTAGGGGCTATACAGGAGAAAAGAATAGCATTTATTTGTTTAAACTCCACTTGCTTCCAAAAAGGATCTGAAGTAGCTACATGAAAAGGAGAAAATGACATACCTGTGATTTCAAATATGCAGTCATTCCCTTCAATTTCATCTACTCTATTCACCACCATCCCTGCTACCGGTATTTTTCCCTAGCAGAAGAAAGAATATTCTTATTAATTCTGTGACTGTACATATTTCTCTCATACTTTTGATCTTCCCAGAAACCACATGGCTAGACATATTTCACTAGTCTGACAATAGAAAATGCTGCCCTAGTCTAGATTTCAATTAGAAAAGAAAGCAAGGGAGAAGTATGTGTTTGGCTAATACACCCTAAATCCTAAGCTCACGATTTCAAACAGTTTGCTTTCGACCATATTTTTATATGAACTGAAAAGCAAAGGCCCACATGTTATGAAAGGGAGTAATGGCCAGGACCATATATAACAGAGAATCACAGCATAATGGTCTACATTTTGGGAACAGCCTGAGGGAGGTTTCATCCCCTAAGGCATTTAAGGACCAGCTTCTTACAAGTCCAAATAATATAATATGTCTACAATATGACAATCACAGGATCAAGTCCCAGCTTTGTGGCATTCAGCAGTAACCATTTGGGTCTGTAAACGGTTGTTACTAATTTATCCAATCACAGATTTAGATTTCTATTTACACAACTGGAAACTTAGCTCATAGGCGGAGCAGCAGATAGCCGGGACAAGATTATGTGATGACAAAGGTCTTTGATCTCAAGGACATCTGTTGTCACAAGCAGCTTCATTATGGAAGGTTTCGAACATTTTCCCTTTGCCGGCTTGAGCTCCAAATGCCATGGTGCCTATATCACGTCTGAGGGGAAGCCTGTTTGCATCTGGCCTCTGCTCATTGCTTTCATTCGGAGCTACTCACCTGATAGATAAAGCCACTCATCCGAGGACTTGCAGACAACATTATCAAGACATTTGAAAACAGCATAAAATATCGCTCTTCTTTTTCCTGAAGTAGAATAAAAATCATGAACAGGAAATCATTGAACCGTTTTTGTTAGGACCTCCCGAAAGCACTGCTTCAAAACTCAGGCCTTACCAGAGATCCACAGACAAGCGCTAAGCTGAGCTCTAAGAGTCTTGCGGAAGAAAGGGAGGAGGGATTGTACCAGCCAGGGGAGTCAAGGTGGGGGAACCCACAGAGACATCTGACCTGAGCTCCTGGCAGCTCATGGATGCTGGACCAAAAGTCATGGAGCCTACACGGGACCGACCTAGGCTCTCTGCATGTGTGTGACAATCGTGTAGCTTGGTCTCTTAGGAAGGCTTCTAACAGTGAGAGCAGGACCTCTTCCTGGCACTTAGTTGGCTTTTGGTAGCCTGTTCCCCATGCTGGATTACCTGGCCCCGCCTCCATGTAAGGGAAGTAGCTCAGTCCCGCCTCAACTAGATGTGCCAGGCCTTGTGCAAGCCCATGGGAGGCCTGGCCCTCTCTGAATGGAGGTGGAGGAGGAGTGGATGGGAGCTGTGTATGGGGAGAGGAAGGGGACAGGAGAGAAGGAGGGAGGAGAAACTGGTTGGTGTGTAAAATAAATAAAAAAAAGTTATTGAAATAAAAAAATACAGGCCTTACATAGTCATTGACCTGAGCATTGGCAGTGGATTATAAAACAATAAAAAGATAAAACTCAAAAGTGCCAAAAAAGTATGTACGTTATTCCCGGAGTGTGTGAGGGTCAGAACCCACACAGATTCTGGAACAGTATGATTGTTAGTTCCGGACACAAAGTAACTCTGTCTCAAAGTTCCCTTAACTAAAATATAACTTTACTTCGAATAGTAGCTAAGTGAAGCTGCTTTCAGCAGATAATCCAAATCCAAGTTATTAGTGTGTCTTCTATCTTAAACTTTTGTCAATTCTTCCTGACAAGCATACTCGAAGTCCTTTCTAGGGCCAGTGGGCTGGTGCTATCACGACTCATCTGACAGCAGGTCTGGTGGATGGTTTGAAGACATGAGCTTAATTCCCAGGACCCATGTGGCAGAAGGAGAGAATCAACCCCTCCCAGTGTCTTCTGCCCGATGCACACATGTGCATACATGATAAACAAACCAACGGATAAACTGCTTATTAGTGAAAAGAAACTCTCTCTTCTAGCTCTTTTAAGATTATTATAATGCATTATTGTCAACTACAGGTTTTGATTGCACTAAATTAAACTTAACACATAGGGCCGCTCTGATCCCCTTAACAGAGTCAAAATTAATAGATACAAAAAGTCCATCTTGAGGCAGAGACAAGTGTAACTCTGTGAGTTTAAGGTCAGCCTGGTCTGCAGAGCTAGTTCTATGGCAACCAAGGCTACACAAAGAAAATCCTGTCTTTAACCCCCCCCCAAAAAACCCATTTGACGTAATTATTCTCACAGCTATCTCCTCAATCTCCTTCCCACTTGAATAGAGTGAACCTTTAGAACCTTTAGAACTGTTAGAACAACTCTCCCATCTTTCTCTTGCCTCATTTCCCCTCCACAGACATTGCGCTTCTTCAGCAGCCTTTCCTGTTTCACTAGTTCCTCCTCTTTTGCCTTTAACATATGTTCATCGCCGTCTTAAGGCCCCTGCTCACCCCATGTGGCTCTTCATTCATAATATCTCATTTCTTGACATTTTTATTGCCAAATTACTTGCTGCCCTCATTTTCTCTCCATTGATTCCTCGCTAACTGCACCCCCCCCCCAGCTTTCTCAAACTCATCAATAACTGCCTTCTAGCAAAATCCGACGGCTTCTTTTTGTCCTCATACTCCTTGACCTCTGAACCTTCCAGAACACTAAGCTTGCTGGCCACTTTCAATTACTCCTCCAGGAATTTCAGTGACACTACAATCCCCAGTTCTTTTCTATTCTCCTATTTGTATCCCTACAGAGTCCCACAATGCTCCCTGCTCCTTTCACCCAAGGATTTTATCCCAAAGATATGAATGACTAATAGTTACCCTCACTGCATTAATCTTCCCCAGGGAATCTGCATTTTTAATGAGATTGCTTACCAACCCACAGTAATGTATCTTTCAGAGAGTGTAGGAAGGTGTTTATGGAGAGGGGAGACAGTGCTAACATCCAATAAATCATACCAGGTGACAAGATATGTCTTTCCTACCCTGGCCTCTTCCTAAAAGAAATAATTCATCTTCAACCTCTGTGCTTCTCTTTGGATATGTACTTTCTAGAAAGGTACATTTGTCAGAGAGTCTAAAAATCTGTCCTGAATGTGGACCTCCCACCTACATTCCCATAGTGCATGAAAAGCTGCTCACAGGGCATCTCCATGCAGATAGATACCGAGGGTCTTGTGAAAGTCAGCAGGTCTAAATTGTGGCTGCCATCTTCTGCATCCCATAAGCCACCCTTCTTGGTTGATATTGCCATCTAAATGTGCCTCAAAGTTACCCTATGTTTTCTATTCCCTCTGCCTCTACCCCAGTTGCCCTTGACGGAAGAACAAATAAAGGAAAGGAAAGTACGAGAGAAGCAATGCCGAGGGCTGACCTCACAGGTTCCGTACTGCACCATCACTTGCGACATGAAGATCACATTCCCCAGGCTCTTAATATCGTCTCCTTCCCATGCCTGAATAGGTTCCGAAAGGATCTGCAATTCCAGTTGTTTTCTCTTTCTCAGGTCTTGGCACTGCCCCTACAGATGCAAAAGTGATTCTGGTAAGACAGATGGGGAAAGTTCCCAGACCCAAAGCAAGTTCAAAATAAGGTACGTTTTTTGACTCCTTGAAGCCCTTTATCCCTTACCCTGAATTCTATGACCATCCGTGCTCTTGCCAGACAAGCAAATACACTACACAGCTTTGAACCTCTCAATGCTATAGAGAGAAAGGAGAGCTTCTATTTTGCCAAGGAATCAAGATCGAGCGGTAAGAAGGGGCTTATTGCTCCCTCCCCGTGAAGAGTCTGGAGAGTTAAGGAGCAGAGTCCCATCAAGTAGAGTGAAGACAGCAACCAGTCCTTTGCTAGCATGGGCAAGTAGGGCTGTAATTACTACATAATTTATATGATCTATGCTCACTCTCTAACAAGGTATCAACTTGATGATAAGAAAAATGGAGAGAAAGTACTCTCGGAGTTTTAAAAACAGGGAATGGCAAGAAGAATTTTATTTATGTCACAGCATATCTGAGTTTATCATGAAACACATGCACTGTCCAGACTTTGTTTAGGGAGCAACAGTGCCTTGCAAAACACTAAGCTGATTTTTATTCCTAAAGGGATTGGGGGAAACAGATCCAAGTGGATTTCATGATGACTAAATTGGAAATTCAAATCAGGAAACTGTCTGCCAATACTATGTGGGACACGAAATATATGGAGGGATATAAAACCTGTTTCAGAAGAGTAAAGCTATCTTAGAGTAATTTAGCAGTACTCATTCCAAAACGAATAACTGAAGTCTAAGCAAATGGTTCATTATGCTATTTTGTCCACATGAATGTATAATACTTTTTGGAAAAAAAAATCTGTTGCATCATTTAACTAAGACTTTAAGGAATAAATACATTATACAGATTTTAGGCATATGTATTTGCAGTAAACATATGACCACGATCAAAGCAAGTTTTACAACACAAGAAGCACGTTTGCTTTTTGTTGTTAGGGGGGCGTATTTTAGTCTCCTTTGTTCAGACAGGGTTTCGTGCAACCCAGGCTGGCCTCAAACTCACTCTGTAACTGAGGCTCTGACTGTGAACTGGACCCTCTGGTCTTCTGTGTTCATGTACGAAGAATGTACCAAACAGATACAAGTTGCAACAAGTGCCGCGCCACCCATGAGCTTGAGTGAACTGTTCTACTGAGCTGAGCCATGTAAGACTGTAGGTATTTTTTACTTCTTTTGCCTGACAACAGGTGCAAATTTATCCCAAGGCCTCGCCTGATCTTCAGCTTTCCCTTGAAGCGCTGGCACCTCAGTTATTTACCTTTCAGAAGCAATAAAAGTGAAGTGCCAAGGAGGGCTATGCAGTCACCTTCTAGCAAGGATCAAAAGCTAAACATTGGTCCAAATCCCACAGAAGGCTTTAGAAATGTCAAATATATCTAAATTTAACACATTGCTCAAAATAAAGGTTTTTTTTTTCCCTTCTGAAATGGCATCAAAGGTTTTACATCAGTGGGTTCAAGGAGACAGGCTAACCTTGATTCTCAAGATGCAAGATGATAGCTACCTCGGGTAGCAATCTATACTAAGCAATTACATTTTAGTACATTGTGTTTTTTTCTTTTAGGAAGGATTCCTTTTTTCATATGCAAAGAACGAATTCACATATTTTGGCATAAACAGTGAAATCCAGTATTGATGCCAATCAGAGAATGACAAGTTATACATACCTAAGGTGAGCAATGGGGGTAAAGATAAAGAAAAAAAAGGAAACCCCCCACCTACACATCAATGCTTAATGTGGCCAAGCCTTTCAAATGTGATTGCTTTATACCCTCAGTCTGGCAGCCTTTCATAGGTAAGCATGATTTGCAGAGAACAAAACCAAATGTAACAATCACGGAACTACTGTCCTGAGAGCTTATTGGTTCCATCCAGAGGACCTCTGCTGAAAGAAAGAACTGTTACACACAGAACATTCTTTCAGCAACAAAGTATACAAATGGAGAATGACATTCTGAGAGTGTCACTTACCATGAGTGCTTTGAATGCTATGATTGCTTTCAGAATGTCTTGATGGTCCGGATGAGTGTCCTATCAAAGGAATACATTGAAAAACAATATCAGCATATGCACATATGTATGTAACAACGCTAATGAAAAAAGAGGCCACGAGTGAAAGAGAACTAGAAGGGGTATGCGGGAGGGTTTGGAGGGAGGAGGGAAAGAGGAAATGATGTAATTATATCATAATCTCAAAAATAAAAGAAGTAATTAAAAATAAATAATAAAAACAGAATTAGAGGAGGCTGGATGCTGCCCTGGATGAGGTGGGATGGGCATATGGCCACAAAAGGACAAAAAGGCAGAAGTGTGTATGCGTGCACGTGTGTGTGTGTGTGTGTGTGTGTGATGGAATTGTCTTATATCTTCACTATGGTGCTGATTGATTACATGAATCCACACCTGTATTAAAATTCATGAAACTATGAACCAAAAGAATTTTTATTTATTTTTATATTTTAAGATTATTTTATTTTTAATTATGTGTGCATATGAGGTAGAGAGAGAGAGAGAGAAAGAGAGAGAGAGAAAGAGAGAGAGAGAGAGAGTATACGCATGTGAGTGTAGGTGGTAGAGGAGGCCAGAGGCTTTGGATTCCTCTGGAGCTCACTGGAGTGACAGGCATTTGTGAGCTGGCTGACTTGGGTGCCGGGATCTGAACTAGGATTTACTCTTAACTGCTGAGCTATCTCTCCAGCCCCCGGAAAATTTCTTAATCGCCTAATTACTGGAAGTACTGAGATCCTAAATTCTGGTATTTTTTTTAATTCTTAACTTATCATATTATACAACTGACTATTTTGCATATAACCTTTGAGTTTACTATTATCTTTTCTTTTTAATTAACAAGAAAAATTATGAATATTTATTGTAGATAATGTTTTAATGTATTCATACACATATATACATACACCTTGTAGAGCAGCAGTGTTTAGCCAAGCACAATAGATTTTAAGATAGTTTATAATGCACCATATATTTAGTAACAGCATAATAGGTATCATTATTGAGGTAAGATTTCTCATTCCCATAACCAAGAAATAATGGGCTTCACAGTTTGTTTTGTGTGCTTTTATTTGGTTAGTTTTGTGGTTTTGTTTTGTTCTTTTTGGGTGTTGCTGTATTTTGTTTTCTAGGTTTGGGGGACTTGGGGAGTTGTTTTTTGGAAAAGAATTTAAAGTTGGATGGGGAGGAAAGGGGAGAAAACTTGAGGGAAGAAAAGAATGCAGTAAAACATATTTACATTTAAAAATTGTTTTAAAAATAATAATTAATATAGTCACTTGGAGGGACATCACTGATCCTATAGTGTACCTAATGTTGAAGAAGATGGATATGCCAGGCACTCTCACCTAGGGATGTATACACTTACCCCTGAACTCAGCGGAAGAAATGAGAAGGCCAGCTCATTTCTACCCAGCTCATCCAGTCTTGGGTAGAAAACAGGGTAGCAGAACTAGAGACCTGAATCCTGCCACAGGCAGGATTGTTCACAGAAAGTCAGTGTGCATCCTTCCAGGGTAAAACTTATCCTAACAAGTGATGAGAACCCTGGATGGCGCTGGCCTAGTGGTACACTCCTCTGACAGTGGCACTCCCGGAAGGAAGTCAAAGCAAATGTGACCAAATGGAGACTGGGCTAGAAACCAGTGAGGGAGGCGATAGGAGGAGCGTGTAGGCCTGGGAGTTCCTCCTCAGCTTAGCTGTGTTCCGGCTACAGCAGTGAGAAGTGACAGTTTCTGGATTTTTGTGATAAGGAGGGAGGGCAAACCTCAAAGGGCCTGGCGAACTGGCTTAGCATACGGAAAGGGTCAACAAAAGCCCCAGTTGAAATATCATTCTGGCAGTCCTTACCCACCAGCTCCCAACTCCCTCCAACTTTTGGGCACTTCAAATGCCCTGAGAAGGAGCTTTTCGCTCAGAGAGGGCGCTTTCAGTCTTTACAAAGGCTAACAAGCACCGCAGCATGGAACCGTTTTCTTTAAAGATAACCAACCCCTTTAAAACCTCAAACCCTTTCTCCAGACACAGGAAGAGCAACTAGGGTAAACACAGTCTTTCCCACCCACGCCTCCACACCCCATGCAAGATCAGGAAAGAAGAGCTCAAGGCAATGTGCCTGCTTTGAAAACTCACAATGGGATCTGGGTACTTAATTTTCAATGATCAGACCTCGTCACAATTCCTAATATTTAGAAAAGACTGTAGTTGCACAAATAACATTTAAGTTCATGAACAAAAATGTGAGCGGACTTTGCTGTAGACATACTGATGCCCAATAATACAGGAGTATGGGACCCGTTTATAAGGAATGCCAGGGTCAGAAAAGCAAATGTCTACAGTGTTCCTATCTGCAACAAACATATTTTTTATATTTCATTTTTTTGGTCGCTCTTTATGTTTTCTGATGTTGGTGTGCTTTTCCTATCTCAGTAATGCTAGTTAATGCACCAGAAAGATAGAGATTCGTAGGTCTGATTGCCACTGGCCCATCACCTACAACAGCAATTCTCAACTGTGGGCTGAGACTCCCGTAGGGTCACATGGCAGATAGCCTGCGTATCACATACTCATTTTACAATTCACAACAGTAGCAAAATTACAGTTATGAAGTAGCAATGGAATAATTTTGTGGTTGAGGCAACAGGAGGAACTGTACAAAGGGGCGCAGCATTAGGAAGGCTGGGAACCACTGCTCTACAGACAAGATGACAAAAGGAAGCCTAAGTCAATCGATGAGCATAGTCTTGAGGGAAGCAAACAGGGCTGAGACCTGGAAGAGATGAGTGAAAAGGCGGGGTACAATAACTGTGCAGCAGGAAAGAAGGGGGATCATCTTTTGTTGCATAAAGAGGAAAGTTAGGAGGTCTCTGGGGAAGACAGAAGATCAGATCAAGAAGCATTGGAAACCAAGATGTTTTCTGGATTTGTAACAAAGCTGCTTTGGAGGCAGAGCATTGCTTTGTGCAGTACACAGGACCCCAGTGGGCAGAGGACCTTGCTGAAGCTTGCTTTCCCTTACCTCCATATGTCGCTCCAGCTCTTGCAAGAGAGTAACATACTTCTCCAGTCGCATGAATGGCTTGCTGAGGCTTGTCGTTAAAATGAGGACACCTGGGCTGGCTGCACCTTGATTTTCCATGAATCGTTCTAGATCATCACTAGAGTTTGTTTTTTCAAAAAAAGAAAAAGGTACATACTTTCAATACTGCTGGACATCTGGTGTCAGCATTGACTTACTGTGTTAGTATACTTTGCACAATGAAACCGATCATTATCCATCCCTCCAGTGCCATTAGCTCTGTGCTCAGCACAGAGGAGATGGTGGTAGGCCACACTTGGGATTCTTTATTGAGCATCTACTGGGGAGCAGACTGTCCTGACACGGTGCTACAGCAATGAGCAAAATGTAAATTCCCCACCTTTAAGTAGGGTGTACCCAAGTGATCAGGTGAAGAGTCTATCAGATGACATCAATCTGAGGTTAACATAGAATGTTTTCTTGGTCACTTCAAACATTCTACTTGTTTGCTGGTCTGATGGCCAGATTGACCATTCAGTAAACCCTCCCTTTCGTGCTACTGAACCAAAAGCTATATTCAGGCAGCAGGGTGTTGCTGTGACTAACTACATAGTCATTTTGCCTAGGATTTTAATACAGTTCTGCAGGCTACCTGAACACTTCCAGAAGACAGCATATTGGTGGGAATCAAAGTATGTTTCATGAGCCGAGCCCTAAAAACCATGCATATCTCAGATGCTGCTTTCTCTGTGTTTCAGTGCCTTTCTAGATTGTTTCTATCAACAAAGTCTGGGACTGCAAGGCCATTTGATAGACACTTAAAAATATAGCGAACTAGGTGTGGTGGTCCTTGTAGTCCTAGCACTCAGGACATAGGAGAATCTCCATGAAATAAACTCAGACTGAGCTACAAGGTCATCATGAGCTATATAGTGACTTCTAGGACAGACTGAGATAAAGAATGAGATTCTGTATAAAAGAACAAGATGAAAGGAAGAAAAGGGAAGAGGAATATGGATGAAGAAAAAGAGAAAGGAAAAGAAGAAAAGAAAGACAGAGGGAGGGAGGAAGAGAAAGATGGAAGGAAGAGTGAGAGATGGGTGGGGGAAGAAAACGGAGAGAAAGAAAGGAATCTACTTCTGAGAATTTATTTAGAAACTTTTCCTCTCTTCCTTGACCATTTATCCCCCTTGGTCACCTGTACATATCCAGATTTCCTTGGGTGTTTTTATTCCTGTCTATTCCCAGTGCTACTGCCTAAGTCCAAGCCTTCCTCATACCCCACATCCCGTCTAGCACGGTTCAGTAGGTCGAGTGTTTCCCTGGCTTCCTGTCTCTCCCCACTCACCATCCTGCAAGAAGGTGCTTCAGCATCAAAGCTTTCCCACTCCAGAACATCCAAGTGTCTACAAGATAGTCTTCACTTTGAGACGGCTGCTGGCCTCACCAACCTTCTTTGTCACCCCAAACAAGAATTCTCTATTAAAACGTGGCCAAATTCCTTTTCTTGAACATACTTTGCGTAGTGGTCCCCAACTACAGTGTTACTACAGCTTGCGAAATGTGTTCAGAGAAACTCACCATCAGCAATTGAGTGCAAATGGGGTTGGAAATGGTGCTCTCTATTAAGAACGAACTCTCTGTCCTCAGGTTTCTGGATGCAGTTGAGGATGCAATTTCAGCAACCACAATAGCAGCCCTGGCCATGCAGTACCATGTGTGTGTCAGGGGCAACAGCCTGAGAGTGGCTGCCTTGGGGGCAGCTAGGTCACAACTCAACAATCGCATCAAATCATCAGTGTTATCCAGGTTATCCATTTCCCAGCCATGCTCTACAGGCAGCTGAGGGAAAGTACTGTACAGAACGTGAGCACTGAGTAACTCATCCGTAAAACATAAAAGCAGGAGCTGGAGAAAGACTTGGCAATTAATGGTATATACCTCTGCTCTTGCAGTGGACCAGAGCTGTCCCTAGCACCCACATCAGACAGCTCAACTGCCTATAATTCCAGCTTCAAGGGATTTGACACTCTCTCCTGGACCTTATGGGCACCTTCACTTTCATGCGCACATCCCATATAAACATGATTAAAAGTAAAAGAAATTTAAAAAAAAAACAGCGGACAGTGGTGGCGCACGCCTTTATCCCAGCACTCTGGAGGCAGAGACAGGCAGATCTCTGTGAGTTCGAGACCAGCCTGGTCTACAGAGTGAGTTCCAGGACAGGCTCCAAAGCTACAGAGAAACCTTGTCTAAAAAAAAAAAAAAAAAAAAAAAAAAAAAAAAAAAAAACCAGATAGTCGGGCAGTGGTGGTGCACACCTTTAAGCCAGGCACTCAGGAAGCAGAGGAGGGCGGATCTTTGTGAGTTCAAGGCCAGTCTGGTCAACAAGAGCTAGTTCCAAGACAGGCACCAAAGCTACACCTGTCTCAAAAAACTAAACAACAACAACAAAACAAAACAAAAACTAGATAAAACCTACGTCCTAATAAAACTGCTCAGATGAAGCTGATGGGATTTGTAAAGCTACCATTTTATATTAAGGATTTCAGTATAGGTGTTTCTCCCATTTTACAGTTGAGAAACCTGAGGCCCAGGAAGGCCGGCAGCTAGTGAGAGTGCTATGGGGAACTTAATACGCAGGTCTGAAGCCAAACCTTGTGTTTGTCCACACCACGACCCTGCCTCTCTACAGGATGGGATTTGGTCATCTTCAGGCAGAAGATGAATTATTACTACCTTTTCAAGACACACACCTGGCTAAAATCGTATCTTTCAAATTTCCTAGGACCCATTATTTGCAGCTTAATGGATAATCAACTGATGTTTAATTTTCAATCAAGAGATTAAAGAAATAAAAGTTATCACTTACAAAATATAATTAAGAAAGTGCATTTGAGCAGACATGTAATCTGAAGAAAATAGCTTTCCTAATTTCTTTTCAGTTTGGTAAATAAGCTTTGTGTTTTCTTTCTATGACTAAATGACTGCCAATCTTCCATATTCTGCTCTAATTGCAGTGAGAGTTGCAGCAATTAATAGCACAGGCTCGTGGACACTGTGCCAGTACTTTTCATGAAGCATTCTAATTCCTAGGCTTGATAAATATTATAAAGCAATTTAACTTTTTTTGCAAAATAACATGAGACACTGTCTTGGACTAAAACTGATTATTGGTGAGAAAAGAAAATGTCACTAACAAAATGAACCAAATTATTTTAGAGAAATACCGCCTGTCATGATAAATTAATTCTAAAAGACACACTTTACTTACACAAATAAATTTAATATGCGAATCAATATTATATGTATTATATATAAATAAAATTTACAAATGTATAATCATTATACCTAAATTCCCAAAACCCACAGAGGAAAGAAGAGCTAACTCTGAAAGCTGTCTTCTGACCTCTACACCTGGGCTGTTGTGTATCACACACACACACGCACATGCACACACACATACACACAGACATGCACACATACACGCATGCTCACACACACATGCAACTGAAATGTCAAAACCCTTTTCTGTGCAATCTCTACACAGACTTTGAACTTGAATGAACACAACACTAACATAGTACTACATCAATGACTCCTCCCCATCCTACCCCCTCCTCAAGAGCCTTTCTTTGGAACTGTGGTACCCTGGCATGAGGAATGGGAAGCTTTGACTTCTGGCCAGTGGAGAAGTCACAGGGGCACTGCTTACTTTGGGTTGAATGATCCCTATTTTCCTTTCTCCATTTTCCAGTCCCTTGTTTTATGCTTCTGTTTGTTTAGAAATAGAATCTTCCGTAGCTCATGTTAGCCTTCAATTCCTGATTTCCCTACCATTACTTCCCAAATATTGGGATTACAGGAACACACCACCACCATACCCGATTTGTCTGCTTTTTTGCCCCCACCACTTTTTGTGTGCGGCTTGCTAGTTAGTCCTGACTCCTCAAAGACACAAAGGAAACACGACTTAGGCTTAGAGTTGTTTCCTGTCTTCCGTGTCCATAGAGCAAACGGCTAGTTCTTTGGGGGGTTTTCTCAACATTATCATTGCTAGCAATCTAGTAAAGAGAGGACAAGGAAAAGTAACAAGGAGAAAAGTACACCGGGTGTCTGTGGTAGCCATGGCAATGGCAATGGAGATGCACTCCAGAGCTGTGTGAGCGCACACACTTCCTCTCTTGGTTCTCTCTTTTAACCCTCTCCCTCGTGGAGAGGACAGTCAGGTGCTATATAACAAAGCACGGGGAAGAAGTGGGTATTTCTGTAAGGGAGCAGTTATTCCCAAGAAGAGCCAGAAAGGTACCTTAGCAAGTCAGCAGGGGAGAGAGAGGGGAAATCCCAGAAGACTTCACCCAGTGGATCACAGAAAACCGAGGCAGCCGTTCAAATATATGTAAATAGGGGGGCCTAGCAAAGCTGGGGTCTGATTATGTATTCAAACTCAGGCAACACTCCGCCACATTTTAAACAGGGCATCTGTATGTAATCATCCAATTTGAAGGCTGAATGCGTTCTTGTGGTCAACAAGTGCATGTGAGCATTTCTGGTTAGATAGTGCCACCTACAGACCCAAAGGGAGAAGTTCACCTGAGCATGATAACTTGACAAGGCAAAGAGAAATACACTAATGTCCATATTTCAGTAGAAGCCTTTATCAGAGTAAGACTTTAATCAGAATCTTCTGTAAATTTCATTCAACTGTGCCTTGTATCTCATGTTGAGTTATCACTAGATGCATGCAAAATTGCAGAGATTGTATTCAAAGCACAAATATAATCTCATCCCATACATGTAAATAAGTCAGAAGATAGGCATTTAGCACCTCGAAGACCCTAGTGAGCCTTCTATCAGTTTATTATGTGTCATCAAAATCCCACAAAGCACCACTAATCAAAACCAAGCCAACAGAGTCTTAAAATTCTTAAAATCATAGAGAATCTTTAAAATAATCATGCAACACATTTGAAATCATAATGATTAAAGAAATTTGTAATGTTCCTTATAGGAGTCCCTAATAAGAAATGTAGATGTATAAAGCACATATGGTATCAAGTCCTTCATGCTATGTGCTGTGCACTTTGTGTACACTGTTTCATTTAATCATTAAGAAAGACAACTGATATTTACATGTTAGGTGACTCCTGTCCTGCAATGTGGTTTCTAATTGGAACAAGATAAAAGTGGTAAAAAAAATTAGGATCAGATCAGGCAAAGGCACATATAGAATTAAAAGGTGAATGGTGGGACAGAAGAGATAGCTCAGTGGTTGAGATTGCTTGTTACAGAATTGTGAGTCCCACAGTTCAGACCTCAGCATCCAGGTAACAAGCTGGGTGTCCAGAAAATGCCTGTAACCTAGTTCTGAGTGATCCAACATCCTTGTCTGGATTTCATGTTGTGAAGGTGCTCTCCCTTCTCCTCCCCTTTCTCTTTGACACACATAAATATATAAATACACACATACATAGATCAGGAAACAAAGAAAGTAGTGGCAAGTTCTACTTTCAGGATGGTGGCAGATGTTCATTGTCCTCACTCTCCAGCATACAGAAATAGGGAAAGATCAAAGCCCAGAGGCCAAAGATAGACAGGAAAAATTAAGAAAGGCTGGCTAGAAACAAGGCAAGCTAAGACTGGACATTCACATAAGCCTCCATTGGTGTGGGACAATTCTGCTTTCTGTCAATTATGTTTTAAATACATGCTGATTGGCCAGTAGCCAGGAAGGAAGTATAGGCGGGACAACCAGACAGGAAGTAGAGGTGGGGCAATGAGAACAGGAGTATTCTGGGAAGAAGGAAGCTCTTTCCCCAGTCCTACCCAGGCCACGGAAAAAGCAGGATGTGACCTGCCCTGCCGAAAAAGGTACTGAGCCATGTAGCTAACATAGATAAGAATAATTGCTTAATATAAGAGCTAATACGAAGCCTGAGCTAATGAGCCAATCCATTTATAACTTATGTAGACCTCTGTGTGATTTTCTTTGAGACATACCGGCTGTGGGAACTGGGCAGGACAGAAACCCCAACAAGCAGGCCCACATGTTAAACTCCGTGTGATTTATTTGGGAGCTAAATGGCGCCGCCCCCCCTCACCCCGCCAAAGACTAAACATCCAAAGAGTAAAAGATTTTTTTTTTTTTTTAAAAAAAGGCAGCAAGAGACAGACAACGCACCATGGACTGTAGAATCTGGATAATATTAAAAGCTGATTTTACAGAAGAGCCACAGGGGCCAAAGGGCAGTGGCCTGACAGACTCAAAATACTGAAAGAAATAAAATTGCCAAGCCAGACTTCCACAACCACCTAAACTACCATTGAAAACTTAAGCATTTTCACACACAAACTGAGCAACTCCCTCTCTAGGAAAGCTACCTTCCGAGAAATACTAAGCAAGGATATTCAGGCTGAAAGCAAATAAATGTATATATAAGTTTATATTCACATATAAAAGCAAAGAACAGAAGTAACCTCCATCACTTACGGAAGACAGAATAAATCTATGCATCCTGTGGTTGTTGCTCCCCTAACTAAAATAAAGTCAACTGCACATAGAAAAACCACATAAGAAACACATCTTCACTGAACCTGTGAGAAATGCTAAAGGAGATTCTTCAAGCTGAGAAAAACTTGAGTAAGTACTGAGCACAGGGAAGCAAAAAGAAAACTCATTAGTGAAAGTGAAGTACTCCATCACTCCGACAGCATAAAAGCAGAGGATCAGGAATTCAAGGGTATTCCTTACCACATGGTGAGTCCCAGAGTTCCATGTCAGTCTGAGCTCCATGAAAGCTTGTCTCAGAACAACAACAACAACAACAACACACACACACACACACACACACTCCTGGGCCAGTAAGATGACTCAGTGAGTAAGGGTACTTGGCATAAGGCCTGATGGGCCTGATGGTCCAAGTTTGATCCTTGGAACCTATATCATGAAGGAGAGACTCTAGCAAGTTGCTTTCTGACCTCCATACACTCTGTGGCACACTTGTCCCCTGCCTTCCCATTCACCCCCGCCACACAAATAAATGTGATTTTAAAAATGTGGAATGACAGGACCATTGCATTCATGAGTTAACAGCAGTTGTGGTTGCCTGAACAAGACCTGCACAGGATGGAGTCAGTCAGTACTCCAGCATGGATCGGGGAGGAGCTCCTAAGGCCCCACCCCAGGAGAGAGGCTATCAACAGTTAATGGCTTCTGGAGGAGAAACAGTTATATTTCCTCAAAAAAGTAGCCACTGGGATGTTGGCTATGGTCCAGTAAACAGCTCTATATCCTTGTGGATGCACATCATCCCTAATTAAACTCATTGGGTTATGAGAAATAAAAGACATGGAAGTGGGGTTAAGAAGTGTTCCAGAGGGAATGAAAGGGGAACAGGAAAGAATAGGGTGCGATATGACCAAAACACATTGTACAGCTGGGCATTATGGTGCACACCTTTAATACTAACTAGCACTTGTGAGGAAGAGCCAGGCAGATCTCTGTGAGTTCAATGCTACTCTGGTCTACATAGCAAATTCTAAGCCAGCTACACAATGAGACCATGTCTCAAAAAATAACTTGCCTATGTGTACAAAATCATCAAAGAATGAATAAAAATGCTGTTTAAAGTTTAAAAAAATTAAGAAGAAAATTTGTAAAAAAAATAATAAGACAGGGGTGCTGGAGAAGTGGTTCAGTCAGTCAAGCCTAGGGACCTGAATTTGGATCCCTAGCACCCATGTGTTGTAGACATCTACCATCCCAGGGCTTAGAGGTCAGAGACAAGAGGATACTGGGAGCTGCTGGCCAGATAGGCTAACTGTATAGCTGTGGGTGTGGGGAGCTGAGAAAAGCAAGGGAATGTCTTTTGCTTGACATGGGCATGACTGTGTCAAGTACCCAAAGCCTCCGACTAGGGCAATGGCAAAGCCTTCTGCTGGGGTGAAGCTCAGAGGAATGGAAAGTTTGTATATGGTCTGAGTGGGAAGGCTGATAGTGTGTGCAAGTTATGAATGACTGATCAGTATGTGTGTCAAAACTAGCAACTTCATCTTCCTCCTTCTGATGACTGCATCAGAGACTGCTTCTCTACAGATACCTCCTACAGAGACTAGCTAACTCCTCCCCACCCCCACCCCCTTCTGCCACTACTCTGAACTTTACTTAATAAACACGCTGAGGTTCTGAGTTGTTGCATAGTTGGTGCCACTATATCAGAGTGACACAGGTGGCAGAAGGCCCACCTTGATGTGGGAGTCCTCTCTGTGTGCTGTGATTAGCATTAATGAATAAAGAAACTGCCTGGCCTGTTGATAGGAAAAAGTTTCTGTGTGGTTATTTCGGGGCTGAGCTAGCCAGGCGCCTGGGACAAACAAGTGGGCCTTCCTCCAACACACCTGACCACAGTTTATCTGTACATGTATCTGTCCTTTTTTCATTCCCTTGTTGCCTGAATCAGGTCAATCCCTGAAGCCATATTAGTCTCAGCAAATGGTTGAGCTCCAGAATTAGAGCTTGTCTCAAAAATACGATGAAAAGTAACACACTTAACATTGACTTTTGAGCTTTGTGTGCATGTGTACACACCCGTGAACATGTCTGTACATATCACACACATATAGAGAGAGAAGGGGGAAAGGGAGAGGGAGGGAGGGAAGGAGGGAGAGAGAGAGAGAGAGAGAGAGAGAGAGAGAGAGAGAGAGAGAGAGAGAGAACAGGTTGTGTCCCAGTCTTTATCTGGTGGCATGATTTTTCCTTGCCATGCTCCTGCCATGGTGATATGAACCTCCCTGACTTTATCATCAAAGCCAAGAAAATGTCAGTGTCATGGCCATGAGCCATCCAGAACCATGGAGCTTTATAAAGTTGGCCAGATTCAGTATTTTGTTATGGAAAAGAAAACATGCAATTATACCTCCCAATTCCTTTTTGCTAAAGTACCCAACAGTTCTTCTCAGATACAACTTTCTTGTTGCACATAGCTAAACAAAGCTAATTTTTGTTTGATCACAGATAAATCCCTCAACTTGTATCCACTCAGTTCCTCCTCTGTCTCATTAAAACAGCTGTCACAGTGTTAAAATACCAAGACACGTGACCCAGTCCACAGACCCAGCTGAGCCCAACCTGTGAGTCATCCCATTTCAAGTGCCAAAACATGTGGCCACAGAAGCCTCTAAAATTATTCCTCCTCCTCAAGGAAACTATCCAAAAGAATTTAGCGGAAACTGGGTTTTGGATGTTTTTGAAAGATAGAGAAAGGGGGGCCTATTTAACACAATGATAGAAGGTTTGACAAAACTGTCACCTATAGTAATACAGAAAATGCTGAATGAATTGATGGATCTAATGATTTTCAGGCAAACCACACAAACTGTCAACTGGTTTCTCATTACTATATAACCTTCAAACAAAGAGAAGGTACTAAAAAGAATTTTCCTCACATTTTTTAGAAGAATTTTGAGGTGTTCTAAAGGAGGCAGGACTCCCTGGAATGAACATTCTTGGTCTCTCTAGAAATTAAATGAGAGCATGGCCCCTGGTGGGTTGAAGAGCATGGTCCCTGGTGGGTTGAAGAGCATGGTCCCTGGTGGGTTGATGGTACTGCAGTGGAAGTGAGGAATACGGGCAGCCCAGATGGGCCATTTGTTTTTAAAAAGGAGGATATGAAGTTGGGGTGGAGATGAAAGGTGGATCTGGGAGGAGTTAATGAAAAAAGGAACGGAGGGTGAATGTGACCAAAGTACACTGTATGCATATACGAAGGCCTTAAAGAATTAATGAAACTGGCATATAGATCAATGTATGTATGCATACAGGATTTTGTTTATTGTTTTTGACAATTTTCTACATGCATAGAATGTTTTGTGATCATATCCAACCCCTTTACCTTCTCTTACTCTCTTCGTGCTTCCCCAACTAGTTTTCCTCCTGCATTCCTATCTTCTATGTGTGATGCTCTGAGTTTATTGAGAATCACTTGCATGGGTAGAGGTCATTTGCTGGAGTATGAGCAACTTGCCAATGGCTATACCAGTGAAGAAAAGGACCCCCCTCCCTTGGTTATTTAACAGTTGGCAGGGATCACCAAATAGAAAAGGGCTTGGTATAAAAAAAGGTTTTGGTTAGAGTTTTTAATCTATGGAATAAATTCCCATTAAGGCATACAAGCCACAAAATTTGTAAGAGGTCTTTACTGGTCTTAGTACTTCTGACTCAGACTAAGTGGATCAAAGCTCTCACAAAATGAAGATGCTTGTACTTCCAAACAATAATGGCAGAAATCAGACTGAAAAAAAAAACTCATTGGCAAACATAGAATAAGTTTCACAGAAAAAGTAGAGTTAAAACAGCAAAATTAAAAAGAGTAAAAATAAAAGAGTAGATTAAAATAGTAAAATTAAAAGAGCAAGGCTTGAGCACAGAGCTATTGAGAACTGGCATCAGAAAGTAGTGCTAAGCCAGGATGAAATGACTACTGGAGAGTCCAGGTTCAACCCATGCTTATTCGGTCCCAGTCCAGCTGGCCTTGGAGAGCTCCCAATAGATCAGTTCCACTGTCACAGTGGGTGGGTGCACGCCTCGTGGTCCTGATTTCCTTGCTCACGTTCTCCCTCCTTCTGCTCCTCATTTGGACCTTAAGAGCTCAGACCGTTGCTCCAATTTGGGTCTCTGTCTCTCTCTCAATCCATCGCCAGATGAAAGTTCCTGTGCCATTCTCCTTGGCCTCTCATCAGCTCTCATTGTCCGCCACATTCAGAGAGTCCGGTTTTATCCCATGTTTTTTCAGTAGCAGTCCAGCTGGCCTTGGTGAGCTCCCAATAGATCGGCCCCACTGTCTCAGTGGTTGGGTGCACCCCTCATGGTCCTGACTTCCTTGTTCATGTTCTCTCTCCTTTTGCTGGACTCTCTGAACATGGCGGACAATGAAGGCTGATGAGAAGCCAAGGACAATGGCACTAGGTTTCGATCCTAATACATGAACTGGCTTTGTGGGAGCTTAGCCTGTTTGGATGCTCACCTTCCTGGACCTAGATAGAAGTGGGAGGACCTTGGTCTTCCTGTAGGGCAGGGAATTTGGACTGCTCTTCAGTATCGAGAGGGAGGGGGAATGGACTGGGGGGAGGAGAAGAGGAGTGGGGATAGGGGGAGGGGAGCGGGGGGAGTGGGCAATATGTGGGAGGAGGGGGAGGGAAATGGGAAACGGGGAGCAGTTGGAAATTTTAATTAAAAAAGAATAAAAAAAAAAAGAAATGACTACTGGAGCCAGCTAGCAGCTCTATGGAGAACTGCTACAGAACAGTGAAGGCTATATATTTCCCCCTTCCTCCTTCCTATGTCACTTAGTTGTTGGTTGGATGGTATTTTGTAATTATTTGTTAAATTTATTTTAAGTGACACATAAAAAGTATAAAAATGCACACACCAAACAAAAATAAATGCATAAATAAATAAAATCTTAATTGTGGACCAAACCAGTTGTGCAAAAGGATCACAAAATTCGGAACCTGTCTTGGCTTCAGAGTGAGCCAGTTTGAACAATTTAGTGAGATACTCTCTCAAAATAAAAAGTAAAAAAGAGGTCTGGGAATATAGGTTAGTAGTACAATGTTTGTGAATCATGCTTGAGGTTCTAGATTCAATCTTCAGTACCAAAAATGAGAAAAAAAATGACTATATAAATTCAAAATGCTCTAATATCATAATCATGCTATATAACACACCCATTTCTCTACCATGTAGACTAAAAACAAAACTTAAAAATTAATAATTAATTTATTGCTATATAGACAATAGAAAAACTATAAAATAAGGCATTAAAATTCAGATTATGTGGAAGAATGGAATACATGTATGGACCTTTTGTCAGTATATTTTCTGATTCTTTGGTGTTTCTATTTTCATGTTTATGATCATGTTGATTGTTATCATTTCAAAATATGTTCTCATCAAAATAGGTTTTTGTAACATTCAATGTAACCACAAAAATTCTCTATAGTAGACAAACAAAAAATAAGAAAGGAATCAAAACATACCAATAGAGTAAGTTACTTAACCACAAAGGAAGAGTATAAGACAGCGAGGCAAGAGGAAACTACAACTGAACTTGAAAACAAGTTATGAAGGACTGCAGTACAACCCTACTATTGACAATTACCCGCATGCAAATAGAATGGAATGGATTACTAAAAGGAAGACCCAGCTATGTTATATAGAAGAAACTCTATGACGTAAAGTTAAAAGTGAAGGGGGCTAGATGCTGTGGCTTGTATCTATAATCCCAACACTTAGGAAAAGAAGCCAGGAAGGTTGTTGTGAGTTTGAAGTCAGCCTTAGGTATAGAGTACAATTCTGCCACAAAGATGTTCGATACAAATTGAGTCCAGAAGAAAACAGGAATATTCACACCTCCATTACATATAATGTAATGTAGACTTTAAATCTGAGTCTGTAAGAAGACATAAAATAATGATGAAGGGATCAATTCAGTAAAACAATTCCAGTTCCTCAATATATAAAACATATGCAAGTAAATATGTAAAGCAAATATCAGAAAACCTGAAGAGACAAACTCCAGCACAATAACAGCTGGAGACTTTTGCACCCCTCCTTCAGGAGCAGTAGACATATGCAACAAAAGAACATTGGAATTAAATTGCATGCTAGACCAAATGGACCTCATAGACATGTACAAAACATCCCAGGCAACAGCTGCAGAATGTTTCTCCTCAGCAGCATACAGAACATTCTCCAAGATACATCAAACAGCCGGCTACAAAACAAACTAAACTATGCATTAAAACTACAAGTTTGCAACAAGAAAAACTTTGGAAACTACACAAATACACGTCAATTAGGCAACTTATTCGTGATCAAGGAAAGACTAAAAAATGATATTGAAACCTTTTTTGAAACAAATAAAAATAGAGATACAACATGCCAAAAATTCTGATATAGACAAAAAAAAACACACTAAAAAACAATTTTCATTTCTCTGTTGAGACAGCTGACATCATAGAAATACACAAAGGTCTTTGGAAATTATTATACAGTATCAAGATATACAGAAGAAATGGACAAATTTTCAATCATATACCTTACCAAGACTAAAACATGAAGAAATAGAACAACTGAACAGACCAATAAAGTAACGACATTGAATTGGGAATAAATCTTCCATTCAAGAAAAGTGTAGGACCAACTGGTTTCACTGATAAATTCTGCTTTTGCAAGGAGAACAAATGCCAGTCCTTTCTAAATTTTTCCAAAATATAAACGAGGTGGAAATTATTCAAAGTAGATTTTACAAGGCCAGCATTGCTCTTGTAAAACTACACCAGTATCCATGAATAACAAAGATGTAAAAACCCTCAACAGAATCTTGGAAACTCGACCCAACAGCACATTCAAAAGATTATTCACCATGATTAAGTGAAATTTGTCCTAGGGGTACAGGTAGGGCTCAGTATTCACCAATTAATAAACATAGTATAACCCATCAGTACAATGAAGGGCAAAAGCCATATGATTGCCTCATTAAATGCAGAAGAAAGCAATGAATAAAATTCAACTTGCATTCATAATAAAACTACTGGAACAAATTAGCTATAGATGCAAAGTACCTCATCATAAAAAAGGCTATATGTCTAACCAAACAACTAACATTATACTGACTAGGGAAACACTGGCTGAATTCTTATTTCTCTAAGATCTGAAACAAAACAAAGATGCTCGCTTACACCACTTTTAGTCAACGTTAGTACAAGAAGTCCTAGCCAAAGTAATCAGGAAGAACACAGAAAGGAAGCTCATCCAAACTAGAAAAGAGGGAAGCAGATTGTGTTTGCAAATGGCATGATAGGCACAGAAAACCTCAAGACTCTAACAAAAAATACTAGAACTAATAAACAAATTTAGTGAAGTTGCAATACAGATAATAAAATAGCATTGCTGGGCACCAATGCTGGATTATCTGAAAAAGAAACCAAGAAAGTAATCTCAACTATAGCTGTTATCAATAAATGAATTATCTAGGAATAAATCCAGAGGTGAAAGATACCTACAGTGAGTATCATGAAACACTGTTGAAAGAAAGTGAAGACAACACAAGAAACAGGAAGTCATTATTTATTATTAAAATGCATAGGGCTGATGAGATGTCTCAGTGGATAAAGGCTTTTGCTGTTCAGACTTGACAGCCTGAGTTTGATCCCAAGACCCCAGGGTAGGAAGAGAAAACCAACTTCCAAAAGTTGTCCTCTAACTGTCACATGTGCAGCATGGTATGGGTGTTCCTTTACTTATATTTACATAGCATACTAACACAACAATAATAATAAGTACTCTAATTATTTTATTTAACTATTATTAATTACTTACTAATAAGTAAATAAAGTACATATACTATGCAAAAAATTCAAATACATTACAATCTTATCAAAATCCCAGTGATAGTATTTATAGAATTAGAAAAATAATCTAAAATCTGGATAGAACAGCAACAAAAAGGAAAAGCCACAGCAGTCTTGAGAAAAAACATGTGGCATTATACTATTTGATTACAAAACACACTACAATGTTGTCATGAGCAAACAATGTAGATTGGCCATTGATACAAACCCAAACACATAGACCAATGGAAAAGCATAGAGAGCCTAGAGTAAAACTATATATCTATAGACAACTTGCTTTTGACAACAGTACAAAGAACACACCACAGTGAAAAGCCACTCTTAATAAATGCTGGGAGAGCTGAGCATCCACATGCAGTAGAATGAAACTAGACCCTTCATCTTTTACCAGCTACAAAGATCAACTCACAATTGGTCCCAGACTTAAATGTAACACTGAAACTGTGAGTCTAGTAGAAAAACACAGAGGGTTGGGATAAAGTACACAAATAGCAAAAAGAAGTAGGGGAAGGTGAGATGGCTCAACTAGTAGTGACACTTGTGACCAATCCTAGTAACCTGAGTTTGATGGTACAAGGAGAGTCCTCTCACCTTCACACATGTTGTAGTATCCATGTACACATGCATGAAATAAATAAACGCAAATTTTAAAAGTAGCAAAAGGAGAAATAGGCATATATCAAATATTCCACAAAATAAAAATTTGAATAATCCATAAAATGGGAGAAAATATTTCCAAAATATACATCTGACAAAGGGTTGATATCCAGAATAAAAAAGTTCAAAAACTCAGTAGCAAAAAATTACTTGATTTAAAAATTGAAATATACATTTATCAAAAAGTCACACAAAAGGCCAACAAGTATAAGAAAATATACTAAACATCACCAGTCATCAGGGAAAGGCAAATCAAAACCACAGTAAGGTTCAATCTAGTAAGAATGTTTATTTCCAAAAGGCAAAATAAATAAATAAATGCAAAGTGTTGTAAGGATGCAGAAAAACTGAAGTCCATGTACATTGTTGATGGAATATAAACTAACCCAGATATTATGCAAAATGTATAGTCATATGCAACACGGAGGTTCCCCAAAAACTTAAAAATAGAAACTACTATATGATCTAACAAACACACTATCTTTCCAAAGGGAATGAGATCAGTATATTGTAGAAACATCTGATTCCCATGTTTACCAAAACACTATCCAGGCCATCAATGGAATCAACCTAAGTGTCCATTAATCAATTAATAAATAAAGACTGCTGTGGGACAATGGTCTTGTATGCTGTAAAGATTTGTCACATGTACTGGTTTAACAAAATGCTGATTGGCCAGTAGCCAGGCAGGAAGTATAGGTGGGCGATGAGAACAGAAGAACTCTGGGAAGAGGAAAGACTCAGTCTGCAGTCATCATCCAGACCAAGAGGAAGCAAGATGAGAATGCCTCACTGATAAAAGGCACCAAGCCATGTGCCTAACACAGACAACAATTATAGGCTAATTTAAGATGTAAAAGTTAATAAGAAAGCCTGAGCTAATAGACCAAACCAGCTCATAATTAAAGTAGACCTCTGTGTGTTTCTTTGAGAATGAACAGTTGCGGGACTGAGTGGGACAGAAACCTTTGTCAACAGAAGACAATGTGGTACATGTGTACAAAAGAACATTATTCAGGTTGTCAAAAATACTATAATTTGTGACAAAATAGATGAACTGGAGATAATTATGCTAAGTGAAATAAACCAGGAACAGAGAAAAGGCAATGTCATGATCTTATTTGTACATGGAATTTGAGAAAGCTGGCCTCATGGAAGTTGGCAGAAGAATAATGATTGCATATGACTGTAGAGAGTGATGGAGTGGGGGTGGCGGGAAGCTTGACCCAAGGGTATTAAGTTACACCTAGAGAGAAGGAAGCTGCTCTAGTATACATAGAAAGTGACTATAGGGGCTGGAGAGATAGCTCAGCAGTTAAGAGCATTGCCTGCTCTTCCCAAGGTCCTGAGTTCAATTCCCAGCAACCACATGGTGGCTCACAACCATCTGTAATGAGGTCTGGTGCCCTCTTCTGGCCTGCAGGCATACACACAGACAGAATATTGTATACATAATAAATAAATAAATTTAAAAAAATAAAAGAATTATTATTTTAAAAAAAGAAAGTGACTATAGTAACGATAATATATAGCACATCTAAGAAAGATAGAGGAAATGATTTCTCACGTTTTCGCCATAAAGAAATGCTAAATGTCTGAACATAGAAGTATTTAATATTATTGAGATATTAGACAGTGTATGCATGTATCAAAACATCACATGGTACCTTGAAAACATGTATAACTTTTATGTATTTATCAGCTAAAATAAAGTTCATAAAGAGATAAAATAAGAAAATGAAACCAATATCACAATGAAAATTACTTTATATCCAACTAATGTGACTATAATCAAAAGAGAGAGACTGAGTTAGGAATATGGCATAGTAATTAAAGCACTTGTTGCATAAGCAAGATGACCAGAGTTCATATCTCCTGAACCCATGTAAATGCTGGGTGGATGTAGTGGTCCTCCTGTAATTTCAGACTCTGAAGGTAGAGATAAGTGATCTCCAGACCAAATTGGTTAATGAAGCTAGCCAGGCTGTGGAGCTCTGGGTTTAACTGAGAAATTTTGTTTCTATGTATAAAGCAAAAGAGCAAGCAATAAAAAGAATCCTGATAACAAATTTGGGCATCTATAAGCACATTCCCCCACATGCAAAAATGCATAGATATATTCATGCAACACACACAGACAGAGACACAGACTGACTGACCACGGCATATATCAGGTTGTAGAAAAAGGAACTCTCTTTTACTGCTGGTAGGACTCATGCAGTAGCTTTGGAAAATGGTCTGATAGTTCTTGCAAGGTTAGACAGAGAGAGAACTAGAGATGTGCTTTGGCTGGTATTACAGTGTCTGTGAGGTCCCAGCAACACAAAGAGAAACAAGATGAAATCCAAGACAGCTTGGTGGTGCATACCAACAATCCAGTACTTGAGGAGATGAAGGCTGGAGAATCCAGGAGTTCAAGAAATGCAAGCATGACTACATAAATTTGATTTTTTAACACAGCACTATTCATGATCCATCCACTGGTGAATGCAAGAACAGTATGTGGCATCTATATAGCAAAATTTTTAAAAATCTTCATTTTTATTTATATGTATGTTTATGTGTCCATATGAGCCCATGCTAGTGACTGTAAGACCAGAAGAGGGCATTGAATCCCCTGGAGCTGGAGTCACAGGTATTTGTGAACCTTCTGATGTGGATGCTGGAAAGAGAACTCGGGTTCCCCAAAAGAGCAGTACACACTCTTAACCACTATGCTGTCTCTTCAGAACCCTGTGTATATATTTTTCAATGATATGCTCATAATCTTATAGTGTGTGGAAATTTTTAAAACATGCTAACATCAGGGGAATGAAAATTAAAACTACACTGAGATTCTATCCAGTTCCACTAAGAAAGCAAACAGCAAATGCTAGTGTTGTTATCAGGAAAATGAATGCAACTGGAGATAGTCATACTAAGTGAATCAAGCCATTCTCAGAAAGACAAATATCAGTTTTCTTTTATTTGTGGTTCTCAGATTTTATATAGATTTATAAAACTGTATATATGTACATGAAAACAGAGGTGAAACCATTTAGGGAAAAAAGGGGGGCTAACAGGAGAGGGGTGAGAAAAGGAAGATTAGCAAGTATGAAGGAATATGACTAACATTCAACATATGCTTAATAAAAACTTAAAAAAAAACAAGTAAATTTAATTTGAAAAAATGCTGGCTAGGATGGGAAGAAAGAGGAACCTTTACATACTGCTTGTGGGAATATGAGCTAGCGCAGCTACTATGGAACTCAGTATGGCGGCTCCTCATAAAAACAAACAGTGGTGCTCAGAACTAAAAACAGAGTATGAGTCAGCTCTACTACTTTTGGGTGGATGCCCAAAGCATCTAAATCGATAGACCACAGAGATACGTGCACACCCAAGCTTATTCACAACAGCCAGGAAACAGAGTCAGCCTAGAGGTTCGTTAACAAATGAATGGATAAAGAAAATATGGCATATGTACACAGTGGGATTTTGTTCAGCCCTAATGAAAGTAGACTGAACTGAAGAAAATTGAGTTAGTGGAAAAAATGCGCTTAGTGAAATAAGCCAGACTCAGAAATCAAAGTATCCCTAGTTTCATTTCATATAGTTGTTGCTATAATAAAATACCCCAAGTAAAAGAAATTTAGAGCAGAAAGGGTTAATTTAGCTTATAATTCAAGGTTACAGTCCATTACTGTAGGGAAGTCAAGGCAGGAACTTAAACACAACCTCCACGGAGGAACTTTTCTTCACTTACACTGTTCAGAAACCGGTGCCTACAGAAACCAACCTCAAAACAATTACCAAAAATCAACCTAAGCTAGATAAATCTTAGGTGATCCTAGATTGTGTCCAGTTAACAATCTAAATGAATTAGTGAACTAAAGTGTCACATTTCATTTTATATGCAGAATACACCCACACATGCACATGCACACACATGCACACGATACAAATATGTATGTGACTCAAAGGTAGGTTTGATTGCAGGGAGAGAGAGGGGTCTAAAATGATAGCAAAAAATAAAATAAAATAAAATAAAATGATAGCAAAGAGGGAAACAGAGGGCAGTGGAAGAAGAGAAATACTGTATGTTATGCTCATACACAGAATACAAATGAAAGGATGTGAACAAAGTGCAAATCTATATATATCAGATATATTATCATTATGAAATTCATCATTATGTTTGGTACTTAAAAATATAATTGAGCTGCATGGTAGTGACACACACCTTTAGTACTCAGGAGGCAGAGCCAGACAGATCTCTGTGAGTTCGAGGCTAGTCTGGTCTACAGAGCTAGTTCCAGGACAGCTAGGACTACATGGAGAAATGCTGTCTAAAAAAACAAAAAGAAAATGTAATTGAAAAGGCAAAAATGCTAAGTGAAATAATTCAGATACAAAAAGTCACATATTGCATATGTCTACCTACACCAAGTCCAGTATAGGCAAATGCCTTGTGATTGAAGAATTTTAGTATGGTTACCTTTAGTTAATTGGTTTTAGAATATGCGGGGTGACTGTTAAAGAATATGCTTGTGTGGGGTGCTAAAATATTTCAAAATTTATGGTGACAATTGCACAATTCTGCAAATATGGGGAAATCAATTCATTATATCCTTTACACTGGGATGAGAAGAATTGGAAGATAGTTGACATTTTATTATTTGTTTTTTGAAATCAGGTCTCATGTAGCCTGAGACAAAGGTCTTGATTTCTCTACATAGGCAAGGATGACCTTGAGCTCCTGATCATCTTGCTTTCAACTCCCAGTTGTTGAGATCCAGGTGTTTGCTACTACCTGTGGCTTCAGTGAATGCATTAAATGAGTGAATGCTATGATTTGTGTATTACATCTCAATCTGTGGTACAAAAAATGAAATGATAACATTATGTCACTTGAGTTAGGTGGTAGGTTCTTGGGTGTATGTTTTATTAAAATACTTCAAAACTGCATTTATGTTATTCTTTGTGGCTAAAATGTCTATCTTATTTTAAACATTTTTAGAAACCTGACTGACCCTGACTTCTGACTCTACCACTTACCAGTTATGAGTTCTTGAGCACATTGGCAGGCCTGCCAATGACTTATCTGTACGCAGAGGAGGTAATAATAGTAACTTCCTCATGGCCTCTTACAGCCGCATGCCTGGTACATTTTCAGTGCTATTATTAGCTAATGTTCCCTTTAAGCAATTGAACCACTTGTGCTAAAATGTCTATGCTAATAGCCACTCTTTTTTAAAAAATACATTTTTCTCTTCAATTTACTTATGAGCATGATGATGGGGTGGGGGCGGGGGGAGAGTGTTTGCATGAGTGAAAATGGGTACAAGGTCAGAGGAGAACTTTTGGGAGTCAGTTTTCTCTTCCACTGTGGGATTGGGATTAATGGATTGGATTCAGATGGTTAAGTTTGGTCTGTGTGGCAAGCACCGCTGCCCTCTGAGCCAACTCCCCAGCCCAACAAAGTGTGGTCAATGCAATCTCATGTCTATGGTAACTTTGTTTTTTTCTTTTGTTTGTTTTAGTTGTGAGTTTTAAGGAAGGGACTAAAAAATAAGTTAGAACCTTGTGATTTTATTCTTCTTTGTAGCTGAAAACTATTCCTTTGTGTATAAATGCCACATTTTGATTGCCCATTCATCCTCTGATGGCTTGGCACCTGCCTTGACTTCACATCTTGGCTCTTCTGACTGTTACTATGATAAGCATGCATGTGCAGGTGTCTTTATTGCATACTGACCTTGATGCCTTTGAATACATACTCAAAGGGGGAATGCTGTTTTTTTTTATTTAAAACTGTAGTTTTAAATTTAAGTTTTAAAGGAACTTTCATACTTATTTCCATTGTCAAAATATCTGCTACTTCTGAGGGTTGATATCAACTAATTTTCTAGCTTGGGTTTGGGACTTCAAGTCTAAGACACATCAAAAGTCTATTCTTTTCCATCTTGAGCTGTGTCCAGAACCCATGACTGTTCTGCATCCAGTCTGTGAAATACAGGCAAAACGAGTCTAATTCAATTGTATTGAGGTAAACTCTTAAAGGAAGTGTTACACAGCTCATAGTAAGTGTTAGGTTCCTTACCACCGCCTGCTGTTCACCCATTTGACGTCTTGGGACTTGTATCACACAGCACCTCAGAAATATAGCAGGGTTTGGAGCAAATAGTAATCAAATTGCGAGTAGAAGAAAATATAAAGGATCAGTGAGACACAAAACCTGGAGAAATCTGGGTAAAAGCATGTCAGAAATGGGACTACTTCCACATCTCTCACCCTGCACAAAAATACATTCGACAATCGATCAAAGATCTCAACGGAAGACGAAGAACTTTGAAAGTGCGAGGAGGAAACGCTGAAGTATAATACAGGCAAGCCCTTTCTGTGGACTCCGTATGCCGGAAATCAAGCGAGAATCGGCACATGCCACTCCAGAGATGTGATTCTTTTTTAATAAGCCTTCCTCACTGCAAAAGAAACAACTGAACAAAGAGACAGGCCACAGAATGGGAGAGAAATCTTCTCCAGGATGTCAAAGAAATGTTTTCTCAAAACTCAGAAGTGCGGTTGCTGTGGAGTTGCCAACACTCGTGCTTTTCCTTTTTGTCTTTTCCTTTCTGATACTGGCCGAATCCTGAGCCCCCTTTCGCCGGTACTCAAGTTATTCTCACTCCCATGTTCCCTGCCTGCCATGTGTCTGCTTGTATGCCATATGGCTGGCCTCCACGCTGGCTTGGCTCAAATGGCGATCTCTCTCTCCTCTCTCCAATTCCCTCCTCTCTGCAGCTGGTAAGATTTACAGCTTGCTGGCCCCGATATATTTTTTTTTAACTCTAAGAAAAAAAAATTCTTCAAAAAATAGTCATTAAATTTAGCCAAAGAAGAACTAACACAATAAATAAATGGACAAATCATCCAACTAAACACTTTCCAAAAGGAGAAGCACAAATGGCAAATTTGAGGGGTAGAATTCAATAATCAATCATCAGGGAGATAGAAATCAAAAGTGTATTGAGATTTCCATCTCACCCTGAGTCAGATGGTTCTCATTAAGAAAGCAGCAACCAAAGTTGGTAGATACAGGGAAAAGAAACTGCGTTGTGCATGGCTTATGGGAATATGCCTTAGTCTACCACTATACAGAGTAGAAGTTCCTCAAAGTACTAAAACCAAAACTAGCAGCTGTATAAGCCCTTTGTACATAATTGAAGAAATGAAGGCAGCATATAATTGAACTATGCACACTCATGTTTATTGAGGCTCTTAATTGTAACAGCTAAGCAATGGAATCAGCTTATGTGGTGTGTGTGTGTGTGTGTGTGTGTGTGTGTGTGTGCCTTTATAGCTATATATCTACTTATACCTATATATCTTTATATCTGTCTGTAATAATAAAGGAACAAATGCTGTGTACAGGAAGTAGATGGAAACAAAGATCAACATGTTAAACGAAATAAGTTTAATACAGAAACACAAAAATTGCACTTTTTTCTCATATTCAGGAACTAGAATTAAAGATATACCAGACAGTCTGTGTATTTGAGAGGGTGAGGAGGATTGTCAGGAATTTGATGCTAGCCTGGACTATGCACTGATCTGATCCTAAATCAAAACAAAACAAATATCAATCTGAATAGAGTAAACTGACTATCTGTGACTCAAGGGGCAAGAAGTAAGAGAAGAAAGTGGCTATGACCAAATCAAGACATGCGCATATGTGGAAAAGTCACAATGAAGCTCAATAATATGTGCAATCAACATATGTTGATCACAATGTAAACAATAATGCTTGGTACAAGTAGGGTTAACCCATTAACATTAAAAAGGATTTTACTTAAGCAAAGTCTTTCCTGATTTTACCTCTACCCTAACCGTAACCCTCTAACTTCCTATAATGCAAAGTTTCCAGCATCCTTTTGATATACCTCTTGCGATATATGTCTACGGTGTTTCACTTGATAACTATATTTCTCTCCCACAAGAGGTGGGGCCCTCTCTCCCTTGATCACCACCACTTATGCTCACTGAGGTATTTACAAGCTTGTCTACAGTGGGTGCTCAATAAATTATTTGTGGCATTAGTGGATGACCAAGCCATGGGACAATAAATTCAGTCTTGTCCTATAGAACAGAGATAATCGAGAGTTGAACTGGACACCACAAATTCCCAGAAGTCCTCCTGAGCAAGGCTCTCTGCAGAACAACCAAGCATGGGAAAAGGCAGGACATTACCTGTGCTGGGGGAAAGGCAGGGCATTACCTGTGCTGGGGGAAAGGCAGGGCATTACCTGTGCTGGGGAAAGCCAGGACATTACCTGTGCTGAGTGAGCACGTTGACTGCTGAAGGATGATTTGCACAGTAAGCCAGGTACATCGATTTAAAATGAGGCATGAGGTTCAGTAGACAGCCTCCTACTTTGTGCTGGTTTTCTGGAAACCTGTAAGGAAAACATGTCAAGTACAGAATACAAACTGGGAAGCAGAAGGTAAAGATACTTGCAATTGAGCCTAGAAGCAGGTAAATCTTTTGATGTATCGCCACGGGGGTTATGTATTTATTTATTTTTAGGCACACTGGAAGCACTTTATCCCTAGAATATGCAGATTTTGATCACAGATTAAAATTCTAGCCACCTAGCTTAAGAGATAGCCCTTCCAGAGGACCCGGGTTCAATTCCCAGCACCCACATGGTGTCTCACAGCCATCTTTAAATCGTGCATGTGGTGCACAGACATATGCAGACAAAACACCAATACACATTAAATAAATAAAATTTAAAATTAATCTAACGTACAGGATAAGATTCTCATTTGGAATTAGTAGATAGGACTCTTTGTTTCTAGGATGGTTATATTCAAATTTCTCTGGAAACACTATGAATATTCAAATTCACACCAAGTTCAAACACAGACAGAACTGAATTGAACAACGCAATACCCCTTGGACAAATTTCATCTCCATGAAGTTCAGAAAACAGGTAATCCCCCAATTTCCATAGACTGATGATATCCATCAGTTTTTCCAAGATATACTGAAAAATCAATTTTATACCAGAAATATGCTTGGCAGAAGATCATTACAGTGAACTTTGTTATATAATGTTTACTAATAAAAAAATGTTTACTAATTCAACAATCAAATAGCCACCAAAATTATGCTATTGGGGTTGGAGAGATTGCTCAGTGGTGAAGACCACTGGCTTCTATTCCAGAGGACCTGGGTTCAGTTCTCAGCATCCTCCCACACTGGTGTTTCATGCCTGTCTGTAGTCTCAGGGGATCTAGCTCCCTCTCTGGTTTTCGAGAGTACTTCATGCACGTGGTGCACACGCATACATAGATTGCAGGAAAAGCACCCATATACATAAAATAAAATCTTTTAAAAAATCATGTTGTGGTTCACACAGGACATATTATACCCTTCCTTTTCCAATTTTGTATGTGTTTCAAGTCAGCCTACAACAGACACAATAACCAGGAGTTCTACGAAGAAACAGATTGGACATGGTGGTAAGTGTTACAATGCCAGAGGCAGAGGTGGAAAGACCAAACTTCCAGACCCACCTTGGTTACATAGTGAACTTTGGCGCCTGCTGGGACTGAAAACATGGGGTTGGGGTGGGTAAAATAAGGGTCAGCAGTGTAGTTCAGGAGTAGAGAGCCTGCTTGGAACACACAAGGCCTCAATCCAAGCAGCCAGAAAGGGGGATATGAAATGAAAGATTTAAATGACTTTTCCAAGTAATCTTCAACACATAAAATAAAAATGTGTTACCAGCAGCAAAGCTGCTATCATTGGCACTGCAGAGATGGCTCAGTGATTGAATATACTTGCAGCTCTTGTAGAGGACCAGAGGTCAGTTGCCAGCACACATGGTGGCACATAACCATCCCTAACTCCAGCTCCAGGGGATCCAACACCCTCTTCTGACCTGGTACATGTACATACATGAAGGCAAACCCTCATACAAACAAAGTAAATGGTGCAATTTAAAATTAAAGCCAGAAACAGTTTACTAGATGTGAAGTCTTCACATGTATCTGGTGCTTTGACACTAAACATGACCACTGTCCTTGTATGGTAGTTCATCTTAATGTTTTTATTTTGTTCCAAGACAATGGGTTGATATTGCAGCAAATGCATAAACATTAAGTGCCCTTGTACCCAACCTAACCTTATAATCCCCATACTTAGGAGGTGAAAGTGGGAGCATCAGAAGAAGTTCAAGGTCAGCCTCTACCACATAGGGAGTTCAAAGCCAGTCTGGTCTATGTGACACACTGTCTCAAAAACCAATTAATTTTTAAGTGTAGAAGGAAAGAACAAAATCACTGTCTTACTTACTTTGAACATTCTTCCAAGGCTTGGCAGAGTGTCTGTTGGAAGGCGCATACTTCTTCAAAGTTTCCCAATAAACAAGTAAACTCCACAGTACTAAGGCTGAATTTAAAAAAGGACATGATGTTCCAGTTAATAGAATGGAAAGATGTGTCAGCTATCTAGTTGGAGCCCAGTGGGCCGATAGCTTGCGGATAGCTGGCAAGTATGGAAGTCAAAATGTTTGTGTTTTGTCTTCTGCTTTTTTAACTTATAACAACTCTATGGTCGCTGGCACCCTCGTTTAGTTTCTTTCCTTGCTTTATCTTTTCTAAGATGATAATAATGATCATAAAGAAAGCTGGTGGTCATCAGGGGCATTTAGGTATGTTGTTAAGCCACGAGGAAAACAACATGTGCTTAAAATATTAAAGTGCAAACATAGCAGTACAATATGATTGGGAATAAGTTAAAACTCTGTGGTATATTTCTTCTAGAGAGAGAAAGTAGGAGAGTGACGACTAAAACATTATGTTCAACAATCACAGAGAGGAGAAGGTAACAAAATTCGCTTTCTCTAAAATGAGAATATGCAAATAACAACTAAAACCATTTTTCGTGAAAGGGAATAGAGGGGAGAAAATAAAACTGGATCTTGTTATTGTTATCTGTCGGATGGAATGGAGTCAAACAGAGGCAAACTGAATGCTTTTGTGCAGGCCATCTACCTGAGGAACATTCCCATCCATTGTGCCCTTCCCAAACAGTAAGTGATGCTAAGAATGGGAGCCAACCCTTACAAGGCATGCAACAGTCAAGCAAGTGCTTTCCAAACGGAAGCTTCAGTTGCTCTGTGAGCTAAGCGCCATGGCCATTTACTGGCCAAGTGTCATTGTACAGACAAGGAGACAGGCATAGAGAAGGTGGTGAGCAATCCACCGAACATCAAAGAGCAATGGACAGCAAAGAAAAGGTTATACCAAACATTCTAACTCTAGAAAACACACTCTCAAAAGCACTTGTCTGAAGATTCACTTAAGAAGTGGATGTACTAGCATTCTTTCTCCTATAGAATATATAATCCTGGGACCTCCTTGCAGAGAGGGCTCAGAGGCTAAGAGCACTTGATGCTCTTACATAGGATCCAAGTTCAGTTCCTGGCACCCACATTGATGTTGCTCACAACTGCCTGTAATTCCAGCTCTAGGGATCTAATACCCCCTTCTGGCTTCCTGCAGAACCTGTGCACACATGGCATATGCTCACACAGACACAAACATAATTAAAAATAAAAAATAAAGATTTTAAAGAAATGAATTATCAGTTCTAAATGCATGTACATATGAGGAACACTGAGTGGGTTCAGAGAGACAGGGAGGCATTGGAAGGGGTTGAGGAAGGAGTGAAAATACAGTACTCACATAAGAAACCCTTGGTGTGGGAGGTCCTTCTGTCTATGTGTTAGTTTTATTGGTTAATGAATAAAGAAACTGCCTTGGCCTGTTGATAGGGCAGAACTTAGGTAGGCAGGGGTGGAGGGGGGAGGGAGGGGAAACTGAATTGAATGTTGGGAGAAGGAAGGCGAAGAGAGAGAGAGACCATGGATCTGCTGTTGGAGATAGATGTGCCGAAACTTTGCTGGTAGGTCACTACCTTGTGGTGATATACAGATTAGTAGAAATGGGTTAAATTAAGATGTAAGAGTTAGCCAATAAGAAGCTAGAGCTAATGGGTCAAGCAGTGATTTAATTAATACAGTTTCTGTGTGATTATTTCAGATCTGGTTGGCCAGGATGAACAAGCAGTTCCTTGCAACAAACCCTCACAAATATAAAAATTAAATTAAAAAATATATACAATCCTAAAAAGATGTGGTAAGGCCTACCTGAAATCCCAGCACTTGAGAGGTAGATTTAAGAGGGTCAGGTGTTCACCCTGAAGCTAGCCCTAAGCTACATGAGAGATACAGTCTCCAAACAAATTTTAGAAGCATAGACATATTGTAGCTAATTCCTAGGGAAGTATTTGCAAAGAAGTTTGCTGACTAATCAAAAGGGAAGATCCCAGCAAACATTCCCAGTAACCCTCAGAAGGGACAAGTTCCCAGTCCCTGGGCTGGTATGCCCTTTTGAACTGTGAACTGGAAACCCCCACCCCCTGTTGTCTGAAGAGACTCTGGCAGCCAGTAAGTTTCTCTTACTTCTCTGTTACAGCCCCCACAAGCAGGGCCCCTGAACTTTCTGCAATCTGCCCGAGAATGTATCTAGCCTCTTAGCCATCAGACAGTAAACAGTCTGGCTTGCTCACATCCTTGTGGGGTGAGAAGACAGTCGGAACTGGTGGAAACACTCTGACTCCAGAGTGCTCATCAAGCTGAGGGTGAGGGCAAGGCTGACCTCGTCTCACCCCTTCTCTCCTTGGTTCAGGGTTGCTAGTTTGTTTCTTCGGCATTTGGAATCTGACCACCCCACCCCCACCCCGTTCAGGATGACTTCTCTGATGGCCCCCTCTTCTGCAGGTTCCAGCAAGAAAACAGAGGCACATTTCAGATAGTGCATGGCAGGAGATATGGTAGAGCCAGTCTGGTCACTTGTTGGCTGTGTGACAGGCAAAGCAGTGAGCCTGTCCAGACTTCAGTTTCTTATCTATTCGGTGGAGACGGTCCATTCTCCCAGGAAACTAGAAAGGGCAGTGAGCTGTGTTCCTATATCACTCTATAAACTCTGATTCACATAGCACTTCACATTTCACATAATAAAAGCCAAACACGGGAATATAAAACGCTTCCATATGAAGAACGCTTCCCACGGCGCCATGAGAATAGTCACATTAAAATTCAGCATGATGTTTTGCTTAAACAACATAATTTGGGAAAGGAAAAAAAAGGAGAAAATAGTGAACTATATTAAAGTCATTTAAGTCTGGAGTTGTTACTTCAGACAAATGGCCACAAATTCAACTTTTCCTGAGGTACGGGGGGGAGCATTTCGTCTTCCACTGTGTGAGCCAAAGTTTCTACTTTACTTACAGATTACAATTGCTAGCGAAATTTAAACAGCTAAAGTAGCAAAGAGGGACAGTCATTATTAGTTAAATCAGTCAGCCCTACAAGCATAAACAATAAATGGTCAAATTGATGGTGTCTTTGGTTACGGAGTATTAACATATATTTTGCTTTCATGAAAACTCCGTCTTCAGCTCATACTTTTGAAAGCCATTTCCGGTTTAGTAAGTTTTGCACATTTTGCTTTCAGAATGCTTTCCACCTCGTTATCATTCCCATGCGCCTGAATGAAATACTGGCTGGAATTGTGCTCCCCTAAACATTTTGCAAAAATGCCACACTCTTTCCGCTTTGGGAGCATGGGAAAGGGTTTGGCAACTGAGAGTCAGAGCTAGCATGAGAATTTCCAATTTATGTGATTTCCGAATAAAAGTACCAAGGAATCCATTTTCTGTATGGTACGAGCAGACCCATGCCTTTAAAATGCACAGGAAGTACGGAAACTGAAAGACAGATCCTGTGCACCTGCACATTGGTGCATGTTGCAGCACTAGTGAGCAGATCCGTTGTTTAATATTGCAGCCCTGCTCGTGATAACTGAGCAACAGGACCAACCCAGGTGTCTAGTGCCAGAGGGATGCACAGGGGAAACGTGCTATATATGTACAAGAAAGGGTTTAGTTATAAAGAAGAATGAAGTTATGTCATTTGCAAGAAAATGGATGTAATTGGAAAAACTCATATTAAACAAACTAAGGCAGTCTTAGGTAAATATCAGGTGTTGCCTCTTATTTATTTTATATAGCTACATTTGGTGTGTGTGTGTGTGTGTGTAAGGGAACAAAGAAGACTAATAAGAAGGAGTAGGACAAGAAACAGGAGGGCAAGGAGTCGGGGACTATGCTTAGTATATAAAATATGCACTTGCATGGAAATTCTTTAACTAAAAATAGTTTTAAAGCAAATCTTACAGAAACAGAGAGTAGAAGAGTAGTTACCAAAATTTGAGATGATTAAGGAGGATTGTGAAATACAGAAAGGACAGTTAAGGGGTATAGGGTACAGTTGGGTGAGGTATAACCTCTGAATGTTCTACAGCGCCAAAAAGTAATTGTATATTTCACAGTAGCTGCTGGATCTGCCAATTACCCTGACCTGATATTATACATTGCAGAGTTGTACAGAAATATCACACTCCATCCTATAAGGATGTATAATTATTTAGTGCCAAGTGTTGAAGTTTAAAAAATATTAAGTGGGAAAGAGACAAAAATACCCAGTACAGAAATTATCATAGGCAGAATCTCAGAGCAGTTCATTCTTTCCACAGAAAACGAGCCAAGCTCTCCAAAAGCTATATTTTGCATAACTGCCATTGCCCTGACCATGTTCTTGGCAGCCTGTGATCTGTGGGGATTCTTTTAAAGGGCAAAATCAATTATTCAGTGGCATAGGAATAATGCCTCCAAGTGCTGACATTATCTTGCTGTGTTTTACTAAGGGTTTAAAGAGTCTTACTTGTTATTAGACTGCAAGGGTCTTAGGTAAGTAACCAGAAGCGACTGAAGTTCTTTGGCATATTCTTTTTCAGTATCCAAGATGTTCTGTAACACCTGTAGAGAGACAAGAATAAGGTCAATAACAGTCAAGCAAGTCCAAGGTCAGAGATTTAGATTTTCTAATCAAACTCCTAGAGAAAAAGCATCTCAGTTTACTTAGGCTGGTGCTAAATGTCCCAATATGAAAAACAAATGTACTTTAGTTCACACCAGAAAAATATTTTAATAATTATCTGGCAACCAGTTATATGACCTAACTTATATGAACACAATTATTAAAAACTATTCACAACTGGAGGAGCCTTACCACTTGCATGGTACTGGTCACAATTATTAATGCTTTAAATAATTTTATTGGAGAAAGGGGTAGGTTAACTAACAAAGCTCACTATTCTTATTATATGAATAATAAAATTACAAAACATTCAAGACTAAGAGAATTCAAGGATAATTATGACACAAAACATCAAGGATTTGATTTGTGTACTGTTTCTGATAAGATGCTTATGGAACAAAATAATAATTTATAGTACATTATTAAGCAGGGTTAAAAATGGTCTTTCAGTAAAAACAAAGGGTGCTCATATGAACAATTAAAATAGAAAAGGAGACAGTACTGTGAAGAATTTAATGAGAACAATTCAGTCATTATCTACTATTAATAACACAAAATTCTTTTTTGTTCTTGATTTGAGACAAAGTTTCACTCTAGTCCACAATGTCTTGGAACTCACTAAAGAGCCTAAAGTGACCTCAAGTTCACCATAATCAACACGCTTCAGCCTCTGCAGTGCTGAAAGTACATCATCAGTGAAACCCACCACACCGAGCTAATCATAAAGTCTGTAGAAACAACCAGTTTATGACTCTGCAAGTTCTCTTTCCCCACTGGTTCCAAGACCATCTCCCATTTCCCAGCCTGTTCTGGAAGTAGATAAAACCTCATTCCAACCAATTATATATGACCAAGTTAATATTTTGCTATGTGTTTTTCACATCTTCTAATTCATTGGAAAATCTTTCCTATACCAATGACTTTGCTGCTTACAGATAGGGAACTTCCACCATATCTGAAGACGGAGACATTTAATGGGGAGCTACAAGACAGAGAAACATGTGGCTAGGAGAAGCCCAGTCATCTACCAAAATGGCAGAAACCCACAGCGGACACTGCGTGTCTGTGGCTTCCACATTAACTGCATTCTATAGGACTTCAGCTTCCACAGGAGTCAGCTAATTTCGGATTGAAAATAGTTTTAAAATGTCACCTGAACTGAATATATATGGATTTCCCCCTGCCATTATTCTTTAACTTCTATACTATAACACAAGACTCTAATCCCAGCTACCCTTCGGCCTGATGCAAGTTTGAGGCCAGTCAGAGCAACTTAGATCAACTGTCAAGATAAAGGAGGACAACAAAAGCTGAAGGTGTAGCTCAGCCGTAGAGCACTCGCCCTGGCATGTGTGGGGTCTTAGGTTCAGTTTCCAGAATCCCAAGTCATATTTAATGATATAACAATTGTTCACATGCCACACATACACAGGCAGGCAGCATAGGCAGAGATTATCTCAAGGGTAGCAGAGGATGCAGAAAGGCCATGCGCAAATGCTGGACCATTTTATATCAAAGACCCGAATATCTGTATTTGAGGAGGTCCTGGCGACAGTACTCACAAGACAAATCATGATGAAAAGTGGAGTAGCGGAAGACAGCAGGGGTCCGAGGAGCCACTGGCTTTCTGGTGAACTGGGAGATGGCAGTCCCAACTGTGCTACTGGCTTACAGGCCGCCTCAGTTTTAAGGCACAGCCTACCTCATCTCAGATTGTGACATTACAGGGACCACTGTGAAGCGGCGCTGAGATGTTACACAAGTAGGTACTGGGCAAGCGGCAAACGCTCTGGCTAATTTAAGAGGCTAAATGCATCGCTCCCAACCATAGTCCTATTGGACTTTCAGACCAGAAGGCTCTGTGGGGAGAGGAATGTCCTATGTCTTGTGGGAAGTTAAGCAGCACCCCTGACCTCTACCCATTAGATGCCAGCTGTGCTCCATCCCATGCTTCAGTTATGACGATCAAAAACGTGCTCAGGAGGGCAATGCCACCTTAGTTGGGAATCAGTGAGTTAGAAGGCCACACGATGGTTTCCAAAGCTAGGGTTTGCTAAGCATAAAGGCGCATGCCTGTTATCCCAACACTCAGGAAGCGGGAGGCAGAAAGATGGTCTGAGGCCAGCTTGGGTACTCAGTGTGTTTAAGGCTAGCCTGGGCAAGACTCTGTGCCCCAAGAAGGAGAGCAGTAAAGGGTTAAACTACAGGCCCTGCCGACAGCCACTTTTGTCTGCTTTCAGTTTCCCTATTGCTCAGAATCTATTCTTTCCAAATGTAAATTCGGAGGTCTGGAAGAAGTGGTGCTCTCTGAAATTAGCCCAGTGATGGAACAGAGCTGCTGCTGCCTATTTAAAAAATCTAGTTACAGTAAAGGTCACTTGCTAGAAACTGCTTTGAGATGAATGGAAAGCAAGTTCAGCCTACAAAGTCTGGATCTGGAGCTCGGTCGTCAGAGTCCTAGCGGACACAGGGCCCTGGGCTGCAGCTCCAGCACCGTACAATCTGGGTGTGGTGGTTCACACCGATAATCCCAGTATTCTCAGGAAGCAGAGGCAGGAGGATCATCCTCATCTGTACAGGAAGTCCAAGGCCCACCTGGAATACTACGTGAGACCTTCTCTTTAAAAAATGTGAAAACGTATTGGTTTTAATTAAAGTGATGCTTCAAGAAACTAATTATAGATGCAAATTCCTATATTTTAAAAAGGCACTTCATCTTTAAAGCGCATGTGCTTACTGGGTTAATTGGACTCAATGGGTTAAAAAAAATGCAAAGTTTGGAGGGAGGAGTGGTAGTGGTGAATGTAGTCAAAATTTGTTGTATGCATAAAGGAAATTCTCAAAGAATAAATATATTTTTTAAAGGAGGGATGATTTCTAATTTTTCATTTAGCATTCAAGGGGCTGGGAGGTCCTTACTCCCTTCTAAAATAATTAGTGGGATAAAATGAAAAATAAATTAAGTAAATCTGTGAGGAATGAGATTATAGAAAACAACTATTCCACAAGAGTGGATAGACAATCAGATCCTGAGAAGTACAAGCTACAGGAGCAAAGACCCACAGGAAGCAAGACTAGAGTAGCAAACCTTAGCTGTAACTGGCAAACTATTGAGCACTTACAATGGAGGAATCAAAGTTGACCACTCCAGTGGCTCAGTGCCGGGAAAACATACTTATACTTTTGTGAATTTTGTCCCAGTAAAAATAAAGGAAATGCCCTTATTTTTCAGGCAGGAGAAAAGGAAAGCAGCCATTATGATACCAGCATATTCTGGTAGCTTAGACAACAGAGGGACATTTAGTTCCTAACAATGTCAGCCCTTGGGAGAAGCTATTTTACCAGATCATAATCTAACTGACGTGAGAGTCTAAGTGACACGGAAAAGAGAACATCCAAATTCCAGTCAGCTGTCAATAGTCATGGAGAAGAAGAGAAATGACCAAGTCCAGCCCATCTTGTCTCACCTAAGAATGACCACTGAGAAGCATGAATGAAGAGCAGAGGCCAGGAGCTCAGGCTCACCCAAAGACTAGAACACCATCATGGGAGAATAGAATGCAGCCCTCTCTCCACAGATCCCCAACACATTATTGAACACCTGCTCTCTAGTCTCTTTTCCCCAGCGCATCACGTCAGGCTTCCGGCTGGAAATGGCAAAGGCTTATTGAAAGGAATAAGTAGTAACAAACTACAGAAATGATAGATCCTCCTGGAAATGGGAAGCAGACAAGATCACCAGACAAAAGTTGGGAGCATGGGCTGGGGTGGGAGAAGGTGAGAGGGGAAGAGAGAAGGGAGAAGGGTTGGGAAGAGCTTGGGGGAGTGGGATGGTTAAGATGGAGGAAGGACAGATATGGGAGCAGGGAAGAAGATATCTTAATTAAGGGAGGCATTGTGGGGTTGGCAAGAGGCTTCACTCTAGAGGGATCCCAGATGTCCACAGGGATGTCCCCAGCTAGGACCCTGGGCAGTGGAGGAGAGGGTGCCTGAACTGGCCTCTATAGTCTGGCATCTATAGTCAGACTGATGACTATCTCAAATTTCACCATAGAACCTTCATCTGATGACAAATGGAGATAGAGACAGAGACCCACATTGGAGCACTGGACTGAGCTCCTACGGTTCCATTGAAGAGCAGAAGGAGGGAGAATATAAGCAAGGAAGTCAGGACTGCGAGGGGTTGGTCCACCCACTTAGACAGTATGCCTGAACTAGTGGGAGCTCACCAAATCCAGCTGGACTGGGACTGAATGAGCATGGGATCAAACTGGACTCTCTGAATGTGGCTGACAATTGAGGCTGACTGAGAAGCCAATGATAATGGCACTGGGATTTGTCTTTATGGCATGTTCTGGCTTTTTGGGAGCCTAGTTTATTTGGATGCACACCTTCCTAAGCCTGGATGGACGGGGGAGGGCCTTGGACTTCCCACAGGGCAGGGTACCTTGCCTTCTCTTACGACTGGAGGGGGAGGGGGGAAGGTAAGTGGGAGAGCAGGAGGAAAGTGGGAGGGGGAGGAAGTGGAATTTTGATTCCTAGTATTAATAAAGTATGGTGTGGGTGAATTGTCTGTATTCTGTTGATCATATTTTAAATAAATGCTGATTGGCCAGGCAGGAAATATAGGTGGGAAAACAAGACAGGAAGTAGAAATGATATAATGAGAACAGGAGAATTCTGGGAAGGAGGAAGTTGATTCTTCCCACTCCTGCCCAGACCACTGAAGCAGCAGGATGTGATCTGCCCCAATGAAAAAAGGTACTGAGCCACATGGCTAACATAGATCAGAAAAATGGGTTAATCAAGATGTGAGAGTTAGCCAGTGAAAGGCTAGGGCTAATGGGCCAATCAGCTTTATAACTTACAGAGATCTTTGTGTGATTTTTCTCTGGAACTAAACAGCTGGGGGTACCGGGCAGGATGAAAACCACAACAAACAAGCCGGCCCCCTCATGTTACAAGAGATGGTCCTAGAAATTCTTCAGCCTCTGTCTCTTGCCCACTGTGAGGTGAACTGCCTCCTCTTCTGCACATGCCTGCAGTCATGGTGTTTGGCCCTTACTCTACACAGGCCCAAGGTCAACAGAGACAAAGATCTTGGACTGAACCTTCTGATACCATGAGCTCAAACAAATGTTTCCTCCCTTATGCAAGGATATCCAGAAGGAAAGTGATGGAGGGAAGAAACCTGGATTTACATAAAGAAGAAAAGAATATTCATAGGGGAAAAGTGGTAGTCAAAGAATAATTTTAATTTTCTCTTACCAAGCAACCAACAGCTAATAAATTATTCAAAGTTGGGCTCTGGGTTCTAGCCCCAGTACCAAAGGCAATAATGCATTTGATTACATGAATATCACCTGTATACACTTAGGCATATTTATGTGTGAGCGAAATGGAAGGTATTAATAATATAAGACAAGGGAGGGAAGAATTAAGGACTGCTTAATTAATATAAGATACTTTTACTAACTGTGAATATTGAGTATTTCTTTGTGTACTGTTGTTTGAAAATGAACTTGGAAGCCCAGTGTGGTGATACATGCCTGCAATTCTAGCACTTCAGAAATGGTAGGAGAATCAGGAGTTCAAGGGCAGCCTATAGTGATATTTTAGTTATGTTTTAATAAATACAGTTTGCCTAAAATCAGAAGGACAAAGCTAAACCACTGAAGTCAGGCAATGGTGGCGCACACCTTTAATCCCAGGATTTGGGAGACAGAGGCAGGTAGATCTCTGTGAGTTCAAGGCCACCTTGGGCTACACAAGATCAGTGTTGAAACAAATCCAGGAGGTGGTAGCTGAAACCTTTAATCCCATTATCGGGGAGTCACACACCTTTAATCCCAGCACTAGAGGGAATATAAAATGGGAGGAGAGAGAGGCTCTGGCTGCTTAGTCTGCTTAGTCTGCCTAGGGTGCTTAGTCTACTTAGGCTGCTTAGTTTGCAGTCGCCCAGCCTTGGTAGAGGCAAGACTTCTCTAGTGGCTTGGCTGCTTTGCTTTTCTGGTTTTTGGGTTGAAACTCAATATCTGTCTCTGGATTTTTATTCTTCATGCTACAGTAGCCTTGACTACATAATGAGTTCAAAGCCAGCCTAGGCTACGTGAGACCCTGTGTATTTGTTACTTTTCTCATGGTCACTGTAACCAGATAGCTGGCAATGAAGCAGGTGAAGAGCGGTCTTGTTTTGGCTCACAGTTTGAGGGGATGGAACCCATCATTGAGAGCAGGTAGCTCCTTAGCAGCAAGAAGGTAGAGCTGAGACTACTTCATCCTCACATCTCAGCAGACCAAGAAGCAGTGAACAGGTAATTCTGGTATTCTGGTTGCTTCCTTTTCCCCCTTTGTATCCAGTTCAGGACCCCAGATCATGATGACATATCATCAACATTCCGAGTGGGCCTTCTCTCCTTGGTTAATACTCTTAGAAACATTCTCACAGACATACCCAGAAATCTGTCTCCTAGGTGAGTCTAAATCCAGTAGTGCTAACAATGAAAATTAACCATCACGTTTTATCTCAAAAATCAAAACAACAAAAAAGCAAAACAAAACAAAAAACAACCAAAAAGAAGAAGAGGAGGAAGAAGACAAACAAGAGAAGACTGAAGAGGTGACTCAGTGGGTAAGAGCACTCACTGCATAAGCATGAGGACTTGATCAGATGCAGGCACTCACATAAAAAGTCAGGCATGGTCACTTGCTAATGCCAACACTGTGTGGGGGTAGAGACAGGAGGATCACTGAGGCTTGTTGGCCACCAGCCTAGCTCTAGGTTCAATAAGAAACCCTGTCCCAAGGGATTAAGAAAACCAGCGATAGAACAGAACATATAACAGCTCTTCTGGTCTCTGTATACACACACACACACACACATGCATGCACACACACATGTACACACACATGCACACACACATGCGAGTACATGCTTGCATACCTGTGTAAGCACATGTACTGCATACACACTCTCATAAATCAACTATCAAAAAGAAAATAAACTTGGATTTGATTTGAATTTATATTGGAAACTGTAAGGCAACGATAAAGACTTTTTTTTAATATAAAAGAAGCCAGGTGGAGTGGCACACACCTGTAATTCAGCACTTTGGCTGTTGAGGCGTGAGTTCAAGGCCACTTTGTTCTACATAATGAGTCCAACCAAAACTCTATCTCATAAAACAAATGAAAACACACACACATATATTATATATAATATATATATATACAATTGATATGTCAAAGAGAGAAATGTGATCACATAAAATATTCAATTAAAACAACATAAAACAAGAAAATGTAGGAAAAATAGAACATAGAACAAGGGCAACAAATAGTTAACAGTAACAAGGGGACCAGCAAGATGGCTCAGCTGGTTAAAGTGCTTGCTGCCAAAGTTGATGACCTGTGTTTGATTCCAGGATCCACATGGTGGAAGAAAGGAACTGACTCTTATAAGTTGTCCTCTGACCTGCACATGTACACACACATACAACACATAGAATAAGCAAATAAAATGCAATAAAAAACCTAATCCACATTTATGCATTTTACAGCCAATGCATTAGTGACAAAGAACACACAATGGGGAAGGGACAGTTTCCTCAATAAATGCTGTTAGAAACACTGGATGCACACATGCAGAAGAATCAAAATGGACCTTTATCTCACACCACACACAAATATCAGCAAACTGGATTAAATACCTATAGGCAAAACTCAAAACTACAAACCTACTGGAAAAGAAGAGAGGAAAATCTCCATTGCATTGATCTAGGTGATAACTTCTTTTGGACATGACACTAAAAGCACAAGAAACAAACGCAAAAATAGACCGATGCAGCAAAAGAAATAAGAGGTGGAGACATGGCTTTAGTGGGGAAAATGCTTGCACGCAAGAATGAGGAAGTGGTGACCCTAGGGCCTGCTGTCTACTCAGTTTAACTGAATAGGTTGATCTCCAGGTTCATTTTTATATAAAAACTAAGGTGGTATGGTAGAAAGTCAGGCATGATAGCACACACATTTATTTCCAGCACCTAGGAGGCATATCCTGTGAATTTTGTGTATTGAGTCTCAGGCCAGCTACATAGTGAGACCCTGTCTCAACAAATAATAAATAAGACCAAAGAGTGAAGCACACAATACTAACTCTTTGTCTCCACACACACACACATGCACACACACATATATGTACATACATGTACACATATGAGCATATACACATACATTCAACACACCCACAAGAAACAATGAACAGAATGAAGACACAGCTACAAAATGAAAGAAAATCTTTTCAAACTATTACCTACTAAGGAATTAATATCCAAAATATATAAGGAATGCAAAGAACTCAATAGCAAACCAAAAACCAAAACAATACCAAGAAAACCACCCTATGCTGTGAGACAATGGTCTGTACCCTGTCACTTGTATTTCAAATAAATGCTGATTGGCCAGTAGCCAGGCAGGAAATATAGGTGGGGCAACAGGAATTCTGGGAAGAGGGAAGTTTCAGTCTGCAGTTGTCACCCACCCAGACACAGAGGAAGCCAGACACAGAGCAAGCAAGATGTGACTGCCTTGCCAAAGAAGGTACCAAGTCACGTGGCTAACACAGACAAGAATTATGGGCTAATATAAGTTATAAGAGTTAATAAGAAGCCTGAGCTAATGGGCCAATCAGTTTATAATTAATGTAGACCTCTGTGTGATTCTTTGGGACATAAAGGCTGCAGGACCAGGCAGAACAGAAACCCCTGTCAACAACCCTATACTTTTATCAGTATTTTGGATTTTTGAGACAGTGTTTCTCTGTGTAACAGCTCTGACTGTCCTGGAACTCACTCTGTAGACCAGGCTGGCCTTGAACTCAGAGATCCACCTGCCTCTGCTTCCTGAGTGCTTGTGTTAAAGGCATGTGCCACCACCACCACCCAGGCCACCCTATATTTTTAAAATGAGCAAAAAGGAAATCTGAATATACATATTTTGAATACATTTTTCAAAATAAAACACTAAGTCACCAGTAAATATATAATACTCAATGCCACCTATCATGAAGGAAACACAAATTAAAGGGCTTTTATCTCATACCTGTTAGTTTGGTTATTGCTGAAAAGACAAAAGATTGGTCTGGAGATGTAAGTCAGCAGTAGAGCACACTTGCCTGGCGTGCTTGAGAATCAGATCCACAAAATGCTAAAGACATTGATGTAGGAAGAAAAGGGAACCTTTGCACACTACTAAATGAATACAGTCATTTTGTAAACATAGAGACTTAAAAAATTGAAAATAAAGTCAGGCATGTACAACTTTAATCCCAGAAATTGGGGAGTGGGTGATGCCGGGAGGATCAGGAGTTCTAGAATAGCTTCAGCTACATACCAAATTCAGGAGTGAACTCCAGCTACATTAGACATTGTCTCAAAATAAAAACAAACACATGTTTTAAAAGGTCAACAAAACAGCTCAGCAAGTGAAAGCACTTGCCATATAATCCTAGAGAGTTAGAACGCACGTGAAGGTGGGAAGAGCAAACCCAGACTCATCATCCACAAGGTTGTTCTCTTACCTCCACATGCACACAATGGCATGATGCTCCCGTCCACCACACATCCTAGGTGGAAACACACAAACACACCCTAAAATAGTCAAAACACAGGCTTCTCTTATAAAAACTGCTCTGAGTCCTGTGAGCTCAAATCTTCCTGGCATGTTGTGTGATTTTTGAAACTCAAGTTTGTCCATCATATCTCTCTGCCCAGCTGTGACGGTGCTCACTATAGTACCCCAGGTAATCATTTATACTCATGCCCAGCCCTGGTATTTCTTTTGTATTCACAGAAATGGAGATGCATGCCCTAGAATTTATGAGTATTATATTTTATTAACTATTGAGGAGGAGGCAAGACTCCTGATTATTGCTTTATTAAAAGCATATACCCGAGGGCTAGGAGAAATTGCTTCGTGGTTAATAGCACCTGCTGCTCTTACAAAGGACCAGGGTTTGGTTCCCAACACTCATAAGGCAGCTCACAACTATCTGCAACTTCAATTCTAGAGGATTTGATGCCCTCTTCTAGCCTCTGCAGGCACACATGTGGTGCACATACATATGTACAGGCAAAACACTGATACACATAAAATAAAAATATATAAAAAATTTCAAAAATAAAAGAGCAGTTCTTTAGAAAGCGTTTATTTGGTTGTGTATAGAGGCTGTATTGGAACTAAAAACTCAAACTGTGGCATCATGCCTTCCCTCTCAAATTCAAGAAGGAATGAAACGTCTAATCATCATCTTTTTGTGCATTTTTTTCTACAAAGAACACGTCTGATAATGAATCATCTCACAGCTTCATCCTCCCTTCAAGGACTGCCTCTGTCACATAGCCTGAATCCCAGTGCCTGGTCAAATAAAGAAAAAGAAAAAGGAGCCTGCTGGAAGAAAGAGTCCACGACAGTACCGCCCCGCCCCCGGCCATACTCCTCTACACCCCTGAAAGGAAACTCACACAACTGCAAGTTCTAGAGGTGGCAGGATGCTGAGCTCACAAAACCAAAGTGACAAATGCTTTGTCGAGGCTGGGAAAAGACCTGAGTCAGTAAAATGCCTGTCATGCAAGCCCGAGGAACTGAGTCTGGTTCACCGGATCTACACACAAAGTCAGAGGTGGTGGCTCCTGCTTGTAACCCCAGTCCTGGGGAGGTGATGGCAGGTCTTGCCCTGTGGGTCACTGGCCAGCTAGCCTAGTGTGGCTGCTGATCACTAGGTCATAGTAAGAGACCCTGCCTCAAAACAAACAAACCAAAAACACAAGGTGCAGGGCTCCTAAGAAACAACACCCAAGGTTGATTCCTGGCATTCACACACATGCACATACATACATGTGCACTTGAACATATACAAGCACAGATACACATGAACACACATGTGCGCGCGCGCACACACACACACACCCCCCAATGGGAAAATACGTTTTCTCATCACATTGTCTTCTCTCAAAGCACGTGAAATAGGCGCTCAGCGACACAGAACTGCCCTTGCAGCAGTTTCAATGGCCGCGCTGCGCACCCGGGATGCTTGAGAGCCTTTCCCAAACTCAGGCTTTTCTCGCTGTCTTCCAGCTCCAGGGAGCAGCCAATGAATGGAGGCTGGTTCTTTCTCGGGGCACAGGGTGCCTAATATGAAAGGACAAGGAGGGACGCAGACAGAGAAGGCTATGTGCTCCCTAACAGAAGGCCTCAGTGGTGAGTCAGAAGGCAAGGGGCCTGGCAGACCAACCAGTTTGAGAGCAGTACAATTGGATTAGGATGAAATCCCTTCAAACTTCCCAAGACAAGCTATGTTGTGTTCAAACACTGCCTGTGCCTCCTTGGTTCCGTCTCCATGAGGACACTGAGCCTCCATTTGTTGAACTAACTTTTCCCTGACTTCAGCACAGAATACATGGAATGAAGTGGCAATCTTGTATCTCTACCCTAGACTATTATTTTCCCATAAAATAAACGCCCTACACTTGCTGCAAAGGCTTTGGAGTAAATACAGCATTGGAACTAAGAGGAAAGAGCCGTGTAAGTATGAGGAAATTGCCAGGTGTGGTGGCACCTGCGATTCCTGTACTCGGGGGGTCAGAAGTTCATTGTCATCCTAGACCACATGATAAATTTTGGGCCAGCTTGAGACACAGCCATACCTTCTCTTAAAAACAAAAATAAAAGAATATACGAAGAAATTGTTTTAAGAAGCTAAATATCTAAACAATGTCTGATAATTGAAGTATGCTCTATGAAGGAAGGCTATAGTGACCTCAGAAAATCTTACATCAAAACAAAACTACATTGTAGAAGTCTGTGGTAATTCTGGTGTTTGTAAAAAAAAAATGATAGCATGCTGGAAATATCTTTTGAAAGCAAAATGGCCATTATGTTTCTGCATTCATATCATATCTGACTTTATGCCAGTAAAACTGTCTACCTACCTGCAAGAGCACTGACTGATCTCACACCCCCAAGTCACTGGCTTCTAGTACACCAGCAACCTCATTCAGCACACACCACACCATAGACTTATCAGCTCATATAATCCCATCACTTCCGCAACCTCCAGCTTTCAGATGGAATAGATTAGTGGAGGCATAAGACAGGAAGAAAGGGTAAAAACTAGTGAGAAATATGGAGAAGAGACTCCATGGAGACCTGTGTCAAATCTTATCCAGTGGAATAAGAAGTGGGTGAGGCTGGGCATGGCGGGGTTCCTCTTTAATTCCAGAGCTTGAGGCAGGTGTTGAAAGAAATGGAGTCCGTTTTTGTTTTCAGGATTGTGGGTCCTGAGAGGTTAGTCATTGTCCTACGTCCATGTGGTCCTACGTCCATGTGAATCCAGGTAGCAGTACATGAACTCGGTGTGTTTATAAAAGACCACACAAAAGTTGGGAGGGCAGATAGGGAGGAATTGGAGAGAAAGGACTGAGAGGTAGATCAGAACACATTATATGCACGCATGACAGTCTTAAAGAAGAAAGTGGAAGGGGAGAACCGACTCCACAAAATTACCTTCTGACCTCCACATATGCCCACACACACATCATAAACACACACAAACATGCCACACACATGCACGCACGGCACACATACACACACACAAATTTGGAAAGGGGTGGTAAGCTCCCAAATGGACGAGAAAATTCAGGGTGGGAGTGGGTAGAGAGAGAGATCAGTGAGGAAAAATAAGGTAGCCAATGGAAGGCCACAGCAAGGGTCACAAGAGCTGTCGTTGGATTTTTGGTTTGCCATGTTACAGCCATTGTCTCGCCTGTCTTCATGCATGCCAGTTCTGCAAACCATGTCATTTAACCATCGTAATTATTAATCATCACTATTAATTTGACTGAATTTAAAAACACCTGGGAGTCATTCTTCTGGGCATGTCTGTGGTATTTCCAGAGAGGCTTAGCTGAGGGAATACGTGCCCTGAATGCAGGTGATATATTCCAGAAGGTGGAGTCCCTGACTGAATCAGAAAGGAGAAAGGGCAGAACAGCGCCAATCATCTCTCTCTGGTTCCTGATTGAGTGGAACATGAGCCGCCTCCATGATGGACCACATCCTCCAACTGTGAGCCTAAAGATGCTGCCCTGAGTTGCTTTTGCCATGTATTTTGCCAAGAGCATTTTCACGCTGTGTGCTACTTGCAGTAATTGCAGGAAATAAAGAGTTCCATCTTCTGATAATGTGGGTCCCTCTTGACGACTTGCAGGCATGCCCCTGTTGCATGGGCACATTTCCTCATCCAGTTCCCACGCGTACATTCCCTTTCAGTTCCTCTTTGCGTAGAGCTATGTTCTGACTCTCTTCAAAGACCTGCCTTGAACCCCGACCTCCTCCCTTCAACCTTTCCTCAGTGAGCCTCAAATTTTAGTTTCAACGATCACCCAATCCACCTTTGTGTTGAAGGGGAAAAATGAAGAAGAGGTCAGAGAGTTGATTAAAACACTACATGCCCATATTCATGAGCAGAGATTTATGTAGCAAGTCACTTTGGCCCCCCCAATACTTATAGTTTGAACAAACTTCCCACGTACGTTTGCTACAAAAGATTCTTGGCCACATTTTGAATTGCCATCTTCTGGTGCTTTCCAGTTCTGTATCATTCTCAGCTGATGCTGCCATGTTTGTCCTATACTCCCAAGGGGACCGTGAGTGTCAAAAGCAAAAGCCACACGACTTCAAGCCTGACAGTTAAGATGCATCCAGTCCTTCCCCACTCCTGTGTGTGTCTTTGGAACTGAACGACTGCAGGACCAGTCAGGACAGAAACCTCGGTCAACACCCAAGACCTTCTCTTTTCTTTACTAAATTTGAGATTTGATATATCAGAAATTTAAAAGCATATATATCTTTTGAGCCCCCAAATTCCAGGAATCTATCATGCAGATCCTTATCAAATTCTATCACTAAGGTACTGCCTGCAGAATTGTTTATAACAACTACAGCTAGAAAATATATATATATATATATATATATATATATATATATATATATATGCTTTTCAATATGGATAGGTTATGCAAGCTGCAGTCCATGCAGTGCATGCTAGACAACACCTATCCCGTCAACATTCTGAACTGTTGCAGGCAGAAGATAGTGAAAGGCACAGCAGAATGCCGGGATGTTGCAGATCCACTGAGAGAAGCCACAACACAATTTCAACTGCCATTTGCCTCCATCCTTTCCTTAAAAATGAAGGCAATAGAGGGTCATTTGAAAGAACTGATGGGGACTGAAGGGATCTGAGAGACTAGCTTTGCCGAATCATGCCTTTATAACTAGAAACAAGAGGAAATCGTTAACAAAAAGTTCTTTTCTAATTGTTGCCCACGGCACCTGTGATGTTCCGTCTTGATTTTTCCTATCACCGACCATTCATATCACCAGTATGAAACATCTGTATTTCACTGGAAGCCAATGACACTCATATACCTGCACAGAGATGATTAAAAACTCCGTATCCATGCACAAAATCAAACGAGCATGCAGTGCACATGCACGTAGAACACTAGGTAAAAACTGAAGCTGCATTTCAGTAGAGGGTGGGAGAGACCACAGGGCTACCAGAGGAAATGATGACTTGACCTTTTCATTAGTGACTAGGCCAAGTCTGGAAAGGAAATGAACGAAAGCAGAGAACAGATTAAGGAGAGTGATGCAATTTCTTTCTTCAAACCGGAGCTTATTTTGAGTATTACACATACCCTATTTATAGCTAATACAGTTTGACATAGCTGTGCTCAAGTCAGAGCTGTTTCATCTGTCCTTCTGTGTCAAAAAGCAGTCTATCTTTCAGGCTTTCGTCATAAGCTAGAATTAATAATATTCCAGCAGCTGTTGTGGGTTGATTGACTTTCAAGTAAAATCACAGACCACAATCACTTAAACCGCCTTCCATCTTAGAAACCTGGGCATGTGCCTTCTTGTAACTACACGGTTAGGCTATGTCACTGGATTTCGGCATAGTGCCTACATATTAACCATATTCTCTTCCACCACGGTCAGTACGCCTTGCTCGGAAGCATTGTCATCTGTTTGGCTTACCAGTACAGTGGATGTGAAACCTCCAGCCACCTGTAAGACTGCCACAAGTATATGAATAGCATTGCAGCGCAAACTGCCGGGGAACCTTACAAAGCAACTTATCCCATATTCCTTTTGTGTCACCTAGAAATTATCAGTGGTTTGACAAGTGAAACATCTCCAAGTTGAGTGAAAGCAATTTTGCCCTGCGAACACTCACCACAGTGTAGTAATTCTTGGTAAGTGGAGCGGCATCAAATCCTTTGACAGCTTTAGGGGACAGAGGTCTCTCTGCGGAAAAGATGTTGAGATGATGTTAATACCACACAACGCCATGGTGGACATTTGATACCATAGGACACCTGACATACTGTAAAGACTCCAAGTGGAAAGATTAATGAAATGTACCTTTTTAAGTAAGTGGAAGCATCACTAAACTTCAGAAGGCCGAAGTTTAACCTTCTTGTTCAGACTTCTCAAGTCCCAAGGGAGGAGCATTCCAAAGAGTTAATGGCAGAGCCAGGGCAAGAATATCACTCTCAGTTTGGCTTTATTTATGGAAGTCAGAGTCTTCACTCAATTTATTCAAAACAGGTTAAGTGAAACCAAAGCAAACTGTAGTGTATTTGTAACTGGCAGATTATCACACAAACAAAAGAACATAATACCAACCATGCCTTTCTTGGGGGTGCCTACTGTGCCAACAATAAAATCATCCTAATCTTCAACTTGCTAAAAATATCTGTAAAACGCTTCTCTGTTTTCTTTTTTGTTTTAATATTTATTATATTGTATTAGAAAATGCTGCCTTCCTTCTACAAAGTTAATCTTACCTATTAACGCACACCTCTGGGCTACCCTAGCACAGTCTTCTATTTAAAATAAAACAAAGGGCTGGAGAGATAGCCCAGCTGTTAAAGGCTAGGCTCACAACCAAAAATATAAAATAAAACACAAAAACACTCATATTTCTATTTATGAGATAGCATTTTGCCATGTATCCCAAGCTAGCCTTGAACTCCTGATCCTCTTGTTTCAGCCACCCAAGTGCTGAAGATTACAGGTGTGTACCACCACATCTGGCTATAAATGCTTAGCAGTATCATTGCATAGTATCTTTCCAGAATGCATTGTCTCCTTTTCCTCATTTTGCTTTGTGTTCCATTTTTTTCCTATATCATATACTGCTTTAAACCCTTTCTGAAGCTTGGAGGACTGCACATGGCCAAGTAAAAGTATGTCATCACACATTAATATTCTTTTAAAATATTTTTGCAAGTTATGACTTTTTTTTACAGAACAACCCTAAAAATTAAAAATACAAAAACATAAATAAATCATGGTGATTTTCCATTAAGTTAAGCATCATGCTGAGTAACAATTATGTATTATGTATTTTCATTCTTTTTATGAATGTGTATGTGTGAATACACATACATCTTTTCCTATAGTCTTGTAATTCTATTACAATACAGTTTCATAAATATTTCCCATATAATATTGATTTTAACTTTTATTGTATTAAAATATTCCTAATATGTATTTGGGACTAAGTAGCATTAAAGACATTTTATTTATCTTTACAGCACTCTGTTAATGGAGATCATCTTATTTTACAAAGAAGCCAGGAATGTAATGTCCTTTGCCTAAGGTCATACAGATAGGAAACTGACAGAACTAAGATCAAAGCTGAGGCAGAACTTCCTAAGGAGGTGCTGCCCCCAATCAATAGGATCCCCAGAGCCAAAACTACTTAAAGGGCTTGGTCAATAGCACTGGGCAGAAGCTGATGCAGGATTTAAGTAAAGATTACAAGTTAAGATTTTGTTCAATTATTATTTAAAGTAATCTTGATAAAAAATAAAATTTTTGAGCCTGCTGTGGTGGGTCAAACTTATAATCCTAGTCCTAAAGAGGATGAGGCAGGAGGACGGTCATAAATTTTAGAATAGCTAAGGATGCCTAAGGAGTTGAAGGTCAACTGAGATACATAACAAAAAAATGAAGAAATGAAGATCACTTTTTAAGTATAAAAGCAAGGTCTACAGACACAACACATGGAACATGTTCCATCTCCTTTGATCTCAGAAACTAAGGAAGGTTAAGTCTGGTTAGTATGTGGATAAAAGACACCAGCAAGATGTTGTCACCAATCAGAAGCAAGGCCAAGAAAAGTGCATTCCAGTGATGGAGTGTCTGCTAAGACATAGCTAAGGGCAGGAACGGCTGATGGAATGCATAATGCAATTGAAACACAATGTTAACTATGCAAAGAAGAACGGAGGAGAATCAAACATGAGAGAAGTAGATGCTTTAGAGATTTCTTGATGACTGGGATGACTGAACGCCACGGAAAAAGAATTAGTTCTTTGAAAACGTAAGCAAAGGTAAGGATGGGAGAAACAGCAATGCATTACAAACATGTCTGAAATTATTAAAGAGGAAATATAGTTACAGTTTTACATATTTTTCAAAAAATTAATAACATAATCAAAGCTCTAATAAGAAGGGAAGAGTGAGACAGAGAGAACAAACTACCAATATCAGGGGCCGTAGATGACTCAGTGGGTAAAGGCCCTTGCTGACAAACTGAGTTTGAGCCCTGACCCACACAGTGGCAGAGGAGAACCGACTTCCAATTCCCAAAGTTGTCCTTTCACCTCTACTTTGCTTACACATACACACACACACACACACACACACACACACACACACACACAGAGAGAGAGAGAGAGAGAGAGAGAGAGAGAGAATTTAATTAAATTTTCAAGAAATAACTTATCAGTAACGGGGATGAAACAAAAGATTTTACTCCAGAATCTAGAAAATAGGGAATATTTTTACTTATTTATGAGACAGGGTCTCATATATCAGGAAGAGTAGTTTCCTAATCTGCATTAATACAAATCCAATTAACCATTCACCTAATCTTCTCGAATAATTTAATGACTCCTTAACAGGATCAGTTGGAGAAAATAAGATTGGTTTAAAATCTTTGTTTCACATCATGCTTGTTTCAATATTTTCTGGCATGGAAATTTTTGCATGGAAAAGGAGAATGTGTCTTGCCTTATTTCTTTCTTTTGATTTTCCCCTTTCATTCTTCCACAATGATTTGGGGAGGGGTTGTTTTTGCATTTGTTTTTAGACAGGGTTTCTCTGTGCTGCCCTGAGTGTCCTGGAACTCACTCTGTAGACCTGACTAGCCCAGAACTCACAGAGATCCTCCTGCCTCTGCCTCCCAAGTGCTGGGATTAAAGGTATACACCACCACTGCCTGACTCCATGCTTCTTTTTACGATAAAGTTTTGCCAGCAGTCCAGTTGACTGACGACTCATGATCATCCTCCATCTTCAGCATCCTGAGTGTTAGGAGTATAGGTGTAACTCTCAATGACTGTCTTGGGAGAAAATGAATGAAGAATCTTAACAAAAACCTTAGCTTTTAGGGCCAGTGAGATGGCGCAGAGAATAAAGATGTTTGTTGTTTGCCACCAAGCCTGATGGCTTTAGTTTGAGTGTTTTCTTTAATTTTGCCAAATACAATTATACTGGATATTGTAACAGATTCTTGCTTGATAGCTATTTTGTTTTATGTAACTTTACTATTTTAAAGTAAAAACCTTCCTTTTTGATTAGACAGAAAGAGGGAAATGCTGTGGTATGGTTTTTCTGCATGCCGTGAATATGCATGGCTCTCATTTGTTGATAAATAAAAGTGCTTTGGCCTATGGCAAGGAAGGATAGAACCAGGCGGGAAATCCAAGAAGAGATATAGAAGGACAGAGTCAGGGAGACGCCAGCCAGCCAGCCTCCAAGGAAGCAAGACAGGTAAAAAATGGGGTAACAAGTCATGAACCACATGGCAAAGCATAGATTTAAAAATATGAGTTAATTTAAATGTAAGATCTAGCTAGTAATAAGCCTGAGGCATCGCCCAAGCATTTATAAGTAATATTAAGTCACCGAGTGGTTATTCAGGAACGGGTGGGTGGGAGAGAAACCTCTGATTGCACATACGTTTTTTATTTATTTTCAGTTTATACAAAGGAGTGTTTTGCCTGCATATGTGTGCACAAACTACGTACATGTCTGGTTCCTGCAAAGGCCAGTACAATGTGTTGGAGCCCCTGGAATTAGAGTTTACAGACAGCTGTGAGCCTCCAAGTGGGTGCTGGAAATTGAACCTAGGTCCTCAGAAATAGCAGTGAGTACTTTTAACCATGAGCCATCTCTCCACCCCAATTGTGGCTTCTGAATGTCACTGATGTTGAAGCTCTATCCTCTCAGTGAGACGTTTTTATCATCAAGATGATTTACTACATCTTTAACCTCAAGGACGTGCTGAAAGCTCACTCTCTCTCCTTCTCTGTGTCTCTCTGTGTGTATAAGAGAGAGACAGAGACAGGGAGACTCAACTACTCAATTTCTTGCCTTTCTATAATATCTTGTGGGTTGTTCTTTGTGCTACACTTCTCTCGAAGAGCAGGGGAAAGCACTGCCTCTGCGCCTCTGAGCACAGTAATATCTGCCCCAGACCTACAGTGGAATCTAGAACTTAATATGCCACTCCCTGAAGACAAATTTACCCTAGCACGAAGTGTTCTTGTGAATGACAGTCTCAAGAGATGGAAACTGCATAGCATTCCCCTGGCACAACCCTCTGCAGGGGGAGGGTTATATGTCCCTGGGCTTGCTTCGTCATTACATGACATTACAAAAATACTCTGAGTATTAGGTTAAATGTCTCACCTCCAAGGCTAGGTGTGTGAATTTGTCAGAATTACTGACTGTCCAAGTGACCATATGGCTGTACCTTTGACCCAATTGGAGGAAAGACAGAGATTTCCCAAGTTCTTCAGTTCCACTCCTGATTCAAGTTCATGGAAAGGTTAAAGAGATTGTTCAGCACTGGGGCTTAAAATTTGTCTATGGAATGCTCATTTCATCTTTGAATCAATCTATAAGTCATTTTCACCCTCTCTGAAGATTAGTCTTGTTTCCTAAGCTTAGATATCAGCAAAGAATTCATGGAAAGAAATTTATAAAAAGGCAGCCATCCACAATCATTGAATACAATGAATTCAGCATGTCCTCTGGTGATATTCTAGGTAAATTTGGTAGAAATAGAAAGAGTTTGGGTAGAAAAGAATTCAAATCAACAAAACTTTATTGCTCATCTAACCTTCCTAACAAAATATTTAATACCGTCATCTACACCAGGCTAAACTTTGATATTGGTCCAAAGCTCACTCATTGTCAGTACTAACACCTCCCAACACCCAACACACACACATACGTATACACACCTTTCTTCTATCTTTTCTCTGAATGAAATTCAGCGCTTTATTACTCCATCATCTGTTACTATAGCAAAATATTTATAGCTAAGTGCCTGTAAAAAATAGGTTTTCTTATCTCATAATTCTGGAAGCTGAATGTCTGAGATTGGGAGGTCTTATTCACTTGGCCTTAGGGAGAGCCTCCTTAGCTAGATAACAATATGGAAGTAAAACAGAAAGAGAATTGACCACATGAAGAAGAGGAGATTGCAAAGTAAGACAGAAGACCACTGAGATTCAGGAGCCAGGTTTACTCTCTTTACAATCTCTGTAACAGGAACTGTTCAATGTGCCTAAAGAACTACTTTAATCTTTCTTCTAAGGGTCGTTCCTAAAATTTTAACTTCACTTGCAACTGGATGTGGAGGCCGGAGGAGCAATAATTCAAAGTCATCTAACTTTATGTAGTGAACTTGAGGAGAAAGAGGGGAGAGTAAAAGGAAGGGATAGAGAGGAGAGGGGAAAGGAGAGGAGCCAAAAAAGAGAGATGAAGAGAGGAGGAAGAAAGGGAGGAGAGAAAAGAAAGGAAAGAAGAAAGCGAAGGGGAAAGAGAGAAGAGAAGAGAAGAGAAGAGAAGAGAAGAGAAGAGAAGAGAAGAGAAGAGAAGAGAAGAGAAGAGAAGGGAAAAGAAGGAAAAGGAAAGAAAGGGAAGAGAAGGGAAGGGAAGGGAAAGGGAGGGAAGGGAGGGAAACAATAAAAAGAATATACAAACATGAGTAGTTTTCCCCTTTACTCCATATGTACCCCTCTATCACTAGTATCCATTAGTTCATGTAGTTAGCTAAATCACTAAACATACTATATTGCAATGGTATCTTCTCCCACTAATCCGAAAGCCGATAAGAATCATTCTTATGCTTTTCTGTCCCACCAGTGTTCAGGACAAGAATTAATAAGCTAATCATGGGAAACAAATCTTTGTTGAGCAGTCAGATGGATGATAACACATTCCTTTAAGATGTTCATCATCAGGTTGAACCTCTAGATTTGGATTCTCCTCGTCTCTTCCCTTGTCCTCATGCTCACGCTCTTTGCTTCTGTTTGAGCAACATCTGCATCCATGCACTTTTCTGTCTCTCCACTCTCTCTCACTGTCTCCATTGCCAGATACAAGGCAGAATCCTGACCCACCACTCCTCTGAAATCCAGCCATCTCCCAAAGCACATATGATCCTCTGCTTCAACTTCACATTGAAGAGTTTTCTTCTGGTGTAAAGAAGAATCCAACTGGGGCTTTGGAATATAGATAGGTTGGTAGAGTGCTTGCATAATATATATGAGGTTCTGGGTTCCATTCCCAGCATCACATAAACAAGGTATGGCAATACAAGCCTGCAATCCCAGTACTTAAAAGATGCAGGCAGAAATATCAGAAGCTCTGGGTCATCGCATCCTACATAGTGGATTCAAGGCTAGCTAGGCCTATGTGTGACTAGCTTTAAAAGAAAAAGTATAACAAAATAGTTATTTTCAGGAAAATGGATAGAACTATAGATTATAAAGTTAAGCAAAATAAACTAAACTTAAAAAGACAAATATTACAGGTTTTGTCATACACAGAATTGTTGTGGGATTATCTTTTTGTATACTGTAAAGTTGTGTCTCTGCTTAAGGTATCTTCTGACTGGTTTAATAAAGAGTGGAATGGCCAATAGCTAAGCAGGGGAGAATAGATGGGACTTCCAGGAAGAGAGAAGAAGAGATGCCAGCGAGACATGGAGGAAGAGGAAGTCAGACACACAAAACAGAAGAGAGGTTTAAAATAAGTCACATGGTAGCATGTAGATTAATAGAAGTAGGTTATAAAAGCTAACTGGGAACAAGCCTAAAAAAAGGCAAAAGTTTCATAATTAATAACAAGTTGTATGTGTCATTGTTTAGGGGGCTAGTGGGCCAAGAAAGTCCAACTACACAGAATACAGATTATATATGTAGGACATGAGAGTAGAAAGATAGCTGTAAGGGGAGGGAATAGTTACTAAGGCTTAAGAGAATATGGTGGTTTGAATAAGACTGTCTGCCCATAGGCTCAAAATTGAATACCTGGTCAACAGGGAGTGAAAACCTTTGACAATGTTAGAAGGACTAGAAAGTGTGTCCTTGTTGGAATAGGCATGACTTTGTTGGAGGAAGTGCACCACTGGGGGTAGGCTTTGAGGTTTCCAAAGTCCATGCCAGGCCCTGTCTCCCTTTCTCTCTGCCTGCAGATCAGGGTGTAGCTCTCAGAGCCTGCCTGTATATCATCATGCTTCCCCACCAAGATGACGATGGACTAAACCTCTGAAACAGTAAACAAGCCCCCAATTAAATACTTTTTAAAAGAAGAGTTGCCTTGGTCATGGTTTTTCTTCACAGCAATAGAATGGTGACTAAGACAGGACAGATGAGAACAAGGGTGTTGTGGGGGAGAAAGAAAATATTGCATACTTTTTACATATAGAATCTACATATATGTATATATATATAAATATATATATATAATGACATTAAGAAGTGGGATTATTCACAGGAGGAGAAAAATAGCAAGAGAGGCAGAGGCAGAGGAGAACTGATACAGAAAAGTGAGTGTATGAAAGTGTAATAATAAAACTCATTATCTCATTGCCTTAGGGTTTCCACAAGAAGTAGACTGTCACACTGGGTGAAGCTTGAGCAAAAGAGACCTCAAAGACTGCCCCCCCCCAACAATGACTCCTTTCCTCGCACAAGGCCACACCTCCTATTAGTGCCACTCCCTTCGGGGCTCATTTTCTTTCAAACCACCACATTTGTATATTGCCTTTATAAATATGTCAATGAAAAATCAAAGGCAACTTGACATTGTCATCCCCATCTTCATAGAGCTCTAGCTCAAGGGCCTGGCTTTTTCCATGTATTTCATGGCCAAGGAAAATCATCCTGCCTGCTACTCTATGCCTCCCTATAAGCGTTCTCTAATTCACTCTCTCTAACCTCCCACCAGGCAGAACCATCTTCAGAACCCAGTTCCAGGACTTGCCCTCAACTTAGAATATTGCTAATCACATTGTTTCTTCATTGCTCCAGTAGCCTCTTGTTTAGACCTTTCTCTGCACTGTCTGTTCTGCCACATGCTGCTACTGTAAGCTAAGCACATAAAGCTAAGAAGGTCCTATGGGCAGAATCTTTGGGCAATATTGTTAGGGACACCCCAAGTGGATAACAGGTACTCAGTGAACAAGATGAATGCAATTTTATCACCTAACTCACAATATTCTTTCATTTTACAATATGATCTTTTTCTGAGACTGGATTTCTTTTGTTTATATTCATTGTACATTATGTGTATATACATATTAGGCTGTATATACACATAATGTAAATCATGTACTTTGACCATATTTAACCCATAAATGTTTTGATTTTGTTTCAGACTTGATTTTTTGAGACAGGGTCTCACTTTGTAGCCCAGGCTGGCCTGGAGCTCATGGGCAAGCATCCTGTCTCACTCCCCAAATTATAGGCATGAGCCATCACACCCAGACATTTTACCAATATTTAACAAGCATAAATAAAGCAGAGGAGGATCTCTGGTTTCGTAGTATTTACATTTTAAAGGTACAATGTGGGCAGTAAATGAGTAAAGAAATAATATAGGATATTAAGGGAAGAAAAGAATCGAGCAAAGAGAGAAGCAGGACAGAGAGACGGGTGGATGCAACAGGGAAAGAATTCACCTCTGTCCTGGGTGACTCAGGAAGACGCTGCTACTACGTGTTCAAGAGAGCAGGCCTGGAGGTCACAAGGCAAGCAGCAGCACAGAAATCTGAGGAGAACATTGCCAATGGCTGGACAGCCAGGAAGGCCAACAGACCAGTGTGCATAAAGTGGAATGAGATCACCGAGGGACAAAGTTGGGACAGCACTATTGTGGCGACCTAGGCTTTTATACTTCTGGGAAGGGCCATGATTTGGGTTACATTGTTAATGAACTGCCCTGATTACCGAGTTGAGGCTAGATTACAGTAGTGACGAGAACAGCAGAGGGGATGACGAGAAAGCGGTGACAATGAACCTCATGAGAGATGCTGTTCCACATACATCAGATCCGGGAACTTCCTGGCCTCACAAACTTCCTGGACTCTGAAGCCACACCTACTCTCCACAGCAGGCTGTTTCTTGGGATCCCCTAACTACTCAAGTCAGACTACAGTTTGCTAATCTGAGTCTTAAACCAGAGAACCTCAAGAAAAACCCAAAGGGAAGGGAGAGCAAGGCCTAGGGTTGTCCATAAAAGATTAGGCACATTGCTATAAGACGTCAAAGTGAGAGTCACGCTGTGCACTTCTCTACCCTTTAAGCAATGCTTGGAATTTCTAGGCAAGGCAACCAAAGTCGTTTCTTTTAGTTGTGCAGATGAGGACACTACGCCAGGGAACGTCGGTGTAAATCTGGAAAATGGTTTAGGGGTCCTGACAACCGGATTATGTCAAAGGAAAGCTACGGCAGGGAGTGAAGGTCAGCTGTAAAAATAATCAAAACCAAGGAAATTCCAGGCAGGGCCTGTGAAAATACTTCCAGAGCTTAAAAAGGTCTCAATTCCCAGCAAATAAAAATGCTGAGGACTGGGACTCTAGATCAGATGTAAATAAATCTCCTGCCCAGCGTGTATTAGGAGCTGGGGTTCATGCCCAGCATGTATTAGGAGCTGGGGTCCATGCCCAGCATGTATTAGGAGCTGGGGTCCATGCCCAGCATGTATTAGGAGCTGGGGTCCATGCCCAGCATGTATTAGGAGCTGGGGTCCATGCCCAGCATGTATTAGGAGCTGGGGTCCATGCCCAGCATGTATTAGGAACTGGGGTCCATGCCCAGCATGTATTAGGAGCTGGGGTCCATGCCCAGCATACATTAGGAGCTGGGGTCCATGCTCAGCATGTATTAGGAGCTGGGGTCCATGCCCAGCATAACAAAAACTGATGAGAAGTCCATATAAACAAATATTTGTAAGTCCTCTAGGAAACACGTTCCATTCAATGAGATGCTCCCCTCCCCCATCCCAGAACACAGAAAGCTGAACAACTGAATTTCATCTTAAGAACTTCTAAGGAAAGCCTTCTAAGTGATGATTATCTGGGGCCAGCTGTGCAGGGAGAAGGAGGAACTTTCATTATCTGTACTATACTTCTGCAATATTTTATTTTATTTAGAGTGAGTCTATATTTTTACTAATTAAATGTGTCAATGTAAAAATATGTTGTGTCCATGTGAGCATGATGTGTGCGAGGGGGGCACTCCGGCCATGGCACACATACCAAGGACTGCTTTGTGGGGCTGGTTCTCTCCTTCACTTTTCCATAGGTTCTAGCGATCAGACTCGGGCAACCAGTGCTGGGCTGTGCAGCAGGCACCTACACCCAGTGAGCATCTCACTGGCTCCCACTGTCATTTCTTAAATTAAAATTTATTTATGTATTCATTCATTCATTTATTCTAGGGGGCATGCACCATGGTGCATATATGGGGGTCAGAGAAAAACTTTTGGGAGTTGGGTTCTCTCCTTCTACCGTGTACCCTGGGGATCTAACTCATGTCAGGCTTGGCAGGAAGCACCCCTACTCTCTGAACCACCCACTGGTCCTATCAATTATGAAGCCTTAATGGAAAAAGAAAGAAGAGACCATACGAGGAGCATCAAGGTATTGAAAAGAGCCCTTAGGTAAATATTTGTGAAAAGATGGAATAATACAGCACTTTTATCTGCACTAACATATTCTTTACCAACCTGACTGTGAAAGGGTCCTACTGAATTTTGTTGCTGTTTGGCTTATCTGCGACAAGGTATGATGTAGCCCATGTTGGCCTAGAACTTCTTTTTTTTTCCTATTTATTTATTTATTAAAGATTTCTACCTCCTCCCCACCACCACCTCCCATTTCCCTCCCCCTCCCCCAATCAAGTCCCCCTCCCTCGTCTGCCCTAAGAGCAATCAGGGTTCCCTGCCCTGTGGGAAGTCCAAAGACCATCCACCTCCATCCCGGTCTATTAAGAGGAGTATCCAAACTGCCTAGGCTCCCACAAAGCCAGTACGTGCAGTAGGATCAAAAACCCATTGCCATTGTTCTTGAGTTCTCAGTAGTCCTCATTGTCCGCTATGTTCAGCGAGTCCGGTTTTATCCCATGCTTTTTCTGACCCAGGCCAGCTGGCCTTGGTGAGTTCCCGATAGAACATCCCCATTGTCTCAGTGTGTGGGTGCACCCCTCGCGGTCCTGAGTTCCTTGCTCGTGCTCTCTCTCCTTCTGCTCCTGATTTGGACCTTGAGATTTCAGTCCGGTGCTCCAAGAACTTCTTTTACTGGTAAAAATGACCTTAAACTCTTAATCCACCAGCCACCATTTCCCCAGGGCTAGGAGTCCAGATGTACACCATGATACTCTGCTAATTTCTGCTTAGTATTTCAAGAAGAATCTGCCTTCTTATTTAAGAAGGACAAATAAGTTACCCAAAAAAGCCTCTAAAAAAGACTTCTAAAGAGTAATTAAAGTCTACAGTGTGTACATTATTCAGAAAAGGGGAAAGCAATTCCTGGTGTACAATAAGCTAAGGACAATCTTGTTCCTAATGCGGTCAGCCAGGCAGCTTTCCGCCAGAGCCTGTTATCTCTCTCACACATCTCTGAGGCAGTAAGTCTTTGGTCTGCTTAAAGGATGTAGAGCTAAAAAGGGAAGTGAGCTCTCAACTTCTCTTGTTATTGTATTCTGCCATGGTGATTCTCGGAGGAGCAGGAAGGACTCTGCACTGTGCAGTCTGGGCTAGAATCGGTCGACAGAAAGGCACGTACTTTACAGTACAACAGTGGTCTGAATGGTGGATTCCTTTGCTTATTTGGTTTTCACATAGTCTAAATACAACTTTGTTTTGACACATGTAACTATTCCCGGTTCTGCCCTAGTCTTATTTTGGACACACACACACACACACACACACACACACACACACACACATGTATCAAGTGTTCCTGTTAAGCAATTTAAACTAAAACATTTTCAGTAAGAACACCAAGAAGGAACAAGTGTTGCACATAAGAAGACTTGGCAAAAGCTTTACTCACCACTGGGTTTAATTTCTCGGACATAATTACTAGGGAACCATCCTGTTCTCCCATTTAATGTGCCTTCCCACCAGCCTCCTTCTTCAACTCGAGTGACATAAATGATGTCGCCTTTACACACTGACAGTTCATCTTCGTTAGTCTGCTTGAAGTTGAATCTCGCCTTTACTATCAACTGGTGACTTCCATTTTCCGTCATTTCCTAGAGAAACAAAATCCACACCAGATGAAGTGCCCGTCTAATTGAGGCATGCGCAGGAATTATGTAGATGTCAGCAAAGTGGAGTGACCAAGGCCATAACCCCAGGGCTCTAGGGAAATGCCTCAGCAGTTAAGAATGCTGGCTGCTCTTACAGAAGAACTGGGTTCAGGTCCTAGCACCCACATGGCAGCTCACAACCATCTGCAACTACTCGAGTTCCAGGGAACTTTTCTGGTCTTCTTGGGCACTTTTGTAAGTGGCACACAGACATACATGCAGGCAAAACACCTATACCCTTAAAACGTATCTTTTTCCATTTAAAAAGAGTAAAACCACAAACCCATCTCACTTATTTATTTTATTTGTTTATTTGTTTTGTTCTTTTTTTTCCAGGACAATCTCTCACATTAGCTCAGGCTGGCCTGGAATTCACTAAGTAGCCTGGGCAGGACTCACAGCAATCCTCCTGCCTCTCAGCCTCCTAAGTGCTGGGATTGCGGCTATATGATATCGTGCCTAGCTTAGCCTCTGTTTTGAATTTAGGAGTGTCTGAGTAGGTCTCGGGAGAGATTAATAGCCCCTTCAAGTCCATATGCAAGCGTCTGCAAGGTCTTGGGGAATGATGGCCCGAGTTTCACCCCAAACACCCCTGGTGGAAGGGAAAAAGGAACTGACTCCCAAATGTTGTTTCCTGATCTCCACATGCATCTGCACTATATACATGCACATGCATACACGACGACAACAGCGATAATAATAACAATATAAAATTTTAAAAATGAAACTTGCGTTTGTCAGAGTGGACATTTTCGAGGGAGTCATCGCTTTCAGTTCCCTTTTCTTTGGTCGGTTTTCTAAACGTGGCTACATAGCTGCAGCAGCTACTACAGCGAACTTAATATACCATTCCATCGTGCTTCTCTCCAGCATAAAATCTGGTCCCAACGTTAGCTGCTAAACTACCCTTGTAAAAAGCACCCCCGTCTCCCGGTTTCTCACAAATCTCAACTAGGCTGGCAGTTAGGCTGGGTAGGGGAAGGCACACATCTGTGATCCTAGCACTTAGGATATGAAGGGAGGAAGATCAGGAGTTCAAGGTTATCCTCAGCTACACGTCGAGTTCAAGGTGAGCCCGAGCTACGTGAGACTGCCTCAAAACACCCACAATTACATAAATAAGAAGTTCTGGGTTTAACTTCCGAGAGTTACAGATCCTTATGAGAATCTGATAAGCTCAAGGCAGTTTTCCTTGCTCATATTAGTTTATGCACACAAGCTTTTATATGCAATGTAAGAGAGGCCAAAGACTACGCTGCCATAGCATTCATCGACCTCTCCAAAGGATCTGTGGCGCAGCTGGGCTGTAACTTAAGAGATAGAGTGCTTATCTAGAAGCCCTGGTTCAATCCTCAGCATTGTATAGGCCAAGTATGATTGCACACACTGGAAATCCTAGCACTTGGGAGGTAGAGGCAAGAGGACCTGAAGTTCAAGGTCATTTTACCTCCAAGACGTAGGAAGTTCTATGCCAGGCTGGGTTATATGAGAGCCTGTGTCAAAAGGAGAAGGAGGAAGGTGTGATCTCCAAAAGCATAAGAACCACCTGTTCAGATGCTCTGGAAGTAGCAGGTTGGGGTGGCCTACAGTAAGTCGGTCACTTTGGACAAGAATGAAAGAACAGACATTTCCTCCCAAATCAAAGCGTCTAAGACCAAATGCAAAGACAATTAGGAGATCCAGTATAGAGAATTATCATGGGCTGATATTGAAAGTGGATCTTCTTTTGAGACCCTGGTCTTGAGTGGACTATGTAGGCCAGGTTAACCTCAAACTAGCAGTGATGCTCCTGCCTCAGCTTTCAGAGTGCTGAGAATATAGATTTGTTCCACCAGGTCCAGTTACGCCCAAGGTCTTGCTCAATAAGCATTCAAAGAAAAAAGATTGCAATCAAGACCAGAACAGTAACAAATACTTATTGATTGCTTGTGAGTCTCAGGTAATAACACATTCTAATAAGGTCATGGGGCAGGGAAAGGAATAGCAAAGTGCCATCAAGAGCAGTCATAACGACAGACATTTGTATAGCATTCCCAGTAAAGCGGCCAGCTGAATTCTCATATACAACAGAGCTGGGCTTCAACCCTGAGTTCCAGACCCAGGGGTCCCACCTACCTGCTTTAGCCTGGCATTCCAGTTTGAACTGGCTTTCACTCTGTACCTCGTCTGTCTAGGGACACACCAAACAAACAGAGTATCTACCTCACCACATACGGAAATACATCTGGGATGCTGATCTGATGTGACATTTTAAAACAGAGGGGGCAGGGAGAGGGGACTTCACTTACCACTGCCTTTGCCTGACTTTGCTGTGCTGGAGTGGTGCTGGGAACTGTTGTCTGCGGGTTTGGTGGGGCACTGTTGGTAGCTGTAGCGCTAAGAGAAGACGACCGTCCACATGGTCTTTCTGATAGCTGATCTGTGAAAAGAGGAAAAGACATGGTAAAAGAACCACTCACGGCAGCAAACCACCGACAACATGAGAAGCTCCTTCCCAGGACATTGTCAAAGCCATCCGAGCAGCTCTGGGACTTCTATCATTCTGAACAGGCTATGTCTTTAAGGCTCCCCCTCCCTTTTTTTTTTTCCTTTCAATGGCCAACTTTTTTCTTCTTAACCTTACTGGCCACTGCTGTCCAGTATAATGAAAAACAGCGACAGAACCACATTTTCTCCTAACCCATTTCCCTACAACTCTTCCCTCCTGAACCAGTTGTCACAGTATGCCCTGTTATCCAAGGCAGACCTATATCGGGTGCCAAACAGCTGTTTGTGGCTCTTATTACTTTTGAAATATTTCAAATTTCTCTCTTTGTTTGCTGGCCCATAACATAGGGGTTCTTTGCTTACATGTAAAAATATGCGTGGCCCACATAACATAAAGTCTCCCTGGTGTGTCGGGGTGGGGGTGAAGAATCAGAATGAAGAACAAGAGTGGATTTGAGACAGATGCGATCTTAATCCTAGAATCGCTTTGTAAAACCAAACACGGGAGCCTTCTCTTGCTTGATTCTTTGTGAAATTCGATCGGGCCAGAGCTGAGCTGGGTGTTTTCAGTATGCTGAGTGTGTATTAAAGGGAGAGGCTGGCTTCTTGACAAATTCAAATGAGGCTCCTTTTCCTCTCCACTTATTTTTAAAAGATATAAACTGCAAAAGTCTAAAGCCCAAACATTCCCTAGGCGACAGGCTCAGTATCCAAGTCATTTCCTTGAGGCTGTGGGTTTTAACTTTCACCTCCTTGTATTTTTATAAATATCTGTGGTAAGTGAAGAGACTGTAAAACTTGCAAGAAGAGTTTGGCAAAGGAACGTATAATTTGTGTGGCATAATGTTAGAATTGTACCACCCTCCCTTTCCAGAACTGGATACTTGTCATGTGTGTTAAATATAGCTACTTGAATTAGCTGTACTCTCTGCTATACGCCTTGCAATAGCTCAAAAACATTTTTTTTCCCAAATAGCAAAAGAACAACTTCGGAGAAGTATTTTTCTACATCTTGCTATTATCTACAGCTCTTTGGGAGTAAAACTATAATTACTCGATGGCTTCCTAGTTGCGCCATCCTACTTGGCACTTGATTATATTGTCTGCTCGTGTTCTCTAATTGTTTCACGTGGATAAGTTGAGTCTCCATAAATAGATGGTAATTTTCTCAAGGGCAGTGCCATATCTTCTATTTCCTCTATGGCACCTGGCAGTGCTGGGCACACAGTCTGTTGGCTCTTAAACCATTCAGTGGCAGAATTCATGTTTGGCGTAAGGGCTCCGGACGGTCATGTGTGGGTTCGAATCCTGGATTAGTCATTTGTTTTCTACTTGGGTAACTGTGGGCTGGCATTCCTCATCTATAATGGGGACTTCACCATCACCATGGCCTCCAAAGGTGTTCCAGAGATTGAATGAGAGCACTTGGAGCTGTTGAGGCAGCCCAGACCCATGGAGAGAGCTCAAAGCCTTTGAACTCTTGTTAAGACATGATGCCCCAGAAAAGGGTTTCTAGTATAGTTATATCAGCTTCCTCTTTATTCTGCTTAATGGCCTCCAATACAGTGGATAAGAAATGTTTAAATAAGCTTTTCATTCATGGGGAATCTGAGGTTTCATTCACAGTGTAAAACTACTGAAAAGCTCTTTTTCACAACCTATGGAAAACCAGAAGAAAAATATCTCTGGCGGAGAAAAGGAAGTGAGGCCGTATTTTGTAAACCTTATTTTTTTTTAAAGGAGGAACTGGTCTTTCCCTTTTTGTTTTCTGTCTTGTTATACTTAATTGGCAATCCAAAAGCTTTGCATGAAGTCCCTTTTTGGATCTTATTGTTGTATTAAGGATATAAGAATGCAATATGTAGGCTTGATAGGCATGTATCTTCCTTGTTATTCTGTGATAAGCACATTTAAGTTATTAAAAATTGAAGTACTTTACATTTGTTTAGATTTCTTTGGGGGAAAGGAAGAAATTTGTACCATATGAACAACTGTGGCCATAGTTGGCGTCTAGAAACATGGACCATAAATCACCAGCAGGCCTTACCTTCTGTTGCTTTGTTGATAGCTAAAAGAGTGCTCAGAACTTTGGAGAAATTGGCCCCTGAATAAAGGTCATCGGGCTCAAAAACCTATTAAAAAGGAAATTTGAAACTGTAAGATGTTGTAAGCAATCAACTCAACAAACGAAACTTTCAAAAGGCCCCTTCCTCAAATTCTCAAGAGGAAAAAGTATGTCCAAGACAAAATACAAACCTCTGCCTGCAGTCTGGAGAACCCAGCACAGTGGCTGAGTGGCCTAATGGCATGTGGCAGCCATCAGTGAGTCAGAACAAGACAGTATTGGGATATGAAAGACAAGCCAAGGAGGAAGTGCCCACCAGGAAGTCCACAGCACATACACAGCCCCACACTCCTGACCTGAACACATGATGCTCCTCAGCTACTTACAGAAAGCGCGTGTGCACAGGTTCCAGTTCCTGCACAACAATGGCCCCAGAAGTCTACAGATAAGGAGGTGGGGCTTTCTGCTTTCCCTTTTGCTCCCTGTCCTCACTAGTGGCACTGTCACAAATCCCTCTCTCTCCTCCCCTTCCTCCCTGGTGCTGCCCAACCGCTCAGGATCCCAATGCCACATTGCAGAACTTCTGTCCCGACCTCCCTCTTGCTCTGCACCCTCACTTCCCGTTTTCTTCTCTGATCGATCTTGCCCTTCTCATCTGTAAACCGAGAGGATCTGACTCCCCATCTGCCCGAGCTTTTGAGTTCTTCCCGGCTTTGGGTGACTTTTGCAGCTCTGGCTCCAGGCCTTTCTGGCACTTTGGCCGGGCATGATGGATCAGATCTGTACTTACCACACTTGGCAGGCTGAGGCAGGAAGACTGCCATGAATTTGAGGCCAGCCAGGGCTGCAGAGTGAGCTCCAGGTCAGTCTGGGCTCGAGTGAGACCTGCCTAATAATAAAAATCCACATTGCCAGTTTTTGCCAACATTCTGATAGGTTACTATTCCTCCTAAAAGTGCCAATTACCTACTGATGACTTTTTGTGTGTTCGTTTGTGTGTGTGTGTGTTAGAGGACAACTTTTGGGAATAAATCGGTTCTCACCTACCTTGTCCATCCTGGTGAATGAGCTCTGGAAGTGCCTTTAACCACTGAGTCATTTCACAAGCCCTATTGTTTTTTTTTTTATTATTTATTTATTTATTTATTTATTTATTTATTTATTTATTTGGTTTTTCGAGACAGGGTTTCTCTGTAGCTTTGGAGCCTTTCCTGGAACTCCCTTTGTAGACCAGGCTGGCCTCGAACTTACAGAGATCCGCCTGCCTCTGCCTCCCGAGTGCTGGGATTAAAGGCGTGCGCCACCACCGCCCGGCAGCCTTATTGTTTTAAATGCAATATAAAATGTTGGTTTTAAAATACATTCCCTATATTAAGATGGGTTGGGGCATCTTATAACCGCGGACATATATATTGAGGCTAGTAACCTCAAGCACAGGAACAATCCAAAGTAGTCAGCCAATAGGATAGATGTAAATCAGGCGTGGTGACTCACACTAGTAATCCCAGAACTCAGCAAGTTGAAGCAGGAGGATCACCAAAAGTTCAAGGACAACCTAGTCTACATAGTAGGTCTGACAACCTCGGTTAGGGCCCCCAGAATTTACATGTGGAAGTAAAAAGTCAATTCCTTAAACTGTTGTCTGTTGAATGGGCATAGGAGCATACGTGCAAACTCACACACACAAACACACACCGAACAAATAAATAAACAGAGGTAAACTTTGAATAAAAGGGTACCATTATATTTTTGAAGAGTTAAATGGTACTACACTCCAAATGTTTAAAACGCACTTTTCCAGGCATAAACTGACAGGAGTTCTATTTTCGTTTGCCAAAGCCGAGGTGAAGAAGATGCAATGGATGGTGGCAACAGCATCCCTACCTGCAGACTCAGCCCATCTCCCCTAGGACTACCTGCAGACTCAGCCCATCTCCCCTAGGACTACCTGCAGACTCAGCCCATCTCCCCTAGGACTGACCCGGGAAGAAAGTGTTCATGATACCTATGCCAAAATGGTCACCAGGCAGGGTCACTTGTTTCCTTTGTGTTAAGTGTCAATGTCACACAGCCATAGATCACTCTCTGCCTCTCATCTTCCTCCCACACTCCTATTGTCCACTCCTACAAGTCTCTTTCCTACACCTATGTCTTCTTTTGCTTTGTGACCCACCACATCCCGCTAAGGCTGTTTGTGAAGTGCACTTGTTTTCAGCCTCTAGTTGCCAGTGGGACTGTTGATACGTGTGCATATGGGTATGTCTGTTAGACCGATATGGAAAAAGTGGACAGTCTCTACATCGATAAATGCTAGGAGAACAGACACATACGAGTAAAACCTGGGATGAAATTGTCCCCCTTGTGTTCCTTACCCAGGTTGATTGCGAGGATATGGCAACACCGGGGTTCTTAAAATAGCCTGGTACTTGACTGAGTTTTCGAACATAGAACTGATCATGAAATAAAACATGCATCAACTAGAGTCTGTTCAAATGAGGAAGCTGCCTGGGTTGCACCCAGTTCCCTTTTGAGAAAACGTTGGGGATTAGAAGAAGAACAAGGTGCAGGGATTATTGTTTCAGAGTATGTGGGTGACCAGATACCCCGACAGACAACCTTCACTACACCATGCATTCCTAAGCTCGAAACTGATTCTTTTTTAAAGATAGGGCTGCATGCAGCACAGACTGACCTTGAACATGCTTGGCCATCAAGGAGGATCTTGAAATTTTGAGCCTAGTGCTTCTACCTCTCAGGGGTTGGGGTTAGCAATGTGTGCCACCATCCCGTTATATGTTGGACAAGTACTTGACCAATTGAGTTACAGCCTCAGCCTCTCCAAATTGAATCCTACCCTAGATCTCTCTTCCGTGAACTTGGCCTGGATCTCCTATAGAGAAGGAAACATTATTTGGAGAGAGCACATCACTTCCATTCATTGCCAGCCATTTAGAGCATACTGCAAATGGGAAGTGTGAGATCCGTTTACAGACGAGAAAGACCACCTGGGACAAAGTGGGGGAGAGTCCCTTAAGGTGGAGTGGGGTAAGAAGAACAAGGAGAAATGAGGTACTACATAGGCCGCTGGAATAGGAAGACTATTATAACAAAACTACTGTTTTGTTATAATTTTTTGTTCTTTTTCTTTGATTTGGTTTTGAGACAGAGCTATGTAGGTGTGGCTGGCCTGCAACTCACTGTGTGCAGTAATTCTCCAGCCCCCTCCCCCGGCCAAGTGTTGGTATTACGGAATTGAGCTATTGCATCTCTCCCTAGTGTCACAAAATGGAAAACTAACCCCTCTTTCTATCTGCAAACCCTGGGACCTGTGGAAAGGTAAGTACTTTTCAAAGTTCAAGTCAACTCATGACAAAGGTGTGATGATATCACCATGTAGTACTCTGTAAGACATCCACTCGCCTCTTTAGTGTCTGGTATGTGATCAAGATTCTGCACAGCTGAGCTTTCTTTATCCCTGTTTTGGTCCAGAAAGAAGGCACTTAGTTCATGTAGATCTATGAAGGACAGATGAACAGTAAGACTCCCACCATCCGTTCATTTTACCACTTCTGTGACTCAGACAGGGAAAAGAGAATTGGAATTCTTGCTAGAGAGTCCCAAGGTAGCCCTCCAGCAATTGGGCGAATGCCGCTCAAGTTTACAAACAACAGAAACTCTACTGTGGGTAAGCAATAGAGAAGACAGGCACTAAACCTCATTAGAGATTCTTCTCTGAACATTCACATACAGCCAGCCAAACTCCATTCCAACATCAGCAGATGAAATGAGACAAGACATTTAGTTGTCACACATTTTCCAACATGTTTTCCGTTCTGGAAATCCACAATAACATCAAAACCTATTTTCCATCTTCTAAACACCAGTTGTGAATTCTGAAATCTTGAGAATCTGCCAGTGTAAATTGTGCAGAAGTTACCACTTCTATGATTTTACAAATAGATTCTTTTGAAGTCACTCTCGATTTCAATACTTGAGGCAAAGAGGCACCTTAGAAGGCATTCCTCTAACTCCCTGTTGCATTCTCTAGTACCTCACTAGCCTGCTTCCCATTTTCTACAAGGTCTCATAGAGTCTAGGCTAGACCACAAACTCCCTATCGCCAAGGACCTACCTTTCAATTTCTGATGTTCCTGCTTCCACCTCCAGAGCACAGGGATAATGGGCACTGACCACTACAGCAAGTGCAATATGGTGCTGGGGAAGAAACCCAGGGCTTCATGCCTGCTAGGCTACTCACTGAGCTATGTCTCCACTCTACCCCTCACTAATCATATAAATATGATTACTGATTTGTTGGGCCCTGCCATCTGCCTGGCATGAGGCTTAGAGAGTAAATACATATTGTGATGATTTGAGTGTTTATGTTACCCAAATTTATGCACTGAAATTTAGCCTTTGAGGTGGTACTATTTGGAAGTGGGGACATTGGGAACTTATTAGGTCATGAGCAAGCACAGATTCCTCATGAATGGGATTAGTAGCCTCATTAAAAAAATAAAAGTGAGGCCGTGGCTCAATGGTTAAGAGCACTGACTGCTCTCCCAGAGGCCCGGAGTTCAATTCACAGCACCCACATGGCAGCTCACAACCACCTATAAGTCCAGATCCAGGGAATATAACATTTTCTAGCTTCCACTGGTATCAAGCACACACATGGTGCAAAGATATACACGCAGGAAAAAACACATATAAAATAAAAGTAAGTTTAAAAGTAAATAAATAAAAGGAGCCTAAACAGCTGCTTTGCCATTTCCACCATACAAGACACTGTGATCATGTATTTCCCAGCTACTGGCTCTACTAGCAACTTCATCTTGGGCTTTCTACCCTCCAGAACCACGAATGAATATGAGAAATCATTTCCCTTGTGATAAGGTTATGACATTTTGATATTACCAGAGGATAAGATTTGTGTATTTTCATTGTATTTGTTTCTCTCAACAAGCCTGCAATGTGGGAACAATTATTTCCTTACTTCCTTAAATAAATAAACTAAGATCAAGAGTATAGTCACAGACAAGGAAAGTGATAGAACCGATAAAAATACACACATAAGAAATCGGGAGAAACCCTGTCTCGAAAAACAAAACAAAACAAAACAACAAAAAAAAGAAATCGGGGGTGTAGTTTACTTGGAAGAGTGCCTTCCTACTTTGTATGAAGGAAGTCCTGAATTTGACTGCTAGCATCCTGTGAAACAGGAGTGTTTAAGGCATTTCTGTAACCTCAATAGTCAGGCAGTCGAAGCAGAAGGATCAGAAGGCCACGTTCATCGTCAATAACATACCAAGCTTGAGACCAGCCTGAGTTAGATGAAGCCTTCCCTCAAATAAAAAAACATTTACAACTGGCTGCTCTGACAGGCATTGCAGCCATGTGAATACCCTTGAGGCTTCCTTGAGACATAGGAAAACACAGAAAAGCCATCCGTGGGTTGGCACCGGAACAAATCCCTTGCTACTTCAGTCCCAGTAGCATCTGAACCATCTGCAGACAGTTCGTAAGAGTCCCCAAAATGACTAATTCAGCTCACTGCGGCAATGAAAATCTCCTCCCTCCTAGACTGTCTCCCAAGGGGCTCTGTCTAATTCTCTTCCCATTTCCCAACACAACTCATGCTGCCTTTGCCAGAAGTCAGGAAGAGCAGTGCACACTTTGTAAGGCACCAGTAGAGTGGGGGGGGGGGTCCAGTTTGTGGCTCCAGCAATGAGCTAAGCCACCTGGGCTCCCTTGATTTCCTCATTATCATGCATTAAGCACCCGAGTTAAGCAGTCACAGCAGGCCAGCTACATCCCAATTAAGAAAGGAATCCACACACCCTCCATTCGATTTCAGAGTCAACAATACCTTTAATGTTCCCGTGGCTTCAATAGCACCCAGCCAACTCCCATTTCAGGTTACTTTCAGGCTTACATTGATCACAGTTGGCTCCATCACTCTTGTTGGTGTTGTTGTTGTTTAAATCTAATCAACTGAAAAGCAAGTGATCCAATGGAACCGCAAAGATGTGCCGCTTCTATTTCTAGCCCGTTTAAAGAAAAGATGCCAAATATTTCAGGCCAGCCCAGTGCTTTCCTGTTCTTCTTGGTCTTATGAAACGGAATCTGAAATTAACTGAGCTCATCCTGAATCACGTTCTCTAATTCTCACGGCGGAACACACTGCCTCTGCTAACCCCTGAACTCTGAAGGAAATGGCATTACATGGTCCAACCGAGAAAGCAAATCTGAGCTGCTTAGTCATATTTCACTGGTGGCATTGCTTCTGGCTCTGTAACCCGTGAGAATGCCACACAGCTCCTGCTAAAAGCAGTCAGCAACAAATAATGCTCTTAGCTCAGAAATGAGACTCATTACCCACTAGCTTTCCACCTGCTAGAATACAGTAATGGCATTTGTACCTGGCCTAATACCTGATTCCATTGATGTGGGGCAAACTTAAAAGTGCAAACCCTGATTCACAGACTTTGATTCCCTCCATTCCTCTGCATTTCAGCAATTTAGGAAACAAGATCCTACCTGTGCCTATATTTGCAACAACATGAGGTATGTTGGAAAGAGGTGTGGGAGTCCGGAGACCTAGACTTCAATACCAACTTTGGCACTGTCGGACCATGGTAAGAACCTTAGGAAAACAACACCCATTTCCTGTGACTTTTACATCTGGAAAAGGAGACGAACTTGACCAATACAGCAATGACAAGCCTATTGATCCATGTTCTGAAAAGAGAATGTCAAAGTCAACATCTTAGCTAGATCTCTCCGGTCTCAAATCTGATTCAATTCTCAAGGCTATAGTATAGAAAATGGATTCACACTAGCCAACATCACCAAAGGCCTCTGCATAAACTCAAATGCTAAAGTCTTCATTTTTGCTGAAATGTATTGCTAAGTGGACAGGAAATCACATCCCTTATATTATGGCAAGAGCATTCTCTTCAAACCGAAATATGCAGTGAACAAGAGCTCGTGAAGCAGGCCTATAAATCCTAGATGCTCGGGAGCCTTGGGCAGAGAAAGCACTAGTTCAAGGCCTGCTTGGGTTACAGAATTACTTCCAGGCCAGCCTAAGCAACTTTATAAGACACTGCCTCAAAGTAAACAGTGAAAAGGGCTAGGGATGTAGTTCGGTGGTAGACTGCTTGCCTAGCATGTGTTAAATATATAAAGCAAGGGAGTCAGTGGAACTGCCATAATAGACTTTATGAGTTGATGTTTTAAAAAAAACAAAACTCATATTTCTCTATGGTTCTGCCACTGCACGGTGGCATTTGGCTTGTGATCATGTCTACAGGCACTTTGTTTAACCATGTATGTTCTCTCGTCTCTGTGGATCTCTATACACTTCATATGAGTAACACAGGCTCCTACATAACATCTGTGGGTCTCTATATAGTCACTTTATATGGCTAACACAGGCTCCTAGAGGACTTGAACCTCATAGAATCCTGAGGCAGGATGCTCAGGAAACTGCTTTTAGGAAAGAACTAAGGCCCAAACCTAACTCCTCACTGTTTCCACTCTCGATTCACCAAGTTGACCTTGCCAGCACCAGTGCCGGACAGCCCAGGCTTCACTCTTTCCTGTTCCGCCATCAGGGAAACCCCCCACTCTCCACACTAGAGACTAATCTTCACCAGAGGGCTCAGTGTTTAGGAAAGAGAAGAGACAAGAGCTGATCGAGGCATCTGGGGTGGGAAGGCATAGGGTTTTACAAAGGCATTGCAACAGAGAAAACCCACGAGAAAGAGAAAGGACATGAAGGGCATGGGGGACCTAATCACTCTTGTAGCTCCCCTACTACCTTCCTCCAGTCACCAGCACCTTTTCAGAGCCACAGTGGCTGCCAGTTTGGGGGAAGGAAGAGGCCAATACCTCAATCACGGGAATGTTTTCATGTTAGAACTTGAGGTGGGCTCCCCAACACCTACCACCACCTGCTAAGAGAAAGGATTGACTTTCGGGTGTTCTAAATCGGAACGAAGAACACATTTTCCTGGAGACTTAGCATCACACCTGCTTCTTAGTCTCTGTGTGTTTTTATAGTTTAGCCGCATAAAGTATTAAACAAGCTTCTGTGGGCCATCCAGGAAACATAATCAACATGCAAAGCCTTATTTCTATGGGGAAATGTTTGTATTAACAATAGCTCACAGGTGAGAATTTGAAAAACAGCTCCTTTTTGTATTTTACGAATATATTTTATTTAACCACGTATTTCTGTTTACACTTTACTTTTTCTTCATTTCAGAGTATATGAAGATCAGAGGAAAACCTGCAGGATTCAGTTCTTTCCCCCACCCTGTGGGGATTATTGGGCTTCGATATAAGCACATCTATCCACTGAGCTTACCCACCCGATAATATATTTCAGTTCTTCACTGTTCCTATCTACGTGCTCCTAAATAAACTTCTAATATCCACAACACTTTTCCCTCTTCTTTTCAAAGGATGAAAAGGGGCCTAGACATTCTCAGTACTATAGATTTTAGAACTCTGTGGTTCGAGGACCACGGTAAACATATGAAGAGTGAGAATCTCCTCCAAAGTGTCCAGTGTTTAATCTTGTAACAATCTGGAGAGGAACGGAGTTGGGTTTGAAGCCTCTGCTTTCATGGGGACCTCAGATGACTGGGTTGGAGCCTTAAAAGATAGCCAAAGCAATCATCCCCCTAAAATTCTAAGTACGGGGGATATGGCTAGTAAATGAGGTCTGCACAAATCTGAGAGACGAAGTTCATGAACACAGAAGTAGATGCGGGCTACTGCCAGTTTCCACGAAGTCCTCCACGTACCAACCTTTATTCCTCTTCTGTAACGTGTGATACTGAGAAACAGAGCCCCCCGTGATCTACCAGCAAGCCAGCTCTTCATAATCTCCATCTCTTTTTGTCTCTGTATGAAGACTACTCACGGGTTTCCAATTGGGTGGTAGAGTCTTTCAAACTGACCTACTGCTCTGGCAACCCGTGTGAAATCCACGATGACTAATCCCTCACTGGTTGACCGAGAGGATGGTCTCTCCAAGAGCCTTACATGCAGACAGGCAACTTCGACAATCTAAGCCACGTGACACCAGTGCAATTGTTTTCCACTTTTATACCTTCCATGTCCAGAAGAGATCCTGTCACACAGTAGGACCTCAATAGACATTTAAATACATACTGCGTGTTCAGATGTTCCTGTCAATAGATAATCACAAAGGACTGCTAAAAGCACTGCTAAAAGTACGACAAACTCAGAGAGAGGGCTAAGGATGTAGCTCGGTGTTTCAAGCGCTTGTGCAACATACGCAAGTCCAAAGGCTCAATATCTAACACCACAAAATAAAAAAACTCAGAAAGATATATCACTTAAGAAACAACAAAAACAAGATCAATCACCTTCTAGCTTTGCAATAAACAGCTATCTAAAACAAGAAATGCCAATATTCATCTGCAAAATTAAGCAATTAATCCCTGTAACTGGGAAGTGACCAGAAGCACGTCAGACTCCCTGGTTGTGGATCTTTTGAATCATGTATTAAATATGGTGCCAGGTCATAGAAACTCCATTAAATCCCTCCAGAAGCACCATGACTTAAGTATTACAGAGAAGGGAAGCAGGAAGGGTCTGTGGGCTTTCATTGCCTTGCTAAAATGGACTATATTTTAATTATTGTATTATAGAGCAGTAGAATGACAACAAATGCAAGCTGGACTCACTTATTCATACCCGTGTTCTAAAACCGGCTTCAATTCAGAGGCAGAGGTCAGTGAAATATGGCAAAATGTCTCCCCATAAACAAGAGGCAACTTGCAATTTTTAAAGACTATAAACTACACATCCAAAGTCCTTCCAACTCTAGTTTATCTGGGTGGGAAGGATGTTGCATCAAAATTAGCTATTGTTTTCTCTCTTTTACAGACAAGATCTTCTGTAGCCCCGGCTGGCCTGGACCTCACTGTGTAGCTAAGGATGGGCGTGAACTTCTGGTCCTCCTTCCTTCACCTCACACGCGCTGAGATTACAGGTATGCGTTACTACACTGGTTCGTGCAATATTGGGAAGCAAACCCAGGGCTGCCAGCATGCTAGGCAAGCACGCTACCAACTAAGCTACATTTCCAGTCCCTCTTTATTTAGAGATCACATTTAGCAATTCTTCTGCCACTTCATATTTCTGTCTCTGTGTAATTAAAAAATATACATCCTTTTCAGAGGCAGCAATGGCTAGCAGACATTAATTAATTAATTAGTTTGTTAATTAATTAATGAATTTTACAACATTTCATTTAAAAACACATTTCTTTTACCTTGGAAAAAATCCAAACACTGGAAGGTGGCCATTCAGGAACTCAGATATCAGAGACATTAGCTATAGTGTTTTAGTTAGCATCCACAGATCAAAGAACAGTCACCCAACAAAAGCCAACCTAAAACTGTCTGAAAAATTGAGCTCATAGGGTAGGCATGGAAGATACTGCTTATAATCCCAGAACTCAGAAGACAAAGGCAGGGAGATCAACACAGGCTCAAGGTCCATCTTACTGGGGTACACAGTGACATCCAGAACAGCATGAGCTACAGAGTGAGGCCCTATCTCTAAAAAACATCAGGAGCTGAAAAGGTGGTGGTTCCGTAGTTAAAAGTACTTGCCATTCTTGCACAGACCTGGGTTCGGTTCTTAACACTTTCCTGACAGCTTACATAAACTGTCCCTAACTCCAGTTTGAGTTGATCCAACATTCTCTTCTGGTTTCCATGAGCACACAGTACACATGCATGTGTGTGTGTGTGTGTGTGTGTGTGTGTGTGTACACATATATGCATATGTATGTTTTACATACAGGCAAAATACTCAGACACACAAAATAAAAGTAAATGGATATTAACAACAAAGAAAGCAAAAAAGCATGTTTGTCATTCTGAGGCAGTAGTATGCAAGAATATTCTCAAGCTGACTTTTCCCTAACAAATGCAGTATTTTCTCACTACCTCATCCTATCAATGCATGCCTCATGGGCTCTTCTTTCTTCACCGAGCCTCTCTTATAGAAGTTCTCCCTTATAAAAGGTTACTTAGGACCTGAACCCTAGATCTCCATCATGTTTCAGTTCCAAGGTTTAGTCCAAACACTACTCATCATTATCCGGCGGAATTCCCTAAACTTGTATTGCATTTGGCCTCTAGCGTCTGGAGTCACTAAGTTAGACACCTAGCCACATCCTGTTAAAGTCTTTTCATTCACAGGCAGGCTCTTTCCTAATCTCAAATCCAAACAGAGGACAGAGAACTGGTTCCATATGGGGTTAAGAACACTTGTTGCTCTTGCAGAGGACTCAGGTCCAATTCCTAGCCCCCGTATTGTGGCTTTCAAGCATCCATACCTCCAGTTCCAAAGAATTCGATACTTCTCACCTTCATGGATGACAGGCACATGTTACATATACATACATGTAGGGAAAACATTTATACACATGAAGTAAATATTTTAGAATAAAATAAAATTCAAAGATATTTCTTACATCAAAAGTACCTGTCCTTTTGGCACGTCTTTCCAAGAAAGAAGGGAGGGCAAAAGACTTTTATTTTTCCTATTAAAGCTTGATAAATCAAACCTCATAAATTTTCTGTCACTCTGTAAAATAAATTCACTTTTTATAGAGTGTGATTGGGAGACTTTACTTCACCATTTGTGCCGCTTTGGAGGTCACATGTAGGAACAGAGCATATGTAGAGATCTGACTTTGAAAGGCCAATGAAGGGGCCAGCAGGGTGGATCAGAAGCAAAGGTGCCTGCCGCCGAGACTGACAATGTGAGTTCAGTCTGGACAGTGAATGGTGAGGAGAGAGAACACATTCTCCAAAGTTGTTCTCTCAACTCCACCTCCACACATGTGAATGGGCATGCACGCTCACTCATGTATTCATAAATACAGGCACACAATAAAAAATGCATGTGTGTATATATATATATATATATATATATATATATATATATATGCACAGTAAAAAAATAAACAAATCTGGCTTTTAAAAGAGGAAAGGCCAATGAAACCAAGAGATCCGGGGTAAGACAAGAAATAAGAAGTGGGCAGGTAGGGAAGCCAAGTGTTTCATCATAGGACGTAAGCTCCCACAACGTTCTCTCTTTCTCTAAAAATACTTAAGGGAGGAAAGTGAGGCAGGAAAATTGACACAAGATGAGGGCCAATCCTGGCTATGTAATGAATCTGTATCTCAAAACAAACCAAAAGTAAAATAAGACTACTTTGAAACAGATGCTTCAGCTCGGCATAAAAACACTGAGCAATGATATGTTGGAGGCAACCTAGCTTCGTTTCCTCTTTTCACTCACTATACAGTTAGTATTCGACATCCAAGATATCTAGAAGAAAATATTTTTAAAACTAATTAAAATCAAGATCAAGCTACTATCTATTCATTAAATACCATCTGAGCACCTAATATATAACAAGAATTAACTGTAGTAGTTTGAAGGAGAAACGTCCCCCTATTGATTGCAGGTGTTTGAACACTTGATCTCCAGTGGATAGTTCTATTTGGGGATATTTAGGATGCATGGCCTTGTTGGAAGATGTATGTTACTGGAGATCAGCTTTCAGAGTTAAAAAGACTGGCAACATTTCTAGATACTAATTCTGTTTCATGCTTGCTGTACAAGATGTGCGTTCTCAGCTTTCTACACCAGCTGCCACACCTGCCTGCTGTCGTGCCTCCCTCCATGGTAGATTCCTATCCCGTGAGCCTAAGTAAACCCTTTCTCCTGTAAGTTGCCTGGGTCTTGGTGTTTTATCACAGCAACAGAACAGTAGCAAATACGCTAATTCACTACTTTCTTGTAAGATAAGTAAAGGGATACTATGTGAGATCTGGTAAACGGACTGGTGGGATGGCTTAGGCAGTGAGGTTCCTGACATGGAGATCTGAGTCTGGATCCTTGGCGCTGGCATAAAAACCCAGCACAGTTCTCTCGTCACAGTGCTGGAGAGTAGGAGACAGGCACATCCTTGGGATGTACTGGCTAGAGAGTCTAGCAGAGTTGATGAGTTTCAGGTGCAAGGAGAGCTCATGTCTGAAGAAAAAGGTAGATGCCTGGAGAGATGGCTCAATGGTTAAAAGCACTTGCTGCTCTTCCAGCAGACACAAGTTCAACACCTAGCGACCATATCAGGCATCTTATAACTGCCTGTAACTTCAGCTCCAGGGACTCCGATGCCTTCTTGCCCGCTTGAGCATCGACACACACATGGCATACACTCACAGATACATATCCATATGCATAAACACAAATATTTAAAAATAATAATTGAGGAAGACACCTAATATTGACTTCTGGCCTCCTCAGACATGTGTACCCACATGCACAGGTGCATACTACATATATACACATGAAAAAAAAAAGGAAATAAAGAAGTCAACCCCATATACACTAACTTCCATTCCCCCCCCCCCCTCTCTCTCTCTCTAACAGTGTTCCATGTATCTGAGGCTGGCTTTGAACTCCTGATTACATCCCAAGTACTGGGATTCTATGTGTGTATCACCAAGTTTTCCATTCTGTTGTATTCCCTTGAAGGTAAAATTTTAAATATATATAACGCATTCCCAGGTACCACCCTGCCTTCTGAGAATGCAAACAGATTAGGTTACAATGTCTCTTAGAAGTGTCAGAGAAGCTACAGCTACAAAATCTCACTGGCATGAATGTCTTAATAAAACATGAACAAGATGACACCAGTAAGCATGCTAACAAGAAGCAGAGAAATGGAGCCTAGAACCTAGATAAAGAGCTGTAGGCAATAAAGAACACTGAAAAGGGGGGAAATAGTCTTATGAACAATCATATGTATATGATTATACATACATATAATGTTACACAGACTTAGAGGTTGGATTTCTAACTAGGAGTGTGAAGAAAGAGGTCTTGAACTTGAGAGAGAGCGCAAGGAGAGTGCTTCACCAGAATTGGAGGGAAGAAAAGAAAGGTGGATATGCTGTAATTATATTTTAATCCCAAAATAATAAATTCAAAGAAAATGCTTATTTACAGTATATTTCATCAAAAGTTGCTAGATTTCATTTTTAAATAATTTATTTTCTATGTGTGAGTTTCTGGCTGTATGTATATCTGTGTGTCATGTGCATGTCTTGTGCCCATAGAAGCCAGAAGAAGCATTGGGTCCCCTTAGACTGGAGTTACATCCAGGCCGGGAGCTGCCATATAAGTGCTGGGAATTAGACTTGGGTCCTCTGGAAGACCAGCCAGAGCTCTTAACCACTAAGCCATCTCCCCAGCTTTCTCAGATTTTATTTCTGAGATGGGGTCTTGCTGTTTAGCTAAGGTGGACCTGGAAAGTGTGATGTGGTGCAAGGCAGTCTCAAACTTGTGGCCCTCTGCCTCAGCTCCTTAGTGTTGGGCTTATGAGCGTGTGCTGGCTTTAAATTGATTTTATTAGTCAAATACATTGTTCTTTGGATTTGTACGTATGTCTCTATAATTATTGAGAAGATACCCTCCCTTCACTATAGATCTAGCTTTGACAAATACACAAATTACAAGAAAAAAATGTTTCTTAGTATTTAGGCCTGCTTCACAGACCCAGCTCTTCATAAACGATGTTGGGAACTGACACCTTAAAGCTGCCCGTAAAATAAAGTCAACACTTCCAAGAAGTAGAAGAATGTCTTGTCGTTGTGTCTTGGGTGGGAGCAGTCCTTAATAATGCGTTTACTTGCCACTTTGCAAGCTGCTGCACTCTGTCTCACCTTGATTTAATTCCTCCTTCTCCCTCTCGTCTATTCAATCCCTCAACTGACATGTCTGATCTCTGTAATAATATTCAAGTCCCTAAGAATGAATAAAACTGGGATTTTACTCTATTTGTCTAAGCGGAACTTAATTAGGAAGGTAAATCTTCCACCAGAAGCCAAACAGAAATGATGTGTGACTAGCTACTCTTGGGAGCCGTCAGCACACTCCAAAGGCCATCTTCGGAGACCTGCGACTCTAAGCTGAGCACGGTGCTGCCAACCTGTAACCTCAGCATTTGTGAGGCAAGGGCAGGAAGATCCTGAGGGCTTAAGGTCATCTTCAGCTATGTAGTGAGGGAAAGTTTGAGGCCAGCCTGGGCTACATAAAACTGTGTCGCAAAAACACACAGAAAGATCCTTATCTCCAAATCTCCGAACCAGACAGCCCTGACCAGGGTGGGACAATTACCTTCTCTAAAATACTGGTGAGCGCAATGGCCTCAAGGGGCCAGTGTATGCCTTCAGACTTCTCTCATTTGCAATTCAAAAAGCACAGCCTAAGAGAGCAGGAATGGCGGCTGTGCAAGGCTGACTTCTGAGCTCAATCCCTCAACCCAGCTGGTGAAACGAAAGAGCTGACTCCTGAGAGTTGTCCTCTGACCTCCACATGCGTGCCATGGGCACTCTTGCACGCACATTCCCCCCCCCCCCCCACACACACAGAGGGAGAGACAGACAGACAGACACGGAAAGACAGAGACAGAGAGAGTAATGAATATTTTTTTATAGCACATTGTGAGCCAGCCAGGCATCATAATCCTAGCTCTGGGGAGTCAGAGGCAGGAGGATCCTAAATTGAGGCCAGCCATGACTACATGGTAACACTCTGTCTGCAGGGGATAAACACCCCAAGAGAAGCAGCATCATACTTGTAATTCTTGCCCTTGGGAAGGAAAAGCAGGAGGATCGCTGCAAATGCAATGCTACCCTGGGCCAGATGTAAAGTTCTAATCCAGCAGGAGCTTCATAGTGATGCCGTGTCTCAAGAAAGCAAGTACAGCAGAAACGTTCAGTGTGCAGTTTTGACTTGTACTAAATCCAGTGCCATCACCAACGGTGGCACGTACCTTATGCAGTGTGGCCAACCCAGCCCAAATTCTTACACTTATCTTAAGGAGCGCCTCACCGATGCATGTGACCAAGTTAGAATGAACTGGAGTTGAGGATAGCTGAGCAAGGCTGCGTGGTTTAAATAAAGAGGCACATTGTACTCAGTTGCCCTCAGAAACAGCCTGGATTGGAGTCAGCATTAAAAGCAAATTAGAGTGAGTGAGATTTAAAAAGAGAGAATTTACATTTCCAGTCAGGAAGAGTGCAGTGATACAATTTACTAACAAAATGCATTCCTTTTCTTAGAGCGGGTTCATACAACTCAACTCAGAAACAATGGCCTCCCGTTTTAGAAATTACATACTTTATTTTTTTTAAAAAAAAATAGAGGCCATTGATTCTGATCTCCCCCGCCCCCCAACTGTGCTCAATTCAACAGGTTTATTACTTCCTTCCTGTGTGCAAAGGGGAATTGCTTTCTAGTCTCCACCAAAAACAAAAGATCATTCATTGAATTGTTTAACTAACTGAAACAATAAGTGAGCATCTTTCTCTACGTTGGGTATTACACTTTTTACGTTTTGTGGTATTTTAATGTCACAATAAATACATTCATGTAAAAACGCACATGAACTAAACCCCTTTGATAGAGACGAACATGAGAAACTGAAACTATTCTTTCCTTATATTTGCCTAGTTGGTGTATAGACTAGAAAATAATAGACAGCTTTCCTGAGTTCTCCACTCTAAGAAGAATCTATCCAAGCTGGTTCTATTATTAGAGCACAAGATGGCGACTACAGAAGTTACTGTGGTTAACAACTAAAGAATCCAGTCTCCTCTTTACAACTGGATCCCCAAGTACATTTCTAGTCTTGCATTGCTATAAAGGAAACCATATGCAAATTGTTCTATCAGTTAAAAAAAAATGGATAGGTATGATGGTACAGACCTTTAACCCAAGCACTTGAGAGGCAGAGGCAGAGACAAGTAGATTTCCATGAGCTCGGGGGTCGCCTGTTCTAATAGTGACTTCCAGGACAGAGGGAAGTCTGGCTTAATAGATTCATAACCTGCGTATGCGCTCAGAACAATTGCAAGACCAAAGGAGAAAAAGAGTGAGAGCTGCTGCAAGCCGTTTTTAAAACTTGGACGATGCTCTGTGTATTGTCTGAAACTCCAGTTAAGTATTCCAATCTGTGCTCCATGGGTTACAATGAACTACAATGTCGAGGAAATATGAACTGTCTTCCTGTAGTCTCCCAAAGCAAACACGTTCTAGAAATGATCTTAAGCACATTGCATCCTACCCCAAACTTCAGTGACTGTCCTCGATGAGAATTTCAGTGACAGGGGAAAGGCCCTTCAATTACGAAAGACACTGACAATACCGAATGGGTTCATATTTGCAGTGAATCATGGGAACCAGAGCCAAGTCTGCCACCACGATTCATCTAAAAAGCCCAGAAACATTCAACTTTGTTTTGCTTTCTGGAAAAGGCCTGTGTTAAGTGTTCCAAACTATGTGGGGTTTTCACCTTTGGCTTTGCTCTTTAAGATGGTTTTCCAAAACCAGGCCGGCTCTGCCAAATAGAACATGGAGGTAAGATGCAAGATGGCTGGATGTTTTTGCCTCGCATTCAAATTTCATCCATGTCTAACTTTCCAGCATAGCTAATATAAAAAGCACAGAACTCTGAGAGAGCCCAGAGTTAATGCTTGCTCTACATTTCATTTGTTTAAACGTTACATTTTCAAGAGATCATCCAGCTCACCTATCAAATAGGATTATTTCAGCATAACCAAGGGAGCTTCTGTTTTCATAATGCAGAACGACGTCTGAATAAGTCTACTAGAAGTCATCAAAATTCCAATTAGAAATGGGCTTTCAGTTCTGGGGGTAAAGCTCATTTTGTAGAGTGCTTTCCTCGAATGCACAAAGCCCTGGGCTCAATGCTCAGCACCACATAAAATAGGCCTGGTGGCATGCACCTATAATCCCAGCATTCAGGAGGTAGTAGCTGGAGGATTGGGAGTTCAAGGTTATCCTCTGCTATGTGGAGACTTTGAAGGCAATACATGAGACCCACTTGAAAGGCAGAAAAGGAGAGGAGAGGAAAGGAGAAAGGAAGGGATAGAGAAAAGAAGCTAGCATTCATTGAGTCGATACTTGGTGCCAACTGCTTTTCTTGATATCTGTCACTAGCATTAAGGGTAACCTCATCAGAGATCCTATGTACCACTGCCACCTGAAAGACAGTCATATCCATGTTAAGTAGCTAACCCAGGTCGGACTAAGTGCAAAGCTAAGCTGAACCTCTTAACTCTTAATCACTGTGCTACTATACCATTTACACACACACACACACACACACACACACACACGAACTTGCTCGCACAGGAGACAGGGGGATGAGTAAGAATGTCTGAAGCAGGACCAAGACAGGGCAAGGAGCAAATTCTAGTCACCAAGTCCCACATAGAGCATGCCTGGCCTCCCACCACTGAAAGGACCTCAGATGGTTTTGTGTTTGGGGGTCTGATTTATATAGTTTTCTCCCTTTTGCTGGTGTACCATTGATTTCATTTTTCTGTGTTTTGTATACACACACACACACACACACACACACATTTTTTGGCATCTCCATCATGTCTAACCTGCAGCAGGCCCTCTTTCCCCTTTACCCCAGATGGCTAGGCAGGCACTGTGTCCCAGTTTGCCAGGGGCTTCCACATCCCTTCGCTCATCTCACCTCATCCAGCACTTCTCATCAGTTTGGGGTGAGCAGCCAGGTTACCCTTAATGTTCACATGCTTAGCTAAGTAGAAGCGATTTGTCTCTGAGCAGGAGACTGAGGCAATCTCCTAGGAACAAAGCACATAAGTCTCAGTGCATAATACTTCCCTCGGAATTAAGGACTCCCCTGACTATGCAGCCATTCCACGGGACAATAATTTAGTTAGTGGATATTAGTGAGCACCTGTGATGAGCCTTGCTCCACCCCAAGGACTAGGTAGGATCTGCTAGGAACTGCTAGGAACCTTTTGCTCCATCCCAAGGACTACAGTTACAAGGATGAAGAATCTTTGGTCTCTGACTTAAGGACTTTGAAGACATGCCAACAGATATATTAAAACATAACCACAGTGAGTACTGACAATTTCCCTGTAACCTCCATAAAAATGCAATGCAGGTATGCATGCACATACACGCTAATAATCACAATAATAATAAACAAAGTAAAAAGTATAAAATAGTACGTAAGGGATGATGGGAAAATACGTATAAATTACCTAATTCAGCAGTTCCCTCTCCTCTTGTCTCTGCCTTTTCCTCTCTGGAGCCCAGGCTTGCCCGAAAATCACTGTGTAGCAAGGCTTCCCTCCAACTCAACAGTCCTTGTGCTCCAGCCTCCAAAGTGCTGGGACGACAGACCTGTGCCACTCCACTCGGTTTAGCATTTCTTTCTTTATGGTCTCAGCCAGGTAGCAAAGGCTTGACATGGCTAGATAGCTAAAATGTGGATAAACTAGAGGAGTGCTTCTCACCCCTAGACGCATGCCAGAACTGCTTGCAGAGTTTTGAAAACACATCTTCTAAAGGCTTGGTCTCTTCAATCACCTTTCTGGAGGCCCTTCTTATAACAGAATCTATACATACCCTATGACCAGGCAACTCTATTACTATACATAAATTCAACAGAAATGTTCTTCAGGGGATACCCACAAGGATATTCCTATAAAAATGGTTTATTGCAGCAACAATGCAACACACACACACACCAACTGAAAACTGTCCAAATGTCCATCAGTGAGTGAATAGGATAAACAAAATTTGGCTATCTATACAATGGACTACTACTCAGCAATAAACAATAGTTAAATAGCCAGGCAGTGGTGGTGGAGGCACAGGCCTTTAATCCCAGCACTTGGGAGGCAGAGGCAGGCAGATCTCTGTGAGTTCGAGACCAGCCTGGTCTACAAGAGCTAGTTCCAGGACAGACCCCAAAACTACAGAGAAACCCTGTCTTGAAAACCCCCCCAAAAAGTTAAATAGTAGTACCTACAGCATACTAGTTCAAATCTAATGCTTAGTGGAAGACATTTTATGAAAGCAACACTCCTTACCACCCAACTCATATACCAAACCAGGAAAAAAGTACAACAATCGATTCTCGTGGAGTCTGGCAAGCGATTGTGCCTGGAAAGGCACACAAGACTATTGAAGCTATTGATAATGTTCAGCTCCCTAAGCCAAGTGGAGATTATAGGGGTGTCATTTGTGGGGACTCATCAGCACAAACAACTAGAATGTTTTCAAGTTTTTAAAATTCTTCTCACCAAACTGACTTCAACATTTAAAAACACCAATGCAAAGGGCCTCATTGTATGACAATTAAGTCAGAAGCTTTGGGCAACGAGATTCTAATACTTGTGGTTTTGAAAGTACCCCCAGATGCTTCTAATGCATGGTCATGTCTGAAAACCAAGGATCTGAAACTGGCTCCCTGATGGCCACAGTGTGGCTCGCGACAGAGGAAACGAGGTTTAGCTGACTATTCTGTGTCTGCTTTGAACCGCCAGGATGAGGCACGTGTATGGCTCGTCTCCAAACCTCAGTGTCCACCACTGGGTAATGGGTGCAACGTCACCTACCTCGCAGGGTTATCGTGAGGATTAAATTAGATAATATACTTCGAGCAGCCAGCCCAAGGTGCAGGAGAAATGGCACTCAGCTGCTTTTCTTCCTTTGCATACAACCCCCCTGACAACGGTGATGGACAAAAGCATTGCTCTAAATGAACCAAACACATGCCCTCTCAGTTTGCCTCCTGAAGAAGTTTCTAGACACTGAAATAATCCTCTATGAATGCTGTCAAATGGGGACTGGAAATTTCTAGGTTCTGGCTGCTCCCTCTAGTTATCCCTTGCTATCCCAGAGTAGGAGTAGAAAAGCAGAAGATGAGAGAGGTAAAAACAAATCCCAGACCCTGCGCTCACCCCTAATTACAGAGTGGACGCTATGCAAGCACAAGAGGCCAAACTGAGAGCTAGCAAGTGAACAATTGGTTCAGAGGCCATGGACCACCCAGACAATGTTCCAAACGAAGCACTTTTCTACAAAGTGTCACCTTTTAGTGAAAACAATCAGCAAAATCTGGCCAGGAAGCAGAAGCAGAGGAAGCCTCTTGAGTCTGCAGCTAGAAGCGCATGACTTGGCCAAACTTTTCTGTTTCTTTGATAATCGAAAGCAATGCCTGTTTTCAAATGCCCTTTATAAGGATACGGTGAGTTGGAGTTCAAATAAGTGGAAAGCATTCCAAAAAAGCAAAAAAGAAAAAGAAAGGAAAAGAAAGTTAAGCACCATAGAAATGCAAGGCGAGATTATTAGTTGGTCATTTATTGTATACAAAACTTCGGTCATCCTTCAGCAAGTCACATGGAAATGGCCCCTCTCTTGTTTCAACAGCTCCAAGCATACCCTGGGCCACATGGGCCTGGAGTTTGCTTATGTAAGAAGGGACTGCAGCATTGCCTGGCATGGAGCATAATATTTTGCTTAAGAGGAAGCTGCTGAAGTCCAAGGGCAGGCCCAGGCCTTACATTTTTGGATAGAGGTACTCTCAGTGGTGGAACACTGAACTGTGGCTGGAGCCAATGATGTCATCGGAGATCCTCTTACCATGGTCAATGTCAAAATTAAGATAGGAAGTTCAAGGACAAACGGGATTTTTCCAGGCAAATACAAGTCAGAAAATCAGCCTAGACCTCAAAATCTTGCCTTTAAAATCAATACCTTAAAAAACTTAAACACCAACTGAGATTCATTCTGTTCTGCATGGCTGTTTTGGTTCATGGGAAGCTTTTACTGAAAAACGTAGTTTCATAGCCAAATATATTCTTTGAGTATATTTTTACTCCCACTACATATTAAAAAAAGAAGGAAAAAATGATGTGAGTCACTCCTACATCCAAAAACAATAACAAAACCAAACTAAAAATATAAGGTATTGAGAAGAAAGATATTTGAGACAGAGATAAACTTGAGGGCTCTCTACTCTAGAACTAAGAAATGAAATAGCTGGGATACCTGTTGGGTCCTTCAATGACTGGAAAATGAAAACTCGCAATCAACTACAGCTACAGTGGAATACCAGGTAGAGCCCATCCGAAAACCACTTCTGTGACAGACCTGTGTCAAACATCCCCCAATGCATGGATTGCCCCAGCTAGGGAGAGCATCAAATTAATATCAAAAAACAGTACCGTTGTCTCTTTGCTCTGGTTCAGAGGAGGAGAGAAGACAGAATCCAGTCTGCTACAAACCTTGCAGCCGAAGCTGAACAACACACCCCTAAGTTTGGCGCGTCCTTACCCTGTGCCCTGGCTCCCGCCAGGGCTCTGGGTACCCAGGGGCTCGGTGCACCAAGGAGAGGCCCTGGCAGAGAACAGCCCGGCGGCGGCTGGGGCTGCAAACCTAGGCGGTCAATTCTGGAGGAAGGGCGGCTCCTCCCCTGACTACCCCAGCCCCCCAGCACCAAGCCCTCAACATTCCCCTCCCCCTGACCCCTTGCCCCCCAGGCAAGTCACCTGGCTTGGTTCGCTTGTCCTCCTGCTGCTCGCTCCCTCCAGCCTCCTCCTTGGAAGTGGCTCGCCCTTCCGAGTCACGGGGCCGCCGAGCGCCGCCAGCCTGTGCCAAGGCTGCGGGAAGCGCAGTCCCCAGATGGAGCTGGGACCCTGCCCCGCAGTGCTGCCACCAGGATGAAACTGGAGAGCCTGCTGGTATGGCCGGCAGGGAGGGGCAGCTGCAACTTTGCTCCTGGACGCGTGATGAGGGGGCGCCCGTCTCCAAACTCCTTGCCGAGCTTCCGAGCTTCCCAGGGAAAGGATTTTATGTATTTATGTATTTATTTATATATTTAATGAAGAGGGAAGTCAGATTCTTGCCCTCAAGTTCTCTCTCTTAGAGCTAGGATCGCGGGCTGCGGGAGGCGTGCCCCTGTAGGGTGGCGTGCCCCTGTAGGGTGGCCACAGGAGGGGAGCGGGTGGCCTTTGGGAGCCTGACCGCAGGGTTTCTCCAGACCCAGTTCTGCTGCCTGGAGCCAGAACCTGGGGAGGGAAAGAAGCCTGGAGAGACCGGGCCAGCAGCGGGGAAGCGATGACCCGGACCTGGATCGCAGAAGTAGGAACTGGAAGTGACAGCGGCGCAGGGCAGAGCAGCAGCAGCACCAGCAGCAGTGGTGGTGACTGTGGTGGCAGCAGTCTCAACACCCCAGTAGCCAGCGAAGGAGCAAAAGCCGCGGTGTGAGGGCTGCAGCTACACTGCGCATGCTGCTGCCACCCAGTTCCCAAGATCAGGGCTACCAGGGCTTGGGGTCATTGCCAACCACCCCTCCCCCCCCCGCTGGGAATGCTGGAGTCAAGGACTAAGCCATTCCTAGTTAGTGGACAACTTTCCTTCCTCATCCCAGGGATGTAACTTGGGACCTGTAATTTGCATGGTGACCCACCAAGACATCCTCCCACTCTTTCCTTCAAGCAGAGAAGCACTTAGTGGTCCTTCACATCCATCTCTTCCCAGAGCAGACCCCCAAAATCTGAAGACAGACTTTTCAAAGAAACACATGCTAGGCAAGTGGTCTACCCCTGAACTCCTTCTAAGTTTAGAGACGGGGCCTCATCTCTAACCCAGAATGGACTGGAACTCACATCCTCCTGTCTCACTCTATGGAGTAGTTGAGATGTGTGCTCTGTGTACGTCTTGAAGCTCAGTTTGTATAGAAAGGCAGCATAGCCAGGAAGAGATTAGGTCAGCCGAAGCAGTGGAACTCTATTAGAACTGCCACATTGGCTCAGCTAGTCAAGAAGAAAAGGTGCCGAACCCCTTTTTAATCTTCCTACTAGTCAAACTGAGTGGAAGCTTTGCCTGGTGGAAACAGATGGAAAAGGGCAAAACCATGACCCATTCTCTAATTTCTAAGCAGGCTTCCTAGCCACCACACCCAGTACTCTCAGGAAGCAGAGTCAGATGGATCTCTGTGAGTTCGAGGTCAGTCTGGTCTTCATAGTAAGTTGCAGGCCAGCCAGGGCTACACAGTGAGAGAGGCCTAGAGAGAGGAAGTCTGAGTTCACACAAGTAACCCTGCCAAGACTTGAAGAAGTTCTTTGCGCCATTAGTTAGGAGTGTGGCCTATTTCTACTTTCTTAGAGCAAGAACATGGCAGATTTCCTTTTAACTCATGAGCATTGGTAAAGTTGCCTTACTTCTAGAATTGCTTCCCTGAAGAACAGTCCCTGGGAAGGGGCTATCCCACAAGCCTCACTTTCGGGACAGCACCCATGCTGCTATGGTGACAAGGCAGATGGAGTGACTCAGGAAGTCAGGAGGGAACAAGGGAGTGGGGCAGAGAAAAGCCAGACTGCTACCAGCTGATATTGGAAGAATGGAAGGAAGGAAGGAAGGAAGGAGGGGGGGGGCTATTTGAATCACATATTCATTCAATAACCCTTCATGAACAAAGATTTTTTTTTTTTTTTTTTTACAAAGTAAGCTGGGTACAGAAGCAGAAGACATGTCTATTTCTGCAAAATGGAGACCGGAAAATGTCCTAGGCAGGGCATCATGGTAGAAGGAGGTACCATGATGGAGGAAAAGTATCTACTGGGAATAAAGGAAAAGTCCCCGGGCTAGAGATTCCACAGATCAGTATTCACACGGCCATTGTCAAGCAATACAGCCAGAAAAGTACCACGCCGGCCACTCTAAAATGATCAGCCCCTGCTCACGTTGAGTGGCTTCCTGCTTTCATTACTGACTTTACCTAAAAATAAGGATCATTTTCATATGTTCTGTGTAGTTTTGACTTGACTGAATATCCTCTCTGCCTTTTCCATCCTTTGAGAAAACAAAAAAGATGGATTTAGTTTACAAAGAAGAAATAGAAATGAACGATAGAGGAGCGACAGCATGTCCAAATTCATTTGGGACCGTGAGATACAAATTATTGCAAAGAAAAATACCATTTCATCCATCACTTTGGCAAACTTTAAGATAAATAATGCGCAGCGTTGACAGGGACAGGAGGAAGAAAACCCTTTCAGTGCTTTTGGTAGAAATATAAGTTGGTAGAGCATTTTTGTAGGAGAATTTGACATTATCTATTAAAATCTGACACAGTAATTCATTTCTATGATGAAAGATTCTTCAAGAATAATCACAAATGCACACAAAATTCTATGTACATACACAACATAACTCACTGGGATTTATCACAGGAATGAAAGATTGATTCAATATGTGAGTGTCAATCAATGTAATGTATCACTATTGTAAAGAGCCTAAATTAATGATCATCTCCACAGAAGCATAAAATGCACAAAGGAAACTGGGGTGGGCATGGTGCCTCAGTTGGTAAAATGCCACACAAGCACAAGGAACTGGGTTCAAATCAGACACAACGGCACATGTCTGTAATCTTAGTGTTCCTATGGCAAGACAGGTGGTGAAGACAGAAGAAGAATCCCCAGAAACTCCATGTAAGGTTGGCCTGCAGTATGCAGCATTGAACATTAAAGAGACTCAAAAGAACAAGGGGTAGGCAAGGTACACCATGCAAGGTTTTCCTCTGACTTCCATATTAGAACCTCGACTCACATACACAAATAAGCTCACGACACAGTATACACACAGGGGCATATAAATGTAGCTGAGGATGACCCTGAACTCAGAACCTCCTACCACCACCTCCCAGCCCAGAGTCTGGATCATCATTGTTTGTAATAAAAAAAAAAAAAACTTGACAAACTAGTATTATAAGGACATTTCCTCAATACTAAAGTTCATTTATAAAGAAATAACCAGCTTAAAAAAAAAAAAAGAATACACAGCTAACATTGTACCTACTGATGAAAGACTAACGCCTCTGTAAGATAAAAAGCAAAACAAGGCACTTGCTTCTACCACTTCTACTCAATACGTACTGGAGGTTATAGCCTGATAAAGTAGCACAGAAAAGGAAGAATCGCAAATATCCCCATTCATGGAAGACATAAGCTTGTATATCAGAAACCATACAAACTCCTGAAAACAAAATGTGAAAAGTTGAAAGATAAAAAATAAATATTAAAAGTTAATTGTATTTTTATGCACTAGCAAGAAATGTTCCAAAGCCAATTAAGAAGACAATAGACAATTCTGAGCGGGGTGTGGGGGGCGCACAGAGGGGGAACAGAAAGACCAGTGTTCAAGGTCATTCATTCTCAACTATGTGAATTTGAGGCCAGCCTGAGCTATGTGAGACCAGGTCTCAAGAAAGAGCAGAGAAGAAAAGAAATGAAATTCAAAAAGTGGTGTGTGTGTGTGTGTGTGTGTGTGTGTGTGTGTGTGTTGGAGAGATGAGTCAGAAGTTAGGAGCACTTTCTGCTCTTACAAAGGACCTGGGTTTAGTTCCTAACATCCAAATCAAGTAGCTCACAACCGCATATAACTACTCTAGTTCCAGGGTTCCAATGTCCTTTTCTGGGCTCTGCAGACACCAATATGCATGTGATATACATACAGAGAGGCAGGTGAGCACACACATACTCACACACTCACACACACACACACAACTGGATTTCAGATAGGGTCTCACTATGCAGCAGTCACTGATCGGAAACTCACAGGGATCTAACTTCCTCTGCCTTCTAAATGTGGGATGAAAGGTGCATACCACCATGACGGAACAAATAATTTTTTTTAAAAAAATCCACATATAATAGTATATAAAAGTGTATCCCCATACTTAGAGGAAGAGGCAGGAGGTTCAGGAGTTCAGGGTTAGCCTTAGCTACATAGCTACATAATTTAAGGTCAGCCTAGGTTGCATGAGACCTTATTTTGAATAAAAAAATAGTATGAAATACTTGGTGCAAACAATTGAACCAAAGTGACATAAGTCACATATGCTAAAAACCATAAAAACAAGATAGAAATAAAAGAAGATGCAAATGCGTGGAGAGATAACCATGTTCACAGATTCGAAGACCTGGTTACTAAAGAACACATTTCCTCAAAGTGATCTGTAAGTTCAACACAGTACCTATCAGGGTCTTAGCTGGCTATTTTTAAGAAATGGAGACAGACATGGTGGCGCACACATGTAATTCCAACAGTCAGGAGGCAGAGGCAGAAAGAAATATTTGTTGCAAGTTCAAGGCTAGCCTTCTCTACAATAGCAAGTTCCAGGTCAGCCGGGACTTTACAATGAAAGTCTGCCTCAAAAATAAATAAGTAGATAGATGAATGGATAGATAGATAGATAGATAGATAGATAGATAGATAGATAGATAGATAGACAGAGAAAAATAAATAAATAGAAAAGAAAATACAGGCAGGAGATGATATAAAACTCATGAGCACATTCAACATCTGAAGTTTCCCGAAGTGATTTTGAAACTAAGAACAAGTTGGACGACTCATACTTTCTGACTTCAAAAGCTATTACAAAGCTACATTAATCAGCTAAAGGGAAGAAAAGTAGTCTTCTCAATAGCAGGTAATTAGAAAACTGAATGTCCACATCCAGAAAAATCAACTTGGGGTCAGTGAAATGGTCCTGTGGGTAAAATCCCTTGCTGCCAAGCCTGAGTTCAATCCCTAAAACTCACACAGTAGAAGGAAAGAACCTTGATTTGTGATAACATTCTTAGAGGAACACACAACTACTTGATTGTGCAAGTGTATCTCAGATGACTCTAAAAGTCAAAGTAAAAAAAAAGATGAGAGTTGTCTGGATTGCTAGTAGGTGAAAATGTTTGGTGGGGAAGCATGATAATCTGAATTGGATGTCCAGAACCCAATGACTCAGTGGTTAAGGGCAGTGGCTTGTCTTGCAGAGGACCTGGATTCAAATTCCTACACGCACATGGTGGTTTATAACCCTCCGTAACTACAATTCCAAGGGATCTGACACTTTCTTCTATAGCCATGACCAGCAGGCGTGCAAATGGTGCACAGACACACATGCAGGCAAACCACCCATACACATGAAATACATTTTAATTGAAAAATAAAAGCCAGCTGCTTCGGTGCACATCTGTCATTTCAGCAGAGGGAGATGAGAAGCAAAGATGAGAAAATTGCTGGGAAGCTCTCAGGTGAGTTAGCCCAGAGGACACACCGCAACAGCAGAAATGACACCCATCCTGCCTCAACGAGGCAGAAGAAATAATTGCTGAAAGATGATCTCTGAACTCCACACAGACACACACACACACACACACGCACGCACACTGTGGCTGACACATACATGCGCGCGCGCGCGCACACACACATGCGCACATACATGCACACGCAAAAATAAAAAAATCTGACTTCGTCAAAAAAGTTTTTTAAAAAGTCTAAAAAAGATAGCATGAAAGTTGGAGGGAGTTTTTGTTGTTAGCTGTATGAACCACTAGAGACCCTAAACTCTTAGATCCATAGTCAACAGAAGATGGAGAGCATCTGGAGAGGCCCAGTGATCATCAACCTATAATGTGGTCCCCATACCTGGGACCCCAATACTCAGCCCCCAACTCCCTGACTCAGCGTTACAATCTTCCAAACTGACTGATTCAAACTGGCAGCCTTTTTTCAGATAAATGTTAGGAAATGATAGGGCGCTCTGGGAAACCGGCAAGCCCGCTCCTTGCTTTTCATACATTTAGAGCTTTAGAAAGTTAACTCAGCTCCACCAGACATGCTCCGTGCCTCCCACTGTTGCCGGAGACGGAGATCTCTCTCTCTCTCTCTCTGTCTCTGTCTCTCTGTGTGTGTCTGTCTGTCTCTCTCTCTCACTCTGTGTGTGTGTGTCTCTGTCTCTGTCTCTCTCTCTGTGTCTCTCTCTGTCTCTCTCCCCCCCCCACCTCCACCCCGACCTTTGTGAATACTTCTGTACAGGTCTGTTTTTCAGCTGCCGGGAAGCTTGGGAACTGGACTGGCCACATACTTGGCTGCTCCATGCCTTCCAGCTCAGCTTTCAGTCTCATTCCTTGTGGGGTGATTGTATGTGCCTTCCCTGAGGGCTCTGTGAGTGACTCAACGTGGCTCAGTTTTGTGCATAACAGTTCAAAGAGCACTGAGTCACAAGATATCAGTGGGCCATACGTAAGACTAGTGTTTAGACGCAATGATACGTTATGAGCTGTAGATCCATCTTTCACTCGACCCTGAAAATAGTTCTCTGCAACAAAGCCCATCACATTGAATGCTAACTTTAAAAACTAATTTTAAAATCTTCTGTAATCAGGCTGGAGAGATGGCTCAGCAGTTAAGAGCCCTGGCTGCTCTAGTAGAGGACCTGAGTTCAATTTCCAGCACGCACGTGGCAGCTCGCAACCATCTGCAACTCCAGTTCCGGGAATCTGAAGGAAGGTTCTAACATATAGGGCTAGGGAGATGGCTCAGTGGGTAGAGTGCTTGCTACACAAACAAGAGGACCAGCGTTCGGGTCCCCAGCCTTCACGTAAAAGCTGAGCACGAAAGCAGCTGCTATCATCCTGAGTGGTGCTGGGTGGGTGAGGGGCCGGTTGACCAGCCAGTTTATCCAAAACAGTGAGAGATTTTATGAGAGAGAGAGAGAGAGAGAGAGAGAGAGAGAGAGAGAGAGAGAGAGAGAACTTTCTAAAAATCAACTGTTTCAAAATGGTTTAGGTAAACTGGAAAGAAATAGAAGACACCAACTTTGACCTCTATTCTACACTTGTACCCCACACAGTGTACATACATCTCAATGCGCACACACACCTATGAAACTACAGAAGGAACAAAATAACCACAATGTTCATATCATATCAGTCTGATACACTTTTTAGTAAAATTTCTACCCAAAGTGAACTAAACATTTTTTGATTTTTAAAAAAAGACTTTTAAGCGTTTGTGCTTAAAAGAATAATCTTTAGTTATCAGAAAGCCCCCAACAGTGGAGCCACAGGAGGTGTTTCCGTATCACCCAGTATTCTTAGAACTGCAAAGAAGAAGCGCACAGTACACCTTCTGGCAGCTTTAGTGCAGAAATCGCTGACAACTTCACCATGTTTTTATTTGAAAAATCAAACAAGAAATGTCATGGTCTGTTCCACAGTAGATAGCTGCCTATAATGGTTACCACGTGCTCTGAAGCCACATGGACCATGAGTCTCAAGATGGCTGAGGTGTTTCTGGGAAGTAGGGAATATTGGAATAAGTTTGGGTCCCCATTACCCACGTAAATAAGATTGGAATAAGATATTATGACACAGATATATCTTTAGATTAGGCTTAGCTTCAAGAAAAAAATAACTTGTTTTGAGACGGTCTCGCATTGTAGCTTGGGCATGAAGGCGCAACTCCATGCTAGCACTCCCTGTGCACATGCAAGAGGAGGATCCCATCCCTGCACCACAGAAACAACATGGAGCACAAACAGTAACTTGGCACACGCAGAAGTATTGCACTCTTTTTCAGCAATACAATGTATGCATGCATTAGGGTTTCTCGTGCAACGTAGTTTAACGTGGCTTGGGGTTTTTATTTTGCTTTATATTGAATCCAGGGCCTTGTGCATTGCAAGCAAGCCTCTACCACTGCTCTGCCTCTGTATCACTTGCTTTGTTTAAATACAGTTTTGACTTGAAGGCCAGGTTCTTGTAGTTTTCCAAGGTCTCCCCCTGTTCTAAAGTGTTAATGAGAGTAAAGAGACCCCTTTTTGTTTTTTCCTCAAGATTCTTCCTTCCTTTATTTTTCTCTCTCTCTTCCTCTCTTCCTCTCTCTCTCTCTCTCTCTCTCTCTCTCTCTCTCTCTCTCTTCCTTTCTCTCTCTCTCTCTCTCATTACAACAGCTCTCTGTTCCTTTTTCTTCCTCCAAATCCTTCTTCTCCACTCTCCATTAAATTCATGGCCTCTTTTTCGGTTGTTACTACATGTATACATGTATACACAGAGGCATACATATTCCTAAACATAACCTGCTCAGTCAGTATAATGCTGCTTGTAAGTATGTTTTCAGGGTTAATCATTTGGCACTGGGCCATTTCTTTTTCTTTTTTTCATTTATTTTATTGTTCCTTCCTGAGACCCTCTGCTGTAGCCAGTGACTCACGTTCCCCCCACCCATTAATAAGGAAGCACACCCACAAAGAGCTTGCTCACCTGAAGAGAAGCTACATTCAAAATTCATCATTTTTGTATTTTGTTGTTTTGTTATTTTTTTATTCTTTCCTTTTTGCTTCTGTTCTTTCTTTTTTGCTATTTTTGAGAAAGAGTTTCATGCAGCCCAGACTGGCCCCAAACTTAAATGTATAGCCAAGGATGACCTTGAACTTCTGATCTTCCTGCCTCCACCACCTTAGTGTTGCAGATTATAGGTGTGTGTCACCAAGCCCAGTCAGTGATCTTGCTTTGTTTAGAATTGGATTCTGAAAGACACACACTAGCAACGCACCACTGGGGATCATTTGTCTCAACCGTGGTTTCTCTGAGGGGCTACCTCTGTTTATCTTTGTGGCTACTGCCAGTGAAAACTAATCACATACTTCTTACGGACTTGTTTTATTAACGGAACAGAAAATTGAAAGGCAAGGCAGGTTAGCTTACTTCCACTTGAAGAGTTGCACATCCTTTCAGGAAGTCATTGATGTTGTTGATACAGTCGTCTTCAGTTTGGGGCTCCAAACAATACTAAAGAAAGAGTCAAATGTCACTTAGAGATTGCTAAGCCATGACAAATGATCATCATCCTTTGTAGATAACTAGATAGGGTCTGCTTTTGAAGGTACAGGACAGCCCTGCTCTCCATCCAGGAAGAGAATTAGCCACTGCAGGAAGTGATGCAAACGCCTAAACGGTTGGGTTTTTTTGTTTCAAATGTCTGCAAGCCGTTTCTACTTAAAAAGGTTTCCTCATACCTTCAAGTCAGTTGTGGGGATAGCAAACCAGAGAGACTAAGATATATTTATCATATGTTAAATATATATATTTAAATTTACTTCCTGCTTTCATTCAAGAAGGCCACCCTGATTACTTCCCTCTACTCCCCATAATAATTTGTTGGTGTTATATTTCACTTTGGCTGGGCACTATATTTTATCACGTCACGTTGCCTCTTATCGCCAGTTTAATCACCGTTTCTCAAGTTTAAAAAATTATAAGTAAACACTCATTCAATAAAAATAGAACTGATTCCAAGAGGCAAAAGAAGCCTTACTTACAGCCACATTCCACCACGACCTTGATAAAAAGAATCCTAAGAACTCCAGTGCCACAAAAGCACCTACTTTAGAAGTCACCCACTGTCATAGCATGGGCTTTTAACCTCAAAAATCTTGGAATTTTCTTGAGCAAAGTTTAGTTTCACTTTAAATGCTCACTGTATTCAATGCAACACACTTGGTTTCTCTCTGGGTTTTGTGAGTTTTATGTAGCATTGACTTCTGTGAATAGAGTTCTTCAATGGCTCTTGTTTTAAAGAAAGAAAGTCTTCATCAATTTTTAGGCAAACTCTCAAGCCCCAGAAAGATCTACTCCAAATTATTTCATTATTCCACAGACTCATGTACCTAAAGTTCAAAACATGTCCGAAGTGCACAGGGAAGTTTAACACGCATCTCCACAACACAGCGAGCTCGTGTATGATAAGCGAGTCCTCCCATTCCGGACTGCCAGTGGTGTGACAGGTTTTTAGTAGGGTAACATTTGGGGGCCAACTCCTGAAGGGTAACATTTCATTTTCTGACCTTTTTAAAGCACAGGGACAGTAAGAAAGAATGCCTGGCTTTTAGAAAGATATTGAAGTAGGGGATTCCCATGACCAGGCAGTAGAAAAAAAAAATCTCAATAATGATATTATTGCTGCTCCGTGGTGGAAGGCAGTCCCAAAGACACTGCAAAACGACCTTACCTTCTCCACCGAAGCAGGCAGGAGTCTGTTGATGAGTTTGCACAACACCACCCCATTTTTCAGCGAGGACTTCAGGAACTCCTCTGGATCACAGATGGTCTTTTTGGGAGACTCTAAAACTCCCAAAGATATAAGCCATGTCACAACGCGTTCTTCTGGATTCATGACCGGGGCTCGTACTCTCTGCACAGCTCTCCGGGGCAGCTGCGAGGACTAAGCCACATCCGTGATTGCATCTGCTGCTGTCTTCCTTTTTATGAGCTCCCTTCTGGTGCTTGCAGGGCAAAGGTTTAAGGCAACTTTTCTTTAACTACAGTGGAACGTGGGATTTCTAAACCACAGAGATCATACTTAAAGATATGGGAAGGGATGATAACGAATGGACAAACTCCTGGGATAACATCGCTGGTGTTCTTTTTTTTCAAAACCTGCAAAACAAATTCTTTAGGTTTTTTTTTTTTTTTTTTAAGGGAGGAACACACACTACAGCCTCTCGCTGTAGGAAAGGAAGTGAAGAGGATGCTGGGAGGCAGAGAAGTAAGCAAGTGCTTGTGGAAGCCAGAGTGAGCCAGCACTTCAGAGAACCTTGGAAAGGAGAGTGCCCGGGGCAGACTGGGAAACACTGTCAATATAATCTAGCTCCAGTGAAAAATCTGGCTTCTGTCGGGAGGAAGATACCAACTGCCTCTTAGGTTAGACAGCTCTGAGCCTCATGGGGAGCTGTGCTGGTCAAACAGAGCTCAAAGACTTAGGTGGGTTGAGAAAATTCCTCCCAGAAATGGCCGGATGTCCTCAGACAATCTTACAGAAATTTTATGTGTCACGATCATTCCTTCCTTACAAAACACGTGAAGTCACACGGTGACAACTTGCCAAGCAAATGAAGATTGTCCCTGCTGTCAGCCATCACCGCGTATAAGCAGAAGCTGGAAGAATGGCATTTTACTTTGTAGCCAAAAAAGCTATGTTTAGGGAAATAGGCTAAGGATAACATCTGCCATCCTGTTTACTTGCATTCTTTAGCAATTCTTTTTCTGGACCTGGTTCCACTCCACAGTCCAGCTGCAGTACCCTTAGCACAGACTCAGACACAGTCACAGAAAATCAGGGAAATATGCTTGGAGACAGAGCACTTGAGAACAAAAGAGCGCTTGTCCTCTGTCTACACTCCAGACTGAAAAAGCCACTTTCTCCATCCACAAACGCTCTCCCTTGAAAACAGTGACCTGAAAACAAGCCTCAGCCATGAATCCAGAACTATCCAATTTTGCCTTGCCATAAATTTATCTGTAGCATGACCAGGAGGGGCACGTTATTCTCAAACATTTTTGGCCCCAGGGAAAATAGTCATATTATAGAGAAACTTCTGGCAAAATTTAATCGTGTAGCTCTATGTCGGAGAGTGCGGGGCATTCATCAACAGGATCTCTCCTTACATATGGGAGGCAGCCAGTTAATCATAGCTGTTTCCTGCTCAGACTCACAGTCCTTTCTTGTCGCCCCTCCTCCTGCTTTTTGATGGTGACAGTAATAGGGACAGCTCCCTGTAGCTGAAGCTGGCTTGGAATTCCTGATCCTTCTTCTTTCATCTCCCAAGTGCTGGGGTTATAGGCATGCGGCCCTACACCCAGTTTACGGGGTGCTTGGGATTGATCCTAGGATTTTGTGGGTGCTAGACAAGTACTCCACCAACTAAGCTATAGCCCCAGACCAACTTAATAATTTTGACATTCTCAGGCTATTTGGTTAAAATCACACATAGTCTAGATCGGTGGTTCTCAACCTGTGGGGCACAACCCTTCTGGGGGGTCAAATGACCCTTTCACAGGGGTCGATATTAGATATACTGTTTATCGGATATTTACATTACAATTCATAAGAGTAACACAATTACAGTTAGAAAATAGCAATGAAAATCAGTTTATGGTTGGGGTCACCGCAACACGAGGAAGTGTATTAAAGGGTTGCAGCATTAGGGAGGTTGAGAACGGCCGACCTAGATGAAGTTTTTCTGTCAGTCTCAAAAGTGGGTCTGCGCCTTTCCAACTGCCTCTGTGCTTCCTGTTCTCCACATCCCAGGTACCCGGTCATCTGCTTTCAGCCCCTTTATACTAGCTTGTATCTTCGAGGACCTCGCATAGAGGAATTGCGCAGTATGGTAGTGCTACTGGTGGCCGTTACTCTGGACCAGGTGTTTCCAGGTTCTTGCTTTCTCAATCAAAGAACTGAAATAAAAGCTCCCGTATCTCGTGAAAGTAGCAAGCGAATATTATTCAAAGGGAAACAACAGTGTACAGATCAGAAGAAACACATTATCAAGATTGAGAGCAGCCAAAAGATGAAAGATATTCAAGGGCACCTGATTGTCAGGCAGTATCAAAGTGTTGCTAAAGTGGGAATATGTGCGGCCTAAAGCAGCCAGGGGTGGTGGTGGGGGGGTCCTGGGTCGCCGACATGTTGCTAGATGCACTGCTAGCAAAGGAAGGTGCAAGTAGCCCAAGCCAATTAGAGTCTCGTGTTTCCCTATGCTTGCCTGCCTCGGTACTTTGTTTTTTGTAGTTTTCTTATCACCAACATTTTGAGATTCGGTGATGATGTTGGGTCTATCCATAGTTCTATAATGAAGATTTTATACTTTTGTGTTTGTGGCTTGTTGTACTTATAAGTAACATAAAAATAATCAATCAAAATTTTAATTGGGTTTGACTCATGGCCAAATCTATGTAATGGAAATAAACAGAAGCCATGTGTTGATAAGTTTACTACTTCCTTAACATGACCCATTTAGACACAGTTTTGTATGTCACTTGGACAGCATCACAATTGCTCAGGCAAATTTTACTCCATGGGCAAACAAAAGCTGGCAGTATTATTGAGGTATTATTTATATTTTAGGATGACAAGCAAAGCCCGACTCATTTCAGGAATATAGTTTGGCCCAAAACAGGCTCATGGCCAATGTCGCCTAGATGGAAATCTGCCTTGTTTTGATTTTTGTGTTGTTGTGACAAGATTTCACTGTATGTATGCTTAGCCTGGAACACAATAATGTATGCTGGGGGGGGGGGCTTCAACCTCCTGGCAATCTCCCTGCCACAGTCTCTTTAGTAGAGGATAGATGTGCCCCATCACTCCAAGCTTTTTACATTTAGTTATAGCAGATTATTATAAGTAATAAAAGAAAGGCTGAGAGGGCCACACGACAGCACATCAAAGCAAAAGGAATCATTGTTAACATTGAGATTCGAAAGCTAGATTTGTTACAGATTAATGTCAGGGCAGACAAACTTCTATGTGAAGTGACTAACCATAGAACCCAGGCTGTCTTGGGAAGCAAAAAGGAGCTTGTTCTTGGGAACAAGAAAGAAGCTGATGAGCTGGGAAATAAGGTGATGGCAGATACTGGAGGTCGCGAGAACAGAACAGGCCTCCCAGAAGGGTGCAAGGGGAAAAATCAAGTTTAGTGTCACTCCCTCGGCTTCACCGAATCTACTACCTCCTGAAAGGTTGGCCTCCCTCCTCCCATCCTAATGAATCCTCCAGGAGACCCCCGTTAGCTAGTTTTGTTCGGTTTTGTTTTTATGCTTCCAGTGACATACTGCTTTATAGAAAAACATCTTCAAAGGAGCTGGACATGAGGGTGCAAGCTTGTGATTCCAGCACTTGGGAGGTAGAGTTGGGAAGATGAGGAATTCCAGGGTCATTCTTGCCTGCACGGAGAGTTTGAGACCAGCATGGGTTATGTGAAACCCTTTACCAAAAAAAGAGAGAGAAAACCCTTCAAAGGCTTCCCATTGCCTAGAGCAGTGATGGGCAGGCAAGAATGCGCATGACGATAACCTTCTGGTTGCAGCAGAGAAAAGGGGATGAGGGTAGGATTGGAGCTGAAATAGGTAGCATATGTGAACACACATGAAAACTCACTGCTGGGGAAACTGGGACCTGTCTTACCATTTTCTTCACTTTATGCATTCGAAATACGCACAATTGGTTTATTATTTTAACCACAAATCTGTTGAGGCACTTGTTAAAACAAAGACCTAGTGGAATTATGCCCAGATAGTCTCGTTCAGAAAACCTGCAATAGAGTCCTCCTCTTGCCCTGGAAGTGGGCACATCAAGGTCACGCTTGAAGAAACAGCCTCGCTTCTGAGCTTCTCTTCCACTCCAGGCCCTGGCAAGAGCTGGTTGGTTTTAATATCCACAGGAACAATCCAACGTCATATCCACAATCAATGTCATGTCCTCAGTTCTCTGACTGCCTCTGACTCAGGTTGCCTTTATGCCTGTTCTCTCTGCAAACGGACCTGGGATTTTAAAATAACTTTCTGCTTTGCCAGCTGGCGTGGTGTTAAGTGTTATCACTGAAGGATGAATGAGAACTAGTGCAGCGAGGACGGTTTTCACTTCCTGTTTCCTCACTCCACAGGTCTGTGCTGGGCCCCCAGTTTTCTTCACACTTGCCTTCTCTGATGCATGGTGGGGAGCAGTTTTCCTTGACCTTACCCTTGAGTGGCTCTGGAGCCAAGGGTCTCTGAGGAGGCACCTCCCACGGTGAACAAGCACCCCAAAGGAGCGCATTTTCAGGAGGCTTCAGACCAGTGGTCCACCCAACGCCACTGACTCAATATAGTTCAAGGTCTCTAAGAAGGCCTGGCTCTCAGCTATGGGTTGAGGGGAGGTTACCACAGTCCTAGGGGCGTTGGATGTGGCACATTAATGTTTAGCTTATCTGCTACTCTATACTAGGCTGCTAGTCCTACATTCTCTTGAGTTCCCTTTACTTCTTTAGTGCACTATATACATTTTACTTCTAGCCAGTCCTTCAACACCCTAATTCTCTAATCTTCCATTATTGTTAGCTTCTTACATTTGTAGCCTACATTAGCCTCAACCTTGCAAAGTGAATCAGTTTAAGCTCAATGAGGATGGAGAAATCTTAGTCATTTGAAAAGGAAAAGTTTAATGTTAAGTATTAGCAGCCAAAACCAGGCACGGTGGCACATGCCTTTAATCTCAGCACTCAGGAGGCAGAGGCAGGTGATCTCTGTGAGTTCAAGTCTACAGAGAGAGTTTCCGGACAACCAGAGCTACATAGTGAGACCCTGTCTCAAAAAAAAAAAAAAAAAAAAATGAAAGGCCAGAGGGGCTGAGAAGATGACCGAGTGAGTGTTCACTGTACAAACATGAGGACCCGAGTTCCCAGTGCTGGGATAATATAGGCAGCCACCATACCTACCCTTTTTTTCCCTTTTTGAGATGAGGTCACACATAGTCAGGTTAGACTTAAACTCTACCTCCCGAGTGCTGGGATTGCCGGAGGTATGCACCACACCTGGCCGTTAATTCTTTGTATGTGTGGTATGCGTGCGTGTGCGGTATGCGGGCAGGTGCGGTATGCGGGCAGGTGCACATAATTACACCTCTCCTTGTGGAGGCCAGAGTTGGACTTCAGATAGCAATCTCTAGCGATCTCAACGTTAATTTTTGAGACAAAGGCTCTTAATTAAACCTGGAGCCCCCTGGTTTGATGAAACCAGCTAACCAGTGAGACCCAGAAACTGTGTCTCCAGTCTCCAGGAGCTAGGGTTACAGGCTGTCCTGGTTTGTCTCTCTGTTGCTGTGAGGAAGCCATGACCAAAAACAAGTGGGGGACGAAAAGGTTTTATTACATATATCCCAGGTTTGAGTCCATCATGAAGGGAAGCCAGGCAGAAACCCAAAGCAGGAATGGTAGCCAATTGGACCACAGAGGAACACTGCTTCTTTTTTTTTTTTTTTTTTTTTTTTTTGGTTTTTCGAGACAGGGTTTCTCTTGTAGACCAGGCTGGTCTCGAACTCACAGAGATCCGCCTGCCTCTGCCTCCCGAGTGCTGGGATTCAGTCGGCTTTCTTATACAGCCCAAGACTACCCTCCCAGCAGTCGGCTGAGGCCTCCCACATTCACTCGTTAATGCAAAAAGTGCCAGCAACAGACAGGCAACAGAGCAATGTGACGGAGGCAATTTCTCAGTCGAGGTTCCCTCTTTCCAGGTTTATGTCAAGTTGACAAAAACGACAACAACGAGAAACCCAGCCCGCAGTCACATCTCAGCACAGCCAGCTTCTCTGCGGGTTCTGGGGATCTGAATTCAGGTTGTCACACTTACACAGAGAAAACTTTTCCCACTGAACCATCCCCTTGGTCTCTCTGACTGCTCATTATGCGAAACTTTTCAAATTACTGTAAGGTGTCTTCAACCTGATTGCGTCTAAACAGATTTTCTTCATTATCTCCAAAGAACACCCACTCTCCGCTTTAGCAAACTAATTGCAAGGTTAGACCCTGTACCTTGTCATCACAGAAAATGCTCTGCTTCCTGAATCATGAATTGAAGCAATTTTTTCTATCTCTCCCACTCTAATTCCCTGACCTTGTACAGGCTTCCAAATAATTTCCTATAGTGATTGTATACATCTGCACCCCCACAAAGACTCTAGGATTTATTATTACCCACTTGATAGTTCAGAGTTCTAAATGTTTGCTGATGCCCATACACATGGACAAGGGGGATGGTGAATGGTGTGTGGGGAGAATGGAGACAGAAAAAAATGAAAACTTGCATGATGGTACATGTCCAGCTAGAATCAGAGTCCTTGAGGGCTGAGGCAAGGTGAATAGATCGTTTGAGCTCGGGAGTTCAAGACGTGGGCAACATAATACAATTTCATCTTAAAAGAAAAGAAAAGAAAAGAAAAGAAAAGAAAAGAAAAAGAAAACCAAGCCAACAACATTAAAACAACTCAGAGTGAGATAAAAGTTTTTCCATATTTGCAAATCATGTATCTATGATAAAGAACTTGTGTGTAGACTTGTAAAGAACCCATAACTCAATAATGTGACAACGGAAAGTAAGTAAATAGACATTTCTCCGAGCACAATATGCACAAATCCAATAAGCACATGAAAAGATGTTCAACGTTTTCAGCAACCAGAGAATTAGAAATCAAACCCCAACAGGATTCCACTTCACAGGCATTAGGATGGATGTAATCAAAAAGACAGACAAACTGGACATGGTGGCATGTGCCTTCAATCCCAGAACTATGGAGGAAGAAACAGGAGCGCCAGGAGTGAAAGGTCACCCTCAGCTACATACTGAGTTCAAAGCTAACCTGGGCTACATGAAACTGTGACTCAGAATAACTAAGAAATAAATAGAAAATAAATATCCATCACATGAGTACTGGATAAACGATTACAATACGGTTTCTAATCATGTGAATGAATAAAATACTGATAAATGTTATATCACAGATAAACCTTTAAAATACCATGCTATATGAAAGAAGCTGGACACAAGATCACATACCGTAATTGCAGTCACATGAACTACTGAGAATAAACACATCCAGACCCCAAAATAGAGCAGTGATTTTCCAGCATTGAGGCAATGGTTGAGGGAAAAGGACTAGTGACTTATACACTGCTAATGGGGATGAGTGGATTGCAGGGAGGGGTTACAAGAATCATCTAGCAAAGGAGAGGCGAGGAAGGAAGGGGAGTGAGAAAAAATGCATAGCTCGATAAAACAATAAAAACAAATGAAAAAAGAGCTCTAACATTGGCATGGTGATGGCTGCACAACTCTATGACTATATAGATGGCTACTGAACCATATACTCTAAAGAGTTCAATTTTGTGCTCTATCCATTATGTGCCAATGAACTCTTTTTTCCTTTTCAGAAACTCAACTGTGAATTACAAAAAAAAAAAAAAAAAAAAAAAAAAAAGACTGCCTGTTTGCATCACAGTCAGCAGGAAGGAGGAAAAAGAACAAACCTTACCAGGCACCAGGCTTAAAGGAATGCTATGACGAGCTTCTTCGCACCCACTACAAAAACTCAACAACTGGCCCATCTGTCATGTTTCATTTGCCTATGTAAAGGCAATGACTCTTCTTATTTTTATTACATTTATTTATTCATTTATTTATGGTTTTTGAGACAAGATCTCAATGTAGCTCCCCCTTAGTATCAAACTCAATATGTAACCAAGGCCAGCCTTGAACCCCCCTAATCTTCCAGCCTCCACTTTTCAGGTGCTCAGATTATAGGCCTCTCTCACCATGTCCATCTTTGGATTCTGTTGTCTTTTTTTTTTTATTATTCGTGTATTTGTACATGTGTGTGTGTGTGTGTGTGTGACCCAGAGGACAACTTCTAAAAGTTGATTCTTTCCTTTCACCGTTGGCTCAGACTTTGTGCAGTAAGTGTTTTTACCAGCTGAGCCATCTATCCAAGCCTTGATCATTTTTCTACATCTCGGAATAAGTAAGACTGAACACAGCTTTTTCTTGGCCACACAACTGAGGCACTGCCACAGAGTCGGGGCAGAAGGGAGAGGGAAAGAAAGATGGTGTCAACCCCTCCCCTAAAAGAAAGAAATGCAACCAGGAAAATAGCCAATTAAAATATTAGCCATATTGGTTACTTCCCACAATCCAATGGTAAGGTGCTGAAGACATTTATTTACGTCATTGAACGTGAAGAAGTCAAGATGGCACCTAACTCGAAGCTTCACCCGTATTGACTAGCATTAATGTTACTGGAAGGTACTTTTCATGCTACCAGAATAGAAAGGAAATCATCAATATCATCCAGCTACAAATCTTGTAACCTACAACTACTTCCCTGTAAGAGGTACTGTTACAATAGTGGCATAAATGCTATGCGAGTGACCAACCACTTTTTAAAATTAGGTTTAAGGCCCACTCCATGAAATAGAACCCATACCTGATACTGCTAAAGTGACCTAGAACCACGAGACTAGATAGGCTGTGGACCTAGGGGAAACCTGATACTATTGTTATGCTAATGGAATATAGCAATACAATGGCTCCTAATGACATACTGCTATATCCATAAGTCAGTGCCTCAGTCAACCCATGTCAGAGAAGCTTCTCTTGCAGTAGATGACAATTAACACCGAAATCGACAACTGGAAGACTTTAGAGAACTCAGTCCTAAATGGGATGTCTTTATCAAATCCCTTACCTCAAGACTCGGGGACCTATGTGGAAGAGCCATAAAGACTGGCCACAAGTGGTGAAGAACTCCCAGGAAACAGCATCTTGAGGAACAACAGAACTCACATAGATGGTGACTACACGCACAAGACCTTCACAGATGCAAACCAGACAAAATCCCAGCGCTGAGAAGGGAAAATGGACACAAAGTCCCACCCCTAACTAAGAAGAGATTTGCAATGATACCTGCCGGGAAATGGAAAATCAGTTTTTCCAATGCAGTGTCCCTGGGTATATCAGCCACACTCCAGGTAGGCCTAGGAGCAGTTAGTCAACCCAAAACAGACTCATGGGGTTGTTTTTTTTTTTTTTTTGGTTGCTTTTGTTGAGTTTTTTGTTTGTTTTTCACTTTTAGTTTCATTTTGTTTTGTTTTGCCATTTTTTGTCTTAAAGGTCTCTTTGTTTTCATTTTTGTGGGTTTATTTTTGAAAAGGGAGAGAGACAGACAGACAGACAGAGGAGAAAGAGAGAAAATAAAATTGGGTGGGTAGGGAGGTGAGGAGGTTCTGGGTGGAGTTAGGGTAGGGGAAAATATAACCAAAATATATTGTATGAAAAATTTTCAAGACCATCCAGGTAATTACAGGCTTACACCTATAATCCATGCACCTAGGAGGCTGAACTAGGGGCAGCAAGTGAATTCCATTAATCCCAGCCTGGACTAAACAAGATAGTAGGCTGGAGACCAGCCAGGGCTACATAAAGAAACATTATCTAAAACCAAAACCAACTAAACACAGCCAGGTGTGACAGCTGACACCTGTAACACCCCTCCACCCCACTCGCAGATGGAGCATCACAAATTGGAGGCTCACTGGTTTTACATGGTGAGCTCCAGGCTAGTCTGGACTAAAAGAATGAACCTTTGTTTCAAAAAAGGGTTGGATTTATTACCATAAAATTATAATTTACAAAAGAAGTTTAGGCCTCATCTAAATTAAAAATGCTTGCTCCATAAAATCCCATTTCAGGAGAATGGAAAGTCAGCCAGGAATAAAGTGTCACACGTCACCTACCTAAGAAGGCTTTGTAAATTCTTCCAACTCCTTCAGCAGGGGAAGGAAATGAATTCACTTGTTCAGAGTGGCTGACTCAGAATCTCAGCACTAAGGAGACCAAAGCAGGAGGACTACCAGGGGTTCAAGACCAACATTAACTGCATAGTAAGTTTTAGGCTGGATTGAGCTACAGTCAATCCAGACATGTCTCACCCCTCCCCAACCTCAAGGCAACAGTAAATGGACAAAATACTTGAGTAGACAGTTAATTAAACGGGATGTCTCTATATAAAATACATGCATGAACAAATGCATAGCTTAGGTAGTCACTGGAGAAATGACAACTCAATGTTTATCTGATACATGATACACAAGTAGATAGAATAGGGGCTAAAATAAAGGAGGAGTGACGCCACAAAATGCTGGTGAGAATACATAAAACCTGGGCTTGAATATCGCTGGTGGTCACCAAAGTGCTACAGCTGCATTGAAAACAGTTTGCAGCTCTGGGGAAAAAAATAACTAAACAAGCACTTACCATGTAATTACATTTGTGAGCATTTTCCCCAGAAATGAAAACACAGGAACCTATACGTGAACGTTCTTGCATCTTTATTTTGCACAACCCCAAAGTAGAAACAATTTAACTCAAAATACTTTTTTTGGAGACAAGAGTTGGCCCGTGTAGGCCCAGCTGGCCTGGAACTCTGTGAATCAAGCTGGCTATAGAGTCTTGGAATTCCTCCCACCTGTCCTTCTGGAGTGCTGAAATTACAAGCATAAGATACCTCTCCTATTGGATTCAAATGTTCTTCTATAGGTAAATGCCTAAAAGTGTTCTATATCCATAATATAGAATACCACATAATGAGAAAAATAAATGATTGCTATATACAACAACTTGGATGAAACACAAAGAGTTATGTTGAACAAAAGTCAATTTCAAAAAATTGCCTACTGTAGGATTTTATTTATTAATACCCTTTTTTGAGACAGAATATCATGTATCTAAAGCTGGCCTCAAATATGTAGCCCAGGCTGGCCTTGAGCTCCTAGTCGTCTTATCTCTACCTCCTAAGTGCTGGGAATGTAAGTGTGTGTAATCATCCAGTTTAAAATTCTTAGAATAATAGTCCCAGAGCTTTCTTGGTGTCATAGCTATAATATATCTATAAAAAGAAATACTGGTGACTAGAGAGATGGCTTGATAGTGAAGAGTGTTTGCTTCTCTTTCAGAGGACTTGAGATTCTAAGCACCCATGTCAAAAGTCCAAGTGGCTAAACTCCAGCTCTGGGGTATCTGACACCACTGGCTTCCATGACACACAAATAATCAAAAAGTATTACTGCCTTCAAGGCTCAAGAAGCACACAGAAGGGGGGCAGGATGAATGTAAGGGCTAGAAGAAGGAGTGCAATGTTGCAGGACAATTTCTACCGGGCATAGTATGGTTGCTGCACTTTGGAACTCAGTGATGTGGGATTTGCCTCTGTATGCTGTGATTACCATTGATAAATAAAGGAACTGCTTTGGGCCTATAGCAAAGCTATAGGGAGCAGAGCTAGGCAGGGGAAACTAAGCTGAATGCTGGGAGAAGGGAAGTTGAGTCAGAGAGAAGCCATGGAGCTGCCGCTGGAGACAGATGGAGACAAATGTGCTGAAACTTTAGCCAGTAAGTCACAGTCACGTGGCCATACACAGATTAATAGAAATGGGTTAAATTAATATGTAAGAGTTTGCCAATAAGAAGTTAGAGCTAATGGGCCAAACAGTGATTTAATTAATACAGTTTCCGTGTGATTATTTTGGTTCTGGGTGGCCAGGACAAACAAGCGGCTCCTTACTACAACTCAGAGCAGCTAGAGTTATCTGCATCAGATTGGCCCTGTCAGAGAGGAGATAGGGACTCATAAGGCTCTGCCTCTCTCAGGATATAGGCACTTCATGGTTGTTAGAGGAGAGGGAGACATTGCCTTCAGTGATATGGCTATAGGTAAGGTGCCCTTGCTCCAGCAATGCTCCTTCATGCCTGCTTCTGTAAGCAAAGCTAAGAAAATTCACTGGGTGACACACACAAAGACACGGAAATAGAAGAGGAGACTACCTGGGAGGAGAATTGGCAGGAGTGGGAGGGGTACAAGAAAAGGTACTGAGGGAGTGAGGATGATGAAAATATGTTATATGCATGTTTGCTTTATTGTTGCTGGGCTAAAACACTGGCCAAAGTTGAAACCAAACTGGAGAGGAAAGGGTTGATTTCAATTTACAGCTGTAGCTCATCAGGAAGGAAAGTTGGGATAAGACCTCCGGAGGGAAACCTAGAGGCAAGAACTGCAGCGGAGGCAATAGAGGAGCGCTGCTTAGTGTCTTACCGTCCACCTTATGTTCAGGGTTACCTTTTAATCTCTCTCAGGCCCACCTGTCCAGGACTAGCATTGCCCAAAGGGAGCTGGCCCCTCCCACATCAATCAGCAATCCACAAAATGCTGTACCGGCATGATACAGGCCAGTCTGACAGAGGCATTTCCTCAACTGAGGTTCCCTCCTTCAGGTGACTCTAATTTATGTCTAGTTGACAAAAAAACAACCTGCACAAATAAGCATGTGTTACAATGAAATCATTTTTATATGTAATTAATGCATGTTAATAAAAACCTTCAAACATTTTGCCGCTGGCAGACCACACACAGGCACAGATTGTGCCTCTACTTTCCCTTGGAGAAATGAGTTCTCTTCTCCATGGTGCGTTTGTGAGGGTTCTCTAGAGAAACAGAACCTATAGCATAAATATATGTTACAGGGGGATCTAGTCATGGATTCTGCTGGTTTAGAAATGGCAGTCTTAGGTTCTCCACAAAGATGCATAATATCACTAGCCCTGTGTAGTTGGATAGATTTTCAGTTCCAGGCACGGTTTCCCTCTTGTTGAGCACATCTTAAGTCCAATTAGAGAGCTGCTGGTTACATGCCATTACGGTGCCTTTAGTGTTATCATACCATCTGGTCTTTGTTGTAGCTCATAGATATCATGGCTTGGTAGGATTGTGGGTTGCTCCCCTCCTTTGGAAGCTTGCATGGTGCTTTTTGGTACTATGAAGGCTAGTCATCAGGGGAGAGGCCTTCATATCTGTTCTAGCTCAGGAGATTCTGGGCCCTGCATCTGAAGTGCATGGTGTCTTCAGCAACAGGAACTTACCTATTCAGAGAGAAGCTGAAACATGAACAGCACCAACAGACATGCTAATGTGAACATGGGAAGACCCGCAGTCTCAACCCTGAACAAAGAGCTGCAGGCAGCTAAGGAATGCTGAGACAGGAGACAAAGGCTTACCTAGGGAAGAGCACACCAATTGCTTATTCAATAACAAACCTTCAGCCCTGAAAGTATACACACAAGTAACTTATAGGATGAACATGTTTTATTTATGTGTTTAGGAATATCTATGTGTAAACACACTCATATGTATGTAATAATAATTAATGAAAAAGAGGTTACGAATTTGAAAGAAAGCAAGGAGGGGTGTGGGGGAGAATTTGGAGGGGAAATGATGAAGGAAATAAACTAAATATTTTAAATGGGTATTTATTGGGGTGGCTTACACAATATGATCTGTGTAGTCCAACAGTGACTGTTTCACACTAGAGAGGCAGATACCCCAGTAGTTTCTCAGTCCATGGTATCGGATGTCTCTACTGATTCAATATGGCACTGGAGGCCTAGAAGACTCCTGAAAAGGCATTGATCTTCGGTCCACATTAGAAACCCAAAGTAGCTGGTTCCAAAAAGCAGTCAAGGGATCAGTAGGGTCTTCCATCCACATTGGCAGTCCAAAAACGCTCATTCTGTGTCAGCTAAGGGATAAGCAGCAGCAGCAATAGGACTGATGAACTCATCAGCAAGAGTGAAACCCAGCAAGCAAAATTCGAGACGCTTTCCTTCTTCTGTGTCCTTTTATGTGCGATGCTCCCAGAAGGTACTGCTCGCATCCATGGTGGCTACTCCCACATCAGTTAAGGCACTCAAAACAATCTCCCATAGATTTGACCACAGGCCACCCCATGCAGACAATGCCACAAAGATTCTCTTCGAGGTGACTTTAGGTTGTGTCTAGTTGACAGTTAAAGCTAATGATCACACAAGGTAACTTGGAAGAAACCATCATACTTATCTCCAATCAAAGCATTCATCTTGTTATTATGGTTAAGCAGGGTCTTGTGTTGAGCATGCATTACAGAGTTCCAGAAGTAGTTTGCTAACAATCTGCCTTGTGTTCTCATATCAGAAATTGCTTCTTTCAACTCTCTGCTGTGTAGATTGGCAACCAATATTGGGAAATTAAAGAAAACTGGGAGGGGGGACTAAAAATTCATGTGCAAGTCACTAAACTGGATAGTTTTGAGGCCATCCCTCTATTCCACACTATAAACAGCAGGCGAGAATGCAGTCTGCTCACAAAGAGCCGACATCACATGACATAGAAATTTCATATGCGGTGGGCTGAAAATTTCAGAAATAAATCAGAAAAGCCTTAAAAATGATTTATTATGGGCAGGCATGGTGGCACACACCTCTAATCTCAACATTTGAGGTGCAGAAGCAGGTGGATCTTTATGAGTTTGAGGCCAGCCTAGTCTACACAGTGAGTTCCATGTCAGCCAGTGTTATGTCTCTGTTTCAAAAATTAAAAGATTGTGTGTGTGTGTGTGTGTGCGCCCGTGTGTGTTGCTCTTAGAGGCCATCAGATCCCCAGCAGCTGGAATTATGGACTGTTGTGAGCTGCCCAATATGGATTCTGGGAATCAAACTCAGGTCCTTGGGAAGATCATCAAACATTAACTTCTCAGCCATCTCTCCAGGCCTGAATAGAGAATAGAGAAAAGCTTTTTTTAAAAAAAATTCAAGGATCCATGTGAAGCTCAACATGATAGTTCATGCCTGTAATCCCACCACTCAGGAGGCTGAGGCAGGAGAACTCCCACAAATATGAAGAGGCCACCGTCAGCTACATAGTGGGCTCCAGGTCATCTTTGAGACCTTGTCTCAAAGAAAAAATTCTGTATAGCTTATTGTTCTCAAAGGCCTTGGTAAAATACTGACTCTGTAAATTGAAAAAATTTACCAAAGTGCACTCTACTAGAAGTGGAAGCCAAGAGAATCATGTAGAGTACCATTTTTTTCAAGACAATGTTTTTCTATGCAACCCTAACTGGCCTGGGATTTTCCATTACTTACAGGCTTGCAAGGATCCTGCTACCTCAGTCTCAACTGCTGTGATTACAGGCATCTGCCATCCCACTTGGCCTTATAGTACTATTTTTAAAAAGTATGCATCAAGCAGAAGGCATGTAGCTCTGTGGTAGAGTGATTGACTAGCATATACAAACCCCTGGATTATTCAGCCCCATAGGTAGGTAGGTAGGTAGGTAGGTAGGTAGGTAGGTAGGTAGATATTGATTTATATAGGGCCTATTTAAATTGTAATATAATTATCAAATCAAATCTTAAATTTCTAAAAAGAGTGATAAAAATCATGTGCTTACCACAGAAAAATATAAAAACTATAGTAAAGTTTAAAAGCATCAGCAAAGTCAAGCAAAGTCATTCCTGCAATCCCAGTACTTGGGAGGCAAATACAGGAAAATTGTTGTGATTTAACATCAGCATGGTCTACATAATGAGTTGTAAGCCAGCCAGGCCTACTAGGATGACCTTGTCTCCAAAAACAGCAGACTGTAGCCTAGAAGTCATGGTGGCTAATACCTATGAGCCAGCAGCACTTGGGAGACAGAGGCAAAAGAGTTGCTACAAGTTTTGAATTGGCTACACAGTGGGTCACAAGAGGTGCATGCTTACATAGCAATGTTTTGCCTCACAAAGTGTCCCCAAAGTCCAATTGCAGTATAGCATATATGATGTGCTTCCCATTCAATATATATTCATATATATGAAATATGCTCGTAAAAATATATAGCATGTGACATGTTCCTCTTTCAACAATGCACACATACTAAATTGCTTGTGACAAAGCATCTATTATTACTGAACACTCATTATTTATCTTAATTTCAGATGTACCAAATTGAATTAATGCCTCACTCATATGAGTCTCTATTGTTTCAATCACAGGCACAGATGCCATTTGAAAACACTGGCAAATGCCATTAAATATACATCGTCTCTTTTATAGGACACAGGGTGTTTTTGAATGTCTCTTAAGTTTTTTAAAGACTTATCTAGTGTGTCTATACGATATGTGTGTGGAAGCATCCTGTGTGCATGCCAAAACACACCCGTGGAGGTCAGATGACAATTTAAAGGACTGAGTTCTCTCCTTCCACCCTGTGGAGTCCAGGGATTGAACTCAGGTCAGTCAGGCTTGGCAGCAAATGTCTGCACCCACTGAGTAGTGCACCAGCCAATTCATGTCTTTTTGTGAAATGGGATAACACAGGCTGTTCTAGAACTCCAGACCCTCCCTCCTCCACCAAGTTCTGAGATCACAGGAATAAGCCTACATAACTGACTTTATTATTGCTTTTATACCATCGGATAACCGCTGTAATTCCTGCCCAGCTGAGGCTCCACCATCCGTTATTCTAATTATTTCCTCGCCCACCCCTTCACGTTTACATGCTGTGAGAAACAACGAGCCTCCCTTCATTAGAAGAGTACCGGAGACTCAGAGGAGCGAAAGTGAGAGTTTATTTTACGACTTTGGGAGGCAGCCGTCAGTCAAGACTGACAGGCGGGTATGGTCACTGAGCGCAGGGATGTTTATGAACGAACCCTAAGGCTTGACTTTTCTTCTCCTTCCTCTTACGCTATGGGCCTGATGTAAGCAACTGTGTAAGAGAAGGATGTAAGAGAAGGATAACACCTGGACGACGTGCAAGATTTTACGTCCTGACGATTCAGTAAGAGCTGCCTTTTATCTGTCTGTAGCTGGGACTAAACTGCCTGGGGGCAAGCTTAGCTGTTAGTAATTTCCAATTAGAAACTTCTAGTTTGGGTGGGAGAGTGGCTTAACCTGGTCTTGAGGGTGGGGGTAGCTAGGAGGAGTCTAGGGCCTTTTGTTTCTTTGTGTTGGGAACTAAAATAGCCGGGGGCACTTCTGAAAATGAACCATAAAATTTTATTTTTTACATCTTTCAGGAACTAAAACCTGGAGAGCCTCGGCTTTTCACGAGGCCAGCTTTGACTGGGTTAAAGTTAGCACCGCCCAGCAACCTTCATACGCTTCTCCGGTTCCGCTTACTTACATATGGCTGGTGGCCCAGAAACAACAGAAATGTCTCCCAGCACTAGAGGCTGAGAATCCCACTGCCAAGATGGCAGCATATTTGATACATAGTGCTAGCCCGCTCCCTGGGTCACAGGTGGTGTCTTTCACTGTCATTATATGGTGGGAGGAGCCAAGGGTCTCTCTTGAGTCTCTTTTCATCTGGGCACTAACCTCATTCAAGAGGGATCCACCTTCAAAATTGTGGTAGCCATCTTCCTTCTTTACTTTTACATTGTTTCTTTCTTTGCTGGTTTTCACACAGGGTGTTCCCATGCATCCATGGCTATAACTGGTTTGTAGACCAGGCTGGCTTCACATACTCAGCCGTCCTCCTGCCTCTGCCTCCTGAGGCCTGGGACTGCAGGTATGTGCTACCACGCCTGCCTCAGGGATGCTTTTGATCTGTGGTATTTAAAAGAAAACTGCACTCGCCTATCAGAAGACTGTTGAAAACATTCCGCTCGCATCAGATCTGAAATTCCCTGCCTACTTTCCCACTTAGTTGAAGGTCTTGCTTCACATTTAACTGATGAAGTAATTCATGTCTTCCAATCAAGCAGCCTACGTGCATCTGCAATTATGGGCTCTGCCCTCCTGCCCTCCCTCCCACTACACTAGGTTAACTAGTGTGCCCTTCTAATCAGTGTCTTACACAGTTGAATACTAAGGTCTGGCACTTACGTCCATATCACTTCCCACACCTCTACACTACCTTGCTGAGGCTGTCAATCAAGATACCATGGACTGGATGGCCTAAAATAGCAAAACTTATTTCCTCCCAGTTGAATGTTAGATAGGCGTCCATCATGTAGATATCAGTCAGGGAGTGGAGGACGGGACTCTAGACCCCATGAAGAGCTACTGGTCGTTAATAGTTCCTGGAGGGGAGGAAAGACACTTTTTAAAAAGAGATTTATTTATTCTTCAGAGAGGGTAAGGCACATTGCTTTGGAGAAGGTCCAATTATGCCTAGCAAGGTATACATCCAAACAGAATGGGTTCCCCAAAAGCCAATACAAGCAGTAGGGATAAATCCTGGTGTCACTGCCAGTGGTCCTTCAGTCTACCCCAGCCCTACACATGTCACCCACATTCAGAGGGTCTAGTTTGATCCTATGCTGGTTCCTTCCCTGTCTGGCTGGAGTTGGTGAGCTCCCATTTGCTCAGGTCAGCTGTTTCAGAGGGTGTCCCCTTCTTGGTCTTGACCTCTTTGCTCATATTCTCACTTCTCCCACTCTTCAACTGGGAGCTCGGTTGCTGGATGTAGGTTCTATAGTGACATTTAAGATATTCATCAGTCTGACGACAAGGCAACCAAGTTCAGGCACACTCTCCACAGATGCTTAGGGTCTTAGCTGGGGTTATCCTTGTGAGGTGGGAGGGGGGGTAGGTAGAATGGGAGGAGGGGAGGGAGTGGGAACTGGGATTGGTAGGTAAAATGAAAAAATATATTTTTTTTTATTTTTTTAAAAATTTATTATGTACACAGTGTTCTGTCTGCATTTATATCTGTAGGCCACAAGAGGATGCCAGATCTCATTACAGATGGTTGTGATCCACCATGTGGTTGCTGGGAATTGAACTCAGGACCTCTGGAAGAGTGAGCTATCTCTCCAGTCCCAGAAAGAGACTTTCTTTAGTGGTGTAGCTATTGGTAAATTTCCCAGGCTCCAGTAAATAATTGCTTCTGTAAGCAATCTTAATTAAACTCATTGACTCATGAAAATAGTCTAGTGTTGGTAGACTGTGGGCAGGGGGCAATGGGAGCAGGAGGGAGCAGGTTGAGGTGGATGAATTGAGAATGTACGTATATGAGAGATGAAATATATGAGAGAAGTAATATATATGAGAGAATAAAAACTTAATCTCATTATAAAAATAAAAAAATTAGCTATGCTACTATGAAAAAGCAACAAAACATGTCATTAAAGACATGGCAATATTGCTCAGTTGGTAGAATGCTTACCTGGCCAACACTAGGTTCAGTCCCCAGTACTGCATAAACCAAGTCTGGTGATGCACACTTGTAGTTCCAGCACTTGGGGAGGTCGAAGCAGAAGGATCAGAAATTCAAGGTCATCATAACAACATAGGGAAGTTGTTGTTCAGCCTGGACTACAGGAGACCCCTTTTCAAACAATAAAGTGTGTTCGGTGAGCATCACTTTGTGCATGCAAGTGTCGTCTACATGTCTTCTCATAAAGACACCAGGAAAGCTGGATTAGGGCCCACTAGAAAGACTTCAGTTTCAGTTAATTACCACTTTAAAGATGCTATTGCAAAATCAGGCACAGTAGTGTATGCCTGTAACCCAGCACTTGGGAAAGAGCAAGTATAAGGATTCCCACAAGTTCAAGGCCAGCCAGCCAGCCAGGGCTACACAATGAGATCCTTTCTCCAAACAACACAATATACTGCAACACAAAATAAAACAAAACAAACCCTGTCTCCAAATATTATGATATTAATGAGGATCTAGGGATTTAATATTCAAATAAATTTTCTCCCTTTCCTCTCCCCCACCCCATCTCCCTGGACAGGTTCTCACTCAGTAGCCCAGGCTAGCCTGAAACTCACTTAAGAAGCTCAACATAGGCTTGGACTCTTAGTGATTCTCCTACCTTAGCCTCTTGGGTGCTGGGATTACAAGCACAAATCACTATACACTGCCAACACAAATTTTAAGGTGAGAGAATTAATGTAATAAACTCCATGATATGCAGTGATCAATTTTGGGGCCCCTCAGCAGAGTTCACAATGTTCAACTACCCTTTGGGAACCCATGGTGCTACATAAGCATGGCCACTGCTCAAAACCCTAAGAGCTAAGAGTTTTAAGTTTTTTCTATACATCTTTTTAAAAGATTTATGATTTTTTTTTTGTTGTTGTTTTTGTTTTTGTTTTTCGAGACAGGGTTTCTCTGTAGCTTTGGAGCCTTTCCTGGAACTAGCTCTGTAGACCAGGCTGGTCTCGAATTTTTAAGTGTATGCCTGTGTGTGAGTGTGTGAACAAGAGTGCAGGTGTAGCCGGGCAGTGGTGGCGCACGCCTTTAATCCCAGCACTTGGGAGGCAGAGGCAGGTGGATCTCTGTGAGTTCGAGACCAGCCTGGTCTACAAGAGCTAGTTCCAGGAGAGGAACCAAAAGCTACGGAGAAACCCTGTCTCGAAAAATCAAAAAAAAAAAAAAAAAAAAAAAAAAAAAAAAAAAAAAAAAGAGTGCAGGTGTCTTCAGCGGGCTGAGATAGTAGATCCCACTGGAGCAGAAGTCACAGGAAGCTGGGAACTGACCAACATGCGTGGTCAGAACAAACTCTGGCAATCTTCGAGGGCACTGTGCTCCTTACCACCAAGTCATTCATAGACATCTTAATGATTCAAGTTTTTTAAACTTTTACTCATTCTTTGTGGATTTCACAACATGCATCCTGATCCCACTTCTCTCCCTGTCCCCTCACATCCTCCCTCCACCCTTGCAGCTCCCCCTTCCCAGATCAAAATCAAATTACACACACACACACACACACACACACACACACACAGAAATGAGAAAGAAAAAAATAAGAATCGTGTAGAGGCTGTAGTGAAGTCCATTAAGTCACACAAAATTTTTATAATATTTTAAGGACACAGTTTCAAAGGCAAGGACTTTATTATTTTAAATCCAGTCTTTTAAAACATAATCAAAATAGTGTGGCTATAAATTCCTGAAACTGGGGGCTTTAAAAATGTAAACTTAGGATATATATTATACTAGGCTCTCCCATCCATATGAAAAATAAAGACAGTTGGAAAGCATCCCTGGGAGATACTTTATTTCATGTTTATTGGTAGATTATTGCCAACTCTGACTTCTCAGAAGGCTAGATCACAGCAGGGCTTTGAAATCGTCTTAATGCTATTTGCACACCTGAAAATGTTAACATTGTCTTCGGTGGATGAAATATGAGCAAGTTCTAAGTTCTTCCTTTCAGGCTCACACAATATGAGTTTACCACATCTACTATGGAAACTGTCGAATATTTGAGGACATATATCTTTAATTCTGGAGGGAGGGTTCTGAGTTTAGTGATTTGAATGTGCTATTCAGTCAACTGACACTCCCCCAAACCCCAAGCCTGTTTTCCCAGTTTCTTGAGAAGCATGTGAAGAGTACCGACACCCAGTTTGAGAAGTTATGACCACTGAAAACACAAATCATCCAAACACATATGCCCCCGAAAGCACTGAATAGCATTAGAAATTAATCAGCAAAAAATGAGCAATAATGTTCAAGAAAATTTTATTAATGGTGCTAAATGAACTGTACTGTCTCAGAATTGATGCCTACTGGCTAAGGATACAGTTAGTTGATTACTTGCCTAGCTTTAACAAAGAAGCCCTGGGTTCGATCCCCTGAACCATGTGGCAAAGAATTACTTTTACAAAGGAATTAAGGATGTGTTCTTCTGGAAACACATCTTTCATGACACTCTGTGTCCTCAGTTTCTTCTGACCTCGTTAGTTTCCATGGGTCTCTTTGCTGATTGCCTCACTTCTTCCAGATTGGGGACTAATGAGTGCCCCAAGGCTCAGGCCTTGGGCGTCTTCTTTCTTCTAGCCAGATTCATTTCCGGGGTGATTTCATAGTTGTAAATGGCCAGTCCTGTCCTGTGCCTTGAACTTGAGATTCATATTTCAGCTACCTACTCACCATCCCCACTTGAATGATCTAATCTCACAGCGTGACTCAGATTCCGTGCCTGAATGCACGAGGCCTGTTCTTCCTAAGGACCTGAGAGGAAGAGAATTGGATGAACCGTCCACGTCAGTTCTGAAAGAAAGGTCAAAAAGCCTTGGAGTCAGACTTCACACTTCCTTTCCTTCTCTTACAGGCCAAGTTCAGGCCATCAGTAATGCTGTCCACTTTCTACAAGTTTAGAAGCCATCTTCCTACAGCTTTCTACCACTGTCATCCTGGGCTGAGCTGGTTTGCTTCTCAGCTGGACCACACACAGCTAAAAGCGCTGCCCCCATTGTCCCGCTACCTCTCTTCTTGCCCTATTGTACTGTAGAGAAAAACGAAATGTCTTCCCATGACCACTCCTTTGTGCATGTGAGTGTCAGATGGTACTCCATGACTACGTGTTTCCTTATAAACACATAGAAGGCCAGGCAGTGGTGGCACACACCTTTAATCCCAGCACTTGGGAGGCAAAAGCAGGTGGGTCTCTGTGAGTTCAAGGCCAGCCTTATCTATAAATGGAGTTCCAGGAGAGCCAGAGCTACACCATAGAGAAACCCTGTCTCAGAAAGAAAGAAAGAAAGAAAGAGAGAGAGAGAGAGAGAGAGAGAGAGAGGGAGGGAGGGAGGGAGGGAGGGAGGGAGGGAGGGAGGGAGGGAGGGAGGGAGGGAGGGAAGGAAGGAAGGAAGGAAAGAAAGAAAAAAGAAAAAAGAAAGAAAGAAAGAAAGAAAGAAAGAAAGAAAGAAAGAAAGAAAGAAAGAACAAAAAACACACAGGGAGATAGGACATTTAAAATTCTATTATTTTTTATTATTTTAAAGTGTGTGTGCATGTGTGTGAACTCACATGTGGGTTTGTGCATATGAGTGGAGTTGTCCAGGAAAACCAGGATACTCTGGAGCTAGAGTTATAGGCAGTTGTGAGCTGACTGATGTGGCTGATGAGAACCAAATTCAGGTCCTCTGCAAGAGCAGAAAGCGGTCTTAACCTTAACACTCTCCTCATCTGCAGGATACTAATTTTTTTCGACAAGATCTGATGCAGCTCTTGAACTTCTGTTCCTCCTGCCTCCATCTCCCAAGTGTGGTTACAGGTAAGGGCTACCGTGCCCCATTGTATTTGCTGCTGGGCATCCAGCGCAATGTTTGATGCATGCTTAGCAGGTACTCTACCAGCACTAATCCATCCCCAACCCTCAGAACAAGTCTTGGAAGACACAAATGAACTATAAGTAAGTGGTAACTCATTCCTGTCACCCCAGCAGGAGGGGCGGGAGTTCAAGATCTTCCTCCATTACAGATCAAGTCTGAGGCCAGCCTAGGATACATGAGACCTTATCTCAATAACCAACAGAAAGGGGGGCTGGGGAGATGGCTCAGAGGTTAAGAGCATTGCCTGCTCTTCCAAACATCCTGAGTTCAAGTCCCAGCAACCACATGGTGGCTCACAACCATCTGTAATGAGGTCTGGTGCCCTCTTCTGGCCTACAGGCATACACATAGACAGACTATTGTATACAAAATAGATAAATAAATGTTTTTTTTAAAAAATAACCAACAGAAAGAAAAGAACTAATCTCTTTCTTGTGTTCTCATTCGTTCAGTGGAGTTTCCATCATGCTTGGGATGGAAGCAAGTACTTACCATGGACAACTAGGCCTGCATGATTTGACCTCTGCCTACTTTAAATTATATTTCCTACTAAACTTCTCGCTTGGCTTGCTCCTCCTCCCATGGATTCTTTGCACACCGATAAGTCTAAACCTCAGGGCCTTTGCATTTGCCTTTATCTTAGCTACTAAAATCTCCCTCCTTTAGCCAAGGGGAGTAGTGTGAACCTATAATCCCAGCAACTAGAAAGCTGAGGCATGCAGATCCCCACTTTGAAGCTACACTGGGCTACATTATAACACTCTGTATAGCAAAGGAAGAAGCAAGACCTCCATGCCTACCTCCCCCCACCATACTGGGATTGAGTTTACACAGGGTCTTGTGCATGATACCACAACTGTCCTTTGGTTTTCCACACTGGGAGATGGACAACCCATTCCTTTCCAGGGTGTGATCTCTGGGAGGTTGGCCACACTCCACCAAGTGGCTCCATACCCAAGACTATTTGGGCTGCACAAACTGTTACAAAACCAAAGGACCGGAAGTGAGTAGGGAGGTATCAGTGGACCTGGGAGGAGTTGGGAAAAAGGGTACATACGATCAAAATTCGTTGTATGAAATTCTCAGAGAATTAGTAAAGTACTTTAAGACACAGGGGCTAGAGTCGGAGCTCTACTGGTAAAGAACTTGCTTAGCAGGTGCAAAGCGCTGGCTACAACCTGCAGCCCTGTAGACTGGGCATGGTGTGACCCCAGCTCCTGGGAGGCTAACACACAAGGATCAGAAGTTTAAGGTCAATTACATTTTAAGTTCTAGGCCAGTCTAGGATATGTAAGTCCCTCTCTCAAAACAAACAAACAAACATCCTCCTAGTAAAAGATTTAAAAACAAAACAAACCTCCAGACTATTGAAAACCCCCATCACTTTCATTTTTCTCTTTGCATTTCGAATTTATCAAAGCATTTGTCATTTACTCAGCAGATTGCATATTTGTTTGTCAGTAAGTCCTACCAAAAACTATGTTTCATGACGTCAACAATGTTTTATTTACTGCTACCTGTACACTTGGTGTCAAAAAATTGTTCAGCATAGGGGCTGGAGAGATGGCTCAGTGGTTAAGAGCATTGCCTACTCTTCCAAAGGTCCTGAGTTCAGTTCCCGGCAACCACATGGTGGCTTACAGCCATCTGTAATGAGTTCTGGTGCCCTCTTCTGGCCTGCAGACATACACACAGGCAGAATATTGTATCCATAATGAATAAATAAATAAAATATTTTTAAAAACTTGTTCAGCATATAGAAGACACACAACAAATGATTTTTGAGTGAATAGATAAGTAGCAGTCCCAAGTTCCATAGAAGTCAGGCATGGAGGCACAGTGTGCCCAAGCACTTGGGAGACTGAGACAGGAGGATCATATAAGGTCAAGGCCAGCCTGAACCTCAGAGTTCCAAACTCTGTCTGAAACAGAAACAAACAAACAAAAACCTGTCCAACAAGACAGCAAAAGTTGTCTCCAGTACAACGAAAAGAGAAAAAAGTTCCATGACTTTCTAAGAGTAAGGGCTCTCTTGAGTGGATGGAAAGAGTAGAGAGGACTCTATAAATGACGGGTACAGTATGTATATATTTTATACAATAAGTGTACCTTACTTCTGTAACCAGAACAATACATTCTGAAGATGGTGGAGATCTGTACTGTCATGAATTTTTTATATTTATTTATTTATTATGTATACAATATTCTGTCTACATGTATGCCTGCAGGCCAGAAGAGGGCACCAGATCTCATTACAGATGGTTGTGAACCACCATGTGGTTGCTGGGAATTGAACTCAGGACCTTTGGAAGAGCAGGCAATGCTCTTAACCACTGAGACATCTCTCCAGCCCCGTCATGAAAATTTTAAAAAATGATTATAAATTACTATGATGTTATGGTTGCAGTTGTATCTGAATATGTATAAACTGGAGAGAAAGGATATCAGAATGTTGCTGCTATAAATAAATATTGATCTCACAGGATTTTTAGTATTTTTTATTTTTATTGTTTTTATTAAGCTATATATTTTCTCCTCTCCTCCTCTCTCCCATGACCATTTTTATTTTTAATAATGTGTGCATATATACCTGTAGGCTGGTATGTACACACAAGTGCAGTGTTCTTAGAGGCCAGGTGTCAGATCCCTTAAGTCTGGAGTTAATTGTGACTCACCTGTGTGGGTGCTGGAAAATAAACTCTCACCCCCTTTCCCCCTTTTTATTTCATGGGTATGAGCATTTCACCTGCACACATGCATGTGCGCCACGTGCTTTCCTGGCTCTCACAGAAGCCAAGAGAGGGTGTTGAACACCTTGGAACTTTAGTTACAGATGATTGTAAGCCATCATGGCTTGCTGGGAACTAAACCCAGATCCTCTGAAGGAGCGACCAGTGTTCTTAACTCTCCAAGTCCCCCCCAGACAGACTTTTTGTTTTGAGAAAGTTCTCACTATGTAGTCTTGGCTGACCTAGAATTCACTCTGTAGGCTAGGCTGGCCTTGAACTCATAAAGATCCACCTGCCCCTTCCTCCTAAGTGCTGGGATTAAAGGTGTGCACCACCATGCCTGCCCCTTCTCCCCCTCCTTTATGGTGGTGTTAGCATATGAACCGAGGAGTTCCTAAGAACTAGTAAACACTCTGCCACTGTATTACCTCCCAGCCCAGGAAATATGAAAATTAAATGAACCTCTATATGGTACCTAATGCCTATCACTGGGTAGGTAGGAGGAGGATCAGGAGTTCAAGGCCATCCTCTGCTACGTGTAGAGAGACAGAAGCTAGTTTTCAAGATAGTATACATAAATTGTTACTTTTATAACAAGGAAATTAAATGTCATAGTGTGTGTAAAATACTGAAGTCCTTTGAGATTCATAGATATGTAACTTTAATTTGTACCCCTCCTCCCCAAAAAGATTCGGACACAATTGATATTCTGAGGAGAGAGACCTGGTTGCTTTGGCAGCTGTCTGGGAGGCATGAGGATCTAAGTTCTAGCTGGAGAACAGCAATGAGGAAACAAACCCTGGGCGATCAAGGAGACTGAAGGAAAAATGGATTCTGTCATTGAATAGAGGCTGATGGGAAGAGAAAGAGGGAATCACTTGTTCTCAACCTACAGTGTAGGTCACGACACCTTAGGGGATCAAGTGACCCTTTCACAGGGGTTACATAGCAGATATTCACATTATGATTCATAACAGCAGCAAAATTCCAGTTATGACGTAGCAGTGAGATAATTGTGTGGTTGAGGGTCACCACAATGAGGAACTGGGTTGCAGCATCAAGTTAAGAACCACTGGCTTAGAAGGTAAGGTGCCTGATATCAAGCTAACAACCTGAGTGTAATCCTCAGACTACAGGCAGGAGAGTAACCTCCCACAGATTGTCCTCTGAGTTCAATACGCACATCCCTACAGGTACGTACACACACACACACACACACACACACACACCTGCACACACACGAGTCCACATACGAAAATAAATAATTGTAAAAAAAATCTTAGGAAAAAAGATAAAAAAAATCTTAGGAAGATAAGAATAATAGAGCCAGCTGCAGTAGCTCCTACTTGTAATTCTAGGGCTTGTGAGGCTGAGTCAGGAGGATTGCTATAAATTCAAGGTTCAGTTGGTCCACAGAGCAAGAACTCTGTCCCGACAGAAAATCCAGAACATATTCATGTGGCATGCACTGTTCCCCGTACCTGCAGTCTCCTTTGCTCTCCCATCTCCTTTCTCCTGGGCTCCTCTTGTAATTGGATCTGCGTCTCTAACACAATAGGTCCTTTTATACTTCTACAGCTTCCAATAAGTTAGCCGGGTGGTGGTGGCGCATGCCTTTAACCCTAGCACTTGGGAGGCAGAGGCAGGTGGATTTCTGTGAGTCTGAGGCCAGCTTGCTTTACAGAGCTAGTTCCAGGATAGCCAGGGTTACTTACACCAGAAATCCTGTGTCGAAAAACCAAAAGCCAGCCGGGTGGTGGTGGTGGCGCACGCCTTTAATTCCATAGCACTCGGGAGGCAGAGACAGACAGATCTCTGTGAGTTCGAGGCCAGCCTGGTCTACAAGAGCTAGTTCCAGGACAGGTTCCAAAGCTATAGAGAAACCCTATCTCAAAAAACCCCAACAGGAAAAAAAACCCAAAACTTCCACTAAGTGTGTATTTACACTATGTGTTTTAAAAATCTGGGCTTCAGCCAAGCGGTGGTGGTGTACGCCTTTAATCCCAGCACTCGGGAGGCAAAGGTAGACCTTACAGGCCTCTGTGAGTTTGAGACCAGCTACAGAATGAGTTCTGTGACAGGCTCCAAAGCAACACAGGGGACCCCTGTCTCAAAAAACCAAAACATAAACCAACAAACCAACCAACTGGGCTTCTTTCACTCTGCCTGTTGTTTCTGAGATTCATCCATGCTCCCAAACTTTTGGACTGGGGAGATAGGGTCTTGCTATGTAGCCTTGGCTGACCTGGATCTCACTGTGTACACCAGGCTACTCTCTAAGATCTCCCACCTTTCCCTCCTAACTGTTGTGATTATAGGCAAGCATCCCCATCAAGCCTTGCATTAGTAATGATCATTGAGTAGCATTTAATTGTATGATTATCCTCTAGTTTATTTATTCAACTGAAGATGGACTCCTGACCTGTTTCTAGTTTGAGACTATTATAAATAGAGTGGCCATGATTTTCTTATATGACTTCGAATATCTAAGTTTTATGTCTACTTTAATAAATTCTCAATAGTAGTATTGCTGGGCCATATTCAAGTCTTGCTAAGTGGTCTTGCAAACCACGTAAGTACTCATATTTCTACCTATAGAAAAGTGCTGGACCCAGCTGTCACCAGAGACACTTCCTACTGCAGAGGGTAGCAGTGAAGGCAGAAACATAATTGTCCGAAGTACGGAGAGCATGCGATGGCAGAGTGCTTGGTCTTAAATGGAACAGCTGTGTCATATTCTCTGAGGCTTGGGGAGCAGAAAAAAATGGAGGAGACAGGAGATGGGGAGATGAGCAGCAGAAACACATCATTCGGACCAGACACACTGGCCATACTCTTGAACGTACTGCAGCTGTGGCTAGCTATACAAGACCTGCAGAAGACTGGGCCCTCAACATGTCCTCATAGGTAGGGAGGGGCTCAGGAGGCCCCTCTTCATCCTGATGAACTACTAGCATCTAAGAGGTGTTGGGGAATGGGGTGTCATTTCCTTCATGTGGCCACTACTAAGTTCTCCTTGCTCCAGGGAATCTCCCAGCCATACCTAGGGAAGAATTTTAATTAAACTCAGAGGGCTGCACACAAAAAGAAGACTCAAAATTAGGAGGATAACTTGTCAGAAAATAGAGGGAGGAGAATGGGAGGCAAATGGAGGTTGAAAATGGCTAAATTTCATCATATAAACATATGAAACTGGGGCTGGAGAGATGGCTCAGAGGTTAAGAGCACTGGCTGCTCTTCCAGAGGTCCTGAGTTCAATTCCCAGCAACCACATGGTGGCTCACAACCATCTGTAATGAGATCTGGTGCCCTCTTCTGGCGTGCGGGCATACATGGAGGAAGAACACTGTATAAATAATAAATAAATATTAAAAAAAACATATGAAACTGTCAGAGAATTAAGCATTTAAAACTAACCAAAATAGAAAAAAAATCACACGGTTTTCCAAAGTTTTACACACATTTTCTGCACATAGTAGTCAGATGCTGGTTCTCAGCATTTGCTGTTTAGGTAAGCCACGTTTTAAGGATTTATTTTATGGTCTTGTGAAATAGCTGAGCCAGGAAAGGCGCTTGCTACCATGCCTGAGAACCTGTTTGATTCCTGGAACCCACATGGTGGAAAGAGAGAACTAATTCCCTAAGTTGTCCTCTGATCTTCACAGCATGCTGTGGCATGTATGAATGTGCTCCCTATGTTCACTCGTGTGCATTCACATGTTCTCTCTCTCTCTCTCCTTTCTCTTTCTTGTGCATGCACATACACATACACAATAAAAAATAAATATACTTAAATCATTTTATTTTGTATTAGTGTGTCTGACTGTATATACATATATGTGCTCATGGCTGCACTCCTGGGTCAAGAAGAGGGCATTGGCTCTCTCAGAAGTAGAGCTATGGGCATTGCTACCTTATTTCTGGGATCTAAACTTCAGTTCATGGTTATGAACAACATTTCTTAACCACTGAGTCACCTCTCCATTCCAATTCAGCTATTATTGCAAATATATGCTTTGAATATCTTGTAGTAATTTCACTCTGATGATTAACAAAGTTGAACATTTTTTCATGTATTTTGACTATATGTTTTCTTCCAGCATGAATTAGGCTTCTTGTTAGTTTCAGGCCTTACTAGTGAGTTATAGAAGTTATTGTACATATTTTGTTGTAAATCTTTTGCCAAATATATTTCAGACTGTTCGTCATATTCTTTGTTGCTGAGACAAATTAACTGAAAGAAATCATTATAAGGAGAAAATTTTGAGTGGGTTTTTTTCTCTTTCTCTCTGTCTGTCTATTTGTTTTAACAGGATCTCAAGCAGCCCAGACTGATCTAATCTCTAGTGCCAGGGCTGGACTTGAATTCCTGGCCTTCCTGCCTTTACCTCCTGAGATTACCATTCATTCCTTTTATTACTAAGTATCATTCTTTGGTATGGAATATTGAACTATTCACTTACAGCATCATATATAGGTTGTTTTTATCTACCTGTTTTTAATGCTACTAGTGAAATTATTATAATCTTATAATTTACCATTAATTATTTAATTTAAATTTTATTTTATGTATTTGTGTCTTGCTTTCCTGTACATCTGTGTACCATGACTGGTGCTCATGGAGGCCAGAAAAAGGCATCAGATCCCCTGAAACTGGAGCTATAGACAGTTGTGATTTGCCATGTGGGTACTGAGAATCAAATCCTGGTCCTCTGGTGGAACAGCTGGTGTTTTTAATCACTAAGCCATCAATCTAGCCCCTACATTTTTTTAAATTCTACTGGTTAAAAATATTTTTCCTGCCGGGCGGTGGTGGCGCATGCCTTTAATCCCAGCACTCGGGAGGCAGAGGCAGGCGGATCTCTGGGAGTTCGAGGCCAGCCTGGTCTACAAAAGCTAGTTCCGGGACAGGCACCAAAGCTACAGAGAAACCCTGTCTCAAAAAACCAAAATATATATATATATTTTTCCTGGTTTGTAGGCTACCTTTTTTTTCTTCATGCAGGACTTTGCTGAATAAAAGCTTGAATTTTCAGAATCTTAATGTCAGCAAGGCTAGTCTCAAACTTACTACGGTAGCCAAGGCTGACCTTGAACTTCTGATCTTCCTGTTTCTACCTCCCCTGTTCTAAGATTCAAGGGTGTGCCACCATGCCTGATTAAAAGCTTTAATTGATGAACTCTAATTCATCAGTTTTCCCCTTTATGAGCCACATAATTGGTTTTGAGTCTAAGTTGATGTAAGCAAAACAAAATTTGAATCCTTTTTTCCCCATCTGTTAATAATACGTCACCTGCTCCAACAAGTAGGGATACTATTCTCCTTGTTTCTCTGGCTCTAAAATACAAAATAAAGAGAATACTTTTGTTTTTCTTTTGAGACAGTGTCTAACTATGTAGTCCTGGCTAGGCTTGAACTTAAAAGAGATCTGCATGCCTCCTTAACTCTCAGGATTTGTAAAACATGACCATTTAAGATTCCCAACACTTTAAACATTTGGATTCCATGCATCAATATTAGGAGTATAGTAGTGGTCTCTCTTACTGCTACTTCTGTCTGGTCAGAGACATTAAAGGCAGAAATGTTGGGTATCAATAAGTGAGAAATCCAGCAAAATAGTATACAGAAGTCACTACTGACCGATCCAATACTTTTGTATTCAAGTCCCTTTATTTGAAAGTATGATTGAACTAGATCTTTGGCAGTTTCTCAAAAGATTAAATATTGAGTTAACATCTGACTCAGCATTTCCAACCCTAAAATTACCCAAGAGAAATGAAATACATATTTTAGTATTAAAACATGCATATATGTGTTTGTGACATTATTCTAATTGCTAAAGATCATGAACAGATAGATGGACATGGTGGCACACACCTTTAATCCCAGCATTTAGGAGGCAGAGACAGGAGAATCTCATGAGTTTGAGGCCAGCCTGGTCTTCGTAGCCAGTTCCAGAACAGTCAGCCGGGGTTGCATAAAGAGACCCTGTCTCCAAAAACAAAACAGAACAAAAAAATTAAAAAGAACACAAACTCAAATGTCTATCACTTATGAATGGATAAATTTGATGATCTTGGTGGCTCACAACTTCAACCCAGTACTGTAGAAGGAGAGGCAAGAAGATCTTTGCATGTTCAAGGCCAGCATGGTCTACATAATAAACTTTAGGCTAACCAGGACTTTATAGTGAAAACCAGTCCCAAACTTTAAAAAGGTAGATTATGGTAGAATTTTTTTTTCATAAAAAGTATAAAATAGGGCTGGAGAGATGGCTCAGAGGTTAAGAGCACTGACTGTTCTTCCAGAGGTCCTGAGTTCAATTCCCAGCAACCATATGGTGGCTCACAACCATCTGTAATGAGATCTGGTGCCCTCTTCTGGCCTGCAGCATACATGCAGGGAAAAATGTATACATAATTAATAAATAAATCTTTAAAAAAATATAAAATATTGACAGTCCTGGTGGCTCATGCTTATAATCGTAGACATTGGAAGGCAAAAGCAGGGGGATTACTGCAAGTTCAAGGCCAGTCAGGGTTATATATTGAGATCCTGTTTGAAAATAAATAGATATATAGATAAAATTTCCCCCATTTTTTTTGAGACAGGTTGTCTCTGTGTAACAGCCCTGGCCATTCTGGAACTCTCTCTGTAGACCGGGCTGCCCTCAAACTCACAAAGATCTGCATGCCTCTGCCTCCCGAGTGCTGAGGTTAAAGTTGGGCACCTCTACCACCTGGCATAAATAAACACCTTTCTAAAAGTTTAAAATACGGATATATACTGTGATGATTGAACCTTGGAAATACTACACAAGGTTAAAGGAATCACGTAACATATGACTTTATGTCTAGAATATGCAAATCCATTCAATGGAAAGACAGCAAAATAAATATAGTACAATATTATACAACAGATGTTTATAACTTATTCATGCTTCATAACTGAACACTAGCTTTTGCAGAGGGAAGGACATCACCCCATCCAAATCATAGATATACCATAACCAGAAAGGAAATCTTATCTTCAAGCATTCTTTTTGGTTTTGGGGGAAAGGTAGGAAAAGTTAAAAAAAAAAAAAAAAAAAGTCTCCTGTATCTTATCCTTGACTCAACTCACGTTAGAGCCATGGATGACCTAAGAAACTTTCCCACCTCCTCAGTGGTGCTGGGGAATTGAATTTAGGGCATTGCACACTTGACAAATCAAATGAGCAATATTCCCAAAACCACCTTAAATTTCTGATCCTCCTGCCTCTACCTTCCAGGCATGTGCCAACATATTTGGCTTATGTAGTGTTGAGCATAGAACCTAATGCATCATGCATTCTAGGCAAACACGATGAACAGATAGATTCCCAGCCTGCTATGAGCACTATATCTGTAAATGTTAGTGACGCCAGGCTCCAGGTAAAGCAGGTAGGTAAAGTCTATGTTGATGCCTTACAAGGGAGTTCTCTTCAGACGCTCTAGTGCCCTTTCTTTCCAATGCAGCTTGAGAGAATGGCTCCAGCAGAGGGTAGAAAGAAAAAGAACCCTTCTCCCATCAGTGACTGAGAACAGACAGCAAAATTCACAAGCTCTTTCATGTGGCACAAATTATGCTCCCCCAGCACTCAAAGAGAGCTGGGCATTTGCTGTGAATGTGAAGTGTGGGCCAAAGGAACAAGGACTGTCCCATGTATCTGTATATGTCTGTATATAGTTTTATTTATTTTTTATTATTTATTTATTTATTTTATTATTTATTTTATTATTTATTTTTTTATTTATTTATTATTTATTTTTGAGACAGGGTTTCTCTGTAGCTTTGGAGCCTGTCCTGGAACTCCCTTTGTAGACCAGGCTGGCCTCGAACTCACAGACCAGGCCTGCCTCTGCCTCCCGAGTGCTGGGATTAAAGACATGCGCCACCACCACCGGGCATGTCTGTATATAGTTAACCAGGAAATGTAATGTGGGTCCAGAGTCCTCAAATAAGCTTTGGACTTTGGTAACCTAAATTTCTGTCGCTATCTCCACAAACCTACAGTCAATGTGTCGTACAATGTTATAAGACTTATTTACAAAGAATTCTGGGGGGACTGGAGAGATGGCTCAGGAGTTAAGACCACTGACTGTTCTTCCAGACGATCCAGGTTCAATTCCCAGCAACCACATGGGCAGCTCGCAACTATCTGTAACTCTAGTTCCAAGGGATACAACATCCTCACACAGACACGGGATGGGGGATACCAGTGCACATAAAATAAAGTCTCAAAAAATAATAAAAAAATATTTAAAAAATTCTAGGGCTGAGAAGATGGCTCGTTCAGTTAAATGACTCCTTCAGAATCTTAAGAACATAGAATTCATCCTCCTGCCTCAGTCTTCCAAGTGCTGGGCCTACAGACATTTACCACCACATATGACTCCAGTTTTGTTAGCTGGTTTGGTTTGGTGTTTGTTAGCTTGTTTGTAAGAAACAGGGTCTTACTATAGAACCCTGACTGATTTTAAACTTACAATGCACAGCCAACCTTCCTGTCTCTACAGGGACTTGGATTACAGGTACCACCATGCTCAGCTTCATCCTTGTTTTGTTTTGTGTCTGCAGTGATGAGGATGAAACCCAGGGCCTCAGAGAGTTCCCTACCACTGGGTGGCACTGCTATTCCACTAAGACACTGGGGATTAGGATTCAACACACACACACACACACACACACACACACACACACACACTCCCACAGACACAGCATAGCACTATGGTTTTAGCATGCCATTTGATGCATCTGCAAAACGGGATGCTTCTTAGGCTGCAACTTTCTGTGTCAATATAGCTAACAATGGATTCAATGAATACACTGCCTCAGAAAAAATATCATTTTCTGAAAGGGACCTTCCATGGGGAGAAATACAGAGTATCATTTTCCGTCCGTCTTTAATGTCTGAGGCTGTGAGTGTGTGGAAAAACAGAGATGCCTCTGGTGGAATTAATTCTCTAAGCATTCATGCAAGAGGGAGTTTCAAAACTCATGTGAAGCCCTTTGCTTAAATACTTGAGTTCTGCATGAGCAAAAATTAGACTTGTCCACTAGAAGAAAATGAAGAGAAAGGTCATGGAGAAAGGTAAAGGGTATGGAAGCAAGAATTAGAGGCAGAAACATTAGGGCATGTAGGGCAGAGGAATAGAGAAAGGAAGAGGTTTCCATCAAAGAGAGAGGGTTTTCAACTCATGATCTCCCTTTATCTTTTTCTGTCTCACTCTGTCTAAATCATTTGGAACTTTCATTTAGAATAGTAATATTCATCCCATAACTATCTCCACCAATGGCATAGTCCATACAATAATCCCAGCACCCCCAACTCACACTCATGCAAGAACATCATTGAGTCTGGGGCCAAATTAGGATACACAGTAAGTTCAAGGCTAGTGAGGGACACATAAGGAATATCAATAGGCCAGCTGAATGTCAGACATACATTTTTGTGCCCATATTATACAGGAGCCCTACCATTTCCTGATGCTCAAACCACAGCAGATATGACAACGACTTTCCAAAACTCACATGCTAGTTGTCAGGATGCCCAAGTGGTCTAAGACTCCAGACTGAAGCTCTGCTTCTCAAAATTCCTGTGTTGAAAGATTTGTCCCCAGTACAACGTTCAGAGCTGGAGTTTTGGTAAAGCACTTGAATCATGAAGCGCCTGACCCAATCAATGGATTAATTCACTGACAGAGTCATAACACGACAGCATTATTGGGAGATGGGAGGGGCCTGCCTCTGCTGGGGATGTCTTCTCCCAGTCCTTGTCTGTCTCCCTATCTGCATTTTGTTCTACCGCACGCCTCTGCTATGATGTTCTTTCTGCCTTGTTACATATGGGCCAAGAGGCAATAGGGCCAAGTGACTAGGGACTGAAATCACAAGTTAAACTAAACTTTTCTCTTTTAAATTGTTAGCCCAAGATACATAGTATAGGCCTTTACAGGAAAGAATACACAAAAGAATGCTCAGAAAATATTAGAGGTAGCTGGGCACGGTGGCTCATACCTGTAATCTCAGCAGCATTTAAGACGCTGAGACAGGAGGATCACAAGTTTGAGATCAGCCTGGGTGACAGGGTAGAATGACTACAAAAAGAAATAATTAAGACTCATAAGACACATGGGCAGAACAATAGTAACAAAGTCTGAAAATTCACTACTAGCTTCTTACAGCTCAATGCATATTTTACATATATAATTTATCCAAGTACACAATTTACAGATGTGTTTGTTGAGACACGGTCTCATACAGTCCAGGTTGGTCTTGGACTCACTGTATAGATGAGGATAATACTGAACTCATACTCATCCTGCTTCCTACTTTCCGGTGCTAAATGAGAAGCATGTGGCCCCATACCTTACCCAACTCATCAGTTTAAAAGTTTTTATTAGCATATATCATACATAGTGTGTGGACTATTCCTTTCCTCTATCCTGGGTGAGTAGATGTCATTGTGATTGGTTTAATAAAGCTGAATGGCTAATAGCTGGGCAGGATAAGGTTAGGTGGGAGAAGCAGACTAGGGACACTGGGAAGGAGAGCAGAGATAGGAGTCACCAACCAGACATGGAGAGGAAACAGGAGGTACAAGATGAAAGAGAGGGAATGTCATACAGCAGAATGTACATTAATATAAATGGGTTAATTTAAAATGTAAGAGTTAGCTAGTGACAAGCCTGAGCAATTGGCCGAGCAATTATAATTAATATTAAGCCTCTTTGTGGTAATTTGGGAACTGGCAGGTGGGAAAGAAAAGTCCACCTACAATATCGGATTTTATTATGATGTTTTCAATATGTACATACTGTATTATGACTATATCCACCCCTCACTATCCTTTCTTGTTCCCCTTCTCCTCCTGCTAATCCCATCTTTTGGGGTAGAACTCTTCTACTTTCAAGACTTTATTTTTTTAGTGTGACCCAATGAGTTTCATTAGGGTTTTTATAAGAGCATTGGCACCTTAATAATTGTCAGTAACTAAACCTCTGAAAGAAAATGTCTTTAATCCCCCCAAACCTTTAACTGTATATAAGTTCTCATAGCATTTTTTTTTTGTTGTTGCTGCTGCTGCTATTCGTTTCGAGATGGGGTCTCTCTCTATAGCTCTGGCTGGCCTGGAACTCAGAGATACACCTGCATCTGCCTGTTGAGCACTGAGAGTAAAGGTGAACGCCACCATGCCTGACCATGACGGGGTTTTGACAGGCTCAATCTTGTAGAGAGATGCTATGCTAGCCGTCACAGCTGCTGTGGGGTCAAGAATGCAACAGTCATGTCATTCCTAGAGGTCGGTGTTCCATACTCCTCCCACCCTTACCTCCAGCTTACATTCTTTCCGACTCTTGGTCTGTTTGAGAGATTGTTTTTTTCAATATCATACAAAATTATATAACTATGATGATGAATCTGTTTCAGATAATTTATTTAGATCCCATTTATTTTACATTCCTTTTCTTGTCATAGGGCTCCTGTAATCACCATCTTTTTTAATTTGTCTATTAGGAACATTTCATACAAATAGACTTGTATTAACACTTCACCTTTTATGCCTGATGTCTTTCATTTATTACACTGTGTTCAAGTTTCATCCAGGTTGTAGTATGTATCAGCACTACATTTCTTTTCTGTCTTAATGATATTCTACCCTCGACATTTATTTACTCAGTAACCAGCAGATGGACATTTGAATTGTTTCCATTTGGGCTATCATAAGCAACCCAGCTACAAACATTCTTGTACCCATCTTCGTGTATTTATTCTTATCCATTCTTCCTTGTGCATACACCCTGAAGGAGAATCTCCGGGTATGTGGTAACCCTATACTCCACTTATTAAGAAGCTGCCCATCTAATTTCCAAAGGGAGCACGCCATGACTTTCAGATCAGCAACTGATTTCTCTACATCTTCAGCAATTCTTACTCTCTAAACTCTTTATCCTTTTCTGTGGGTATATAATGCTCTACCATTGTGGGTTTATTTTATTTATTCTTATTTCAAAAGTTCTGGAAAGTGCTAAGAATTCAACCCAGAGTCTTACATACACTAAACAAGTATCCTCTAGTGGCGCTATATTCCAGGCCTGTACTACTTTTGTTTCTTTTTGCAGTGCTGGGGACTGAATCTAGGACTTCGCATGTGTTGTCTTATGGTTATATTTTTCATTATTTAAAAATTTTTTTAATTTAAATATTTTGATCATATTTTCCCTCCCTCAAGTTTCTCCAGTTTCTCTCCCCCTCTCTACTCACCCAACTTTAAGTTCTTTCTCAAAAAAGAAACAAAACCTCACTACAACAAACCCCCCCCCCAAAAAAAAATTAAAACTGTTGTGGAAAAATCTTTTTGTACACCGTGAAGATATGTTATTCTGATTGGTTTAATGAAATGCTGAAGAGACAATAGCTAGGCAGGATTTTCAGGCACACAGGATGCTGGGAAGAAGAGAAATGGACTTGCCAGCCAGACACAGAGGAAGCAGGAAAGTAACATGGGCAGAAAGTAAATTGATAGAAACAGGTTAAGTTATAAGACTTAGTTAGAAACAAGCCTAAGCTATTATCTGAGATTTCATAATTAATAGAAGTCTCTGTGTGGTTATTTGGGAGTTGGCTGGTGGGACAGAAATATCTGACTACATGAAATCACATTCAAACACAAAACAAGCTGTAATTCTTTTCACTTTTTATTTTAGGATAGGGTCTCACTAATTTGTCCAGGCTGAAGTTGAACTTATGCTCCTTCTGCCTGGACCTTTCTATAGCTGCTGCGATTACAGACCTGCACCATCAGGTTAAATAAGGGTAATTAGCATATCCATAACCTTAGATAATTATATCTTTACAGTAAGAGCTTCACAGTATTCTAGCTATTTTTAAATGAACAATACATCACTGTTAACCAGACTCCCTGCTGTGAATACCAGAACTTATCACCCCACCCTCACCCCCCTGTTTAAGTACAGCCGCATACCTATTGCCCAACATTTCCCACTTGTCCTCCACAGGGGCTCATGACTCTTCTACTCTTGATATGCAAGAAGTCAATTTTAAAGCATAACACGTGTGGACAGAACATCCTTTCCTTACTGCAGTGGCCACTGCACTCTTAAAGTATACTAAATAAATAAGCATGTTTGCTTTTTAAAAAAAAATCCATGCATGACTGAGATCATATGGTAATTCTATTTCTCTGTCATGTCATTTAATATAATTGTCCAACAGCTTTATCCACGCTGTTGAAAAGGACTAAATTTTATCCAGTTGACGGATGGATAGTATCACATATGACATATCTCACACACACACACACACACACACACACACACACACACATTTTTTTAGTCATTCATCTGTTGATAGAATATTAGTTTGATTCCTTATAAGTGGCTACTGTGAATTGTGAGATAGTGGAGGGGTTGTACAGATGTGTCATTCACATACTGATTTAAAGACAAGGAATGCTTACAACTAATAAATTCAGTCAAGGTGCAGGACACAAATAATCAGTACATAACAAACAATACCATTTCTATATATTAATAACAACCTGAAGAGATAGAGAAATCTTTTTTTTTTTTTTTTTGAGGAAGGACTTTGCCCCTTGAAACACATGGTGCCCCTCATCACATGGTGACTCCACCTACCAAGTGCTGGTATTACAAGCATGTGCCACTATGCTCAGCTAATAAATCCCTTTTTACAATTGATGAAAACACCTGAAAAGGGCAGGCAAGACGGCTCACTGTGTAGAAGTACTTGCCACAAGCCAGATGACCTGAGTTTGATTCCTGGGACCCAAGAGGTAGAAGAGAGAATCATCAGTTCCTTCAAGGAGTCCTCTGACTCCGACATATGCATTGTGGTGCATGCATTTCTACAAACACAAATCAATACTTTATAAAGATCTAAGAATAAATTTTAACCAAGGAGGTTGTATTAGTCCATTTTCTGTTAGTGTAATGAAACACAGGTTAGTTAACTTTATAGGGAAAAGAGATTTATTTATCTCAAAGTTCTGGATATGAGACCTTCACCAGGGCCAAGTTGATGGTAAAGGTCCCATACAAAGGTTTTTATGTTGTCTTGGCAAGAATTAACTCAACTTCAGTACCATGAGAACTGGAGAAAGTTCTGAATGAGTGGATCTCTGAATCAATGTATGTTGCTGACATGGGCAGTGAATTCCTCCAAACCCATGCACATGTAAGTAGCACTAAGTGGACTTTGGGGATTTTTGTTTGCTTGTTTGTTTTTCGAGACAGGGTTCCTCTGTAGCTTTGGAGCCTGCCCTGGAACTAGCTCTTGTAGACCGGGCTGGCCTCAAACTCACAGACCTCTGCCTGCCTCTGCCTCCTGAGTACTGGGATTAAAGGCGTGTGCCACCACTGCCCGGCTTATTTTTAAAAAGACAAATTGGCAGGAGGACATGTTGGGGTCTGGGGGGGGGGGCTAAAGTAGGGAAATGGGGAGTGGATCTTTTTCATTGTATATATGCTTGAAATTCTCAAAATTAAAGTAGAAAATTAAACAAAGAATTAACTCAGCATCTCAGAACAAATACTTAATTAATTCTGTTGACACACCTGAGTAGCTTAAGGATCTCCCATTGAGCTCTAGCTCTTAAAAATTTCCATAGTTCTCTCTGGGACTAGGCTTCTGATATGTAAACTAACTCACAGAGTCCAAGTGATATCCAAAACCATAGGTAAAAATTTCTTCAATGACAAGAATAAAACATTTACGAGATAAATTGAAAGTGATTCACAGCAATGCAAAGGCAGCTAAACGAGCCTAAAATTAGTAAGGAACCAAAAAACCCTAAATTATTCAAAGCAACACTTGGGGAAAAGAACAAAGCTGGAAGCCTCAAACTGCCTGCCTTCAACACACACCACAGGGCTGGAAAGAGGGCTTCAGTGTTAAGAGTATTTTTGCAAGTTCAAATCCCTGCATCCATAACCACCTGTAACTCCAGCTCCAAGGGATCCATTGCTGCCTTCTGACTTTCAAGGGCACTCACATGCACTTGCATACACAGGACCCTACACACAAAACTAAATAATAAAATGGATCTTTCTTTCTTTTTTCTTCTTCTTTTTTTTTTTTTTACAAAAAACAAGAGACTCCATTATCAAGCTATAGTAACAAAAATACTAGGCTACTCACATAATAAAGCATACAGAAATAAACCCATACATTTATTGCCAATTGACTTTTTTGTTTTCTTTTGTTTTATCTTAGGAGACAGGGTTTCTGTCCTGGAACTCGCTCTTTGATCAGGCTGGCCTCAAACTCAAGAGATTCACCTGCTCTGCCTCCTGAGTGCTGGGATTAAAGATCACTGGGCACCAAGTGATTTTTAACAAACTAGTCAATACACAATGGGCAAATGAAAGTTTCTTCAGTGACTGGTGCTAGGAAAACTAGATATTCACAGCAGAAAGAAGAAACTCGATCCACCTTTTCACAAATTGTTAAAAAAAAAAAAAGAAAACACTTAATATAAGACCACATCTAAGAAATCACTTGAAGAAAACAAGATTTCTTGATCAGGTACCAAAAACACTGGAAACAAACACAGACAGACAAGTAGGATTACATAAAAACCAAAATGCTTTCATACAGCAAAGGAAACAATCACCAGAGCAAAAAGACTATTTATCTGACAAGAGGGTAATCTCCAGAATTTAAAATTTTACTGTGTGTGTGTGTGTGTGTGTGTGTGTGTGTGTGTGTAGGTCAGAGGACAACGTGCAGGAGTTGGTTCTCTCCTTCTATCATGGGTTCAGGGGTTCAACCTCAAGTCATCAGACTTTCAAGGCAAATGCTTTTACCCAGTGAACCATCCATCTTGCCAAGCCCCCATTTTTCCTTTTTCTTTTTCATATCTGAAATTGATAAAAACAAACAAGTCAAAAGTTAAAAAGCAAAAACAAAATAAAAAAAACCTAAAAACTCCCCAAACTAATCAGCAAAAACTAGTCCAGACATTGGGGGCCCACTCCTGTAACCCTGGAGCCCTCAAGAGGCTGAAGTAGAAGGAATCCCATGAGATTAAGGCTAATCTGGGCTAAAGGGGGAAACCACCTGAAAGTAATCCAATATTTGATGCAATCCAAATATCTTAATAAAAATTGTTATTCACCCCTTCCATATCGTCTTTGTTTTTATTGTTCTATTTTTTGAGACAGCATCTTACTCTTATGTAGGTCACGATGACCTTTAACACACTATCCTCCTGCCTCTGGCTTGGGAATAACTAGAATTCAGATGTACATGACACTACACTTAGCTCTAAACAACATTTCTTACGACATCCACAGAGCCCAGTGAAGTGGTACATACCTGCATTCCCAGCCCTCAAAAGGCTAAGCTAAGAGTACTGCCATGACTTTGAGACCTTCCTACACTACACAGTGAGTTCAGGACAGCCTCAGTTACAATTTGAGACCCTGTTTCAAAGCAGAAACGAAAACAAAATGAAAAGACGGGCCACAGATATAGGTGAAAATGTTCCACGTCACTATTAGTATCAGAAAGATGGAATAACTGTTGTGAAAAACACAAAACTTTCGAGTTTGAGTGAGGCTGTGAAGGTGCTAATTTTAACCCTCTTCAGGCCCCCCTTGCACTGCCCAGCAACTTTCATACGCTTCTCCGGTTCCGCTTACTTACATATGGCTGGTGGCCCAGAAACAACAGAAATGTCTCCCAGCACTAGAGGCTGAGAATCCCACTGCCAAGATGGCAGCATATTTGATACATAGTGCTAGCCCGCTCCCTGGGTCACAGGTGGAGTCTTTCACTGTCATTATATGGTGGGAGGAGCCAAGGGTCTCTCTCGAGTCTCTTTTCATCTGGGCACTAACCTCATTCAAGAGGGATCCACCTTCAAAATTGTGGTAGCCATCTTCCTTCTTTACTTTTACATTGTTTCTTTCTTTGCTGGTTTTCACACAGGGTGTTCCCATGCATCCGTGGCTATAACTGGTTTGTAGACCAGGCTGGCTTCACATACTCAGCCGTCCTCCTGCCTCTGCCTCCTGAGGCCTGGGACTGCAGGTATGTGCTACCACGCCTGCCTCAGGGATGCTTTTGATCTGTGGTATTTAAAAGAAAACTGCACTCGCCTATCAGAAGACTGTTGAAAACATTCCGCTCGCATCAGATCTGAAATTCCCTGCCTACTTTCCCACTTAGTTGAAGGTCTTGCTTCACATTTAACTGATGAAGTAATTCATGTCTTCCAATCAAGCAGCCTACGTGCATCTGCACTTATGGGCTCTGCCCTCCCTCTCTCCCTCCCTCGCTCCCACTACACTAGGTTAACGAGTGTCCCTCTCTAATCTGGGTCTTACACACTTGAATACTTAGGTCTGGCACTTACGTCCATATCACTTCCCACACCTCTACACCCTCATGAGGTGCCGTGTGGGTGCCAGTAACCACTGAACCATCTTTACAACCCCTCCTTTGTAGTTTCTCAAGTTCCTATGTTATTATATTCATATGTTCCTTTTTATGCTGAGCAGTACACCACTGAGTGATTATATGACCTTTTGTTTATTCATTCATTTGTCTATAGACATTTGGATCATTTCTGATTATTGGCTTTTTTATTTAGTTTTGATTTCAGATAGGGCTTCTCTCTCTAGCGCGAACTAACCTTGAACTCATAGTGATACTCCAGTCTCAGCCTCACGGTACTAAGATTAGAGGTGTGATCCACCATGGCTGGCCCTAGTTGGTGACAATTATAAAGCTGGCATACGAATATCAGTATTTAGGTTTCTATTAAACTACAAATACCTGAGACTATCAGCATATTGCTTATGAGCCCACAATGAACTTGCATATCATGGCTGCAACACATGGCGAATTTGATATACAAGGCAGGAAGGTAAGGAGCCTGGCGTCACAATATCCTCCTTCAACAACATCCTATGGCCAGATGACCTTCAATTAGGTTCGACCTTTCCAAGTTTCCATCACCTACCAATAATGCCATAGGCTAGGGCCAAAAACTTTTAACACTTGGGGCTGGTCTCCCCTCAAACTATAACAAGAGCTGTGTGAGTCATCTTTAAAATCCAATAAGAAATTTCCATCTAAGGAGATTCCTCAATGGATATGTTTTCTGTCTCTACAAATTCTCTCCTCTGTTCCAGGTTGGCCTTAAAAGTCCCTGAGGACATTTATTTTGATTTCTTTGAATGGTTGTGCTGAGTGTGTCCGACTTTCTGAAAGAGGCAGCACCATATTACATTTCCATCAGCAATGGATGAGGGTTTCAGCTACTCCACATTTGTGCTTAACAGGTGCTACCTGCCCTTTTCTTTTTGTGAAGATAGTGTATCATGTATCCCAGGCTGGCCTTAATTAGATTCTCTATGTAGCTAAAATTGACCTTGAACTCCTCATCCTTCTGCCTTACGCCCAATTTTTTTCAAAAATATTTATTTATTTATTATGTATACAATATTCTGTCCGTGTGTATGCATGCAGGCCAGAAGAGGGCACCAGACCCCATTACAGATGGTTGTGAGCCACCATGTGGTTGCTGGGAATTGAACTCAGGACCTTTGGAAGAGCAGGCAATGCTCTTAACCTCTGAGCCATCTCTCCAGCCCCTTATGCCCAATTTTTATATTGTTTGTTGAAAAAAGATTTTCTATGTATGTTCTGCCTGCATGTATATTATACACACCATATAAAGTATTGATCAAGGCATGGTGAAACAGGCCTTTGATCCCAGCACTCGAGTCTGAGGCTAGTCTGGTCTATATAGTGAGTTCTAGACTAGGCAGGGCTTTTTAAGGTGAGACCATGACTCAAAACCCCAAAACAAAACCATCGCCAAAAAAAGGGGGAAAAAAGGAAGGAAGGAAAGATGGAGAGTTCAAGGGTAGGTCAGTTTAATGCTAGCCTGAGCTACATGAGACCCTGTCTTAGAGAAAGAAAACATGTTCTTTAAAAAAAAGGAGTACATTGTTTTGAGAGGCAGTGAATTTCCGTGTTCCTTGCTCCTGGTGAAACACAATTTAGGCTTTGTCAAGGCAAACAAAGCATAGTTAGTCAGGGAGCCCTTCTTAAGTGTGGCTTTTCAACTGAATGCCTGCATGTTAAAAGCTGACTCCACTCTGGCTAGGTCAGATTCCAGGAGCTTCAACACCCTGTGACCTCTCCTATTTCTATCTTTCTTTCCACTCCACAGCAGCTTGAATTCCTTCCGGGTCTGGCAAAATGTCATACTGTGACTATGTAGGCTACCTGTTAACTAATGACCCACAAGGAAAGCACGAAGCGACATCTGGGGACCCCTTATTTTTCTTCCTCTCTGAAACCCTGATTGCGATCTGCCCCGTGTCCAGTGACACTAATGTACTGTGCTCCGACTCTACTCCTGTGTGCTGTAGTCATAGAATTTCCTGGGCTGTAGTGAACACGGGGCTCCTCTCATATAGTTCGCTCGTCATACAATGTACTGGGAATGCACGTATGCACAACCATGCCCAGCTAGACTTCAAAATGAAAAAAATGTAAATGCTTATATGTTTTAAGTATCTATTATGTGTTGCGAAGATTCTCACCCATAGCTCCTAAAACCTTTCCTTGCTCTTCTCCCTTGCCTTAGGCCCTCCTAACAGCTTTACTTCTACACTCATGTAACATACATGTATGTAATTCTGTGACCTATACAAAATATAGGAGCCACAAATGAGAGAAAACATATTTGTCGCTGGGCGGTGGTGGCGCACGCCTTTAATCCCAGCACTTGGGAGGCAGAGGCAGGTGAATCTCTGAGTTTGAGACCAGCCTGGTCTACAAGAGCTAGTTCCAGGACAGGCTCCAAAGCCACAGAGAAACCCTGTCTCGAAAAACCAAAAAAAAAAAAAAAAAAAAAAAAACATATTTGTCTGAGATTGGCTTAGTTCCCTTAATGGTTATTTCCAGTCGTATCTATCTTCCTACAAATGACATGGCTGAAAAATCCCCCCTTGTGTATATATGCCACATACTTTTTATCTATTCCTCTCTCGTTGGACAACTAGGCGGATTCCATATCTTGGCCATGGTGAGCAATGCTACAGCCACATTGATTTGCAAGTATCTCTGTGATAGTTGACTTGAACTCCTTTCAGAAAATACCAAGATATGATATAGCTGGGTTATATATCCAATATATATTTTTAGTTTTTTCCTAAAATCCTCCATACTGGCTTCTATAATGGCTATTCAGGTTTACATTCCCACAATCAGTATATAAGGATTCCTTTTTTTCCTCCACATCCTTGCCAACATTTTTTTTTTTAATGAATGCCATTCTGAATAGGGTAAATGGAATCTCAACATAGTTTTGATTGGCATTTGCTAATGAGGTCACACATCTTTTCATGTTTATTGACTGAGGGGACAGATGACTCAGCAGCTGAGAGAACTGGCTGCTCTTCAAGAAGACCCAGCAAGCATATGGCAGCTCACAACCCATCTATAAGGTGATCTGACACCTTCTTCTGGGTTCATCAGACATCGGGCAAGCAAGGGGTACATCGACATAAGATACAGGCAAAAAACTCAGACACATAAAATACAAATAATTTTAAAACACCAAGCTGGGGCTGGGATATTTCTCAGCACCAGCAGAATGCATGCCTCTAGAACACATGAAGCCTGGATTCAATCCCCATCACCAAATAAAACTTTGAGCATGGTAGTGCGTGTCTGAAATTCTTGTACTTGAGAGGTAGAGACAGAAGGAGAACAACTCCAAGGCCGGCCTTATGAGATCCTGCCTAAAAAACTAAGTCAAGCAAACGATGGTGACTCATGCCAATAATCTCAGCACATGGGAGGCAAAAGCAGAGGAGGGAGGGTGACCAGAAGCCAGCCTGGTCGACAACAACACATTCCAGGCCAGACTGGGCTACTTAGTGCAACTCTGTCTTGAAATACCTCATTGAGCCAAACCAAATAGACTGAAGCTACAACTCAGCTGTAGAATGTACAAAGCTACAGGTAAATCCCACCCCAAAACACATAGAATGTAAAAGGCTCAGCTCGTGAAGTGATCAAGTCTTAGGTTACACCAAAGATGCTACCATTAACTAAAAAACAAGAGACTATGAAATACAGTCTGACAAGGGCTAGTATTCCAGGTGTGGACCACCATGCCTGCTGAAAGCGCATGTTAGTCCACAGCTAAGGGATTGGATAATGTACAGGAAAAGAATGGGGCAGGGACATACATCATTCAGTTGGTAGAGTCCTGCGCTCACGTGCAAAATGTCCTGGGTTCCATCCCTAGCACCACATAAACTAGCCATAGTGGTGATACATGTTTGGAATACAGCACTTGGGAAATATGAGCAGAGTTTAAGGTCAGCCTAGGCTCTGGGATAGCTTTAAGACGTGGGCTCACTTATGTAGCCCTGGCTAACACTATGTAGACCAGGCTGGCCTCAAACTTACAGAAATTTATCTGGGATTAAGTGCTGGGATTTAAAAATATATAATCACCATGCCTGGCCATAACATCTTCATAAAAAACTTAGTTACATAGATGGAAACATTTTCTAATTCGGCTTTATGCTTTTTTTTTAACTGCCTCTGATGCCAAATTCACTTTACTCTGATTCCATGAAAATGAATTCTGGCCTTTTGCCAGCTGGCACGCTTGGAGGTCTTATTAGTGAAGTATTAGGAAGCCATTCTAGGACTTGGTTTTGCTTCCTCATCCCACAGCACGGACATCTCTAGCCCGAGGAGCCTGTCTGGGTTGTGCTCCGACAGGGCACTCGTGGTCTGGACTCCATAATAGCTTCCTCAGAAACACTTCTAGGCAGTTTTTACAGTTGAGTACTCTGGCAGGCTGCTTCCTTCTGTTCGCCCAGCAGCTGGAGGCTAGATTTCAGTAGGTTCAGTGTGGTGCCAGTACCTGCTTAAACATTTAACAAGTCCCAGCCATACTGCTCCAGGTTCTGATTTCTCTGAAGTAGGTGGTGAGACTTTTCTAGACTAGTCCTGCAGGAGTTTCTGAAGACTACAAAGGTAGGGGGTCTCCCATGGGTAGGCTAATCTCGGCCCTAGCACTAGTAATTAGCGTAATGTTGTGCTTGTTATTCTGTCCAGCCCGCCTATATTCCTTAGCTTCCTTTACTCCCACTACTCCTACCTATTAAAGAATTCTTTATATTAAATTTTTCTTGAACAAAATACTATGTCTTATCGTTCCTCAAATCCAGCCTGATAATGAATTAGTATCGAGAAAATCTTAGAGAGGCAACTCAAGAGATAAACCCGCAATAGCATATGGGGACTGTTAACTAAATGCCTTCAGTCTGAGCAGTGCTCTTTGCAGATGGAAAGGGAGCAGCTAGCAATGTCTGGCAGGCAGGAACATCATAATCAAGCGACATTTTGTGACTCAAAGGACCAACTGACACAAATGTTTGAAATCCCAAGTGACTGCTGCACTGTGGTGGCAGAAGAGATGACCTTCAAAACAGGGACTGGGCAAGCTCAAGTGTACCAAGTGCCAGCACAAGTTGCTTTGGGACTCAGAGGGCTTCCCCATGGATCTACAAAGCTTATTTCTTAGAACCTTATGATGGATACTGCTGAATAACAGCTGGGCAGAATTCTGAATATGACAACTGAATCTTATGACGTCTCTCATGTGACAGGTCTCTCACATGACAGAGCACTGAAGCTTGGACCCCTCCCAGCAGAAGCTGAAGCAGCTTGCCCTACAGTCTGTAGAAATAAGCCTTCTGCTTAAACACCACAGACAGTTGTGCCCGGATGATTCTTTGACACATACTACCTTCCTCTACATTAACTACAACCACATTCAATGAGCACTAGGCTCACAGCCAGGGTCAAATGTCAGCATGATCTGAGCATGCACAGGCACACAACCTGAGGGCTTAGGAATCAAGCTGAAAAGAAGGCGTAGGCAAAATATGGCAGAGTATTATCAGCATGGAATAAACGCTGCACTCTAATCTGAAGCGATGGACTAGATTCCTATTTGCCCTCTGGGTAAACCTCTCAAGTATAGGTGGCAAACAGTTTATAAGGAACAAGAGATACCCAGTACTATAAATTAATGTAATCTAAAGTAATTAATCTAAAGTATACATGCAAAGCTTCCATAGAGGACTGGGGCTCTAACTTGGTAGAGTACTTGCCTAGCACTGAGTTCTATTCCTAGACTTTATAAACTGGCTGTGGTAGTATAATCCAAGCACACTAGAGGGGAAAGAAGAGGGAGGAATCAACAGTTCAAGGTCAGCCTGTGTTAAGTAAAATCTTATTTCAAAAAATGTCAGTAAGAGGGCTAGGCCAGGCGTGGTGGCACACACCTTTAATCCCAGAAGACAGATCTGTCTTTGAGGCCAACCTGGTCTACAGAACCTGTCTCAAAAAACAAACAACAAAACCAACAAATATTTAATAAGCTCTTACACAAATGACGTATATTGTATTAAAATAGTGGCTAATGGGGAACTGAGCGGAGCAGAGCACAAACGGAATGAGAACCCTATGTCAACTAATTGTAGCATGCTAACACCACGGAGCATGACTAAGCCAGAAGAAAAGCCTCAGCTGGTGAGAATATTCAGTCCCTGACAAAAGGGTAATCTCACACAAGATACTGGGTCCCTCCTGCAAAGCCCAGTCCTGAAAATAAAACAAGAGGGAAGTCGATGGAAAATAAGAAAATTTAATAATTATGTCAAGTGGTGGTGTACACCTTTAATGCCAGCACTGGGGAGGCAGGGGCCGGAGAGGCTAGACTACAGAGTGAGTCCCAGGAGAGCCAAGGCTACACAAGGAAACTGTCTCAAAAAAAACAAAACAACAAAAAAAAACCCAACAATGTAGCATTTACTATAAACTTAAACTTAGCACAGGAACTCAATCATTTCCACCAACCCGCTTTCAAGTCATCAATCAACTCCAGCTTAACTTCTCCCATATTCCACGAGTGGTAAGGCTGAAGCTGGAATTTAAACTCACTGAGAAAAGCCTAGAGACAGGTAATGCAGACTCCAGGGTGGAGAAGGTTACCTACAATGAACACCACTCACCACTGCGGACATAGGTGTCCGGGAAGGAATCTTTGCAGAGGTGTACTGTCCCCAATTTAGTGTTGGGATAAGCACTTTACTTCGTCACCACTGTAAGACAGCAAGCAGAACTGTCACGTCACAGTAGCACTGAATCATGGAGTGTGTTACGTGGGTAGTCGTACAGGTCACACAGAAAAGCCCAATCTTATACCCTCAGGCACTGGGGTGTGTATATCCTTCAAGGCAAGGATCTGTTGGAGCCTTCCTTAGGGAAAAAGATTCTGTCAGGCACAGATCTCAGATTTATAAAACATATGAAGACATACTTTTAGAAATCATTTCTATGGTTCATTAAAATGTATTTTTTTAAATCTGAGGCTGCGGTATGCAGGTACCACAAGGCACACGTGCTGGTCTGGAAACTTGCAGGAGTCCAGTCTCTTACATGTGGATCCTGAGGACCAAACACAGGTTGTCTTGATGGCAAAAGCACCTTTACCCCTGAGCCATCTTTACAGGTTTTTTTTTTTTTTTTTGAGATCAAGTCTCATGTAGGCCAAGTTGGCATACATCACCATGCCTAATCTATACGGTGCCTGGGTCTGAACCCAGGACTGTACATGTTAAGCAGGCTGAGTGTAGATCTTGAATATAGATGTGGAAAAGAGGGATGTGATGCAAAGTAACTAGAAAGGAGACTATGAGGGGAAATAGATCTTAAGTAGGGTTTACTAAAAGGGGACTAGCAAGAGGGCAGCAGCGGTACAGATCCCACAATGAACTCCATTACTTCCCATGCCTATTACAAAGAACTAATTCTAAGAAATTGTTACCATGGTTCTCCAACAAACTCTCAGGGTCAAAAAGCCTTCAGAGCATACATGTAAGTCCCCTATTGAGTCGGAGTTTTACTGTGTAGCCCTGCCTGCCCCTGCCTCCAGCATCCTGGGATTAAAGGCCCGTGACCATACCCCTAGCCTAGATGCCACATTCTGACAAACAGGAGCACACACCCACTCATTTCAGGAGAGCAAAGAAAAGGGCTGGAGGGATGGCTCAATGGTTCAGAGCTCATACTGTCCTTGCGGAGGACGTGAGTTTAGATTTAACTCCAGTTCCAGGGGTCTGATGCCTGTGGCCTCCATGAGCATTGATCTGCAGGCGCACATTTACACAGTGGGGAAAGAACTTGAAGGAACTGTAAATAAGGAGCGTAGCTTTTAGGAAAAAAATCCCAGGACGGGCGGCTCCTCCTGCGCAAAGAAATCCAATTAGGTCAGATCAAACCAAATTAAAATGCTCATTGTTTTATTAAATATGTTGCTCTTGGGTGGTTGAGCACATAGCAGGGAGACTGGAAGCGGGGAGCACATGCAAACCTAGAACATGTATCTCCTCTGGGAGCCCACTTAAATACCCTGTGGGAGTGGTCAGGACCTGGCATGCTGGGATTTGGAGTCCAGACCAATGCAACTCCCAGGCCAGGGGGCTGGGATGGATGCCAGGGGCTGGGGCTATGCTCCAGACTTAACAGTAGCCTTTGCAACAACACACTTAAACAAATGGCTCTCTATATTTGAAGAAATACATTCAACTTTCCTATCTCATGCTATAAAAATTGATTCAGAAAGTGTTATCCCCGTAACAAAACCTAAAACTACAGGACACAGTCCCACAGAACAGAGTAGATTGGCTGGCCGGCAGTCACAGGGATCCCTCTGTCTCTATCCCCTGAGCATTAGGAATACAAGGGAACCTCCATTCAGAGCTTTTTACTTGATTTCTGGAGATGGAGCTCAGGTTCCCATAGTTTGACCAGGTCATTAACTATGTTTGCCAATTAAGTTTTCTGCTACCCTTAAAGTTATACTTCACAGAAAGTTAAACTAGAAACCTCCCACACAGAAGCTTATCATTATGGGTTGGTTCCTATTAGCATCACTAAAGGACAATTTCTTACTGACCCATCCTTACCCTTGCCCCTACCCATCCAAGATATGCAGGAAATCAAGGTAGAAGCCACAGGGGAAATTCTTCGGTGTGATAGGTCTCTCATTTCACTTTTAGGTTAAGGACTAAACAATATCATCTGAATGACCATGTTTATCTAAGGTTAACTCATCACAATAAAGGAAGGCCAGTGGTCTGCCCACCTCAGGGACTCTGGGTGGCCCCTTACATTAAGTATCAGCAGTGCCCTAGAACTCAAACTTAGGGAAGAAAATTAAGAAAGAAAAGAAAGAAACAAACACCGGAAAGCCTAAAATGAATTTCTACCTCAAAAGTGTTAAAAAAAAAAAAAAAAAAGAACCCAACACCACAAAGATACATGTTCAAGTTTTATTGGGGTGCAATACAAAATATCCAAGTACCAAATAAACCACACTTCCTTCCTGTATTATTCAAATTCCTTTATGACTAGTGGATAGCCAGAAGAATCAAGAACTTTTTTTTTCAAATTATAGATTTTAGGCCCTTGGGTCTGTAAACTCTAATTTGTCAAAAAGTTCTCTTGATAATTTCTACCCACTCCTTACTTTGAATTTAGCATTTATATTAACTGTAGTATTCCCTATACTAAACTATCTTTAAGAAACTCTAAAAAGCCGGGCGGTGGTGGCGCACGCCGTTAATCCTAGCACTCGGGAGGCAGAGGCAGGCGGATCTCTGTGAGTTCGAGGCCAGCCTGGTCTACAAAGGGAGTTCCAGGACAGGCTCCAAAGCTACAGAGAAACCCTGTCTCGAAAAACCAAAACAAGAAAAAAGAAACTAAAAAATGTAAATAAAAAAAAAATGCTCGAGAGCCAAAAGGTCTTGACGGAAGTGCCTACTCAAGGAATCGTCCGAGTATGAAAGGCTTGAGAGATGTTCTTCAAAGTACAACTACTGAAATTCACTCAGTGACCTCATCTGATGAGAAATGTGACCAGTGGGGTTTTAAAATTTTGGATCATTCTCCCTAATCATAATAGCACTAGATAACTCTGTAAGAAAAATCTCAGAAGTTGAGTTTATTCCTTTAACCCTACAACTAACTCAAGCTGCTTCCTTTGAGAACATCAACACTTGCATTACTAGCGCTTAGTTTCCAAAGTGATGAACTAGAGCTGTATCATGATTTGTTTCCAAGACTCACATCTGAGGGTAAACTACCGTGACCTTGTGACTTATATTTGTTTTCAATTGCTTTCCACGATCCGAACAATGTTTCAAATTTTTACTTTCATTTTGCGGCACTGCTCCTCCCCCTTCTAAGTTTTCTAGGACAAGTGAGTATTTTTCCCGATACAGTTAATTCCCCAATGGTTTACTCGCTGAAAGTCAGACATGAGTGGACAAAGTTATCACGGAAGCATCAGGTTTCTGACTGAGTGTTCCTTTCCTGTGTGTGCTTCTAGGGGTTGATCGCTAGGCTTCACTGGTATTTAGGACAAGCATGCCACCATTGAGTTACAGTCCCGGCTAATTCAATTTTCCGACAGTCAGTGATCATCAGCAGAGTTGCCCCATTACTTTGCCTAAACTATTGAATCTACACAAAGAGCCATGAGAACTTCTTGGGTAGGTACCTCCACTTACCAATTTGTCTCCCTCTCTTCATTTGGTCAGTTTTAAGCAATCACCACTCCCTAACTAAGGTCTAACCAACACTGATGCCTCCCTCCCTTGAGGACAGGAAAACCCTATATTGCCTGTACCAAACCAATTCTGACGGGCACTGGGTATGTAACTGCTGCAGCTTAGCCTCAGCTCTCCTCTGCTTCAACAACTCTGCAAAAAAAGCATGTGATCAAATTACAGAGTATTTCACACCGCAAAGTACTTCAACCCGCTCTCCTCCTTCAGTGCGCACAACTTGCTCTCTCCTGTCTAAGTATTAGCTCTAAAGTGCCAGCTTCAAAATGTGCCCATATTCATTACAATTACCATAGGCATCAGCACTGTAATAGGAAAATCAGATACCCTGCCACACTGTGCCCACGACATTCAGAAGTTGCAGTGGCAGCCGTATCACTAACCAGCCCATTAAAAACAAGCAGGCACTGACAGCATGCATGCAATTCATACAACACTGCTCACACAGGAAACCATGAACTAGACGGCTCTTTCCACAATAACTGTTGCAGGCAAAGAGCTGGTGCTAGCTAATTCAGAAACAGCTAGAAGTACCATCATATACGGGTACTCTAGTTAGTGAGCATACATCTATATACCTTCACTCAAAATGCATGTGCTCGGTTTTCAGTGACAAAACAATTTCATCCTCATGCCCAGAGTTGAGCATTAGCTCTGTTTATACACAATTTAGGAGTCGAAAAATACTTGCTAATGCCATAGCCACACAATGACAAAGCTACAGTGTTTAAACCTTTAAGAATACTCCTTTCAAACACTTACCTGAGCATTTGACTTTTTCTTCCGGCCAGCTTAATCTGCTGTGAACCAATCAGCACTCCGTGACAGTATGACCATTGGGTTCAACCTGCAAAAATTACATAAATGAAAGCTAGTTATTTCTCTAAAGGAAGATCTTAAACACTTGCCTATAACTGCCCCTTTTATCCCAGAGAGAACAGGCAAGTTCAGACTTGTAGCTTAATGCATCATTTCACGTTCTACTACTTGTCTTAATTGGTGGAAGGTTCACTGGCTTGGGATGGACTGGAATGGCTTAAATGGTTAAGTCGCATGGCTTATGGATTCTCATTCTTTTCCAATGGTGCACTGCCACGTTAAATCCATAAGTTGAACTGACAAAACATTTGAAGGAATAAAGTGCAGTCTAAGGATTTTTAGTTGGAGGTCTTCAAGTTTACTACATTCAAGAGCATCTTTTTTTCAACTTCATGGCTGGACCTGGGTCATGCTGCCTCAGGTTTTTGCTTTTTTAAAGACCACTTGCAAAAGATTTTTTTTCTCCATACACTGTAGTTTCATAGAACTAAAACAAGTCAGGCATCCAACTAAAGGTCAAGTTTGCAATGGCTTATAGGGGCCAGAGACGGGGACCCCAATCCTAAGCCATTTCTTACATTGACTAAAAAACTAATTTGAAAAAAAGTCAAAACGTGAAGCATGTTTAAAGGTCTTCATCAAAAATTTGTGAAAAAAATCACCCCCTCCCAATTCCCAGATTGCTATTGATAAACAACAGCTGCATTAATGCCTTTAAGTCTCATACATGCTTTAAAACTCCAAGTGTTGAATTTGGAAGACTTCTAGTATGCTATTGAACATTTGTGGCTTTTTTTTTCAAAAGGTTTTTTTTTAATCTAGAAGGCATTTCCATTGCCATGAAGTACAGTACCGTTCACTGTACTATGAGGAAGGTAAGTGTTCAATTTCGACTTAGACGGAAAAACTAGTTTGCTTTGCTTACCATCTTTGCTGTTTCACAGGCATTTGGTGCTTTAAATCTGATGTGGAATGCGGATAGATTCACTTTTTAGAAGTCATAAGCCTTTAGGAAGTTGGAGATAACTTCATTGCTTATCTATTTTCTCCTTTGCAATCAAGCTGTTCCTTTAAAAGTGAGACACTACAGAGTTGCAAAAATTTGAAACAGTAAGAGCAAGCATCGTTTCTGCAGCTTCATGGTTGGTTTTGGCCAAACGTTTTATTTAGTATTCTGTAGTTGTTTAACACACACTTAAATGGTCTTACTAGGGGAGGGGAATAAGGGAGGTTCTTGTAGATTCCCAAGGAAATGTCAGAAAAGCAAAATATGGCCAGCATCCATTTGCTTTTTGGGGTTTCTGGGCAAGTAGCACATTCTTAGGCATCTGGTCTCAGGTTTTTTTTTTTTTTTTTTTTATACTGTCATCATTGAGATTTCAGTTGGAAGACATCCTGAGATCCTGAAATCCTAAGAGGAGCACACCCAACCAACCCGCTCTAACAGATAGCTTGTCTGCAAAGGCAGGCAGGGCGATTCATCGCTCAGCAGAACAAAGGCCATCTAGATGGCTTAGGTTTGTGGAAAATCTTAGGATTGCTTTTCTCGGTTACTGAGAAAAATCAGGAGTGGCCTTCAGGGACACGTTTACTTGAAAAATCACAACACTAGTACAAGTCAAGGCTTACACATTTAACAATTGCTTGTTGAAAGCAACTCATAATATCAAATAAAATTAAACACGTCTTACTTTTTCCCTCACAAGAACATAAAAATTAAGGGGAACAGGAAATTTTAAAAAGGTAACACAACTTTTCCTTTTAGTAGTCCTTGGGTACTTTATGACAGAAAGGTTCCATTTTTGTTTGTTTCTTTGAATGGGGACTTTTGGTCCAAAAGTTTTGTTTGTTCCTAGTATCTGCTTCTGCCTCCCCCTCTATCAGATCGGCTTCCTCCACGGCCACCACCTCTTGGTGCTCCGCGGCTTGAACTGCTGTAGGAATCACGTGGAGGAGGGTAGCCCCTTTCCATAGAAGGGGGAAGCCCTCGTTCTTGTCTGCCAACGCGATCACGACCACTTGAGTAGAGATCACTTCGGCTGCTTGAGTAACTGTCTCGACTTCCACCATATCCGTCACGTGAGCTGCTGTAATCATCATAGCGACTGCTTCCACCATAAGATGGCGGGGGCCCTCGTGTAGGTGGAGCACTACGTGAGTTACCTGCAGGGTCAATGGTCAGGTAATATGGCAACACTATAAATTGTATATATACAACATTTAAATCTGAATTTACAGAATTCTTGTATTATAAGTTTACTTTCTCAACTGGGAAGTTTTAAACTGTACCATTGCTGGCCATAAGAGGGAACTGCTCATCTGCTGAGATACGGAAATGGATTGAGTTTAATGTTTGTTTGAAAAGACTGAAGACGTTGTGTATTTCAAGAGGACATTCCAGACAGCTTGTTATTTTATAGTAGACACTCAGCCACTTTCCAGTGATAAGTTGCAATTTTGAACTGTTGAGTTTCCTTCATATTGCAATGGTAAATATTTGATCTTGTTAATAAATTTTTTTAAAAATTGTATTTTCACTGTTGAGGGAAAACACATAAGGCTGCCAATTTAAGCAAGCAAAATCCCCTCCAAAGCAAGCGAACAGCCTCAAACGAAAAGAAACAAAAACGAAACAAGGAAAGAACCAAAAAGTCCTTCACAAAACTAGGAAAAGCCCAGCTGATAAAGTTACCCCTTGAAAGCAAGCAAAGGTCCCTTTAAAAGCAAGCACCACGCAGCCTATTAATCCAGCTCATGAACCTAAAACCTCAAGCTGGTGATATTTAAGATCCTTAACCGGCATCTTACCATAACTCTCATATGAATCTCTGTAGGACCCTCCACTTGGATGATCTGAATAGTCACGATCCCGGCCATATCCATCTCTATCACTAAATAAAAAGCAATTTTAATTAAAAATATGTATATTTCATCTAAGTTACATGTTTATTTTCTAATATAAATGTAATAAATACACTCTAAAAGTTCCCCCAAATCCTTAAAAAGTAGAACTGTCAAACTGTTCATTTTTTAGCTCTCCATAACTGTGAGCATGAGGAGACATGTTCCTGTCATGATGACCCTGCAGGGGTCAGAAGTCAACTTTGGGGCCCTCTTCTCCCCCTTTCACCTTGCCATGGCTTTCAAGGCAGAGACTGGCTTGCAGGGCTTACTTGGGAGGTGCTTTTAACAGCCGAGTCACCTGCCATGCCCTGGAGGCACGAGTTTTACAGCAAATACTTACAAACCAAGCAAGTAGTTGCTTACCTATAGCCTCTGGATGGGTAGTCATCACGTGAACTGGAATGGCCATAATCACGGTAAGTATAATCTCTTGGTGGTGGTGCGTAATCTCTTGCATCACGAGAACTTGGATAGTCTCTGCTTGAATAGCTACAGAAAGAGAATTTGGGTTATGCCTCTGACATGCTCTCGTTGAACACTAATTCTTCACAAAAGAAACTGCACTGTCTGTTACCTGTCTTTAGTGGAATATCCATCATCTCTTGGGGACAAATAAACATCTCTGCGAGAGGGAAGGGGCTCCCTTCGTGGCGGGCCTCCATAACTATCTCTTCCACGTGACACGGGAGCTTAGAGGAGAAAAAACATCAAAATCTAGCCATTAAAAAACTAAAGTGTGAATATTACACTCAGGCTGGACAAGACAGCGGTTTAATCAAATATCCTATGTAGCTAAAACAGGAAGCTTCCTAGTCACATAATTTCAATGCTCATTAATTATGAATATGAGATTAAATGGAATCCGTAAATCAGTCTTAAGCATAAGCATTAAAACTATTCATGTGTGTACGGTGGGGGAATATGCACGCTGTGATGCAAATGCAGGCCAGAGGACAACTTGTCTCAGTTTTGCCCGTGAATGGGGGATTGGATTCAAGTTCTTGCGCCTGACTAGCAGCAAATGTTTTTAACCCACTGAGCTAGCTGTCTCACTGGCCAAGCATTTAAAACAACAAAAATAAAAAACAGGGTCTCCCCATGTAGGTCTTAAATCCATGCCAATCCTATCTTCCCCAGTGCTAAGACTGGACATGCACCACCATACCCGGCTTCAGCATAGTGCCATGGGGGCAGCACAGATTGCAATGCATGCAACAATTACCTCTTCCTCCCAGCCCACTGCTGCTACGAATTGGCCCTGAAGGTGCTGATCTTTTAGGGGGAGGAGCCCCGCTTCGTGGTGGTGGTGGTGGTCCTCTTTTAACTGGAAGAGGTCCCCTCGAAGAACTCATGGTAAAATTCATGGAATAGCCACCATCATCTACATTAGAATAGAAAGACATTTCATTAACACAATACTCAAGAACAAACCATTAACACTCAAGAAGACTAAGAACTATTTGCCTCCGTGGAAAAAAAACACAACCCAACGAATTATGTGCATCATTTTCTTTTCTTTTTCGGTTTTCCGAGACAGGGTTTTTCTCTCTAGCTTTGGAGCCTGTCCTGGAACTAGCTCTTTTAGACCAGGTTAGCCTCGAACTCAGAGAGATCCGCCATCTCTGCCTCCCAAGTGCTGGGATTAAAGGCAGGCGCCACCACTGCCTAGCAAACATCTTTTCTGCTTAGTGGGAGAGGCTAGGTTTATTTTCCATTGGGCAAGATCAAGCATAACAAGAGTTCAGGACCAGCCTGAATTAACAAGGGAGACACTGTTTCCAAAATCCAGAAGTCCTGCAGACTAGGAAAAGAAGTCCCAATCCTGCTCGTCATTTTTTTTTCCTTAAGTAAGACTATTTGGCCCATAGGTTTAACTCTAATCCAGGCCTCCCATATTTTCAAGTCATGAACACTACACTAATAACGGAGTGAGCAGTGTCCATTTCAAAGGCAGCTCTCAGCCTGTGGATTGTGATCTTAGAAGTTCAACAACCCTTTCACAGTGATCACATATCAGATATTCTGTATATCAGATAGTTACATTACAATGCGCAACAGTAGCAAAATTAGTTACAAAGTAGCAATTAAATAACGGTATGGTGGGGGGGGGTCACCACAACATGAGTAACTGTATTTAAGGGTCTCAGCATTAGGAAGGTTGAGAACTACTGTTTTAGCCTTTCAAAAAGAAAGACCCAGGTGTGGGTCTCCAGCTTTCAACTTAAATATCAAGCCTGAGTTCCAATCAAATCATTACCCATGTGTCCTCCACGTGAGGGGGGTCCTCTAGTTCCTCCGCTTCCTCCTCTTCCTCCTCGAAGACCTCTGGGAGGGCCTCTGCTTCTTGGAGGTGGAGGTAGTCCACGCCTACTACTTTCAAATGATGGTTTGGTGGCTTGCTCCACCTTGATGGCTTTTCCATCTAAGGACTATTTAAAAAAAAAAAAGTAAATTTTATCAAGATTTAGAAGAAACTGAGAAACTCTTGTTAGGCATATAATGCTTACCATTTGCTACAAACTTTGGTTGTGAACTCACAATAAAAGTCACAATAGAGACTTGGTCTTTTGTTCCGCACTCGGGAGGCAGAAGCAGGAGGACCCGCTGGTCTATATATATATAGTCAAGACTACAGAGATGACCCCCCCACACCCCCGCTCCACTTACTGAACAAAAAACAATACAATACAATTCAGGATAGTACTACTAATGGCTACGATCAAGTCTCTGGTTATACACACATAAAACGAAAATTCCAAAGCTGCTCTGGACCCATGCTTGGACAACAGTATTTTTGTCAGTAGGAAATTAGTTACTGTTGTCACCATGAAACCCCTTTTTATTAAGAGACAACCATACCTTGCCATTCATATCTCTGGCAGCATCCTTTGCGTCTGCTGGGCTTTCGAATGTGACAAAAGCAAATCCTCTTGACTTGTTGGTTTCTCTGTCCTTCATCAAAAGCACTAAAACGGAGGGGGGAGGCAGTTAGTTTCCTTCAAACCAAAATAACCGGAGCAACTTTACAAAAAGCAAGCTCAGAACTTCTTAGAGGACAAAACATATTATCATGTCAGATCATCATCAGTCGATTCAAATTCATCACAGCTTGTCTTCTCATTATAACAATATAGCATATAATTTTAGATAACTCACCTTCCACTATCCGTCCATACTTGCCAAATACTGCTTCAAGGGCTTTCTCATTTGTCTCTGTATTGAGCCCACCAATAAAGAGCTTCCCTGGGCGATCTGCTTCAACCATTTTTCCTTCCAACCGATAGGAGGCTGCTGAAAAATAATATTATCATCTCTGGAGAAAGTTCCCTAAGTTTACTGAACAGCTTAATCGCGGCTCGTGCTTCATTAAAACCTTTATTCCTTCGTAACTAAAGACTCCGATAACCCTCCAGAACAGTAGAAAACCAACTGAAATACTTTTGGTCAACAGTGCAATGAAGTTTTCATTAACCAGCTTAAAGGGGCCTGCCTAATTAGCCAATCCTCTTCCTCTGCCCGGGCTGCTTTTAGTTAATGAACTGCTTTTCAACACCTGAAAAGGCAACTTTTACTTTTGAATGTATTTTACTTTATACAAGGTTGCAGCCTTAAGAGTGGCAGACATTGGCCACCACACCCGCCTATTGTATTCGTTATCTTCTAAACATTCCGTTACTTATCACCCTACTTGCTTCCCCTCCGCGAAGGGTGTAAAAAGACTTCCTATTCATTCAAGGTCATCAGCCGGCTGCACTAAGTAACGACCAAGCCCTTTTCTCGTTTAGATTTCCTAGTAAGTTTCCGCACAAAACTCCTAAGTTAGAAAACAAAGTCGCCGCAACTAACCCAACAAAGGATTGCTATCCGATTAAAAAGATAAAAGGTGCGGGAGTCACAAGATAACGGAACTCAAAATCACACACTGTTATAACTCTTTCCCTGTGCTGGCACTTAATTAAGACTCATTAAAAACCGCGTGTTAAAGACAAAATGGCGACACTTGGATACAACCCAAAAACACCAAACAACCGCCGGACAAACTAACTTTTGCCACTGACAGTGGCGGCGAAAACTCCAAATGCTTCCTCTCCTTACCGCCAGGACCAGAGAAGTTGCAGAGAAGTCCACCATCCCATCCTTGGCACAGGCGTTGTCCCGGAGCTAGCTCCGCGGTCCCTCTGCTTCCCGCCCCACCTACAAAGCTGCGCGCTGCGCCCTCCGCCCTCAGGCGACAGGCGACAGGCGACAGCCAAACCTCCTGCAGACGCGCACGCAAGATAATGGACCCCCTAGTGTGCTACTTCCACCCTGTCGGCTTTAAATAGGCTTGCACCTTTGGGCGTCTTAAAATGGCGCCTGCCACCACTATCTCCGGGAAACAAATGATCTCGAGCCCTAAGGTGACAAGGACTGTACGGAAAACCGGGCAAGGGAAGGAGGCTCCTACCCGAGGGGACGGCGACGTTTCAAGCTCCTACGAGCTCGCCGATGGAGCCTTCCAGCAGCGCAGCGCCAGTGACAGCTGCTGATTCTCGAAACGGAACAGAAATGACGCTAGGACTGCTGCGCAACGAGGGCGAACAAAGGAGACAGCAATCTTTATACTACCCGGGAACGAGGCTGAAGAACCCGGATGGAAATTAAGCTTAGAATTTGAAGCACGGAGGGAGGGAGGGGAGTGGTTCCCAGACTCTTCATTGGCCGTCTCCTGTATCACTCACTGTTTGCTCCACCTCTTTCCCGTGTCTCTTAAAGTTCTTGCCGGTGTGCAATTTTAACCATTTGCCCTGCCCCCACTCATTCTCCTCCAAGGCGCTTTTAGCTCTCTGCTAAAACGGTGCACCGGATTTATTGAATAAAAAAGTAAACGTATTGAGCGACTTAGTACGCCAAGCATGGCGCAAAACTTTTACTTTTGCATAGCATCTTAATTCCAAAAGTAATGTGAAAATGGTAGATAGTACAATGCCAATGTAGTAGAAATAGCAAACAAAGAAGTTTAGTTGCCACCCTATAACTGCCCAAATTTTCTTGCGCGATTAACTAATAAAAGGGAAGAATCTGGTAAGTAAATGTTAGGTCAAAGCAACTTGAATGGCACAGAAAAACCATCTATACAGAACAATTACTGACTACCTATTAGATCTGTATACAACCAAAAACAAGTAAGACGAAAATGTGCAACGATAGCCGGGTGCTGTCCCACGTCTTTAACCTCAGAACTCGGGACATAGAAATAGGGCATCTGTGAAGCTGTGAGTTCCATAACAACCTGGATTTGTTAGATGCTGTCTCAAAAAGACCCGGCAAAACAAAAAAAAAAAAAGGAAAAGAATGCTACCAATTATGTTTGAACTTCAAGTGAGCATTCATAATTTGTGTTTTGAGACACAGTCTCAATCAGGCTGAGGCTGGTCTTGGAACTTACAGCAGTCCTCCTGCCTCAAATTCCCAAGTACTGGGGTTACAGGCATAAACTACCATAGCAGGTTCTGATTCTAAGTTTTTATATGCCTTGTGGAGGGAAAAATACATTTTAAAACCCCTTTTCTTTCTTTCTTTCTTTCTTTCTTTCTTTCTTTCTTTCTTTCTTTCTTTTTCTTTTCTTTTCTTTTCTTTTTTTTTTTTTGTTTCTTTCTAGACAGGTTTCTCTGTGGTTTTGGAGCCTGTCCTGGAACTAGCTCTTGTAGACCAGGCTGGTCTCAAACTCACAGAGATCCGCCTGCCTCTGCCTCCCAAGTGCTGGGATTAAAGGCGTGCGCCACCACCGCCCAGCTAAAACCCCTTTTGAATCAGGGAAATTCCCTTTTTTTTTTCCTCCCTCCTCCCACCCTGTCCCTGAACAGGGTTTCTCTGTTTAACAGTCCTGGAACTTGTTCTGTAGACTCACCCAGTTGACCTAATCTCAAAGATTCACCTGTCTCTGCCTCTGAGTGCTGGGATTAAGAGACCTATGCCACTACCGCTGAGCTGGTGAGGGGGTTTTAATTTACTTACAAATTAAAAAATTCACCCTGGTGTTTTGGCTCATACCTTTAACCCCAGCACTTGGGAGGTAGAGGCAGGTGGATGTGTGAGTTTGAGGCCACCTGATCTACATATCAATTTCAATGACAGCTAGGGCTTAGTGAGACCCTGTCTCAAAACAAATCAAAATCAAACAAATAAAACCCCAATTAACAAATAGAACGAATGATCATATATTGTGGATAGTGCCAAGGGAAAGTAAACTGGATGGCTTTAGTGAACAACATTAAAGAAGAAATTTGATCAACACATCAGAAAAGCAGGTTGCGGTGGCTCATGTCTGTCATCCCTAGACTCACTAGGCTGAGGTAAGAGCATGATCACCAGTAAGGCTACATAAAGACCTCAGTCTGCCTCTGAAGTCAGAACCAAAAGCCAATCAGGGAAGATATATATACTGAAAAAGAGAACTGAAGATCGCTGATAAAGAAAATATCTGGGTCTTCTTTTCAGTTCCATTGGTCCTCCTGTCTGTTCTTATGCCAATACCAGGCTGTTTTCAGTACTGTAGCTCTGTAGTAGACTTTGAAGTCAGGGATTGTGATGCCTCCAGAAGTTCTTTTATTGCACAGGATTGTTTTGGCTATCCTGGGTTTTTTGCTTTTCCAAATGAAGTTGAGTACCATTCTTTCGAGGTCTTTGAAGAATTTTGCTGGGATTTTGATGGGCATTGTGTTGAATCTGTAGATTGCTTTTTGTAAGATTGCCATTTTTACTATATTAATTCTGGCTTTCCAAGACCATTGGAGGTCTTTCCACTTTCTGGTGTCTTCTTCAATTTCTTTCTTCAAAGATTTAAAGTTCTTGTCATGCAAGTCTTCCACTTGTTTGGTTAGAGTTACTCTGAGATATTTTATGCTATTTGTGGCTATTGTGAAGGGTGTTGATTCTCTGATTTCTTCCCCAGCCCTTTTATCATCTGTGTACAGGAAGGCTACTGATTTTTTTTTAGTTAAATTTGTATCCTGCTACATTGCTGAAAGTGTTTATGAGTTGTAGAAGTTCCTTGGTAGAATTTTTGGGATCACTTATGTAAACTATCATATCATCCACAAACAGTGAGAGTTTGACTTCTTCTTTTCTAATTTGTATCCTCTTGATCTCCCTTTGGTGTCTTATTGCTCTAGCTAGGACCTCAAGAACTATATTGAATAGATATGGAGAGAGTGGACAACCTTGTCTTGTTCCTGATTTCAGTGAAATCTCTGGGAGTTTCTCTCCATTTAGTTTGATGTTGGCTGTTGGCTTGCTGTATATTGCCTTTATTATAATTAGATATGTTCCTTGTATCCCTGCTCTCTTCAAGACCTTTATCATGAAGGGATGTTGTATTTTGTCAAATGCTTTTTCAGCATCTAATGAGATTATCGTGTGGTTTTTATTTTTCAGCTTGTTTATATGGTGGATTATGTTGACAGATTTTCATATGTTGAACCATCCCTGCATCTGTGGGATGAAGTTGTTGGACTCCAGCGTCCAAACACCGAGGAGGATTCGCCCCCAGAGACCACTTCATACACCACAGCCGATTCAAAAACATGAGGATTTTATTAATTCTGTCATGACAGGGTCCCCCAGCATTCGGGAAGCCGAGGGACCCCTGAATAGCTGGTACAGTCGACTTTTAAAGGGGCCACAGAAGCAAGGAGGGTTGTTCTTTGACTATTCTGATTGGCTTATTCGAAAGGGCTATTACCAATAATTGACTGGAGAGCTGTTGCCAGATCAGGTGAGGTAAGAGGTCATTTTGACCCCGTTTCCCAGAAGACTGAACCAAAACATACGTATATGGGTAATTGTTCAGGAACTGAGTACGTGCGAGTGTAGCTGTTAGGTCCTTGGTTCCCAGGGGAGGAGGGGAAGCACTATGGCACGGAGGCTGAGAGGATTCAGAATTGTCAAAAATGGCTTCAGGATTGTCTTAAAGTCTTACAAAGTCAACTTGATCATGGTGGATGATGGTTCTGATTTGTTCTTGGATTCGATTTGCTAGTATTTTATTTAGTATTTTGCATCAATGTTCATGAGTGAGATTGGCCTGTAATTTGGTGATCCTGCCTCCAGGGATCTCAGAATGAAGATTATTGTCTGAGAGCTGTCTCCTCCTGTCTTATATTCCTCTCTAGTACTGGGATTAAAGGCGTGCACCACCACTGCCTGGTCTGTAAGGCTGACCGACCAGTGAGGCAGTTCTCTCTGATCTTCAGGCAAGCTTTACTTGTTAAAATACAAATGAAATATCACTACATAAAACAGACTTGATTTTTTTTCCCTAATGAAGCTTATAGTCTAGTTGGGGGATGATTATTAGAAAATAAATAGAAGATAGTGGAGATTTTCTGTGAAGAAAATGAATTGGATTAACAGAATAAAACATGTATGGACTAGCTGGGTGTGGTGTGATTGCCTTTTGAGTTGCTGATTTGAATTTCACAACACATAGACAAATGCTAAACGAGCTCAACATGGTAGCACAGACTTCTAATCCCAGGGAGACAGGGAGGGTCTCTAGAAGCTCCAAAGTGGTCAGGACTACATAGAGAGACCCTGTCTCCAGAATCAAAAATGTTCAATTAATTTTGACTCTAGACTAGGTCAAAATTTCTAACAACTTCTGAAACCACCCTAATCATACTTCTGCCATTTTTGTATGACCTATTTCTGTGAAGCAACATTCTTGGCACTGACTTTTGTAAAGTAAAAATAGTGATCAACTCTGAAAACATTGGAGAGGGATGGGATTGGAGAGGGATGGGATGGGATTACATGAAACAGATTCTGTATAATTTATTATCACCACATATTCCACTTATGTACCTGTTTTTTATACTTACATACTCTTGGCCAAAAAAATAGAAGCTATTATATGGGAAGTATTTTTTAGACAGGGTTTCTCTGTATAACAGTTCTGGCTATCCTGGAACTTACTCTATAGACCAGGGTGGCCTTGAACTCAAAGAGATCTGCCTGCCTCCACCTCCCGAATGCTGGGATTAAAGGCGTGCGCCACCACCACCCTGCATGTGGGAACTTCTTTATCTTCTGACTACAAATATGCATAGGAACACAACTCTGTATCCACCCTATTTCTACTCCTCCTACCGTGTAGAATAGTACATAGTAGTTCTCAGAGTGTAATTAATGCTCCAGAACAGCATCCCCAGATCCAAAGAATCATAAAACCTGGGATTAAGGGTGAGGAAAAGGAACAGATTTTAAAGATTTATTATCTTACATTGTTTATGTTTGTGGTTTTGCCTGCAAAGAGGCCAGAAGAGGGCATTGGTTCCCCACAAACTGGAGGTACTGACAGTTGTGAGTCTCTCTAACACTGCTTGGAATCTGACTCAGGTCTTCTACAAGAGCAGCAAGGGTTCTTAAGCTCTGAGCCACCTCTCCAAACCCAGGGGAAGCATTTTGTATTTCATTTTGTATTCGGTATTTCTGGGGATGGGGATTTATTTTTAACAGGGTTTAATTCTGTCGCCCTGGCTAGCCCCGAACTTGCTATTGTGACAGGCTCTTGGACATTAGCAAAACACCATGTTAGAGACACTCCACCATTCTGACCTAAGAGGCCAGCATGGAGACTTTAACACCTGCTAAAATGGGAGCAAAGACATAATACATCAAATTCCATAGTTCTGGGAAAGTCCCTAAAGGTACTAACCTTGCTTTTTAGCTTCTGTAGTTCCAATTCTAAGACTGACTGCCCTTGGTAACTGAGGTATGTCAACCCCAGGATGTGGTTTTTGTGCTTAAAAGCTCACCCTGAGAAAGGTTTGGGACTGCCTGTGGGTTTCTAACACCCAGGGTAGTGGCCAGCCAACTAATAAAAAACTTTCTATTGGCTCGAATCGGTGTCCCAGTGACCTTCTCTGGTGTAACTCTATGTGTAGCAAGCTGGTCTTGAATTTTTCCTGAGCCTGAGCATTGGGAATAAAGATTTGCATTATTGTGTCAGGCCCAGAAAAAAAAGTCATTTCTTTGTTTGCTTTGTATTTTTGAGATTAACTCTTCATATAACTCCGACTTGCCTCACACAGTGTACCCACTGAAGACCTTGCACTTCTGAATCTCCTTTCTCTACTTCCCAAGGATTTTTTTGGAGACAGTTTCAGAATAAAGTGGAGAGTGGTGGCAGATCTGCAGGTTTCCTGAGTCAGCCTCCCAAGTGCTGGGATTCACAGCACGTGCTATCACGTGCCTGGAGGAGACAGGCAAGCCAGGGAATCACCAGAAGGGAAACCCAAAGCTTCTTCTCCAGCTTTGCTTCTGTCTGTGCTTTGGCTCATGTCCGCTCTCGTCTTCTTAGGAATGTGTGTCACTAAATATTCTTTTTTTTCCCCTCTGGAATGCTCGGTCGGAAACTGCTCCTGCACATTGATACATGCTCAGGACTTCTTCATCCATGTCCCTCCCTCTCTTGATCATCCATCTTCTAGATAGAACATGGCAATTTACGTCTCTGCAGCCAAACATTTCAAGAGGCACTCAGGAATAGCATCTGCTCCAGCAATCCAAGTTTGGAGATTAATCATAAAGCATTAAAATTGAGATCAAATAACAGAGTCTGAGGGGATAGCTCAGTTGAAATCCCCAACACCCACATTTTTTAAAAAAGCAAAAAACAGGAATGAGGGCCAAGTTTGGTGGTGCACAGCTTTGATTCTAGCAGAAACAAGTCTGTCTCTGTGAACTGAAGGAGTGAATGTGTTCTACAGACTGAGTTCCAAGAGCTTTGTAGAGAGATCTTGTCTCAAAAAAACTAAGAATGGCTCTGTGTGTGTGTGTGTGTGTGTGTGTGTGTGTGTGTGTGTGTGTATACACACGTAATCTCACGGCTGGGCAAATGGAGACTTCACGGTTAGTGAGAGTCCCTGTCTCATAAAATCAAATGGTGAACAGTAGAGGAAGATACCTGATGTCAACCTCTGGTGTACACACACACACACACTCACTCACCTGAACTCATATGATACTAATACTCCTGTGTTTGTTGCATTGCTATTCATGATGCTTAAGGGCAGAAACAACCCAAATGTCGTTTGGCTGTTCCTACGAAACAGACACATGGATAAAGATAATGTTGTCCATGATCAGGCATGGTGGCACATGTCTGGAATCCTAGCCCTGCAGAGGCTAAGGCAGAGGAGATGGTCTTTAATTTAAGGCCAAACTGGATTATAAAAGGAGTTCCTGTTTCAAAAAGTATGGTGCGTGTATAGAATAAAATACTATTGAGACTTAGAAGAAAACAAGATCCTGCAATCTGCAGCAGTGTAGACGACCTCTAAAGGGTATTAAGTTACACGAGACATTGACAAATGGAGAAATGCTGTACGGTTCCACTTAGGTTAATTATCTGAAATAGTCAATCTTAATGTGTTATCCAGATTTCCATCCTTATAACGAATGCTTGAGATATTCTACTTATGAAGAGAAAATATTTATTTGGGCAGTTATTTGGAGAGGTTTCAACCTGGTGTCCGTGGGTCCTATGGCTTTAGTCCTGTGGAGAGGCAGCATATCATGGAGGAGGCATGGCAGAGAAAGGGAGCAAAAGTCATGTACTTTATGAGCAGATGCATGCAAAAGAGAAAGGTGAAAAGTCCAGAGTCCCAAGGCCACCTCCCACGGCATGTGGCCAAAGACAGACCTCCTTCTAGGGCCTTTGCGGGACACTTATCCAAACCATAACACTAAATTATTCATGACAAATAAGCACTAGCTATCTTCTATATGGTCTTATGTCTCTAGATATCAGCATCATATTATAAACCCAACAAAATGGCTCATGCCTCTTAATTCCAGTGTTTGGGAAGCTAAGGCAGGTGGATTGCTGTGAGTTGCAGGCCCGCCTGAGGTGCAGTGTGAGACCCTAACTCTAATGATAATATATTGTGTACTTAAAATCTATTAAGATAGTAGAATCAATGGTAAGTGCTTACCAATATGAAAATAAAAATGAAGAAAAACAAAAGAGTTATTGGATATACAGAGGAGGCTTATATATCACGTATGGGATAGGAAATTAGCACAGCCATTTGAGAGTACAGTTTGGTAGGATATATTAAAATGTAGAAAGTACAAGCATGAGCAGGCACCTTGCAGGCCGTGTTGGCCAGGGAAGCAGGTAGGTTAACTGCAGATTTTCACATCTCCTTTCCTTCCTCCAGGTCCAATCTCCTAGTCTCACCCCCAGGTCTATAGCAGATCACCTGCTGTGGCCTCCCCTTTCTCTCTGCTCCCATCTCCAGAGGATGGTGCAGATCTCCTCCAACCATCCTCCCTACCCATCCTGTTATCCTAACCACTCACTCCTGCAGCCATTCCTTGAGAACCCACCAGTCAAGCCTGGAAGAGAAGCAAATAGGCCAGTGAAGAAAGTAGGTCAGCTTGAGATCATCACTCTCCCTTCTCTCCTCTCTATCCAGCCCCTAGTCTCCCCCCAGCTGTGTAGCAGACTTCCTATTATGGCCTCTCCTTATTCTTTACCCCCATTCCCAGTGGACTAAACAGATCCTGGTAGAACACCGTGCTTTCCTTACTCTTGTGAAAACCCTCAGCATTCCCTAGCATATCCCCATTCCTTATTATTATTGGAGGGGGAGAGCTTTCTCAAGAGGATTTCCCTGTCTACACTAGAACTTGCTTTGTAGACCAGGTTGGCCTTGAATTCACAGAGATCCACTTGCCTCTGCCTCCTGAGTGCTTGGAGTGCTTGGATTAAAGGCGTGCACCACTAACACCAGCTCCATCCCTATTGCTAAGTCTCAAATCCCAATATCTAGAAACACATTTTGCCAGGAACCCGCAGGGGCCATATCTATCAGGATCCTAAAACAATTTCCTGCTAGACAACACACAAACACCACACTTGCCTAAGAAATAGAGATTACAACAACAACAGAAAAAAAACAAGGAATAAAACACCTACCCAACAAAGACAAAACCAGATTATCAGCACCTAGAAATACAATTTTCCCAAACTCTAGTATCTGCCTAGATGCCACAGCAAAAACATGATCAATAACAGTCAGGGTATGTCTCTACTGGAGCCCAGAAATCCTACCACAGTAGGCCCTGAGTATTCCAATATAGCTGAAGCATAAGACAAAGATCTTAAAATAGCCTTTATAAATATAATAGAAGTATTTGTGGTGGTTTGAATAAAAATGGCCACAATAGGCCCGTGGGGAGTGCACTATTAGTATATGTGACCTTGTTGGAGAAGGTGCGGCCTTCTTAGAAGAGGTGTGTCACTGGGGAAAGGATTTGCGGTTTCAGAAGCTCAAGTCAGTCCAAGTATGTCACTCTTTTCCTGTTGCCTTCCGACCCAGCTTTAGAATTCGCAGCTATGTCTTCAGCACCATGTCTGCCTTTGTATATACAAATGGTAAACAGACTGAGAAAGAAATCAAGCAAATGGCACCTTTCACAACACCCTCAAATATTATAAAATATAAAGACTTGTGTGATAAAAACTTGAAGACACTGAAGAAAGAATTGAAAAAGATATCAGAAGATGAAAAGGCTTCCCATGTTCATGGAATGATAGGACTAGTGTAGTAAAAATGGCCATCATATCAAAAAAGGCAATCTATACTCATCCATTGTTGAGGAATGCAAACTTGGACAGCCACCACAGGAATCAGTGTGGCAGTTCCTCAGAAAGATGGGACTGAATTTACCTAAGATTCAGTTGTACCACTCTTGAGCATATACCCAAAGGATGCTTCATTTCATCATGGAGACACTCGATCAACCATGATTGTTGATGCTCTAATCATAATAGCCAGAAGTTGGAGACAACCTTGATGTCCTTCAATACATAGTAGAGTATTACTCAGCGGTTTACAAAACAAAAGGAAATCATGAAATTTGCAGGTAAATGGATGGAACTAGAAAAAAAAACATCCTGAGTGATGTAACCGAGACTCAAAAAGAAAAATATGTTATATGTAGATATTAGTTATGAATTCAATTATAACCAAGCTACAATCTGTAGGCTCACAATGATTATGTATAGAGTAAGGGACATGTGTGTATCTGTGTGTGTGTGTGTGTGTGTGAGAGAGAGAGAGAGAGAGAGAGAGAGAGAGAGAGAGAGAGAGAGAGAAAGGGAGGGAGGGAGAGAGGGAGGGAGGGAGGGGGCAGAGAGAGATCTCATTAAGAAAGGGAAATAGAATAAGTAGTATGGATGGAGTGGATTGAAATGAGAGGATCAAGGTACAGGTAGGGAAGAAGGGAGACAAGGGACAAATATACGAGAGACAGCTAAAATTAAGGGGCATTTAAAGGATAGTATGCAAAACTAATACAGTAGAAGCCTCTTGAAATATATACATATATGAAGGTGATCTAGATGAAATCCCCAAATAATTGAGGGGACAGAGTTCCAATTGGCCATCACTTGTCAACAAATGGAGCTTCCAGTATAAAGATTAGGTTACATCTAATCCAGATTTTGGCTAAAGGTGTCCCATGGGAACCCCTAAACAACCCAGGCTATTGCCAAGGCTATAGGTTGCTCTCTACAAACTGACAGAAAGACCTCATTGCTGAAGACAGCACCTATGCAATTAATTGATCATGGAGAAGTTGAGTTGGTGCCTACATTGTCACTTCATCCCAATGGTCTAGCTTCTTTGGTACAGGAGGAAACAGATGCAAATGCATCCCCAAACCCTTTGATCTACAGTGGTGTCCTGCCTACAAGATAGGCTAGTGAAATGAGGCACACAGCTTATGGGAGTAACCAAACTATATGTGATTTGTCTTAAGGCCCAGTCCATAGGCGGGAACCCATACCCAACACTGCTTGGATTACCCAGCATTTGAGATTAGTTAGCCCAGATACCTAGGGTAAAACCAAATACTACTGTTTTAAAATCAAAAACAAAAAAATGAGCAATAAAATGACAATGATATTCTTCTGCACTCATAGATCAGTGTTTCCCTCAGCCATTATCAAAGAAGTTTCCTCCAGCAGTAGATGGGAATAGAGACCCACAGTCAGACATTTTGCAGAAAGTGACAGACCTCGAAATATTCTGCCATAAACAGGGTGTCTCCAACAAATCCCCTCTTTCAGGGCTTAGGAAACCCCTCAGAAAAAGAATATAAGAGCCAGAGGATATTAAATATTAAAATGTAAAAAAAAAACTTTAAAGGCAAAAAAAAAAGAGATAAAGTATTAAGACACCAAGCCATCAGAGAAATGGCCGAGGTTGGAATCACAGGCAGTAAATAAAAAATAGACGATTCAAAAAAAAAAAAAAAAAAAAGAGCCAAAGGAAGTGGAGGGCTGTCAACTTTCACCAGTCTATGCAGATTTGTATCTGCCAGACCTGGGATCTGAGGACCTGAAAGAATGGGCCAAACTGCAGTCTAATGCTCTAGACAGCCTGACTCCAGTTTCACTGGACTTTATACATGAATGTAACAAAGGAAGCTGTGATCTAAGGAAGGTTGTTTGAGGTCAGAAAAAGATGATCAGAAAAGCATGTAAATAAACATCAGTAAGTACTTATTAATATTGACAGAGCAGCCCATTCCCAGAACTTTCTTATTACAGACCAATTTAAACACAATTGCCTGGTATGTACTATAGATTATACATGGGAAAACACGAGGGCAAGGCAGAAAGCCATATCCAGATTCAGGATACATTGACCAAATTGGGTTCTGTAGTTATGTTTCGACATCAAACAAGAATAAATATGTCTCATAAATTGACTGTAATTGCTTGTCAGAGGAGGCATGAAATCACATCCAAGAACAATTCTGGGAATGAAATGCACCTGAGGCAAAAGGCCTTTTGCCTCTTTTTCCTGGAGCCTCTCTCAAGTTCCCCACTGCATTGTTCACTTTGTGTCATTTGCATCATTCTTTCGACCATGTTGCCACAAAGGACACCAAACCAAACAAAACAAAACAAGGCCTCTACATCAACAAAATCCATGCACATCTGAACTCACAGAGAGGCAGGGAGTGTGTGTTGGGGGGTGGGGGAGCATGCACAGGGCCTGCAAAGGTCTGAAACAGATGGGGTCCTAGAGCTAAAAGGAGTTGGGGACACAGGCCCCAATTCTGAACCCAGAAGCAATCTCTAGGTGATAATCACTTGCAAATGAAAATTTAATTTGCTCCAAGGAATTTTATGGAATTTGTGAGTGTGTGAACCAGTGGATCTGTTTCTTGTTTCTTCTCTTGGGCTATTTCCCTTCTGTTTGTTTGTTTGTTTTGATCTATCTTGATGTGTCAGTTTTTGTTTTGTCTTATGATATTTTATTTTATTATTATCCCTTAAACTCCTGTATGTTTTCTAATGAGAGGTAGAATGGAGTGGATCTAGATGGGAGGGAAGTAGGGAGGAACTGGCAGGTGTAGAGGGAGGGGAAACTATAATCAGAATACATTGTGTGAAAAATCTATTTTCAATAAAATGAAATAATAAGTTTAAAAAGTACAAGTAGTATAACTGTTTCTTGTAGTAAAGAGGAGAGGGTTGTGTCCCGCCGCCCAGCTCCCAGCCACCTGGCTATCTTACACCTGAAATAATCACATGGAAATTGTATTAATTAAATTACTGACTGACCCATTATTTCTAGCCTCTTATTGGCCAACTCTCACATCCTGATCTAACCCATTTCCATTAATATGTATTGCCACTTGACTGTGGATTACCGGCATGAGTCTAACCAGCGTCCGTCTTGGGCAGGAGAGCCATGGTGTCTGCCACACTTCCCTTCTTCCCAGCATTCTGTTCTGTCTACTCCACTCACCTAAGGGCTGCCCTATCAAAAGTCCAAGGCAGTGTCTTTATTCAACCAATGAAAGCAACACACAAACAGAAGAACCTTCTACACCATTTCCCCTTTTTCTGTTTAAACAAAAAAGAAAGGCTTTCACTTTAACATAGTAAAATTACATATAGCAAAACAGTTATAAAGCAAAAATTACAGTTACAATATTTATATCTATTTTATCTTTGATCATGACAAAGGGTAACTATAACTATAACTAACCATTCTTCAACTCCATCAAAGACTCCAGAAAGATATAATATTACCTAAGTAAACAGAAAGTGCATTGTAAGCAACTTTCAAAACTCTAAAAATGACAGAAACATCTTACCACCTGGACAGTCACTCAAAGTTTTTCTGTACCATTGGGGCATCTATCTTCAGCCTACAGGCCCATAGTATCCAGCAGAAAATTCCATAAAGCAGGAAATTTTAAAGACAGTTCAGTCACTTTCTTTTGTGTCCTGCAGAATGTCTCACAGACTCTTTCATGAATCAGGAACCCCGAGAGACCATCTCACCTTTTCGCAAGTTCAGCAGTCCTCTCTCTGTTGGTTCTTCATGTCCAGTTTGTGCAACAGTCCAGGCAAGAGCAGTTTCTTGTCCAAATGGCTAACCAACTCCAAAAGGAGCCTCTTCGATGCCCTTCTTCCTCTTGAAGTAGATTGGTGCTACCAGGAACAGACACGTCTAATTGTCGTGAAAAACCCTAAGTTACGAAAACATTTAATGCCATATTCTATAGTCTTTGAAAGATATGAAGAATGCCTATCTAACTGAAATATATCTCTATACATCTAGAAAATCTAACTAACATGACTACAAGCTTGACTATTATAATGATTATCCATTCACAACCTATATTTTTAAATTATACATTACATTTTTAAATTAATTACATAATCACAATACCTTAATCAAGAGCAGAAAATATATAACAAAATTGAACTTTATATCAATAAAGCAAAATGTATACCAATGCAAATTAATTATATCTATATAATCTCCCCTTTAAAAGTAACAGAACATTTATAAACAATATTTGGGAATATGGATGTAGTTTTTTCTCTCCAAACTGCTTTGTGTTGTATGGGGGTGCTGTTATTCAGGTCTTTCATGGTATAACCTGTCTGCTAGGTTCATCTCAGTTGGCAGTTTAATGAAGTAATTTTCTGAAGGTGTTCACGGTGACCTTTCAGGAGGGCATGGTCTATTATACCATATTGGTCTAGAAACAATCCACAGGGTCTCATCTTCTGTGAAAACAAAAGAAGAACCTATTTTCCAAAGCATCATATCCTTAGACCCAAATTTTGAAGTCAAGATACATTTATAATATCCATTCTGGTTTAGCTTGGCAGACCATATAATGAGATGTCTCTATGTACTTAGCTTCTTCACAGTCAAAAAATTTAAGGAAAACACAATACATATAATTGATACTCTGTGAATTTTCCATTTTTATGTGGCTTATTTCTCTTTATTTCTTTTAATCTATGACTAGCTGTACTCTGTCTCTTTAAAGACTTTACCCTTTTTAAGGCATTAACTTTATTTTAAGGCATTAACTTTATTCTCTATATTCTTTTTCTTCTCTCTCCCAAATCTACATACACCCATCCAACATTGTGACTCATTTAGAGGTCTTTTATGTATGAATTTGTCCTATTGTGAATCTGTAATTCTTTACTGTCCAGGAGCACTTCTTAAAGTGCTAAACGCTTCTTAAAAACTTAGCTTGCGCCATGTAGGGGTAATACAGTACCTCCTGTTTCCTGCCCAGTCTAAATCGTAATTGTGCTGTTATGATAATTATGATAGTTCTTGCCTGATATCAGCACAGTTAAGCATGGCAGAGCTGCTCCTGCCTCAGAGCCATTTGGTGCCCCTGAGCCGAGCACAGTTGCAGGCACACAGCAGTCCACATTGCAATCAGGCAAGCCGTAGTAGCACTTTACTCACAAAATCCCATTCAAAAGCTCTGTCTCCTGTTGGAGCCAGACAGTGATTGCCATGACAGCACAGCCCAGAAACTGGTATTTCAAAACCGCTACTTTTTAGTAGACCTGATCCTGCTGCCTACCCAGGTAGGAAGAGCTGAACCACAGGCATAGTCTCAGCTACTTTATTCCCAACCCTGAGTTGACACACAAACACCCACAAATGCAGCAGGGCCCAGGAAGCCTCATTTTAAAATGGCGCAGCTTTTTTTTTAAGGCTGCTGAGTCAGGAAATTATGTCTGCAGCACACCACCAACAAACAGCAAAAGGCTGTGTTAATCTCTCTCTCTCTCTCTCTCTCTCTCTCTCTCTCTCCCTCTCTCTCTCCTTTTTAAGCCCTCTCAGGTTTTTAAGTGGATTTAGCCGACCACATTGGGCAGCCAAACTGTAGTAAGAGGAGCGGGAAGCTGCCCACCGCTCCTCGTCACTACAGAATGGTGCCCACATGGATAACTGCATCCACAGAAAGACAGAAAGCTTGGGAAAGAATAGAGGAAATCATGGCTTCTTAGTAGCAGCAATTTCTTGGATATGTTCTGCTTGCTAGAGGCAAGCAAGAGCTCTTACCTAAGAGAGACTTCCTCGTTCAGCTTTAGCTGCAAAATCTTGTAGCTCCTTTAAGAGGTCCTGCAACAAAACACTTACAGTGTTGATAAAAAGCTGAACACATGCTTTTTGGTTTTTAACTGTAGCAGGAAAAAAGCTGTGGCCACTTTAAAATGCCAGCTTCCTGGGCCATCCTGCCAGTGCAAACTCTGACTCTTTGAGGCAGGAGGTCAGCAACCAAGAGAGCATTTGAGTGTTGCAGCTTGCTTGTTGGAAAGGACCTTGAAATGCCATAGAGTTGTGGCAATAAACTTGGCTCCAGCTGGTACCTCCGCCATGAGGCTGGAATCGCACAAAGCTAAGAAATGGGCTGGATCTAGTTGTCAAAACCATGGCTTTAATCCTCTCCATACTGCTTAGCAAATTAAAGACTCATGTAGTCAGAAAAAGAGAGATGCACAGTAAAGAGAGATTCAAAGACAAAGAAAACCTCGAAATGCTTTACAGTGTGTTAAAAATATATGCAGGCTAAAGGTTAAAGTTCTTAAAGTTAAAAAAGAAAGAAAGAGAGTAGTTGGGTGTGGTGGCATACACCTTTAATCCTAATGCCTGGGAGGCAGAGGCAGACAGATCTCTGTGAGTTCAAGGTGTGGTAGCACATGCCTTTAATCCCAAACTTGGGAGGCAGAGGCAGACAGACCTCTGTGAATTCAAGGTGTGGTGGAGGACACCTTTAATCCCAGCACTTGGGAGGCAGAGGTGAGTGGATCTCTGTGAGTTCAAGGACAGCCTGGTCTACAGAGGGAGTTCTAGGACTTACCTGTACAGAGAACCTGTCTCAAAAGGCCAAAAGTTAAAAGTAGAAATAAAAGAAATAGAGTTTAAAATAAATCCACGTAAAGATGAAAAATACACAGAGAATCTCGATACTGTATGTTATTATGCTCTCTTTGAATTGTTTGAAAGCTGAGGAAGGAGTAACAGCTACTAAAAGATATTTGCCTATAAATGTTCCGGAATTAATCTAATAGGTATTTTGAAAATACCTTGACTTCAAAATTGAAGTCAAAAGATATGGAGAAGAGATTTTGCTTTTGTTTCCACAGGAAATGAGAGGCTGTGGATTCATTCTGAGTTAAGAAAACTCAGGTTTGATTAAGGAAAACCACCTGAGAAATCTCTGGCAGGAACAGATGACCCAGATGTCTGAGTCCTACATCCAGAACAGATTTAAGACTGCTGCCTGAGAAGACCAAGCTTCACAGGATACTCCAGTCAGGACCTGATGATAATTCTAAATTTTCTTTAGGTCCCCATAAGACTATCAGTGCCCCCAACCAGCAGGAAGTAGCCTGAAAAACTATGCCCACATTCCTGAAAAATGGACTATGAATATTTTCCTTTTTAAAAAAAAATTGGTGTGGGAGAATTGTCTGTATTCTGTCAATCATATTTTAAATAAACGCTGATTGGCCAGGCAGCAAGTATAGGCAGGTCAACCAGACAGGAAGTAGAGGTGGGACGATGGGAACAGGAGAATTCTAGGAAGGAGGAAGCCCATTCCTCCTGAGTTCTGCCCAGACCACAGAAGAAGCCAGATGTGACCTGCCTTGCTGAAAAAGCTACTGAGCCACGTGGCTAACATAGATAAGAATGATGAGTTAATACACATTAAAGGAGCTAATACGAAGCCTGAGGTAATGGACCAATCAGTTTTATAACTTATGGAGATCTCTGTGTGATTTTCTTTGGGACTTGCCAGCTGTGGGAACTGGGCAGGACAGAAATCCCCACAACTGGCCCTCGTGTTACAGTTTCTTTTTCTTTTTCCTTCCTTCTTTCCTTTCTTTCTTTTTTCTTTTCTTTTCTTTCTTTTTTTTTTGAAATAGGGTTTGACAGACCAGGATGGCCTGGAAATTAGAGATCCCCCTGCCTCTGCTTCTAGAGTACTGTAATTAAAGGCATACATCACCATACCTGGCTCTACTAAATTTCTTATTCCCTCTGGAGAAGTATCAAACAGGTCAAGGATAGAGTCCATAAGATAATTTCTTACAGAACTATTAGTGATCATAGAGAAAAAATTACTACTAAAATTACAATAAATATAGCTGTGTATGGTGACTCACAACTATAATCCCAGCACTCGATAGACAAAGGCAGATAGATCTCTGAGTTTGAGGCCAGTCTGGTCTACAGAGCAAGTCCCAGGACAGTCAAGGCTACACAGAGAAACCCTGTGGTGTAACAGAAAAAACAAAACAACCAAAAATCCACAACAGTAATCCAAATATTTAGGAAGCAGATGATCAGAAAATCAAGGTCATCTTTGGCTACATAGTCAGTTCAAGGCCAGTCTGAAAGCATAAAGACATGTCTCAAAAACCAAAAAGAGAAACAGTCAAATAATATGGGATATGCTAATTTAAAAAATACATATTAGCCAGCACTCAGGAAGAAGACTCAGACAGAGCTCTGTGAATGTGAGGCCAGCCTGGTCTACAGAGTGAGTTCCAGGACAGACAGGACTGTTACACAGAGAAATCCTGTCTCAAAAAAACAGACAAACAAACAAACCCCCCCAAAACTATGTATTTATTTATTATGTGACTACATGAGTTTATGCATACTGTATGCATTCAGGTGCCCACTGAGGTCAAAGGAAGACAGATATCCTGGAACTGGAACCACAGGCAGTTGAAAAGTATTTGCTGGAACTGAACTGAGGTCTTTTGTAAGAGAGGTAGGGTAGTGCTCTTAACCACTGAGCCATCTCTCTAGCCCATGATATGCTAATTTTATATCTTATCTTAAAATAAATTAGTCCATTCTATGTCATGCTATAGCACAAATAACTCATAATTAAGTATATGTACCACTGTGTGTATAAATAAAAATGAGAAGGACACACAAAAATCATGTAACAAAGCTTATTTATAGAAGACAGAAGAGAACTCAGATTAATGGTAAATGGTAGTTATCAAAAGGAAGTTTTGTCTTCTCTATAATATTTTTCTTTCTTTCTTTTTTTTTGTGAGAGGATTTCTTTATGTAGGCTGGCTTTTCTGGAACTGGGACAATGTAGACCAGGGATTAAAGGTGTATGTACATCACTATACAGGGATGTTTTGATTTTTCAAAGGAGGTTATATAGCTTTCTTGTACTTATATAATTTAAAATACTTCCATTTCATCACTTCTCACTCAATTCTCAACCCACTCCTATCTTTTATCGTGATCATTTTCTCCAATTATCTAGCTTTCCCTCCCTCTCTCCCTCTGTCCCTCTTTCCCTACATCTCTCCTTCCTTTCTTTCTATCTGACAGGGTTTCATCTATCCCAATCTGGCTGTGAGCTTCCTATTTAGCCAAAGACAAGCTCACACTCCTAATCCTCCTTGCCCTTCTTTCTCCCACCTAGCGCTGGAATTGCTTGTGTACCACAGCACACCCAGCTTCAAGAGCTTTCTTCCCACATCTGTTACCAAACCTAAAAGAAAACTTCTATCTAATTTGGCATGTGATTCTCTGGCACATTTCCTCCGTGAAATATTCTCTTCTCCTGGCATCTGAATTCAGCACTTACATATGGTATCACATTCTTCAGATTTTCTACTCAAATTCCTTTCTGCTGCTTCATCAAAATCTGCAACTCATCCTCTGTCAGACTGCAAGTTGCTAAATTTTCCAAAGACTGGTTTTACATCATCTTCTTATACTGTACTCTCTCTTCTCTCATTCATAAGCCATCAACTCCCTAACACATATCAACATTCCAGAGCTAAACATTTATCTAGAATCTTATACTTTCTATTTGTGCTTCTCAGAGTATGCTGTGTTTAAATACAAGCTCTTGATCTGAAATCAAGGAGTCATACATGGCACAGGTTTTCCTTTCTGTATTCCTTGCCATCAAATATTGCAACCACTGAAAATTCTGGGTTGCTTGTTTGCTTGAAAACAGGGCCTCATAATCCAGGTCTGGCCTGGAACTTGCTATATAGATAAGGCTATCTACAGTGATATGTTATTTGTATTTTAATAAAGTTGCTTTAAGATCAGATGGCAAAGCACTCAGTCATACTAGTAAGCCATATAGGCCAGGGAGTGGTGGCACACAACTTTAACCCCAGAACTCAGAGACTGAAGGATCTCTGTGAGTTCAAGGATACCCTGGGCTATACAAGATTGAATCTGTCTAAAAGAGAAACAGAGCTCACACAAAGTTAATCCAAGAATTTGGGATCCCATGCCTTTAATCCCAGCACTAGGGAGGTGGAAACAGGAATGATATGGCTGGGCAGAGACAAAAACAGAATGGTAAGAGACAGGAACTCTGTGGAATGTGGAGTCTGAAGGTTGGTGGAGAACATTGCAGCAGCACCTCTTTGTCTGAACCTTGGTAGAGGTAAGATCTCTCTAGCGGCTTGGCTGCTTTTTTTTTTCTGATCTTCAGGTTGAACAGCAATATCTTTCTTTGCTTTTATTATTCATGCTAAATTTGGCACCAAACATTTGGGGTACAAATTCATGAGAAGAAAATAACATTTGGCTGTGACATTATAGCTACTGGCATAGGCCAGAGCTACAAGTGGCCAGAGTTGGTGATGTGGGATTTTCCTCTGTATGCTGTGATTACCATTAATGAATAAAGAAACTGCTTTGGACCTATAGCAGAGCAGAACTTAAGTAGGTGGGGAAGATGGAACTGAATGCTGGGAGAAAGAAGGGCAGAGTCAGAGAGATGCCATGTAGCTTCACCAGAGACAGACGCTGAAACTTTAGCTGGTAATCCACAACCACATGGCAATACACAGATTAATAGAAATGGGTTAAATTAATATGTAAGAGTTAGCCAATAAGAGGCTAGAGCTAATGGGCCAAGCAGTGATTTACTTAATATAGTTTCTGTGTGATTATTTTGGGTCTAAGCTAGCCAGGCAGCCAGGAACCAACAAGTGGCTTCCTACTGCCGTATTGGCTAGGCTTTTCTATTTCTCTCCTGGCAGACTATGCCTGAACCCCCCTCTCAGGCTGCTGCCAAAGTATGTAGCTGCCTTGAAATCCAGTCAGGCTTTTACTGTTCTCTGTAGCAACAATAAACCTTACATCTTCATCACCGTCATCAGCAGATTTGGAAGACAATAGGGAATTCCTTTTTTTGTTTTTGTTTTTGTTTTCAAGATAGGATTTCTCTGTAGTTTTGGAGCCTGTCCTGGAATTAACTCTTGTAGACCAGGGTAGCCTTGAACACACAGAGATCTGCCTGCCTCTGCCTCCTAAGTGCTGGGATTGAAGGCATGTGCCACCACCACTATGCATTACCATAGGGAATTCTTAAAGGGAGAAATTATTAAAAAGAGAGAGATTTTTCCCACATTAAAAAAATGGGAAACATCATTACATTGGAGGGATTTGGATCTCTGTATGATAATATGTTGGACAGTTTGAAAATGGAACATTAAGTGAGAGGATAATTAATTTAGATGGAATTCATGTAATGTCAATTGTAAACATTGTCAGAATTATCATTTTTGTTTTATCACTAAAAAGTTGGTTAATCTGAGTGTTAAGATACAGATCTTAGAAAAACCTAATAAACATTTCACAGAGATATTTGAATCTAGAAGGAGGAATTTAAGGGAGAACCAATTTTAGCATTGCATCATAAGAATAGAGAGGAACATCCTAAGGTTTTCAAGATAAATAACTTTAATATACTCAGTAACCTTACAGGAACTGCCTAATTCTAGGGGCTCTGTAAGAGCTGAATGAACTCCTTTGCCAATGTTAGATTTAAGGAGATTCAAGGAAACAATAATCTAACATGACATGCATTCACCTTTTGTGAAGCAAATGTTAACTCATGGTCAGTTTGTAATAGAATTATCCCTAAAGACTGGATAGAGTTGGTTAAGCTCTTTTAGAGCATGGACCACAATTACAATGGAGTACCTGGTTCAGAAAAGAGGCTAAGGCTATTGAACAGTGGAGTAAAGCTAGGGGTATGGAAATCTCCCAAGATCAAATCTTTGGAGAAGATTATACTTCTATAGAAAAACAATCCCGAAGTGTGTGCCCACCCGGCTGGCCTGATGCCCAGGGAATAGAGGACAGGCACCCTCCATTTCCCTAAACGTTTCTGGCCACTCAGCCGGGCTTCTCCCTGGCTACTGGCTTTCTCTATTTATCCCATCCCAGCTTGCCCCCAAGCACTCCTTTCTATCTGCGGGGTCCTAGGATCCCCAACTCAGCCTGCTATTGACCTGAGGGTCTGGGGACCCAGTGGTGAGTGCTCCTGCTGCAGGGGTTGCTTTATTCCACACGACCCGCCAAGTCTGCCATTTTGTCTGCAAGGTCCTTGGCCAACAAGAGGCTCTGCTCCTGTACTGAGGAGATCCATCTAGAGGGGTAAGTGTGTGCCCGCCTGGCAGGCTGAATGCCCTGAGAATGGAGTATAGGCCCCCACCAACTCCCTAAATGTTCCTGGCCATTCAGCGGGCTGTCTCCCCAGCTACCGGCTTTCTCTATTTACCCCATCCCATCTGCCACCAAGCAATCCTGTTCATCTGCAGGGTCCTTAGATCCACCACCACAGCCTGCTTCAGGGTGGGGAGATCTGAGAGCCAGCTCCAGTGCTGAAGGGATCTAAGAGAGGGCAGACCAAGAAAAAAAAAACCCAAGTACACAATTAGCCACAGCAAAGATTGGACCAAGACGCCAAGACTCTCCTGACTGCATTTGAAGGAAGAGATGGGCAGGTGCCAATGCAAGAATTCCTCCAACAACCTGAAAAGCAACATGATAACACCAGAATCCAGCGAACATGCAACAGGAAGACTTGAACACCCTAACCCAGAAGAAGTAGAACAAATTGACTTTAAATGGAGCATTATGAAAGTGATAGAGACCCTTAAACAGGATGTGAAAAACTCCCTTAAAGAAATGGAAAAGAAGACTAACAAAAGTTAGAAGAAATGAATAAATCCCTCAAAGATACCCCCCCAAAAAAAACCAAGAAAAAGCAATCAAATTTTAGATTTAGAGGAAATTTATTTATTTAGATTTATTTAGAGGAAATAAACTCATTGATCAAAGAAAACAGCAAATCCAACAGAGACTTAACACAAAACATGCAGGGAATTTGGGACACCATGAAAAGACCAAACCTAAGAATAATAGGCTTAGAAGAAGGAGAAGAATTATAGCTCAAAGGCCCAGAAAATATATACAACAAAATTATAGAAGAAAACTTTTCCAACCTAAAGAAGGATATTCCTATTAAGGTAAAAGAAGCATACAGAACACCGAATAGACTGATAAAAAAAATCCCCACACCATATAATGATCAAAACACAAAACATACAGGATAAAAAAAGAATATTAAAAGCTGCAAAGGAAAAAAGATCAAGTAACATATAAAGGTAAACCTATCAGAACTACACCCGACTTCTCTATGGAAACCATGAAAGCCAGAAGGTTTTGGACACTAAGAGACCATGGATGCAAGCCCAGACCCGGCAAAGCTTCCTTTCACCATCGGCGGAAAAAACAAGTTATTCCAGGACAAAAACAAATTTAAACAAAACGTAGCCACAAACCCAGCCTTACAGAAAGTACTAGAAGGAAAACCACAACCCAAGGAAGCCAACAACACCCATAATAACACAGACATCTGACAACCCTCCACCAGCACAACTGAAAGAAGGGAAACACACAAACACTACCACCAAAAAAAAAAATAACTGGAGTTAAAAAACACTGGTCATTAATATCACTTAATATCAATGGAATCAAGTCACCTATAACAAGGCAAAGGTTAAGAGAATCGATACAAAACCAGGATCCACCATTCTGCTGTTTACAAGAAACACACCTCAACCACAAAGGCAGACATTACCTCAAAGTAAAGAGTTGGGAAAAGGTTTTTCAATCAAATGGACCTAAGAAACAAGTGTGTGGCTATACTAGTATCTAACAAAATTGACTTCAAACTAAAATCAATCAGAAGAGATGGAGACAGACACTTTATACTCATAACAGGAACAATTCATCAGGATGAAGTCTCAACCCTTACTATCTATGCCCCTAATATAAAAGCACCCACATATGTAAAAGAAACATTACTAGAACTCAAATTACACATCAAATCTCACACACTAATAGTAGGAAATTTTAACAGTTCTCTCTCACCAATGGACAGGTCAACCAGACAGAAACTTAACAGAGAAATAAGAGAACTAACAGATGTAATGAATCAAATGGACTTAACAGACATCTATAGAATATTCCACCCAAATAGGAAAGAATATTCCTTCTTCTCAGCATCTCATGGAACCTTATTAACAAAGCAAACATCCACAGATACAAAAAAAAATTGTAGTAACCACCTGTATCTTATTGGATCACCATGGAATAGAGTTAGAATTTAAAACAATTCTACCCCCAGAAAGCCTACAAACTCATGGAAACTGAACAGTCAGCTACTGAACCACCCCTGGGTAAAGCAAGAAATAAAGTAAGAAATTAAAGTCTTCTTTGAATTCAATGAAAATAAAGACACAACATACCCAAACCTATGGGACACTATGAAAGCAGTGCTAAGAGGAAAGTTCATAACACTAAGTACCCACATAAAGAGAATGGAGAAAGCTCACATTAGAGACTTAACAGCACACCTGAAAGCTCTAGAAAAAAAGAAGCAGACTCACCAAGGAGGAGTAGAAGACTGAAAATAATCAAACTGAGAGCTGAAATCAACAAAATAGAAACACAGAGAACAATACAAAGAATCAATGAAACAAAGAGATGGTTCTTTGAGAAAATCAACAAGATTGACAAATCCCTACCCAAACTAATCAAACATCAGAGAGAGATCCTGCAAATTAACAAGATCAGAAATGAAAAGGGGGACAAAACCACAGACACTGAGGAAATTCAGAAAATCATTAGGTCTTAATACAAAAGCCTATATGCCACAAAATTGGAAAATGTAAAAGAAATAGACATTTTTCTTTAGATAAGTACCATATACCAAAATTGAATCAAGACCAGGTGAACAATTTAAATAGACCTATAAGTCGTGAGAAAATAGAAGCTGTCATCAAAAACCTCCCAACCAAAAAAAGCCCAGGACCAGATGGTTTTAATGCTGAATTCTGCAAGAACTTCCAAGAAGAGCTAATACCTATACTCTTTAATGTGTTTCACATAACAGAAACAGAATAGTCATTGCCAAACTCTTTTTATGAAGCTACAGTCACCCTTGTACTGGCGTAAATGAAGGCAGACAGAAATTATAAGAATATTTTCAGCTTTAATTAGGGAAAAATTCACAGAACGCATAGTTCCAGCGGAGAACAGGAAAGCAGAAGGGCCGGGGGAGAGCACACCAGCAATATTTATTAGTAAAAAATATCCACAGGTGACCCTGCCCTACAAGCAAGGTGATTGGCTGGGGATACCCCTACATCTCCCCCTTTTGTCTAAATAAGATAGAGCCAAACCAAATACAACTATATACAATAGGAACAAATAATAAATACACTAAACATTCTATTCTAAGGAGTCTAAATAATGTAGAGAGTAACTACAATTATCAAATCTTCAACTCTGTCAAAGATCTGAGAAGGGAATTAATATTACTTAACAAATGAGAGATATCCAAAATGTGCAACAAATGACAGAGACAACTGACTAACTGGGCAATCACCCAAAGTCTTGTTTGCAATGATGAGTCAACCAACTTTGGCTAAGGCCTAACATAACTGATATACCATTATTAAAGACAAGGAACTTTCTTAGAACTATCCTACTCTGTCTTGGCAAGATAAGACAATCCTGTTTCATCCACTGATGGATATTCTATATCTTTGTCAGTAGTTGAGGTATGGACTTTTCTTAACCCAAAGGCCAGTTTTGCCAAGAAGACAAACTCCCAGTGGAGTGTCTTTGGTGCTCAATATTCTCTCGGGAGTAGAGTGGTGTTGCCAGGAGTGATTGTGTCTCGTTGGCATGGAATTCTAGGTTAGATTAAAGGCCATTTTTCTACAGCTCTTCGAAGAGGCTGAAGATTATACTATCTATACTAAATATAATCTCTATGTATCTAAAAAAACCTGATTAACCTAAAAATAAATATGACAAACATATAATTCTGAATACTTATCTAATTTGAAGACTAAGAGAATAAACAACTGTGCAATATATGAAGACAATGATCTCCAACTGTAAACAATGTCTTTACATATCAAATGTAAACAATGTTATTATATAAATAATATCAGAGGTAGAAATGTACATTGTAATATGGTAAATGTATCAATATAATATAGACAAAGTAATAAGCATACTCTTATACAAAAATAGAGGTAGGAACACTCACATTCAAAATTCAATATATCAATATACAAGAAACAGTACCAATACAATTTTCTAAAAACAGTAATTCACAAATACCAATCATTCCATCAAACCAGTTATTCCCCCCCTTTTTTTGAAAATACCCCTAATTCCATAAAATATCTCCCCCATCCCCTCATCCCTAAACCAACCACTAAATGATGTCCCTAACCCTGAGGGCAAACTCTGTTGGGAGAGGGGATGTTGTCCTCTAAGATTGCTTCTATCTGACATGGGGGCGATGTTCTTCTAAGGGGGTCCTGTGAAAGCAAATGATGGTAAAATTCCCAAATTCACCTTTGACCTAAGAAAATTGTAACTAGCCTTTGAGCGTTTTGAGAAGGTCCGGCCAGAGTGTTGTCAAAAATGTGCACCATTAGAAATTGTCTCGTGCAGTTGGTACCAAAAAACAGGTCTAATTTTAGCGCTAAAATAAAATTCATGACATCATAATAACCAGATTGAGTTGATGTCGTGGGGCCCCATCTTCGTCCTGGAAACTTCAAAGATTACTGTAGGAAATTTTGTTGTTTGTTATGGGAAATTTAAACATTATCAATAAAGACATATACTGACATATAAAGAAAAACACAGATATGAGGAAAGGCAAAGAAAGTTTATCAAGTATATAATTATTCTTATTCTGTCCCATTTCATGGCTCCTGACCTGAGACCGAAACTGTGAAATATCTCTTATCAAAAGGCTTGGGATTGAAGAGGGAATGAGCCCTAGTCCAACTCCAAAACCAGCTCTACATATTTATAAAGAAATGTTTGATAAGACCTATATAAAAAAATTAATACTTACAGTACATATATAGTTGTATTGCCGATCCTTAGTGGGTCATAACTAGTTTCCATCCATCAGTAATTAAATATTCAGGGTCCCTTAAATTCTTTGAAGATGAGTATTTTCCTGTGGAGATAAGAAAAGAACCCTGCCTCCAACCTATCTGTATTTCTTACCATCAGTATGATCGCCATCCTTGTGAATGAATTGTTATTTATCTTTTCCAAGTGTCTTCTCTTCTTCAAACCTAACCTTTATTAATTTTGACAGTATCCACAATTTTTCCTCACCTGTGGAGACAAGAGCAAAACCCCTTCCCCAATGCAGCACATCTCCTGGCTTCCATTGTGAGGTCAGCACATCCTTGAAATAAACTGGTTGATTTAGTTCAGTAGACTTTTCCATTATCCAATGACTTTCAGCAGCCATTGTTCCCTTCTCATTAGCGTTGAGAAAATTCAAGGTTAACAAAGCATTATGTAACCTATTTCTGGGGGTGTTTTCCACCCCTTTCTGTTTGTTCAACATATCCTTTATAGTTCGATTTGATCTTTCTATGACTGCTTGACCTGTAGTCATACCTGTAGTATACCTATAACATGCTTAATATTGTAATAATCCAAAAACCATTTCATTTTCCTAGAGACATAAGCAGGACCATTATCCATCTTTATTTGTGTAGGTATATCCATGATAGCCATGACTTCTAATAAATGAGTGATTACTGAATCAGCTTTTTCTGAACTTAAAGCAGTTGCCCATTGAAAACCTGAATAAGTGTCAGTGGTGTCATGAACATATTTTAATTTGCCAAATTCTGCAAAGTGGAACACATCCATCTGCCAAATTTTATTCCTTTGAGTGCCCTTTGGATTAGCCCCTGCAGGCAGTGGCATTTGGTTATAGAAAGAGCAAGTAGGGCATTTCTTCACAATCTCCTTAGCTTGTTGTCATGTAATAGAAAACACTTTCTTCAAGCCTTTGCTATTAACATGATGTTTTTTATGAAATTCAGAGGCTTGTAGCATACTACCAATCAATAATTGATCAATTTCTGCATTACTTGTGCTAGAGGACCTGGTAGACCCGTATGGGATCGGATGTGTGTTATATACATAGGGCAAAGCCTGTTCCTGATCATATCTTGTACCTGGATAAACAATGAGGTTAGTTCTGTATCATCAGGTATAAATTCAGCAGTTTCAATATGTAAAATAACTCTTTCTGCGTATTGTGAATCAGTAACTATATTAATAGGTTCTTTAAAATTCCTTAGCACCATAAGAATGGCATATAATTCTGCTTTCTGGACAGAATCACAAGGACTTTGTTCCACCTTACCCAAGTCTTCTGATTTGTAACCTGCCTTCCCTGATTTATTGGCATCAGTATAAAATGTATGGGCTCCGGTTATTGGAGCATCACGGATGATTCGAGGAAAGATCTAAGAAGTTCTCTTTATGAAGTTAAGCCTCTTGCTTTTTGGATAGTTGTTATTAATGTCTCTCAAAAAATTAGCACAAGCTCTTTGCCATGGTTCATTATCTTCCCATAATTTCTTTAGTTCATCAGCAGTGAAAGGCACTATAATTTCTGCTGGGTCTATGCCTGCTAGTTGACGAAGTCTCAGCTTGCCTTTTATAATTAACTCAGAGACTTTTTCCACATAAGTTTTCAGTTTCTTACTTGGTTTATGTGGTAAAAAGATCCATTCCAAGATAATATCATCTCTCTGCATTAAAATTCCTGTAGGAGAAATTTTCGATGGTAGTATGACGAGAATACAATCGAGCTCTGGATTCACCCTGTCCACATGTGCCTGTTGTAATTTTTCCTCAATCATTGTCAGTTCCTTTTCTGCTTCAGCTGTTAATTCTCTGGGACTGTTCAAATCTTTATCACCATCCAAGGTTTTGTTCAAATGAATTATTAGATCAGGTGTTATCCCAATAGCTGGTCATAGACTGGAAATGTCTCCTAACAGTCTTTGAAAGTCATTAAGAGTCCATAGGCGATCTTCCCTAATTTGTGCCTTTTGTGTCTTAATTTTTTGCAAACCTATTTTATAACCTAAATAATTAACAGAATCTCCCCTCTGAATCTTTTCAGAAGCAATCTGCAATCCCCATTTAGATAAAACTATCTTTATTTCTTCAGTCTTTCAAAGGTATCCATGTTTGAATCGGATAACAAAATGTCGTCCATGTAATGATATACTATCGATTTGGGAAATTTCTTGTATATCATTTGCAATGGTTGATTTACAAAATATTGTCATAGGAAGGGGCTATTTAACATGCCCTGGGGGAGGACAGCCCACTGGTATCTCTTCGAAGGTTGGGAATTATTATAAGTAGGTACTGTGAAGGCAAACTTTTCTCTATCTTGTTCTTGTAAAGGTATAGTGAAGAAACAATCCTTTAAATCAATAGCTATGAGAGGCCATCCTTTTGGTAATAAAGAAGGCAAAGGAATTCCAGATTGCAGAGGGCCCATAGGTTGAATAACCTTGTTGATAGCCCTGAGATCTGTCACCATTCTCCATTTACCTGATTTTTTTCTTAACCACAAATACAGGAGAATTCCAAGGGCTGGTAGATTCTTCTATATGTCCAGCATCTAATTGCTCTTGTACCAGCTGTTCTAAGGTCTGTAACTTTTCCTCAGCTAAAGGCCATTGCTTTGTCCATATTGGTTTCTCAGGCAACCATTTTAGAGTCAAGGCTGTTGGTATCTCTGAAGGGACATCAATTGCTTGTGTTCTTGTACAGCCCAAATGGCCGGTTTTCTACGTTTGTAATATCTTTTAATATTATTCTTAGAAATATAGGCTCTAGAAGTAGCAGGAATGTTAATTTGGGTATTCCATTGTTGTAATAGGTCACAACCCCATAAATTCACTGCAATATTGGCTACATATGGCCTTAATTTTCCTATTTGTCCCTCTGGCCCTATGCATTCAACCCATCTCGTGCTCTGCCTTACTCGAGATAGGGTTCCAATTCCCAGGAACTGAACATTTACATCCTGAAGAGGCCAATACAGATGCCAAGATTCTGGGTAATGATACTTACATCAGCACCTGTGTCCAGCAGGCCAGTAATAAAAATGCCATTTACACATACTCTTAGCTTTGGTCTTTGATCACTTATAGAAGTTTGCCAAAATACACAGAACTCATCCTTCTGATCATTATTGCTTGTAACAGTAGGCATGGGGCTTCCTAACTGTCCTGACGAGGCACATTCTCTGCAGTAACTGGAAATGACTGAACCATATTTGCCATGGGGGCCTGTGAGGCCCCCCTCTCGCATTTCCCGTCTATAACAGGTTGCCTTGTCTATCTCTTGTAGACCTGCATTCATTCGTCCAGTGTCTGCCGTTCCCACATCTCCTACATAAACCTGAAGGCTGAGTCCTCCTATTTCTTTTATTTCTAGAAGATGCATTATTATTATTTCTGAAAATCTGTTGTCTACAATTCCTTTTCATATGACCCATTTTGCCACAATTAAAACATTTGGTATTCTGGTGTCTCCTTTTACCATTGGAAATTGCTTCTTCTACCCATGCTTCAGTGCCATAGTCAAATGTATCAACATTCAGTGTATGCAAGACCCATTCTTCCAAGGGCACTGATCGGAGCTTTAAAGGCCCCAAGATCCTTTTGCATTCCACATTTGCATTTTCATAAGCCAAAGACTCAATCATTATACGTCTTGCTTCTGGGTCAGATATCCCTATTTGTACAGCTTTAGTTAGTCTTTGTAAAAAGTCACTAAAGGGTTCTCTCTGACCCTGTTTAACTCTGACAAATGATTCCATTCTCTGTCCTGGATCTTGCACCCTGTCCCAAGCCCTTAAGGATGCTGTAGTACATATGGAGAGTGTGTGTTCATCATAATTAGCTTGTTCCTGAGGGTTGGAAAAGAGCCCTTCACCTAGAATTTGATCTAGGGAAATCTCAATTCCCTTCGCTCTTTCCTGCTGTTCTAAAAGTCTAGCCTCTTGCCTGAATAAGCTTTTCCAATTCAATTGCAGTCCACTCTCAAGGACTGCAGAGGCTAATTAAAGCCAATCAAAGGGCATGGCCCTGTTTGCTCCAGCCCATGATTTTTGCATCTCTTTAACAAAGGAGGCGTGCATCCCAAAAGTCATAACATCCTGTTTAATTTCTTTGAGATCATTCATATGGACAGGCTCCCATGTATCTTCCTTGATGACCCTAGGGTTTCTGGAACCAATCACTTTCTCTGTTGTTATTACTGGAAAGGCAGGTAGAGCTGTAGGTAGAGCTTTGTGGGAATTGTCCCGGAGAGATTTACCCATAGATGGAGTTAAAATTTGCCTTTCTACCCTTTGCTCCTCTTCATCAGAACTTAGAAATTCCTTAATCTTTTCAATTCTATTCACCATTGCCTTCTGCAATGTCTGAATCTCCTGTCCAGAATTATGTTCCAAAGCCTTCATTGAGGATTCTAAAGTATGAAGTTTGTCCATTAGAGATAACATTTCATCTTTGGACATAATTTTCATGGCATAAACTGTGCCTTCTTGTATTGACATTTTTTTTCAATCTGTCATAAGCTTTAGACAAAATCCGATTGTCACATTCAGCAGTTTTGATTCTCTCAGTTAATGTTTCAGTTCCTGTAGAAAGGGACTGAAGCTTACGATCCAAATCAGCTGTTCCCTCTTCCATAGTAATGAATTTCTCCTTAATATCAGCCTGTACCTTTTCTAAATTTTGCTCAGTTTATCGAGTCATGTTAAACAAAGATCTATTCTCTTCCTGGAGAACTTCAAACTGATTCTTGAGAAGATTGTTGTCATTCTCAATTGTTTTTAAGCATTCAACCTTTGCCTTAAGAATCCTAGATTCCAGGACAGGCTCCAAAACCACAGAGAAACCCTGTCTCGAAAAACCAAAAAAAAAAAAAAAAAAAAAAGAATCCTAGATTCGCCGGGTGGTGGTGGCGCACGCCTTTAATCCCAGCACTCGGGAAGCAGAGGCAGGCGGAACTCTGTGAGTTCAAGACCAGCCTGGTCTACAAGAGCTAGTTCCAGGACAGGCTCCAAAACCACAGATAAACCCTGTCTCGGGAAAAAACAAAACAAAACAAAACAAAAAAAAAAAACAAAGAATCCTGGATTCATCTCGTAAAGACTTTATCATATTTCTATATTTCTATTATCAAACCATATAGTACCAAGGAAAACTACGAGTCCCAGAAAGATCCATAGATGTGGGGTGACAGACACCTCTTGTAAAATCTCCCACATGGTACAATCAAAAAGGCTGTTAAAGTCTTGAATGGTAACGTTTTCAGACATTTTCAATTAAATCAGTATTTATTTTTATTTATAAAAGAAATTTTACCTGTAATGACCATTTCTTGCCAGTGTTGGCGAAGTGCACCTGAGTCCACATGGCAGGAGTCAGAGCCGGCCTAAAAAGTCTGCTCAAAACCCAAAACCGAAAGTTAACTATAAGCAGCAGAGGGGAGGGCCAGGAAACGGGGCAGAGTCAGGGCCGGACTCAGCCACCCGCCGGGAGGGTATGCAGAGCAGTCACCTGCACGGAGTGGCATTGTGTACTGATCACGGTGTTTTACTGCTAGGCGCTGGGGGGGAGGGGGGGGGCTGAATACAGAGGCGCTTGCACCACTGTTGCTAAATCCCAGCAAGTCTGGCGGGCAGGGTGGGGCCGCACAGACTCGTGTGGGGCCAAGTCAGTGATCCGCCGAGCCGCGGCTGAGCTCTGTTTAGTATGGTGGGCAGGGCCGAGTCGCCCTTCAGGAGTCCCGTTTGCTGACTTTCTAGCAAGTGCCAGGAAAAATCGAGTTGCTGCAGATGTTCAGTGACTTAGAAGCTCAGCTACTTCTGCCGCTGTAGTCGGGCAGAGCGGCAGGGAGGGGTTAATGTGCTCCGCCTAGTAAGTCTGACGGGCGGGGTGGGGCGGGGCCCATGTGAGTCGCCCATCTGCAGAGCTGCGGCTGTACCTGGGACTCTAGCACACTGAAAAACAGCAGGGCGCCTGGCAGCTGGGCCGGGAGCATGCTGTGTATTTAAGACCCAGGCAGAGGGCTGCGAGATGGGGCGTGCAGTTCTCTCAAACTAAAAATCAAGTCCATGTCCCGGGTCGCTCAGGGGTGGGGGCAAAAAAGCCCGACGGTGCGCCAGGTGTATAGGCGTAAATGAAGGCAGACAGAAATTATAAGAATATTTTCAGCTTTAATTAGGGAGAAACTCACAGAACGCGTGGTTCCAGAGGAGAACAGGAAAGCAGAGGGGCCGGGGAGAGCATGCCAGCAATATTTATTAGTAAAAAATATCCTCAGGCAACCCCGCCCTACAAGCAAGGTGATTGGCTGGGGCTACCCCTACACACCCTGATACCAAAACCACACCAAGACTCAACCAAGAAAGAGAATTACACACCAGTTTTGCTCATGAACATCAATGCAAAAATTCTCAATAAAATACTGGAAAACTGAATCCAAGAACATATAAAAAATTATCCAGTCTGGGGGACAGTCTGCCATGCTATGGTCCAACCTGGGCCACAGGGAGATTAGACCATATCTGTTCTAGGTTACTCAATGTTGTCCCAACAGAGGCTTTCGGGTCATGCCTTTTTCTAGGGTGAATGCTTTTATAAAGCAGCAGCTGGCACTACTTTGAGTGGTGACTTTACATGTTGTTTGTGCATGTATCACCACCTGCCCAGCTCCAACCGTGACACATGAGCCAGTAAATTCACAAAAGAACAAGGTAACCCAAAAACTTAATGAAGTAGACTCGGAACAGGTGGGCCCATAGGTATATTAAAACCGTGTCAAGAATAAATACAAAGACCCAGCCTGCCAGGTTGCTCAGAGGGTAAGGGTGTTTGCTGCCCAACCTGAGAACCCAAGCTCAGTCCCTGTACCCCACATGGTGGAAGGAGAGAAGCGATTCCTGCAAGCTATCCTCTGACCTCCACAGACACGCATGCCATGGCACACGTGAACCAACACACACGCACAGAGAGACACACATAAAATAAATGTGGAAAAGGTGTTTTATCAAATACACAAGCCCAGCAGAGCATGTAACACCTTTCCTGAACCCTGTAAAAAGGACACTAACCCTGTGGTGGCGATGGTCTCACCAGTGTGCCATCTGATAAGCTGGCATGTGACAAGGACCACCAGTCAATGGACTCCCAGCTGTCCCCAGGGCTTCAGCCAGTGGAATCCCTTGACCTGGCCCACTCCAACTGACTCCTGCCCATCCACCCATCTATCCATCTTTCGACCTATCCCTTCACTTCTAATGAGTGCCCATGCCTCTGCTATCTGGGGCTGGCTCTTGGAGCCTTTGGGACCAAGCCCTTTTCATCCTTCCTGCCAATCCAAACTGATGCCTAATCATTATTAATTCTCTGCCTCTTAATCTAATTGAGGTCTCATAAACTCTCTGAGTTTATAAGGTCATGAAGTCGATAAGAACTCTCCTGAAGTCTGTAAGGTCATGCTGCAATCCACATATATGTACATATACAGATGTGTGTGTGTGTGTGTGCGCATGCGCATCTATGAACTCTAAAGTGTGAACTGAGGGCTAGTACTAGTATAAAGACTGGAATAGAACCTGTGGTTGCCAATCAACAGGATGGAGCCAGGGTAAAGGCGCCAGCTGCCAGGCTGAGCACCTAATTCCATGAACCACGTGGTGAGAAGAGAGCACCAATTCCCACTAGCTGTCCTCTGACTTTAAGGGTTTGTGGGCTCCCTCTCCACAATAGCTACTGGAAAAAATATCTCACCCCCAAGAGCCTAAGATGAAAGTGGCAGAAAGAGGCCACTGAAGACAAATTCTGCCCTGCAGATAGCCCAGGCCCTCCTGCTGGGTCCCCTTCGGGAAGGCCCATGTGATGGGTGTCTGGTCATAGCAGGAAAAAGTTGTCCAAACTGAAATCTGAAAACAGATTTCTGAGGTCCCGAGATGGGCGAGTCTCTGGAGATGGCAGCTGGGCCGGCTGGAGGTCGGAAAGCAGAAGGACACATTTGTCCCTTTCAGATCATTGCCACCGAAGAGCCATGCCCTCAGTCAAGGATTTCCAGGGAAAGCCCCATCCCCAGCTCCCCTGGGGTTCCCGTCAGCATTCATAATTATTTTCCGCAGCTGTGTGCCGAGATGGCTCCCCTTAAACCTTAGTCTCCTCCAATGTGGCCTCCTTCTGGCCAAGGCTTCAGCTAAAAATAAAATGTACTCATCAACAAATACTTCAAGATTGACTTGCTTCCTGGGCATGCTGGGGAGCAGCTTGCACAGTCACACACAGCGACATGCCATTGGTAATGAAGTATTAAATCCAATGACACTTGAGAACATGTGCTCCCCTGGCTGCTCTTCGTGTGTGAGACCTAACAGCCTATGATCATGAAGCATCTGCTCCCTGACAGCGAACACACAGACGCCCAGGCTGCTCGAGTCGTCCCTCCAGGCCTAACCTCCCCAGACCAGAGGTCTCACTTTGGAGTCTACTGCTCTGATCAAACACCATGACTGATAAGAAGTTGGGGAGGACAGGATTTCTTTGGCTTATGCATCCCAACCACAGTCCATTATGAAGGGAAGCCACGGCAGGGACTCCAGGCGAGAACCTGGAAGCAGGAACTGAAGCGGAGGCCATGGAGGGATGCGGCTTATTGGCTTCTTCCCCATGGCTTTGCTCCTTTCTTATACAGCCCAGAACCACCCACCTATGGGTGGCACCACTCTTCCCGGACTGAACCCCCCCCCCCACCACACCAATCATAATTTTTAAAATACCCCCACAGACTTGCCTACGGGTTGGTCTAATGGAGGCAATCTTTTTTCGGTTGAGGTTCCCTCTCCCAGATAATCATACTGTATTTCAAATTAACAAAGCAACCCTACCCAGCACGCCACAGTTCCGCACACCACCTGCTTCCTGCGGGGCCAGCTGCATCTATTCCACCTGCCAAAGTCTGCGCCCCTTGACGGGTAATTCCATTTTCACAGAGCTTCTCTCTGGTGTTAGGTGATAAGAAGCCCAGCCTCACCCACAGAATGGTAAAGCAACATCAAGGAGAGCAAGGCCACGGCTCTTTCCTCACCCCTGCACAAAGCCAAATGGCAGTTCCTCTTCTGTGAGTTTTCTAAAACAGTGATCCCCATTGGCTTTCGTGGACCTTTGGACTCAGACTCGTGGGCTCCAGTACAGCCTGGGTGTGGCCTCCCCGGTGCTCTAGCGACCGATGTCTTCAAAGCCAGTCTGCTCACACCTGTGCTGCACCAACGACGAGGCTGGCCTATGCTGAGGGTGGCTGAGGAGTCCCCAGCCTGCAAGTCTGGGCCTTTCCTTTACCTTTTCCTTTATTTGCAGATCGAGGATCCTTCTAGCTTTGTGGAATGGTGGTGTTTTCTCCTAGGTGGGGCAAGTCTTTGTTCCCCAGTGGTGACCCTTAGAGTTCCACTCTGCTCCAGTGGGGAAGTTCAGTCATGGAGGGTTTTAGACCAGAAAATGTAACTGACACGTTGAAGGGGGAGTTTAGAGATTTTACCAAAGTTCTCCCCTGAGAAATTGACTTGATTTGGTCCTGGCTTTCGGGACCCAAAGCAAACTCCCATGTTTATGATCAATTGAATCTCAACAAAATACTGCAAAACCATTCTTAAAAACAGATTTTTAGCTGTGGTGGTGCACGCCTTTAATCCCAGCACTCAGAGGTGGGCAGATCTCAGTGAGTTCAAGGCTAGCCTGTTCTATAAGAGCTAGTTCCAGGACATAGGGCCATAGGACCATAGGGCGATAGGGCCATAGGGCCATAGGGCCCTTACAGTTGGTTGTGTTCCATTACGTGGTTGCTAGGAATTGAACTGGCCATCTTTCTTATACGGAAGGGCATACTGACTTACCTCCTCTGAATTACTGAGATTAGCAACCTCTCCCCATTATAACTGAAGAGAATATATATATATATACATATATATGTACATATATATATATATATTTATACATATATATATATATGGAGGGGGAAAACAGTATAATATTACTGACAAAAAAAACTTGAGTGAAGGTCATATGTCTTATGTTTCATGTTGTTGTCTCTTTTTACATGTATTCTTTTTTATTTTTTTCTATTTTTATTTGCAAATTTATACATTAATTGTTAAGCCATCAAGTTTTATCTAATACTTAAATGTCTCTTTCTTGTAAATACAAAAAACTTTTTTACATTTCTATTTTCTCAGTTGCCTCTCTCCTTCCTCTGATAGTTACAACCTATGTTCTTTCTTGTTTCTAATTATCCACTCTCTCCCTCCTTTCTCAATTTCTTGATCTCTTCTCAAAATATTGTTATACTTATCTCTAAAAATAATATGCAACCTACGTTTTCACCAACAAACATCCTGGTATTGCTAATATTTGTACTTTATTGGGTATGCAAGTTAAGTGTACTGGTATGTTTTTCTACATATCGATACATATCAATGCTCAAACTGCTGGTAAAACATTGTGGGGCAGTGATACAGTTGTCTTCTTTTTAAATAGAGGCAGAAATCATAGTTATTTACAAATACAATCTTCTGTAAATATGCTTACAAAAAACAAAGGGTGGCAAATGAAGCACATACGTCCCAACAAATGTCATATAAAAACAAAGAAGCAACATAAACAACAGATAACAATGAACCGTGGCACATCAGCAACTTCATAATTCTCAACTAACAGAATCTAAAGATATTGTGATAGTCAAAATGCTACAAAAATATTCAGATGCCTTAAAAAATATCAGCAGTCGCCGGGCGGTGGTGGCGCACGCCTTTAATCCCAGCACTTGGGAGGCAGAGGCAGGTGGATCTCTGTGAGTTCGAGACCAGCCTGGTCTACAAGAGCTAGTTCCAGGACAGGCTCCAAAACCACAGAGAAACCCTGTCTCGAAAAAACCAAAAAAAAAAAAAAAAAAAAATATCAGCAGTCATATAGAGCAATTATATCGCAATATAACGAAGTAATAGAATTGAAAATATAAAAGGGAAGGTTACCAAAATAAGTGAAATTGTCAGTGACTGGGAGGAGAGATTAAAAGAAAAAAAATGACAAAAAATAACTGAACAAAACAGCTGCAAATAAAAAGAGACCAATAAAAATTCTGCAAAGGATAGAATTAATAGTAAGCATTTAAGTAAATTTATATGGAATAAGAAAATTGTATTGTGGGAGTCTGTATGTGTGTAACATCAATGAAAATAAAAAACCTGAAGATAGTGCCTTGCCTCACTGATCACTTGAACAGGACTCTGGTGTTTAATGTTCTCATTTCTCTTTTCTTTCAAATATTTCTGACAGAGAAGTAATTAGTGATTCTTCATTAATAAATATAGCAAGGAAGATTTTCTGGCCAGCCAGCAGGGAGTGTTCCTGCTGCTGAATATTCCCCAGCCTACCCTGCCCCCAAGCCTGCCTTTTCCCCAGTGAGGTCCTTGGAACGCTGAAACACAGCCTGCTCCAGTGTTGAGTGTACTGGAGTGGTGAGTCAGCAGCCATAGGGACAGACAGCTGGACTTGCCACTCTCCGGGACCTTCTGAGTGGGACAGAACCTGCAGGAGTGTTCCTGCTGCTGGGCTTTCCCCCAAAACACCCTGCACCCCAAAGCCTGCCTTTTTACCTGCAATGTCCTTGGAACCTTGCAACAGAGCTTGTTGCAATACTAAGGGGTTCTAAGAGAGGGCAGAGCAAGAAAAACTCCCAAGTACTCAGAGAGCCACAGCAAAGATCGAACCAAGATGCCAAGACACTGCTGGCCTCATTTGCAGGAAAAGATGGGCAGGCACCAATGCAAGAATTCCTCCAACATCCTAAAAAGCAACATGGTAACATCAGAATCCAGTGGACCCACAACAGGAAGACTTGATCATCCTAACCTAGAAGATATAGAAGAAAACTACTTTAAATGTAACTTTATGAAAATGATGGATCCCTTTAAAGAAGAAATGAAAAACTCCCTTAAAGAAATGAAAGAGAAGACAAACAGAATGTTGGAGGAAATCAATAAATCCCTCAATGATACCCAAGAAAATCAAAAAAAGAAAAGAGGTGAAGGAAAGAGTTCAAGACTTGAAGACTGAAATGGAGGTAATAAAGAAAACATAAACCAAGGGAAGGTTGGATATGAAAATCTGGGTAGACAAACAGGAACTACAGAGACAAGTATAACCAACAGAATACAAGAGATAGAAAAAGAAATCTTAGGCACTGAACATATTATAAAGGAAATAGAGTCATTGGTCAAAGAAAACATTAAATCCAAAAAATTCTCAATACAAAACATCCAGGAAATCTGGGACACCATGGAAAGATCAAACAAAAGAATAATAGGAATAGAAGAGGGAGAAGAACTCAGCTCAAAGTCACAGAAAATATATTCAACAAAATCATAGAAGAAATTCACAATCTAAAGAAGGATATCCCTATGAAGATACAAAAAGCTTACAGAACACCAAATAGACTGGATCAAAAAAAAATCCCTTTGCCATATAATAATCAAAACATGAAATATCCAGAATAAAGAAAGAATATTGAGAGCTTCAAAGGAAAAAGGTCAAGTAACATATAAAGGAAAACATATCAGAATTACACCCAACTTCTCAATAGAAACCATGAAAGCCAGAAGGTCCTAGATAGATTTGCTGCAGACACTAAGAGACCATGGATGCAAGTCCAGCTACTATATCCAGCAAAACTTTCACAATCAATGGAGAAAACAAGATATTTCATTGCAAAAACAGATTTAAATATTAGATATCCACAAACTTATAGAAAATATTAGAAGGAAACCTCAATCCAAGGAAGCTAAGAATATCCACAATAACATAGACATCTGATAACTCTCCACCAACACAACCCAAAGAAGTGAAACACACAAACACTACCACCAAAAAATAACTAGAGTTAACAATCACTGGTCATTAATATCACTTAATACCAATGGACTCGATTCACCTATACAATGACACAGTTTAAGAGAATGGATACAAAAACGGGATCCAGCATTCTGCTGTTAAAAGAGGAACACACCTCAACCTCAAAGGCAGACACTACTTCAGAGTGAAAGGTTGGGAAAAGGTTTTCCAATCAAATGGACCTAAGAAACAAATGAGTGTGACTATCCTAATATCTAAAAAAATGATTTCAAATTAAAATCAATCAGAAGAGATGGAGAAGGACACTTTATACTCATAACAGGAACAGTTTATCAAGACGAAGTTTCAATCCTTATTATCTATGAGCCTCATATAAGAGTATTCACATATGTAAAAGAAACATTACTAAAATTTAAATCACACATCAAACCCCACACACTAATAATGGGCAATTTTAACCCTCCTCTCTCACTGATGGACAGGTCAACCAGACAGAAACTTAACAGAGAAATAAGAGAACTAACAGATGTAACAAATCAAATGCATGTATCAGACATCTATAGAACATTCCACCCAAACAGAAAAGAATATACCTTCTTCTCAACATCTCATGGAATCTTCTTGAAAGTTGATCACATGCTTGGTAACAAAACCAACATCCACAGATACAAAAAAAAAATGGAGTAACCCGACTGTCTTATCAGATCACCATGGAGTAAGGTTAGAATTTTACAACAATACTACTCCCAGAAAGCCTACATACTCATGGAAACTGAACTGTCAACTACTGAACCACCACTGGGTCAAGGAAGAAATAAAGAAAAAAAATAAAGTCTTCCTTGAATTCAGCAAAAATGAGGGCACAACATATCCAAATCTATGGGACACTATGAAAACAGTGCTAAAAGGAAAGTTCATAGCACTAAGTACCCACAAAAGGAAAATGGAGAAAGATCACATTAGTGACTTAACAGCATACCTGAAAGCTCTAGAAAAAAAAGAAGCAGACTCACCCAGGAGGAGTAGAAGACAGAAAATAATCAAATTGAGGGCTGAAACCAACAAAATAGAAACACAGAAAACAATCCAAAGAATCAATGAAACAAAGAGCTGGTTCTTTGAGAAAATCAACAAGATTGACAAACCCTTATCCAAACTAATCAAAAGGAAGAGAGAGAACATCCAAATTAACAAAATCAGAAATGAAAAGGGGGACATAACAGCAGACACTGTGGAAATTCAGAGAATCATTAGGTCTTACTACAAAAATTTGTACTCAACAAAACCGGACATTCTAAAAGAAATGGAATTTTTTAGATAGATACCATATATAAAGATTAAATCAAAACCATGTGAGCAATTTAAATAGACCTATAAGCCATGAAGAAATAGAAGTTATAATCAAAAACCTTCCAACCAAAAAAAGCCCAGGGCAGGATGGTTTTACTGCAGAATTCTACCAGAATTTTCAAGAAGAGCCAATACCTATACTCCTCAAAGAGCTCCATATAATAGAAGCAGAAGGGTCATTGCCAAACTCTTTTTATGGGGCTAAAGTTAACCTGATAGCCAAATTGCATAGACTCAACCAAGAAAGAGAATTACAGACCAATCTCACTCATGAACATTGATGCAAAAATTTTCAATAGCCGGGCGGTGGTGGCGCACGCCTTTAATCCCAGCACTCGGGAGGCAGAGGCAGGTGGAACTCTGTGAGTTCAAGACCAGCCTGGTCTACAAGAGCTAGTTCCAGGACAGGCTCCAAAACCACAGAGAAACCCTGTCTCGAAAAAAACCAAAAAAAAAAAATTTTTCAATAAAATACTGTCAAACCAAATTCAAGAACATTTCAAAAATATCATCCATCATGATCAAGTAGGCTTCATCCCAGAGATGCAGGGCTGGTTCTACATATGAAAATCTATCAATGTAATCTATCATATAAATAAACTGAAAGAAAAAACCATATGATCATTTCATTAGATGTTGAAAAGCATTTGACAAAATCCTACACCCCTTCATGACAATGGTCTTGGAGAGACTAGGGATAAAAGGATCATATCTAAATATAATAAAAGCAATATACAGCAAGACAACAGCTAACATCAAATTAAATGAAGAGAAACTCAAAGCCATTCCACTAAAATCAGGAACAAGACAAGGCTGTCCATTCTCTCCATATCTATTCAACATAGTGCTTGAAGTTCTAGCAATAGCAATAAAACAACATGGGGGGATAAATGGGATTCAAATTGGAAAAAAAGAAGACAAACTTTCATTGTTTGCAGATAATATGATAGTGTACATAACTGACCACAAAAACTCTACCAGAGATCTCCTACAGCTGATAAATACCTTTAATGATGTGGCAGGATAGAGATCAACTCAAAAAATCAGTAGCCCTCCTATAACCAAATGATAAAGAAGCTGAGAGGACATCAGAGAAACATCACCTTTCACAATAGCCACAAATAATATAAAATATCTGGGGGTAAAAATAACCAAGGAAATAAAAGAGCTATTTGACAAAAACTAATTCTTTGAAGAAATAAATTGAATTTGTAGGCTTTCTGAGGGTAGAATTATTGTTGAATTTTTTATTGGGAATTACTCTATTTTTATAAGTCAATGACTTTACTTTCATTTTTATTTTTTTAATTTTTTATTTTTATTAAAACTTTCCACCTTCTCCCCTCCTCCCATTTCCCTCCCACTCCCCCCACTCCCACTCCCCCTCCCTCTCTAGTCCAAAAAGCAGTCAGGGTTCCTTGACCTGTGGGAAGTCCAAGGTCCTCCCCCCTATACCCAGGTCTAGCAAGGTGAGCATCCCAACAGACTAGGCTCCCACAAAGCCAGTACATGCCATAGAATCAAAACCTAGTGCCATTGTCCTTGGCTTTTCAGTCAGCCCTCATTGTCAGCCACATTCAGTGAGTCCAGTTTGATCACATGTTCCATCAGTCCCAGTCCAGCTGGCCTTGGTGAGCTCCCATGAGATCAGCCCCACTGTCTCAGTAGGTGGGAGCACCCCAGCACCCCCTGGGGTCCTGACTTCCTTGTTCATGTTCTCCCTCCTTCTGATCCTCATTTGGACTTTGGGAGCTCAGTCCAGTGCTCCAATATGGGTCTCTGTCTCTATCTCCATCCATCGCCAGATGAAGGTTCTATGGTGATATGCAAGATATTCATCAGTGTGGCTATGGGATAGGGCCAGTTCAGGTGCCCTCTCCTCAGCTGCTCAAGGAACAAGCTGGGCACATCTCCCTGGATACCTGGGAACCACTCTAGAGTCAAGTCTCTTGCCAACCCTAAAATGGCTCCCTTAGTTAAGATATCTTCTTCCCTGCTCCCATATCTACCCTTCTTCCATCCCAACCACCTCTTCCCCAAAGCTCTCCCCATCTTCCCCTTCTCCCTTCACTCTCCCCTTCTCCCCTTACTGCCACCCCACTCCCCACACCCAAGTTCCCAATTTTTGCCTGGCAATCTTGTCTACTTCCAATATCCAGGAGGACAACTATATGATTTTCTTTGGGTTCACCTTCTTATTTAGCTTCTCTAGGATCCCGAATTATAGCCTCAATGTCCTTTGTTTATGGCTAGAATCCACTTATAAGTGAGTACATACCATATTCCTCTTTTTGGGTCTGGATTACCCCACTCAGGATAGTACAAAACTCAAGTCCAAATGAATTAAAGACCTCAATATTAATCTGAACACACTGAACCTGATAGAAGAGAAAGTGGGAAGTAGTCTACAACACATGGGCACAGAAGACCACTTCCTACATATAATCCCAGTAGCACAGACAATAAGGGCAACATTGAGCAAATGGGACCTCCTAAAACTGAGAACCTTCTGTAAAGCAAAGGACACTGTCATTAAGACAAAAAGGCAACCTACTGAATGGGAGAAGATCTTCACTAACCTCGCTTCAGACAAAGGTCTGATCTCCAAAATATATAAAGAACTCAAAAAAACTAGACTTTAAAATGCTAATTAACCCAATTAAAAAATGGGGTACTGATCTGAACAGAGAATTCTCAACAGAAGAAGTTCAAATGGCCAAAAGACACTTAAGGTCATGCTCAACCTCTTTAGCAATCAGGGAAATGCAAATCAAAACAACTTTGAGATATCATCTTACACCTGTCAGAATGGCTAAAATCAAAAACACCAACAATAGCCTTTGCTGGAGAGGATGGGAAGTAAGGGGAACACTCATCCATCATTGGTGGGAATGCAAACTTTTGCAACCACTTTGGAAATCAGAGTGGTGGTTTCTCAGAAAATTCAGAATCAACCTACCCCAGGATCGAGCAATACCACTCTTGGGAATATACCCAAGAGATGTCCTAGTATACTACAAAAGGATTTGTTCAACTATGTTCATAGCAGCATTATTTATAATATCCAGAACCTGGAAACAACCTAGATGCCCCTCAATGGAAGAATGGATAGAGAAAGTGTGGAATATATACACATTAGAGTACTACTCAGTGGTAAAAAAGACAATGACATCTTGAATTTTGCATGCAAATGGATGGAAATTGTTGAATTCTAACTTTATTCCATGGTGATCCAATAGTAAACAGGTTGTTACTACAATTTTTTTGTATCTATGGATGTTTGCTTTGTTACCAAGTATGTGATCAATTTTTGAGAAGGTTCCATGAGATGCTAAGAAGAAGTTATATTCTTTTCTGTTTGGGTAGAATGTTCTGTAGTTGTCTGTTAAGTCCATTTGATTCATTACATCTGTTAGTTCTCTTATTTCTCTGTTAAGTTTCTGTCTGGTTGACCTGTCCATTGGTGAGAGAGGAGTGTTGAAATCTTCTACTATTAGTGTGTGGGGTTTGATACGTGATTTGAATTCTAGTAATGTTTCTTTTACATATGTGGGTGCTTTTATCTTAGGGGCATAGATATTCAGGATTGAGACTTCATATTGATGAATTGTTCCTGTTATGAGTATAAAGTGTCCTTCTCCATCTCTTATGATTGATTTTAATTTGAAATCAATTTTTTTAGATATTAGAATAGCCACACCCACTTTTTTCTTTGGTCCATTTCATTGGAAAACCTTTTCCCAACCCTTTACTCTGAGGTAGTGTCTGTCTTTGAGGTTGTGGTTTGTTTCTTGTAAACAGCAGAATGTTGGATCCCGTTTTTCTATCCATTCTCTTAATGTGCCTTTTTATAGGTGAATTGAGTTCATTGATATTAAGTGATATTAATGACCAATGGTTGCCAACTCCGGTTAATTTTCTGGCGATAGTGTTTGTGTGTTTCCATTTTTTGAAATGTGCTGGTGGAGGGTTGTTAGATGCTTCTGTTATTATGGGTGTTGTTGGCTTCCTTGGTTTGTGGTTTTCCTTCTAGTATTTTCTGTAAGGCTGGGTTTGTGGCTATGTATTGTTTAAATCTGTTTTTGTCCTGGAATATCTTGTTTTCTCCATTGATGGTGAATGCAAACTTTGCTGGGTATAGTAGTCTGGGCTTGCATCCATGGTCTCTTAGTGTCTGCAGCACATCTATTCAAGACATTCTGGCTTTCATGGTTTTCATAGAGAAGTCAGGTGTAATTCTGATAGGCTTCCCTTTATATGTTACTTGACTTTTTTCCTTTGCAGCTCTTAATATTCGTTCTTTATTCTGTATGTTTTTTGTTTTGATTATTATACAGTGAATGGATGCTTTTTTTGATCTAGTCTATTTGGTGTTCTGTAAGCTTCTTGTACCTACATAGGAATATCCTTCTTTAGGTTGGGAAAGTTTTCTTCTATAATTTTGTTGAATATATTTTCTGGGCCTTTGAGCTGTTATTCTCCTTCTTCTACCCCTATTATTCTTAGGCTTGGTCTTTTCATGGTGTCCCAGATTTCCTGGATGTTTTGTGTTAAGAATTTGTTGGGGAGGGGGGGAGAGGGAGAGGGGTGGGAGGAGGGGGAGGGAAATGGGAGGCAGGGAGGAAGTGGAAAATTTTTTTTAATAAAAAAAGAGGGCATGAAGTTAGCAATAACAATTACATTAATGATAGAGTGAGTTATTAAAATTTACTTTAATAGCCAAAAAAAATAAAAAAATAAAAAGAATTTGTTGGATTTGTTATTTTCTTTAATCAGTGACTTTATTTCCTCTATAGTTCTTCAGTGTCTGAGATTCTTTCTTCTATCTCTTGTATTCTGTTGGTTACACTTGTCTCTGTAGTTCTTGTTCATTTAACCAGATTTTCCATATCCAGCCTTCCCTCTGCTTATGTTTTCTTCATTACCTCCATTTCATTTTTCAAGTCTTGAACTGCTTCCATTACCTGTTTAATTGCTTTATCTTGGTTTTCTTGGGTATTTTTGAGAGATTTATTCATTTCTACTTCCTTTTTTATCTTCTCCTTTTCTTTACAGCAGTTTTTCACATCCTGTTTAAGGTCCTCTATTATTTTCATAATATTACATTTACAGTCGATTTCTTCTACTTCTTCTGGAATAGGGTGTTCAAGTCTTCTTGTTGTGTGATCCCTGGAAGCTCGTGTTGTCATGTTGCCTTTCAGGTTGTTGGAGAAATTCTTGCATTGGTGCCTGCTTATCTATTCCATCAAATGCAGCCAGGAGAGTCTTGGTGTCTTGGTCCAATCTATGCTGTGACTGACTCTGGGTGGATCTCCTCAGTGCAGGAGCAGGAACTGTTCCTGGGCCAAGGACCTCGCAGACAATAGGGCAGGCTTGGGAGAGGCCGGGTCATGTGGAACAAGGAAGTCCCTGTAGCAGGAGCTGGAGGGGCCCTATGCTCCTTTCCTGGAGAGTCCAGCACAGCCTGGGATGGTACCCACTCGCCGGTCTGGATGGTTGTCCTGAGCACAGGGACAGGGACTCCTGGAGGTCCAAAAACCCTGCAGACAAAAGGGCAAACTTGGGAGGGGAGGGGAGGGTCATGTGGACCAAAGAAGCCCCTGCAGCAGGAGCTGAAGGTGCCCTGGACTCCCTTCCGGCTGGGCGGGCACACACTCACCCCTCTGGGTGGACAGTCTCAGTGCAGAACTAGAAACTGTTCCTGGGTCAAGGACCTTGCAGACAACAGGGAAGGCTTGGGGGAGGCAGGATCATGTGGAACAAAGAAGCCCCTGCAGCAGGAGTTGAAGGGGCCCTGTGTTCCTTTTGAGGATGTTACACCCCGCCCCAGGATGGGGCACCCACTCACCGGTCTGGATGGTTGTCCTCAACACAGGGACAGGGACTCCTGGAGGTCCAAGGACCCCCGCACACAAGAGGGAATACTTAGCGGGAGGGGAGGGTCGTGTAGAACAAAGTAGCCCCTGCAGCAGGACCTGGAGGTGCCCTGTACTCCCCTTTGGCCAGGCGGGTGCACACTCACTGCTCTGCAAGTCTTCCTTGAATTCAATGAAAATAAAGACACAACATCCTCAAACCTATGGGACACTATGAAAGCAGTGCTAAGAGGAAAGTTCATAGCACTAAGTGCCCACATAAAGAAAATGGAAAAAGCTCACATTAGAGATTTAACAGCACACCTGAAAGCTCTAGAACAAAAGAAGCAGACTCACCGAGAAGGAGTAGAAGACTGGAAATAATCAAACCGAGGGCTGAAATCAACAAAATAGAAACACAGAAAACAATACAAAGAATCAATGAAACAAAGAGCTGGTTCTTGGAGAAAATTTACAAGATTGACAAACCCCTATCCAAACTAATCAAACAGCAGAGAAAGAATACGCAAATTAACAAGATCAGAAATGAAAAGGGGGACATGACCACAGACACAGAGGAAATTCAGAGAATCATTAGATCTTACTACAAAAGCCTGTATGCCACAAAATTGGAAAATGTAAAAGAAATGGACATTTTTTTAGATAAGTACCATATACCAAAATTAAATCAAGACCAGGTGAACAATTTAAATAGACCTGTAAGTCGTGAGGAATTAGAAGCTGTTATCAAAAACCTCTCTACCAAAAAAAGCCCAGGACCAGTTGGTTTCAATGCAGAATTCTACCAGAACTTCCAAGAAGAGCTAATACCTATACTCCTTAATGTAGTGTCACAATATAGAAACAGAAGAGTGACTGCCAAACTCCTTTTATAAAGCTACAGTTACACTGATACCAAAACCACACAAAGACTCAACCAAGAAAGAGAATTACAGGCCAATCTCACTCATGAACATTGATGCAAAAATTCTTGATAAAATACTGGCAAACCAAATACAAGAACACATCAAAAAATTATACATTATGAACAAGTAGGCTTCATCCCAGAGATCCAGTGCTGCTTCAACATATGAAAATATATCAATATCATCAATCATATAAATAAATGGAAAGAAAAAACCAAATGATCATTGATTAGATGCTAAAAAAGCATTTGACAAAATTCAACACCCTTTTATGATAAAGGTCTTGGAGAGATTAGGGATACAAGGTTCATATATAAATATAATAAAAGCTATATACAGCAAGCTGACAGCTAACATCAAATTAAATGGAGAGAAACTCAAAGCCATTCCACTAAAATCAGGAACAACATACGGCTGTCCACTCTCTCCATACCTCTTCAATATAGTGCTTGAAGTTCTAGCAGTAGCAATAAGACAACATAAGGAGATCAAGGGGATTCAAATGGGAAAGGAAGAAGTCAAACTTTTATTATTTGCAGATGATATGATGGTGTACATAAGTGACCCCCAAAACTCTACCAAAGAACTCCTACAGCTGATAAATACCTTCAGTGATGTGGAAGGATACAAGATCAACTCAAAAAAATCAGTAGCCCTCCTAAACACAAAGGATAAAGAAGCTTAGAGGGAAATCAGAGAAACTTCACCTTTTATAATAGCCACAAATAGCATAACGTATCTTGAGGTAATACTAAACAAGGAAGTGAAAGATCTATTTGACAAGAACTTTAAGGCTTTGAAGAAAGAAATTGAAGAGGACACCAGAAAATGGAAGGATCTCCCATGCTCTTGGATTGGCAGGATTAACATATTAAAAATGGCAATTCTACCAAAGGCAATCTATAAATTCAATGCAATCCCCATCAAAATCCCAACAAAATTCTTCACAGTCCTTGAGAGAACAATAATCAACTTTATATGGAAAAACAAAACACCCAGAATAGTCAAAACAATCCTATACAATAAAGATACTTCTGGAGGCATTACCATCCCTGACTTCAAACTCTATTACAGAGCTACAGTAATGAAAACAGCTTGGTATTGGCATAAAAACAGAGATGTTGACCAATGGAATCGAATCAAAGACCCGGATATTAACCTACAAACCTATAAACACCTGATTTTTCGACAAAGGAGCTAAAATTATACAATAGAAGAAAGAAAGCATCTTCAACAAATGGTGCTGGCATAACTGAATGTCAACCTGTAGAAGAATGAAAATAGATCCATATCTATCACCATGCACAAAACTCAAGTCCAAATGGATTAAAGACCTCAATATCAATTTGGCCATTCTGAACCTGATAGAAGAGAAACTGGGAAGTAGACTGCAACACACTGGCACAGGAGACCACTTCCTATGTATAATCCCAGTAGCACAGACAATAAGAGCAATAATAAATGGGACCTCCTGAAACAGAGAAGCTTCTGTAAAGCAAAGGACATGGTCATCAAGACAAAAAGGCAACCCACTGAATGGGAGCAGATCTTCACCAACCCCACATCAGACAAAGGCCTGATCTCCAAAATATATAAAGAAATAAAAAAACTAGACATTAAAATTCTAAATAGCCCAATTAAAAATAGGGGTACTGAACTGGACAGAGAATTCTCAACAGAAGTTCAAATGGCCAAAAGATACTTAAGGTCATGTTCAACTTCCTTAGTGATCAGGGAAATGCAAATCAAAACAACTTTAAAATACCATTTTACACCTATCAGAATGGCTAAAATCAAAAACACCAATGATAACGTATGCTGGAGAGGATATGGAGTAAGGGGAACACTCATCCATTGCTGATGGGAATGCAAACTTGTACAACCACTTTGGAAATAGAAACCTATTTGTTCCATTGATTATTTTTATTATTATTTTTGTTTCAATTTATTAATTTCACCCCTCAATTTGATTATTTCCTGTTGTCTACTCCTCCTGGGTAATTCTGCTTCTTTTTGTTCTAGAGCTTTCAGGTGTTCTGTTAAGTCACTAGTGTGAGATTTCTCCACTTTCTTTTTATCGACACTTAGTGCTATGAACTTTACTCTTAGCACTGCTTTCATAGTGTCCCATAGGTTTTGGTATGTTGTGTCTTCATTTTCATTGAATTCTAGGAAGTCTTTAACTTCTTTCTTATTTCTTCCTTGACCCAGGCGTTGCTCAATTGAGCACTGTTCAATTACCATGAGTTTGTAGGCTTTCTGAAATTAGTGTTGTTTTAAAATTCTAACTTTTAACCATGGTGACCAGATAAAATACAGGGGGTTATTCCATTTTTTTGTATTGTTGAAGTTTACTTTGTTACCAAGAATGTGATCAATTTTAGAAAAGGTTCCATGAGGTGCTGAGAAGAAATTATATTCTTTTGTGTTTGGGTGGAATTTTCTATATGTGTTTGATGGAATTCTATAACTAGCTTTCCTAGCTCAAAAGATTGCAGAGGGCAGACATTGGGTATTCCAGGTCTCTACCACTGAGAGAACCAATTCCTATAATAAATCTCCCTGTCTGCCTACTGTCTATCTATCTATCTATCTATCTATCTATCTATCTATCTATCTATCTATCTATCTATCATCTATCTATCCATCCATCTAATCATCTATCCATCCATCCACCCATTTATCTGGTTTGTTTTTCTGCAAAACATTAATACAATGTTCTCCACCAGTATAAGAAAAACCCCTTCTATTTCAAGTTTGTTTATGAGTATGTATTCAAAATAAACAGAAGTATTTTAGACAAATTATTGCATCATTAAAAAAACCTTTAGGTTCGTTATTTCACTATTATTCCATAGTAATCATCTATCTATTACTAAAGGTCTGTGTAAAGAAAGGTCTGATTTGGGCTCACTTTCAGAAGTTTCAGTCCCTGGTTGATTGCTTTTGTTCTTTTGGGGCCAGTGTGGAGGCAAGGATGGTAGAGAACATAAAACTGCTCACTTCAGTGCCACCAAGAAGTGCAGTGAAAAGAGGAAAATGTCAGGGTCCCAGCAACCTTTCCAAAGGTTAGACCCTGGTCACCTAACTTCCTTATGCTAATGCCTAATGATTATAGAATGTCTAATACTTTTCTGGCTGTCAGCCAAGTTTACCTTCTGAGAATTTGAGGAGTATTCCATACCTAATTTATGAATATTCCCATTAACAGATGAAGAAACAGTCTGATGGAGGAGGGCCATCTTTCTATCTGTTGCTTTCATTGGTTAATTAATAACTGTTTGGCCTCTGATAGGGTAGAATTTAGAGTAGACAGAACAGAATGCTGGGAGAAAGAAGCCGAGTCAGTCAGTCGCCATGATTCTCCCACTCCAGACAGACGCAGGTGAAGATCTTTCCTGGTAAGCCAGCTCGTGGTGCTACACAGAATATTAGAAATGGGTTAGATCAATATGTAAGAGCTAGCCAATAAGAGGCTGGAACTAATGGGCCAGACAGTGTTTAAAAGAATACAGTTTCCGTGTAATTATTTCGGGTAAAGCTAGCTGGGTGGCAGGAAGCGGCCCGCTGCTCCGTATTTCAACAACAGTCCTGCAGGTTCCAAGGAACTTCCTCAAGTTTACATTGACGTTAAACATCAGTGTCAGTAACACAGTTTCAATACTTGTATTTTATAAAAATTCAATGCTTTTATTTTATAAAATGTGTGAAGACAGAGGCAGAAGTATTGCCAGAAGGTTGAGGCCAGCCTGGTTTACATAGGTCTAAGAGTTCTAGGCCACCAGTATTACACAATGAGACCTTGTTTCAAAAAACAAAACAAAAAACAAAAAACAAAAAACCAAAAAGAAGCCAGGTGTGGTAATGCATGCCTTTAATCTCAACACTCAGGAAGCAGAAGCAGGCAGAATTCTGAGTTTGAGGCCAGCCTATATTACATAGTGAGTTACAGGCCAGCCAGGGCTATACAGTGAGACCCTGTCTCAGAACAAATTAAAAAACATCAAGGAGGCTTAGTTATAAATAAAAAATAGTTCAGAGTGGTTTTGTATTCTCTTTACCCAGATTCTACTAATATGTCCATCTTACATAACCATGGTACTTGACCAAGCTACAAAATCAGTATTGGTATAATATTACTAAAAAAACTACAGGATTTATTTGGGTTTCATCAGTTTTTAATTAATGTTTTTTTTTAATTTTCAAGATCCCACATTACATTTAGTTATCTATTCAGTAAAGGGATTCATTCATGGATGTATGTATATATGTATGTATATGCATTTTTTATTTATTTATGCTGTATTAGCGAATGACCCTAGGATCTCACACATATAAGTCTTCTACCAATAAGCTATATCCATAGCTCTTTTATGTGTTTCTCTTTTTCTGTGCGTGCTTGTGCGGGTACACATGTATATGTGCATGCATGTGGGTGGAGGCCAGAGGTCAACAAGAGGAGCTGTCTTTGACATCCGTGCTCTACTGCAAGAACAAAAGTGGGTCATGAGAGACTGGGAGGTTGAAGAGGTTGCTAGGACTCATAGGCAGATAAGACACATTTTAGTCTTTCTAGACAAAGGCTCTTAGGTGGTAGCTGTCAGGCTCCCAGGCACACATTGGCATACATGGCCACACACTGGCATACATGGCCACACACAGGTGGGTGGCACACAGACCTAAGGACAGTCATATAGAAGCAGGCTGGTGAGGGTGGAGACAAAAGTTCAGACCTCTGGTCTCAAGGATGTGTTTATATACAATCACACAAAAGTGACATTCTGCCAAAATCAAATACATAGTATATTGCTATTTACTTTGGGGTCCTAGGACATTCTGTGACATCCGTATATTTACTGACTCATACTGGTTATCCTAATTGGTGCCATGTTGTCTAAACATAAGCTTGCTCTTAAGACATTCTGCTCCCTATGTTCCACCCCTTTTAGACAACTGGCATCACTGTCCTGGTTTCTACACTTGACCACACGGGGGCAGTGTAGGCCTATGTGTTGCCCATACTATACTGCCATAGCCTGCAGGCAACAGGTGCTTGTGGATCCCACCACTCCTCTTGCTGTCTGCAGCCCTTGGGGGCAGAGAAGGATGGCCTCTCTCCAGTGGTTTCACATTCTTCATTTGCAGTTAGGACTCCTCGGTGGTTTCTTAGAGACTTGCTGCCCCTAGGGCATATTCAGCTTAAGAGAAGCATACATTGTGTATGGGGAGGGGGGCAAATGACAGATACCCCAAAAGTCACTGGATTTGACTTAACTTTATGAACACGTTATCTACCTACATATGTAGATGGCCAGAGAAAGCAGGTTAGAGTTCCATGAACTAAAGTATAGTAAGTTGCAGCGTCAACAATGGTTAACACTCTGTATATTAGTGGAAGATTAATAATGAATAAACATAACACCTCTGGTTGTCCAGGATCCTCCCTAGCCAGGCGTTTTAGCTCCACCCCTAGGATATACTTAGCCATGGAGGGACACACTAGACATTGATTTTTAGTCTGTGCGTTCATGACCTACAGGCACCACCTTAAAGAGAACTTGGTGGTGACAGAAGGCAATGTCTCCATCTCCTCCCCTCTCAGTAGGATACTATCTGCCCCCTGGTGTAAACAGAAATTGCACTTTTGTTTCCTGGCCATCCAGATCTGAATAATCAAACAGAAACTCTATTAATTACAAGCCTCAGCTAATAGCATAGTCCTAGTTAGCTCTTGCATCTTAAATTAATCCATTTTTATCAATCTACATATCACCATGAGGCTGTGGCTTACTGGTAATGTTCTGGTATCTTTCTCCTTCAGCAGTTACATGGTGTCTCATCGATTCTGCCTTCTCTCTCTCTCTCTCTCTCTCTCTCTCTATATATATATATATATATATATATATATATATCTTTGGATTTTCCAACTGGCTTTACTCTGCTAAGCCATTGACCAAAGCAACTTTATTTATCAACCAGTAAAAGCAATGCATATACATTCCACATCACCCTGGTCTCACAGATGCAGGGGATAGACCACCCAGGCTATGACTGTAATATTATATATATATTACACATACACACTATATATATATATGTGTGTGTGTGTGTTTGTGCATGTATATGTATATATATGTTAATGAGATCATGTTCCAAATCATAAATGGAGCTGAGTTTTCAGTTTCTTTCTTTCACACACCTCAGTTTCTCACCACAAAGTATCCTTACAATGTTCTTTAAACAGTTAAAACAGCCATTGACTTTACTTCCTCCATCTTCACTGACTCCTCTTTAGGCAGTGTCTTGGCAGGAGAAGATTTCCTGGAGTTGCCGAGCTTCAGTTCATCTCTTCTCTAATCTTTCTCTTTTATTTTCCTTTTTTTTTTTTTTGCCCCACAGTTGCATCCTGCCAACTATGTCGGGTATGAGGCTCATGCCCCAGTGCTAGGAAAAGAGGAGAATTGTGGGAGACTGGGAGGTTGAAGAGGTTTCTGGGACTCACAGGCAGATAAGACACATTTTAGTCTTTCTAGACAAAGGCTCTTAGGTGGGCAACTGTCAGCAGGCTCCCAGGCACACATTGGCATACATGGCCACACACAGGCAGGTGGCACACAGGCGTAAAGACAGACACACAGATTCAGGCTGGTAAAGGTGAACACAAAACTCAAGCCTCTGGCCTCAATACTCTATTTATACAAAATCACACAAAAGTGGCATTCTGCCAAAACCAGTTATATAACAGACTACTTTACTGTTTGGTTTTTGTCCCAGGACATCCAATGTCTGCCATATATTAGGTAAATCATTGTATGTCTTTATTGGTCCTATGTTGTTTCAATGTAAACTAGCCCTTAAGTCCTCTGGTTCATTATGCCATCCTCATTATTGTTGTTGTTATTGAAACACCGCCTCAGCGTGTAGTGCTGGCTGCCTTGGAACTCACAGAGATCTGCCCACCTCTGTCTTCTCAGCACTGGGATTAAATGCATGTACCACCACACTCTGCAGCATCCTAATAGTATCTTGATAGGGTATCTCTCACTGGTCTGGAGCTCACAGAGTAGGCTAGAGCTGGCTAGGAAACGGCTCAGAATTCTGCCTGTCATCCCAGATGCACCAGCACTGTGGTTACAAGCCACCATGGCCAGCTTTTTCATGTGGGTTCTGGAAATCCATTAATCCATTTCAGGCCCTCATGTTTACAAGGCAAGCTCTTTACTGACAAAGCTATTTCTCCAGTCAGCCTCACCTCCATTATTATTATTATTATTATTATTATTATTATTATTATTATTATTATCATTATCACTATTATTATTTGCAGTACAAAAAAAAATCAAATCTAGGGCTTTACCTATGCTAGCCAATTATTCTATCGATGGTTTCTCTTTCCAGCTCATTTTTTATATTTTCTCCTTTTGATACGAGGTCTGAGTTCTCTGGGCTTCTTCAAATCCCCTCTATAACTCAGGAAAACCTTGATTTTTTTCTATCCTCCTGCATCAGCTTCCTGAGTAGCTGGCCTTACATGCTTGTACCCCAAGGCCTGGTCAGTAGAGTGCTCTAAAGAGGAGCAAACCATGATCCAAAATGAGTTAATCCATTTAGAAGAACCATAATTAGATTTGGAGAGAATGGGAAGGAAAAGGCAAGGCTGGGAACCCTAGAGGTAATCTGGTCGGGTACGTTCAGCACACTATGAAAGATACAGTGTTCCTCTGGAGGCAGTGCTTGCTCTATTATGGCACACATGTTCCTTTTATAGTGCTGATTTAAGAATGTGACTTAAACATAGTTTGATTCTGTGCATCACAGCATTTCTTTGTTGCAATACTTGAAATCGGTGTGATTCCATATGGTTAGAAACTTAGAAAATTAACTGTTTAAGATCTAGACATTACCCTAATATATTTATGTGTTTTCTTTCATATGACCAGAACACCCTTGTTTGTGATCACCACATATCACAAATATTGCATATTATTTTCTATATTTTAGGAGTATAGATGTTCTTTCTGCATGCATGTGTGAGTACCAAGTGTGTATACAGTGCCTATGGAGCTAGAAGATGCATTAAATCTCCTGGAATTGCAGTTAGATAAGGTCATGAACTGTTTGTGCTAGGAACTGAACCCATGTCCTCTGGAAGAGTTATGTGGGAGTGATTTCTTTCTAATCTGTTGTTTTCATTGGTTAATTAATAAAGAAACTGCCTTGGCCCATTTGATAGGCCAACCCTTAGGTGGGTGGAGTAGACAGAACAGAATGCTGGGAGAAAGAAGCTGAGTCAGTGAGTCGCCATGATTCTCCCAATCCAGACAGATGCAGGTTAAGATCTTTCCTGATAAGCCAGCTCGTGGTGCTACACAGAATATTAGAAATGGGTTAGATCAATATGTAAGAGCTAACCAATAAGAGGTTATAACTAATGGGCCAAGCAGTGTTTAAAAGAATACAGTTTACGTGTAATTATTTCGGATATAAAGCTAGCTGTGTGGGCGGCCGGGTGCCAGGAATGTAGCCCGCCGCTCTTATTACAACAGAGTGGCGCCCGGGTGGCGGGACACAGCCCGCCGCTCCACACAACAGAGTGGCGCTCAACGTGATTAACTAATGCCACGGAAAACCTGAAAGGGCTTAAAAAGGAGAGAGAGAATTTAAGACAGCTTTTTGCTGTTTCTGGGTGGCGTGCCGCAAAGAAATTGTCCTGACTCAGCAGCAGGAAAAAACTGGCTGTTTTAAAATGCCAGCTTTCTGGGCTGCGCTGCCATCGCTATCTCTGTCTGGTTCCTGCGGGAGATAGAGTCTTTGAATGGAGCATTTGGAGTAAAGTGCTACGACTTGCTTGATGGCAATGTGGACTGCTGTGTGCCTGGAACTGTGTGTGGCTCAGGGGCACCGAATGGCTCTGAGGCAGGAGGGCTCAGCTCTGCCATACTGAACTGTGCTGGTCTCAGGCAGGAACTACCGTAATTACCGTAATAACAGCGCAGTTAAGGTTTAGACTGGGCAGCACACGCAGGCGGTACAGTATTACCCCTACATGGTGCAACTTAAGTTTTTAACAAGTGCTTAGCATTTTAAAAAAATGCTTCTGGAAAGTAAAAAAGTTACAGATTCACAATAGGACAGATTCAGACCACTAAATGTATCACAATGTTGGATGAGTGTACGTAGGCTTGAGAGACAAATATATATATATATAGAGAGAGAGAGAATAAAGTTAATGCCCTTAAAAAAAAAGGATAAAGTCTTTAAAGAGACAGAGTACAGATAGTTATAGATTAAAAGAAATAAAGAAAAATAAGCCATTTAAAAATGGAAAATTCACAGAGAGTCTGGATTCTTTGTATTATTGTGTTTTCTTTAAAATTTTTGACTGTGAAGGAGCTAAGTACAGAGAGACATTTCATTATATGGGCTGCCAAGTGGAACCAGAATGGATATAAGGGTATTATGATTTCAGAATTTGGGTCTAAGGATATGATGCTTTGGAGAGGGTCTTCTTTTGTTTTCACAGAGGATGAGACCCTGTGGATTGTTTCTATCTCAATATGGTATGATAGACCACCCCCTCCTGAAAGGTTGCCATGAACACCTTCAGAAAATTATTTCACTCAACTGCTGACTGAGATGAACCTGGCAGACAGGTTACACCATAAAAGACCTGAATAACAGCGCCCCCATAGCAGCAGGAAGCAGTTTGGAAAGAAAAAACTGAGCTCATGTTCCCAAATAAGGTTTATAAATGTTCTTTTTCACATTTAAAGGGGGATAGGATATAGATATGAATAATTTGCATTGGTAGGGATTTTAAGGTCAATTTTGTTATATGTATATGCATATTTCTAATCTTGATTAAGGCATTATGATTGTGTAGTTCATTTAAAATGTAATGTATAATTAGGAAATATAGGTTGTTAATGGATAATCATCAATAATAGTCAAGCTTGTAGTCATGTTAGTTAGATTTTCTAGATATATAGAGACATATTGCAATTGAATGGGCATTCTTCATATCTTTCAAAGACTGCGGAATATGGCATTTAAAATATTTTAATAACTTAGGGCTTTTCATGACAATGAGACATGTCTGCTCATGGCAGCACCAAGCTACTTCAAGAGGAAGATGGGCATCGAAGAGGCTCCTTATGGAGTTGGATAGCCATTTGGGCAAGAAACTGTTCTTGCCTGGACTGTTGCATAAACTGGACACGAAGAACCCACAGAGAGAGGACTGCTGAACTTGACTAAAGGTGAGATGGTCTTTCGGGGTTCCTGACTCATGAAAGAGTCTGCGAGACATTCTGCAGGATACAGCAGAAAATGACTGAACTGTCTTTGAAATTTCTTGCTTCATGGAAGAGTCTGCTGGATACTATGGGCCTGAAGGCCAAAGACGGATGCCCCAATGTGTCGACCGCCTTGACGGGTTATTCTGTCTAGGGTCTGTAACCCGCCTGGCTGGTCAGTTATTCCAGGGTCACGGAGAGGTACCACCTGAAAGACATGGGCTGATAAGAGGAAGAAGGCTAGACAAATTTGTCGAAGCCTCCGTTTATTAGAGTCATGGTTATAGCTTATATAGCCCCTGGATGAGGAGCTTGGGGGGCTGGGGCATGGGATCTTGCCACATGGTCCACGCAGGTCACGTAGGCCAAGAGGTTACAATCGGTCAGGTCACGATTCCTCTGCCAGGAGTTCACAAGTTGACACACCTAGTTCTCTAGATAGTTAGAGTGTGAGGCAGGTTTCGCTAACAGATAGCTCTCTATTAACAGACAATTTGGGTGTGGGGGTGTGGGGTAGGCTTTGTCAATAAAACAATTCTCAATACAATTGGGAAGTGGAGCCCTCTGCAAAACTCCTCAGGGCGGTGATCCCTATAATAGTTTTGGGGGGGACATGGCTCCTGACACCAATGGTACAAAAGAACTTTGGGTGACTGTCCAGGCAGCGAGATGTCTCTGTCATTTCTAGAGTTTGAAGTTTCTTATTTCTTGTTTGCTTAGGTAATATTATATCCTTCTGGAGTCTTTGATGGAGTTGAAGAACGGATACATAGTTGTAGTTTTCCTTAGTTATGATAAAAGATAAAATAGATATAAATATTGTAACTGTAATTCTTGTTTGATAACTGTTTTGGTATATGTAATTTTACTATGTTAAAATAAAAGCCTTCTTTTTTGTTTAAACAGAAAAAGGGGAAATGATGGAGGTGGGTCTTGTATTAATCTGTTGCTTTCATTGGTTAATTAATAAAGAAACTGCCTAGGCCCATTTGATAGGCCAACCCTTAGGTTGGTGGAGTAAACAGAACAGAATGCTGGGAGAAAGAAGCTGAGTCAGGCAGTCGCTATGATTCTCCCACTCCAGACAGACGCAGGTTAAGATCTTTCCTGGTAAGCCAGCTCATGGTGCTACACAGAATATTAGAAATGGGTTAGATCAATACGTAAGAGCTAGCCAATAAGAGGTTATAACTAATGGGCCAGGCAGTGTTTAAAAGAGTACAGTTTCCGTGTAATTATTTCGGGTATAAAGCTAGCTGTGCGGGCGGCCGGGTGCCAGGAATGTAGCCCGCTGCTCTTATTACAACAGAAGAGTAGCCAGTGCCCTGAACTACTGAGCAATTTCTCAAGATCCATGTTTTAATTTCTTTAAGTATTGTCTCGGTCACTTTTCTATTGACATGACAAAATACCTTGACCAGGGCAATGTATAAAAGAAAACATGTAATTGGAGCTCATGATTCCAAGATGGTTAGAGTGTGAGCATCTGGCAAAGAACATGGCGGTAGGCAGGCATGAGGCGTGGCAATGGAGCAGTAGCTGGAGCTCACGTCCCGAGATAACAACGGCAAGTCAAAGAGAAAGAAGAGAGGGCTGCTGGTGGAGACAACTAACTGGGAATGGGGGGCGGTTGGGAGCTCAATGCCCAGCCATTCCCAGTGACACATCTTCTCCAACAGGGTCACATCTCCTAATCCTTGCAAACAGTTCCACCAACTGGGGTTAAGTAGTCAAATATGTGAGCCTATGGGGATCATTCTCATTCAAACCACCACAAGTATCATCACAGTATCCTCCCTCAAGATTCAAAGGTTTCATGCGACTTTTTTCATTATTTTTGAAACATTCTCAATTGATGTAGATTGAAATTTCACCTCACATTAAGTTATATTTGCACTGCCATGTACTTCACATGCCCTTTCTACCATTACATTTGATAACCATATTAAGTGCCAGACCTTCTTTCTAGTCTCCTCTTTTTTCTTTGTCAGTATCAGTATTAGCATTAAGTTTTTTCCTTTGACTATTTTTTATACAGTCTCATGTAGCCCAGACTTTACTCAAACTTGCTGGGTAGCCCAGGCTAGCCCCTACTTTCTGAACTTCCTGCCTGATGTGGGAGTGTCATATCAATCTGTTGCTTTCATTGGTTAATTAATAAAGAAACTGCTTGGCCTGATAGGTTAGAACATAGGTGGGTGGAGTAAACAGAACAGAATGCTGGGAGGAAGAGGAAGTGAGCTCAGACTCCATAGCTCTCCTCTCTGAGGCAGATGCGATGAAGCTCTAACCCAAGATGGACATAGGCTAGAATCTCCCTGGTAAGTCACCACCTTGTAGTGCTACACACATTAATAGAAATGGGCCAAGCAGTGTTTATATGAATACAATTTGTGTGTTGTTATTTTGGGGCATAAGTTAGCCAGGCGGCCGGGAGCTGGGTGGCAGGAACACAGCCTGCAGCTCCTTCTACACCTGCCTCCTGCTGGGATGACTGACATGTGCTATGACTGAGTAGCCCTACCTTTTAATATAACAGCTGGGTAGCCTAGCACCAATTATGTTTTCTTCTCCTCACATAAAATGGAGATATTACCACTTTGCATTGGGAAAATGAACCCTGGAAAATTCATATAAGACAATGGGTAATTTGTTATAGTGTCCCCTTCCCAAGTGCCTGTATTCCCAGAGCTCAGGATCTGGAGGCGGGAGGATCACGAGTTCGAGGATGGAAGAAGTATGCAGGTCCCTGGGGCACATCTTCGAATCTTGTTCATTTTGAACATCTTGCTGCTGGCTCCTTCCCAGCCCACTCTGCTTCCTGGTTTGTGTGAAGATAGTAAGTTTTCCCGCCACATCCCTCTGCTATCATGTTCTGTCTTAGCATGTGCCAAAGAATGAGAACCAAGTAAGCAGGTCTTGAACCTCTGAAATCTTTCCCCCTTTAAGCTGTTTGTTTCTGATGTTTTCTTATGGCAAAAGAAAGATGGTTCTCAGTGGACTAGAAAAGGAAGCAAACTTCTTAACCTGTTAAAGAGTTCTATGAAAAAAATACATAGTTAATATCAACATTTAGTGATGGAAGACTTGTCTTCAGCAAGCAGAGGAAGGCAGCTCTCTGTGAGTTCATTGGAAGGCAGGGGAAGGCTGATATCTGTGAGTTCAAGGTCATGGTGGTCCATGTAGCAAGCCACAGCCCCCCAAGAATGTGGAAAAGAAGGTCAAGAAATCCATTCTTTGCATTTCTGTTCAATATTCTGTTGGAAATCCTAGCTAGTTCAGCAAGGCAAGAAAAAGAAACACAAAGACATACAGATTTTAAAAATTAAGCTCTGTACAGAGGTGCATGCCTTTAATTCCAGGTGGATCTCTGTTTCAGGCCAGCCTGGTCTACCTAGTGACAACATGACTCAAACTAAAAAAGAAAGAAAAAAGAAAACAGTTCCTATTTTACAGTATAAACCAGGCCAGGTTGCACAGACTTGTAATCCAAGTTAGGAGGCTGAGGCAAGGGGCCTGTAATTACAATGTCTACATAAGCTACAGGGTAAGTTCAAGGTCAGCCTGGGCAACTTAGTGAGCCTTTTTCTCAAACCCAAGAAAAATATTTAGGCCTTCTGTTTGACCAGGGACAGGTAGATTTCTGTGAATTTGATAGTAGACTGGTCTATAAGGTGAGTTCCAGGCTAACCAAGGCTATATAATGAAACAATGTCTTAAAAAAAAGGAAGGAAAGAAGGAAGAAAGGGAAAGAGAGAGAGTGGGAGAGAGAAAAGAAAGAAAGAAGGAAGGAAGAATGAAAGAAAGAAGGAAAGAAAGAAAGAAAAAAAGAAAGAAGGAAAGAAAAAAAGGAAGGAAGGAAGGAAGGAAGAAAGAAAGAAAGAAAGAAAGAAAGAAAGAAAGAAAGAAAGAAAGAAAGAAAAAACTTTGGAGTCAGGGCTCCAGTGACACATGCCTTTAATACTTGTCTTCAGCAAGCAGAGGAAGGCAGCTCTCTGTGAGTTCACTGGAAGGCAGGGGAAGGCTGATGTCTGTGAGTTCAAGGTCATGGTGGTCTATGTAGCAAGCCACAGGCCAGCCATAGATACAGAGTGATACTCAGTCTCAAATAAAATAAAACAAAATAATATTACTGCCCCCCCCCAATTCTGTAAGCCTTATTTAAAAATAATGGGTAAAAATCAGTTTGACGAAATAAAATTTAAAAATCGTACATTGTTTTATTTATTGCCTCATAACAAAGAAAGCTGTTTAAAATCAAAGTACTTGATTGACAGTTTCCTCCCCACATTTTTGAGACATGGTTTTATTGTGTAGTCCTGGGTGGCCTGGAATTAGCTACGGAGTTTAGGGTGGTGCTTCAAACTCACAGAAATCCACCTGCCTCAGTCATCAGAGTCCTGGATTAAGAGTGTGCATCTATGCTTGGACCACATGGCCCTGAAATTCTCCTACACAGCCCCACCTCCACCCCAACACATCTCTGCAAGCTCAGCTGACAGAGAAGATGGGGGAGCTATGGTAATACTATCAAGAGTATTTTCTTTTTACATTTTAATTACATTTATTTTTTTGTTTGAGTGGGGAACATGTGTCATGGGAAGGCCAACTTACGGGAGTCTGAGGAGTACTTGTAGGGGGAGTTAGGTCTCTTCTTCCACTGTTGGTCATAGGCATCAAACTCCAGTCCTCAGGCTTGAAGGAAACACCTTTCCTCACTCATTGAGCCATTTCCCTGGGATTAGTTTGAGTCTTAGAAAATACCTCAGAAGTGAGACTAGAGGTTGAAATCACTGAGCTGGTCTACCCTCCCCAACCTCACGCCACCTCATTGATACCTCATAGCCACGCCACTGACACGTGGCTAAAATGGTGGGAAAGTTGGGCCTCTCTCTGGGCAAAGTACAAAGAATACAGGATACACAGGCATGCGCTCTTTGCCTGCTCACTGACTGTCACTGCTTGGAGTCCTAGCAACAGGGTCTTGAGCCACTGACTAGCAAGACCCTCTAACAGTTCTTCTGGATAGTTCTCGTCCTGCCCACTTGTCGGTGGATAGTTTGCATTACAACGGGCCAGTAGTTCCCATCTCATCTCTCATCCTTAAGATGCTGGTGGTTTCCATTTGGCCACCAAGCTCTGCCTTGCTCTCCCTGGGCTAAGGTGGCTACTGTGGCTATGGCTCTTGGTTGCTACCTGTGAGGCTTTCTACTTTCCGGGACTTGTTCCCATCACCTACTGTGAGGAGGACCATCCCAACTCCCACTGTCAGATGAGGAGCTGGGGAGGGAAAGCCCTGAGAGGAAAGGCCCCAGCGAAGTCAAAGGGCTGTTCCATCCCAGGCGCACCGTCTTGGCATGGCGCCATATTTCCTCCTGGGTTTAAGTCCTCGCAACATCTCCACTGGTCCCCCAGCCCCCACCTTAGCCTTCCCTTGGTGGTTCCCAGCCCTGTCTGTGAGCTCCAGGGACTTTGGGCTCCCCTGAGGCTCCTTGGCTGACTCCGCCTCCATTCTCTGCCTGTTGCCCAGCGACCTATTCCATTTTCTCCTTCCAAGGCATCCCTTCCCTCCCCATCACCTCCTCTCCCTCTTCCACCTCTGGCCCCAAGCCAGCCCTCTTCCCTCAGCTTCTCCTCCTTCTTCCCCTCCCACTCACCCCTCCCCTCCGGTCTTGTCTTTCTGCTCCCATCACTCCTGGGCTTACACACTTTTCCTGTTCTGATCCTTGGTTGCTCCCTCTGGCCTCCCAGGCCCTTCAAAATTTATAACACTCATTAGTTGTCTACTTCTATAGGCTGATAGTACTGAATTTGCCACGTGGGGCATTTAGTCAATTTTCAGGAAATGGAACTGTGATTGCTCTGTCCTTGTCATCCTTTTTCTCCCATCCCCACCCTCCTGTCCCAAGTGCTTTTTTAGTCAGGATCTAAACTTGTAGTCCAGGCTAGCCTTGAACTTGGCAACTTTGCAAGTTTGTACTTCACAGATGTGCACCTCTGTGCTCAACTTACTTTTTTTTTTCAATTTTTGAGACTTTGTCTTCTGTAGCCTAGAGTGGCATCTGCCATCTCCACGGTGATCTGAGTGTTAGTTTCCTTCACCGTGGGTTTTATTTGTTTTTTTAAAGATTTATTTATTTATTATGTACACAGTGTTCTGCCTGCATGTATGCCTTCTCGACAGAAGAGGGCACCAGATCTCTTTATAGATGACTGTGAGCTACCCTGTGGATGCTCAGGACCTCTGGAAGAGGAACCAAGTGCTTTAATTTCTGAACCATCTCTCCGGCCCTGTTTGTTTATTTATTTGTTTGCTTTTTTTTTTTTTTTTTGGTAAGGTCTCACAGCAGCAGACTGACCTTGAGGACTTGAATTGACGATCATTTTTTTTTTTAAATGGCAGAGAGGGGGGATCTGGTTTTGGTAAGTAGCCGAGGCTGATTTCCAACAACAGTTTACCATCCTAGTGTCAAGCCTGTAGATGTTGGGATTGCAGGGCATGACAATGCATGTCCCATTTGTTTGTTTAAAAACAGTCTGCTTTGTTTAACAGAGCCTGGCATTAACCTCAAAATCCATTTGCCTCTGCCTCCCTTATGCTGAGATTATAGGGTATGCCCCAGCACTGGACTCGTACTTCTTTTTATTTTATTATCATCATCATTATTATTACTTATTTTGGTTTGTCCAGACAGGGTTTGCTCACTGTGTAGATCAGGCTGATCTCAAACTCAGAGATCTGACTTCCTCTGCCTCCTGAGTACTGGAATTAAAGACACATGCCACCACTGCCCGACTCCTTTGAATCTTTAACCACTGTGATTAGCTCAACTTTGTGCACCTTTCTTCTTTTAAGAACAGAGCTTGCAGGTTATTTTATATCGTAGTATGAGGTATAGCCCTCCAGTTTCCCTCCCCCACACTTTTATCTTTCTTCTTGTTTTTTTACCCCTCCCTCTCCCCTCCCCCCTCTTTCATTCTTTCCCTTTTCTCCTACTGTTTTCTCTTTTAGCATTTTCTGTCTCATTTTCTTTGCTCCACTTCTCATTTTCAATGGCCTCCTTCTATTTCCCTTTTTTGCACCCACCTTTATTCTTTTTGTGCATTTCTTTGTCCTGTTTTATTATTTCTGGCTCTTTTTTATTCTTCTTCCATTTCCTCCTGTGGTTCCACTCACTCCCTCGTTTTCTTTCCCTCTCTGTTTCCCACAGAGCCTCTTCTTAATCATTTCCCCTGTATCACTCATTCTCAGTTTCTTCTTTCTCCTCTTCTCTCGTTGGGTCTTCTACTTTTTTTGTCTTTTCCTTCTCTTCCACTGTATTTCAGTTTCTCATTCGATCTTTTCCTTTTTCCTCTCACCCTTTTCTTTCTGTCCATTTTCCTCCCCCTTTACCTCTTTTTCTTCTTTCTCTGTCGTGCCATTTTGCTACTCTGTTTCACCCTTTTTAACTTCATTTTTTTTTTTACCTTAGCCAATGTCTTTTTATTTCTGTCTTTGTGTTTCTTTGTCCTTCCTACTCTTTGTTCTTTTTTCTTCTTTGAAACTTTCATCATGTTGTCTTTGTCTGAGCTGGGGTCTCATGTCTTCCAGGCTGACTTAGAACTTGCAGTATAGTCAAGGATAATGTTGGACTCTGATCCTTCTCTATCTATCTCCCAAGTGATGAGAGTAAAGGTGTACTCTGAGATCTCCTGAGTAAATTAGGAGCATAGGGACCTTGGGGGAGGACTGAAGGGGGAGGGGATAGGCAGGGAGGGGAGCAGAGAAAAATGTAGAGCTCAGTAAAAACCAATAAAAAAGGTGTACTCTGGCCTATTGGGCCTTTTTTCTCACTTTCATTTTTCTTTCCTGTCTTTATTCCTCCTTCTTTTTCAGTTTTTGTTTTGTCTTTCTCACGTTTCCTTTCCATTTTGTTTTATCTTTCCTTTTTCTCTTTGGCTCTCTCACTTTATCTATTTCTCAGTCTTTTTGCTTCTGTATTTTTCTTTTTTCTGTTCATTTTCCTTCACATCCATCCATTCTTTCTTTTTTCTCCCATTGCTCTGTCTTCTCTCATTCTTTTGTTTCCTTTCTTCCTTCCCCTCCATCACACTTCCTTCACCTTTCATCCTCCTCTCCACACACTCTGCCTCCCTTCTTCCCCCTTCCCTTTTCCAGTTTTCTTTCACCTTCCCTCTCATCACCTCTTACACCCTCTGCCTTCCTTCTTTCATCCTCTTCCATTCTTTACCTCCACCCCGTCTTTTTGTCTACACAAGGTTTCTCTGTGTAGCCTTCATCCTGCAACTCACTTTGTAGACCAGGCTGGCCCCAAACTCACAGAGATCCTAAGTGAGTGCTGGGAGTGAAGGTATGCACTACCACTGCCCTTCTCTTATGGCTTCTCCCCTTTTTTCTTTTTTCCCTTTCTTTTCCTGTCTTGTTTGTTTGTTTAAATTCCATTTTACATCCCAACCACAGTTCTCCCTCCTTTCCTTTTTTTGTATCTCTCTACTGCTTCTCTTCCTCTGTCCTTTATTTCTTTCTTTTCCCCTGTTATGTCCAGATCTGCGAAGTCCCCTCCAAACTGACTAGGAACCTTTATTTTATACAAGTTTGCAAACTCGGTCTCTCCACATGTCAAATGTATTGGAATAACTGGAGATCCCCAAGCTCAGATAGAGTTGGGTTTTTATAGTAGTAAAGGTGGAGGTGTGTGAGGGGTTTCTGAGGTTCAGGACCCCTGATTGGCTGACATTTGTCTAGGGGTGTCCTTGTGAGTGTGTACCGGCAGGTGATCCTATCTGCAATGGTTGGAACTTTAGGCATTTCCTTTGGATGGTCTATTCTTGGGTGGTGCTCAGGTAATCTCAGTTTGTGGTTCTTCCTGCAACCAGGTATTGCTTCAGGGTAAACTACTGAGACTCAGACCTCCATTATACTTACCAATGACTGAATCCTACTCTGGCAGGTTGTAACGCCTGCATTACTCTCTACCCATACAGTTCAAGAGCCCGGCGACGGCCTGGAGTTTAAAGGAACACCCAAAAGATGTGGGTCATTCCTGAGGAGAGAATGCTGAATGCCGTTTATTCAAGCTTAGAAAAAATACTTATATACCTAACTGCTGTACAATGGAGAGTCCCCCCCCCCAGGCAGGTGAGAATTTACCGGGCTCAAGAGTAAACAAAACCCCTAAACTAAGTGCCAAGGGGACAGAGGGAGCACAGGAACAAACAGGATGTTTAGCCAGCAACTGCAGCAAGATGTTTGGCCAGAAACTGTCCTCAAGATGAACCCTTGGAGGAAGGGTATCCCTGTGGGTCCTACAGCAAGGTGATAATGGTTGGAAGAACTTTGGGTGGTCTGTTTCTATTTAGCTTATCATGGTTGGCTCCTACACCCTGTCTATACTTATATTGCGTTTTCTTTCTTCCTTTTCCATGACCTTTCATTTTTCCCCCTTTGACTTGTTTCTTTACCACTTTCTTTTTTATTTCAATTTCATTTTCTCTCTGGTTTTATTCTTAATAACTCAAGTTTTAGGGGACTCCAACTCCCTCTTCTGGCCTCCTTGGGTACTGAATGCAGGTGGTGCACAGACATACAAGCAGGCAAAACATGTATATATGTAAAATAATAAAATTTAAAATGTTTTTAAAAGCTAGTCAGAGAATTTGATAAGTATGTGTTTTTACCATATTCTGAAAGGGTTTTATAATTGTTTTTAAAGTTAAGTATGAAGCTGGGTGGTAGAGGTGCATGCCTTTAATCCCAGCACTTGGGAGGCAGAGACAGGTGAAGCTCTACGATTTTGAGGCCAGCTTGATCTACAGAGCAAGTTCCAGGACAGGCTCTAAAGCTATAGAGAGAAACTTTGCTTTGAAAAACCAAGAAACAGTTAAGCATGGTGGAAGCTGGGTTTGGTGGTTTATGCCTTTAATCCTAGCACTTGACGGGGGTGGGGTGCAGAGGCAGGCAGATCTCTGTGAGTTCAAGGCTAGCCTGGTCTACAAAGTGAGTTCCAGGACAGTCAGGGCTACAGAGACCCTCTTTCAAACTCCTCCCCACAAAAGAATGGTAGAGAAACTAATTTCATTCATCTAGAGAATCCAGTTGTCTTAGTTGGGGCTCCTATAGCTGTGATAGAGTAGCATGGCCATGACCAACTTCAGGGGGAATTTATCGCCATACAGTTGTAAATGGTTAGCAGCAATAGGTCAGATTACCTCTTAGTTGTTTAGTTTTGTGTTTTGGAAAGACTAGCTTGTTGTATTACTAATAAATATTCTTTTCCTTTCTTTAGTCATCAGTACAAGTGTATGCTGATAGATTGTACTCAGTGGAAACTGTACTACCTTATAACTATGATAGGTAAGTGTAGCATATATGGTAAAAACACCTTTAGAGTTGTTGCTTGATTTTATGACAGGATAAAGGTTCATGTGGGAGTTTTTAGTGAATAATGATGTTCTGTTCAGTAATGTTCTGTTTTTATGTGATCCACCTCAATATGACTTCACATCTGGAGAAAACTAATTATCTATATTATAGAAAAAAGAGGAAGATATCTTTTGGTGTTACCCTATTTCTACTAAAATCAAGTCTGATATTCATTATAAAGAAAGACATAAAAATATATGGTTGTTATTATTTCTGCGGGGTTGGAAAGGAAACACGAGACACGCAGGGTCCCACGTGGGTAAACTTTAATGGGGTGGGGTAACAGATAAGGGACGGGAGTGAAGAGATGGAAGGGGAAAAAAAGGGGGAGGCGGGTTGAGATGCCCTGCTTTTAAGAGGACTCTAGGTGTCTGGGAGAAAATGTCCTGCGCATGCGTGGCTTTCCATTGTGCTGCTGGGATTTGTGGTCCACTGAGAGGCTGTATTCTCTGCGCATGTGTGGCCTTGTCTCCAAAAGAACAGCATTTCACCCTTTTGGTTTTATTAAAAAAAAATTGAGGGGGGTTGAGGGTCTTAATGGGTAGGGAATAGGGGTGTAGCCCGGTCTCTCATGACTGCTTCCTGCTGGCTTTGGGCGTCAAGGGATCCGGGAAGCGTCCGATTGTCCTGATGATGTCCTGTTGATTATGTCTTGTCCGCTGGTGTTGAGTGGCTGATTGAAGAAATTGCATCTGTCTGGAGATCGCATCTGTCTGGCTCTTGAGTAGCTGGGTCATCATTAAGATGCTGGAAAACAAAAGTCGCATTAGTAGAGAGAAAAAAGATTAAAGGGGAAATTTGGGGTGGAGCGGGGAGGGGGCTTTAGGAGGCCAGGGGAAGAGGCCAGGGGTTAAGAATGATAAAAAAGTAAATGATACTTATTCCGTTAATTGAATGATACTTATTCCGTTAATGATCCGCTTGTGTCTGCTTTGTTCAGGTGGGTCGGGCTGGTGTCTTGGAGATTAAAGAAAATGTCTTAAAAGAAATAGATTTTAATCATATATTCCTTAACATTTTAGGGGTCACTGCTGCAGTCAGTGACGAACCTGTTATGTCAGGAACTTTGTTAAGAATTTGCTTATCACCTGAACCTCTTGGTTCCGTGTTTGATGATGATTTCTGTAGAGACAGCTGGATGGTTATTTAGGAATTTAGAGAAGGGAGGGTGTATTAGCACGGGAGGATTAAATGAAAAATGAGACCACTGTTTTCCTTAGACTGGAGTAGAGGGGGCTGAACCTGTTGTCCTTTGGAACTTGAGAGAACACGGTCCTGTCTGAGTTACCGTGTAAGGAGGATTGTCTTGAGCCGTGGGGATGAACGGTTTCAGATGTGACAGGTGAATCCAGTGAGGAATTCCCTCGAGCTTGGCAGCTGTGGGAGTTAGAAGAATTACTCTGAGGGGACCCTGCCATTTAGGGGAAAGGGGTGAGGGACGTTGACCTGGAGGTGAGAATAAAACCTTATCTCCTATTTTAACTGGCGGTGGACATGTGTTAGCACATGGTTGAGGTAGTGAGTGATCTGTGAAGTCCCACAGCAGTGAACGTAGGTGGAAAAGGAGGGGAGTGAGCAGGTGATCAGGAAGGGGAGAGGTTCCCGATGGGAGGCCAGGGGTTAAAACCGGCCGCCCATACATGAGTTTGAAGGGTGAAATGAAAAGAGGGCCCTTTGGGAGAGCCCGAAGCCTGAGAAGGGCCAGAGGCAGAAGCCTTACCCAGTTGAGGTGAAGTTCTTGTGACATCTTAACGAGGGCATCCTTTAAAGAGTGGTTAGTCCGTTCTACCTTACTTGAAGACTGAGGGTGGTATGGTATATGAAAATTCCAGGGGATTCCAAGTGCCCTAGACAGATTTTGAGAAATCTGGGAAGTAAACTCTGGGCTGTTATCTGACTGAAGAGAAGTTGGAAGTTCAAACCAGGGAACAATTTCTCAGAGAAGAATATCAGAAACTGTCTGGGTTCTCTTGTTAGAGATGGGGAAGACTTCAACCCACCCAGACATTGTATCCACCAACACCAGGAGATATTTAATTTTCTTGACTGTGGGCATATGAGTAAAATCCAGCTGCCAGTCAGTTCCCGGAATGGAGCCCCTGACTTGGTGAGTAGGGAAAGGAAAGCTACGATATCTGGTCCTGGGATCTGACTTTTGGCAGATCTGACAGGAGGCAGTGGTAGCTTTTAGGAACCTGATATCCTCAGGTGTGGGTTTGATATACGTCCTGACAAAATGAAGTAGAGCTTTTTCATTGGGTTGAAAGAGCTGGTGTAGGTAGGACAGGATCTGTTGGGTGTCAGGAGGTGTCTGCGAGGCTGTGGGCTGTGCTGTAAGGACTCCCTGAGGTAGCTGAGGCAGACCTGGGCTCTGGAGTGCTGCTGTCTTAGCCGCTCTGTCAGCTTGATTATTTCCCTTGGAGACAATAGAGCTGTCAGACTGATGAGACTGGCAGTGAATAATTCCTATAGCTTTAGGGAGATGGGAAGCTTTTAGTAAGTCCATGATATGCTCTGAGTTTGTAATAGAGCCTCCCTTCATCGTGAGAATCCCACACTCCTTCCAGATGGCCACATGAGACAGCAGGATATGAAACGCATATTTAGAATCTGTGTAGACATTTAAAGATTGTCCCTTGGCTAACTGAAAGGCACAGGTGAGAGCTATCAGCTCAGCCTGCTGGTTAGTAGTATGAGCAGGGAGTGCCTTTGCCTCAACTATCTCCATGTCTGATACTATGGCATAACCTGCTCTGTGAGTCCCATCACATAGAAAGGAGCTGCCATCCATGTACCAGGTATGAGTAGCCTGGGACAGGCTGCCCTCCTGTATATGTGAGGGGTGAGGCAGTAGGTCCTCTAGGACCTCAACGCGGGAATGGGATGGGGAATCATTAACATTAGGTTGAGGTAGAAGATTTGAAATATTAAAGGGTGGGCAGCACTGAAATGTGAGACTGGCATCTTCCACCAGTGCTACCTGAAGGGAAAGAACTCGAGAAGGGGGTAGGGTCTGTAGGCCTTTGTAAGTTAAGAGGTTGGACAGGTTATGATGAGAGAAGACTGCAGTGGGTGCTCCGAAGGTTAGTTTCTTTGACTCACGAATAAGAAGTTCAGTGGCCGCCAAAGCACATATGCAGGGTGCCCAGCCCTGAGTGGTGAGATCCATTTTCTTTGACAGGTAAGCTACAGGTGTGAAGGAGGGTCCCAATTAATGACCTAGGACTCTCAGAGCGTAGCCCTCCTTTTCTGCTACGTAGAGAGAAAAGGGGCGGATTAAATCTGGAAGATGGAGAGCTGGGGCTTGGGCAAGGACCTGCTGGAGTCTCCAGAAGGGTTTTGTGATAGGGTGAAGAAGGGGCTCATGCAGAGAGCCGAGAGCTGCTTCGTATAGAGGGCGGGCAAGGAGGGAGAAGGAGGGGATCCAGGAATGCAGGAAATCAGCCACTCCCAGGAATGATAAAACCTCTTCTTTGGTGGAAGGAACTGTAAGAGATTGAATTAGTTTTTTCCTGTCCAGAGTGATGGCCTTTTGGGTTGGGGTTATGTTTAATCCCAAATACGTTACTTGAGTGGTGGACAATTGAGCATTAGAGGGTGAGACTCTGTAGCCCTTTTTGGATAAGAAATTTAATAAGGCAGCAGTATCAGTCCTGCTAGTCTCCAAAGATGGGCTACACAGCAGGATGTCATCAACATAGAGTACCAGTTTTGATTTAAGGAGGGACAGTGAGAGCAGATCAGAGGCCAGAGCCTGGCCAAAGAGGTGTGGGCTGTCCCGGAATCCCTGAGGGAGGATGGTCCAGATTAGTTGTGTGGAGAAATTAGTATCAGGATCTGTCCAGGTGAGGGCAAAGATGTTTTGAGATTGAGGGCTGAGGGGAATAGAGAAAAAGGCATCCTTGAGGTCTAAAACTGAGAAGTGGGAGGTTCCTGAAGGAATGTTGGACAGAAGGGTGAGGGGATTAGGGACGACTGGGTGAAGAGGAACAACAGCAGAATTAATGAGTCGGAGGTCCTGAATCAAACGATAAGTTCCGTTAGATTTTTTAACAGCCAGTATAGGGGTGTTAAAGGGAGAAGAGGTGGGGCGGAGCAGCTCCTTCCTTAGAAGGTCAGAAATTATGGGTTTTAGTCCTCTGAGGCTTTGGGAAAAGAGGGGGTTTTGAGCTTGAGTAATATACTTGGTGGGATTTTTTAACTGAATAACGATGGGGGAGTGGTGTTTAGCGATGGCGGGATTATGGGTGTCCCACACGAGAGGGTCCACTTGGGAGGCTGGAAGAGGAAAGGGCATGTTAGTGTCAGAAGATTGTGGGGCCAGGAGAAGAAGCAGCTGCATCACCGACGAATCTGGATTAAGGCGTGAGGCTGAAGAGCTTCCAACAGCTGTCCCAGGGGAGAAGACGGGGGAACTGTTTTTGAAGGCTTAGCGCCCATGGCTAGAACCATGAAAATATCCACAGAAGTCACCCGAAGATGCCACGAACATAGCTGCTCTGGACACAGGTATCCGAGTGACCAGAGGGCCATGTTATGGGCTCACTGACCTGATCCTAGTCTCCGACGGGAGACGGGGGTCCCAAACAGGAGGGGACAGTTAAGCCTGAAGGCCGCCCTTTGCAGCTGAGGCGCTTGCACCGTAACAAGCCCGTACATAAAGAGGACAGAGAAAGAGCAGAAAGGAGAGGAGGAAAGAGAACCAGAAGCACCAAACTTCCGGGCGCAGATAAAAACAGGTCTAGCCGAGGGTGGAAGGCCGGGGGGGGGGGGCGGTTAGCAACCGTACCCAGGACACGCCAGAGGAAGCTGGGAGCTTGGCCGGCCTCCTCCGGGTGAGAGGGGATGGTTAGCCAACCCAGGTAAACTCACGAATCAGCCGCTGATGGTTGGATAGGGCCGCGTTGAGGTAAGTGGAGCATGTGGAGTGGTCACAGGTTCTCAGTTCTGACCTTGTCCCTGGGAGGCCCCGAGCTTTGGGAGGCACCAAAACCCGGAGCCAAGGCCTCAGGTGAGGGCACCGGGGCAAACAGGTCCCCGAGCAGACGGCACCAAAATGTTATTATTTCTGCGGGGTTGGAAAGGAAACACGAGACACACGGGGTCCCACGTGGGTAAACTTTAATGGGATTGGGTAACAGATAAGGGATGGAAGTGAAGAGACGGAAGGGAAAAAAAGGGGGAGGCGGGTTGAGATGCCCCGCTTTTAAGGGGGCTCTAGGTGTCTGGGAGAAAATGTCCTGCGCATGCGTGGCTTTCCATTGTGCTGCTGAGATTTGTGGTCCACTGAGAGGCTGTATTCTCTGTGCATGTGTGGCCTTGTCTCCAAAAGAACAGCAATGGTAACATGAATATTTAAAATATATAAAATGCCCTGGCTTCTCTTTAGATTGTACAAAGATTTTGACTTTTAAAATACATACAAGATTTCTATGTATCTTATTTTCTACTTAAATCATCTTATACTCATAATACTTGAAAGAAAATTCTAATTATTTTCATCTGCTATTTTTTGTGAATATATGGGGAGGAGTTGGCACTTTAAATTTGCTTTTGATCAGAACTAATATTTATGGTTTCTGAATATACAGAGTTAGAATTAATATGGACTTGAAATGGCTGTTTTTCTTATTTTTGTGTAATTTGAAATTTAACCCACAAGACATTATGAGGTTTTCTTTTTTTTAAATTGCCATTTCTCATGTTAAGAAAAGTGAAGAGCTGTAAAAAGAGCCTTTAAGTAATACATTTAGCAATTACATACTCTAATGAGAAATTTATAGTGTGGTACATAGTTCATAAATTCTAGGTCATAGTTTTATTCACAGCAGAATGAAAAAAGAAAAAAGGGAAAAAGAAATATGAACAAGACTGCTCCCAAGTACGGTGGAGATAGAAATGCAGGAGAGCACAAGTAGAGGCAGAGACAGCAACATCTGGGAGAGTCCAGCATGGACAGAACCAGACTGAGCTGTCCCATGTGGGGAGAGGGGAGAGGGGCAAAGGAGAGAAGAGTGAGGGGAACCAGGTGCAGCAGCCAGGAAGCCCAAAGGTACAAAGAGAGTGGGTAACCAAAATGGGTGGATTATGTAGGGAAGAGCAGCCCAGCTCCTGGGCTTGAGAGTTCAGCAGGAGGGCTCTGTAACAGGTAAGGATTGAAGGATGCAGGGAGAACCTGGCAGCCAGTGTCTGCTTTGATATGTTAAATGGGCACCTCAGCCATTTGCCCCAGGTTTGAAACCTAACAGCAGTCTTGCTAACAATGCAGAGGCTACATGAATTATAAAGACTGATTTCTTGCCATTTTAAAACATCTTACTCAAACCTCTTTCATAGCTTTGACTTCTGCCAAGATCCTTTGAGGAAAACCCCCTCTGAGACTCTTGGAAGAATCCTATCTGGAGGATACATTCATTTGAAAAGTAAAATTTTGTGATTTGAGTTTGGTGAAAATTGAACTTAAATATGGGTAAGATCACATTTATGTCGCTTGATATGGAATGCTTATTAAAACTCTTATTTTAAAAATATTCTTGTCTAGGGTTATTGATAACACACAAGTCAGATGGTGTTATGACATGGAAGATAGAAACCACTATTGCATATTAGTATTCCCAATAGGATGTTTTTAATAGTCCAAGTGACCAATTGAAAAGCCCTTGCTGGATCAATGTAAGTATTACCATCTTAAAATGGGAGTACAAGAATGTCGCCTCATTTATGCTTTACTTTATATTTTACTCATTTGGAAAACATTAATGGGAAATTCAAAATGTCATTATTTTTTACCACTGAGTAGTACTCTAATGTGTATATGTTCCACATTTTCTTTATCCATTCTTCCATTGGGGGGCATGTAGGTTGTTTCCAGATTCTGGCAATTACAAATAATCCTGCTATGAACATAGTTGAACAAATGCTTTTGTAGTATGATAGGGCATCTCTTGAATATATTTCCAAGAGTGGTATTGCTGGGTCCTGGGGTAGGTTGATCCCGAATTTCCTGAGAAACCGCCACACTGATTTCCAAAGTGGTTGCACAAGTTTGCATTCCCACCAGCAATGGATGAGTGTTCCCCTTATGCCACATCCTCTCCAGCATAGGTTATCACTGGTGTTTTTGATTTTAGCCATTCTGACAGGTGTAAGATGGTATCTCAAAGTTGTTTTTGATTTGCATTTCCCTGATTGCTAAGGAGGTTGAACATGACCTTAAGTGTCTTTTGGCCATTCGAACTTCGTCAGCTGAGAATTTTCTTTTCAGTTCAGTACCTCAATTTTAATGGGGCTAATTAGAATTTTCATGTCCAGTTTCTTGAGTTCTTTATGTATTTTGGCGATCAGACCTTTGTCTGATGCGGGGTTGGTGAAGATCTTCTCCCATTCAGTAGGAAGCCTTTTTGTCTTAATGACAGTGTCCTTTGCTTTACAGAAGCTTCTCAGTTTCAGGAGGTCCCATTTATTCACTGTTGCTCTTGATGTCTGTGCTACAAGGTCCAGTTGAAGAGCAGAAGGAGGGAAAAGATGAGCAAGGAAGTCTGGACTGCGAGGGGTTGGTCCACCCATTGAGACACTGTGCCTGTTCTAATGGGAACTCACCAAATCCAGCGGGACCAGGACTGAATGAGCATGCGATCAAACCGGACTCTGTGAATGTGGCTGAAAATGGGGGCTGACTGAGAAGCCATTGATAAAGGCACTGGGACTTGTTTCTACTGCATGTACTGGCTTTTTGGGACCCTAGTCTATTTGTCTATTTGGATGCAAAGCTTCCTAGGACTGGATGGGGTGGGGGTGGCTTGGACTTCCCACAGGGCAGGGTTCCCTTCCCTCTCTTAAGGAGGGAGGGGGAGGGAAGAGGGGGAGTGGGGGAGTGGGAGGAGAATGGGAGGAGGAGAAGAAGTTTAAATTTTTTTGAATGGAAAAATAAAAATAATAAAATAAAAAAGAAAACATTAATGGAACACCATCTAGGTTATGTGCTATGTGTTTGGGGATACAAGATTAAATGTACTTTGTCTCTGACTTTTTAAATTTATAGTCTTAAGTAGAGAAAATAGGCTAGTAAAGAAATCAATGCAGCAGCATGCTATATATAGGGAACTGGGGTCAGTGCAGGCAGGCAAATGGAAGGGTAAACATTTGTAGTCAAGAAATTAATGTGATCCAAAATTTGGAAGTGTGAAATAGCATACTGTAATTGGGAGACTGTGAATAGCTGAGGATGAGTCTGTGGTGTAAGCTTAAGATTTATAGCTACCGAAATAAATAAAAAGGAGTTAAGCAGAAGCCCGTCATGAGCTATGGAAAATATGATTGAATATCAGTTACTGTGTAATCTTAGTGTTGCTGCTTATGTCACATACAGTGATTAATTCTTGAACAGTTAAGCTGCTCCTGCCTAGAACTGAAGTTTTAGAGATGAGGAAGCTGAATCTCAGATAAGACATATAGTTTGACTAGGATCATAACAGCTGGGAAATGGCAGGGTGTTGATAGAGGTTTCTGTTCCGCCCAGTCTCGCAGTCCTTTAATCCCAAAGAAACACACAGAGGTCTACATTGACTATAAACTGGTTGACCTATTAGCTCAGGCTTCTTATTAACTCTTACATCTTAAATTAACCCATACTTCTTGTTTGTGTTAGCCATGTGGCTTGGTACCTTTTATAAGTGAGGCGTTCTTATCTTGCATTCTCTGCCTCTGGGTGACAACTGTAGACTGACCTTTCCTCTTCCCAGAATTCACCTGTTCTTGTCGCCCCGCCTAGACTTCCTGCCTGGCTACTGGCCAAACAGTGTTTTATTAAACCAATACAGGTGGCAAATCTTTACAGGGTACAAGACCATTTTCCCACAGCAGCAGAGGTCATACCTTAACTCAGGCCTTTTATCTTTTTTATTATTTTTTAACCTGACAAAATAAAATATAATATGATAAATTAAAAACCATCACATTGAGGCTGGACAAAGCAACCCAACAGAAGGAAAAGAGTCCCAAGGCACAAGAATCAGAGATCTACTCATTAACATTCTCATATATATGCAGAGCACCTGATGAAGCCCCAATGTAGGCCTTTTGCTTGCTGCTTCAGTCTCTGACTTCATATGAATCTTACTTAGCTGATTCAGACGACTCTGTTCTCCTGGTATCCTCCATTCCTTCTGATGTTTAAATTCTTTCTACCTCCTTCTGTATGGGGGTTCCCTGAGCTCTGAGGGGGGGATTTGAAAGAAGCATCCTGTTTAGAGCTGTGTGTTCCAAAGGCTCTCTGAGTAATGTCTGCCCTTTATGAGTAACGCCTGCCTGTGGTTCTCTGTATTTGTTCTCAAATGCCACAGAAGCTTCTCTGATGATGTCTGAGCAAGGCATTGATCCATGAATATAATAGAATAGCATTAGGAGTCATTTTATTGACACTTTTTAGAGCAGTAGTATATGGTTTTATTCTAGGTCTCTGGGCTGTCTAACTCTGGTGTTTGGTATGGGTTCCATCTCGTGCAGTTGGGCCCTTAAGTCAAATCAGGCAGTGGTTGACTACTTCCATAAGTTCTGTGCCACCATTGTCCTCACATATCTTGCAGGCAGGACAGATTGTAGGCCAAAGATTTTGTGACTGGGTTGGTGCCTATGTTTCTTTTTTGGTAGCCTGTAGAGTACTGAGATCCCATGCTTTTTGAAATGTGTTTATGGTATGGCTCTCAAACTATTTTTCTTTCCTTTCCTTTCCTTTCCTTTCCTTTCCTTTCCTTCCCTTCCCTTCCCTTCCCTTCCCTTCCCTTCCCTTCCCTTCCCTTCCCTTCCTTCCTTCCTTCCTTCCTTCCTTCCTTCCTTCCTTCCTTTCTTTCTTTCTTTCTTTCTTTCTTTCTTTCTTTCTTTCTTTCTTTCCAAGAGAGAATCTCATGTAGCCCCAGTTGGTCTTGCTTCTACCCCTAAGTACTGGAATTACAGGTGCACACATGTGACAGCTTTTAATATCTTTTGTGTTAAAACTTCGAACAATGTTTAGGGATAAAGGTGAAATACGAGGGGAGTATAGACCAACCCTTAGTTTCTGGCTTGGATGTCCAGTTGCTAGTACTCTTATTTCTTTTTGGTATGAAGGGTAGTTTATAGAAACTCTCAGTCATTAATATACTACTCTGGGGACTTTTGCTACATCTGACAAAACTTATATTATTTCCCTAGTTTTTTACTTTTTTGTTTTGTTTGTGAGACAGGTTGAACTGGAAGTTACTATGTAGCCCAGGCTAGCCTTGAGCTCATGGGGAGTCTCCAGTATCAGTCTCTTGAGTGCTAGGATTGCAGGTGTGTGTCACATGAATGACTTTTGTCTGCTTTTTAAAAATTCACTTTTAAATTCAGATTTATTTAGAAAGTAAATTACAATACCTTGTAATTTTCAGATTTAATGTACCCTCCCCAACACACACATACACACACACAACACACACACACACATACAAGCAGGCATGAATGCATGGACATGCACACTCACACACACAGTGAATGATTGACTTTTCTTGAGATGGGGTCTCATGTCACTCTCTGGGCTGTCACAAATTCACTGTGACTCTATGATGACAATGAATTCTTTATCCTCTTGCCTTCACCCCCTAACTGCTAGTTTGCCCTATCACTCCCAAATTTTAAATTATTTTATGTGTCTCTGTGTGTGTATGCTTGTTTCCCTTTATATTTTGAGTTTAATTTTTTTATTTTATTTTTATTTTTTGGTTTTTCGAGACAGGGTTTCTCTGTAGCTTTGGAGCCTGTCCTAGAACTCCCTTTGTAGACCAGGCTGGCCTTGAACTCACAGAGATTCGCCTGCCTCTGCCTCCCGAGTGCTGGAATTAAAGGCATGCACCACCACCGCCCGGCTATATTTTGAGTTTTAATGAAATATATGTATGTAAATATGACTTACATAATCATAAACACTTTTGTATACCTAATTTTTCCTTAAATAATAATTTTTGAATTTTATTTTTTTCTTTTTTTAGATTTATTTATTATGTATACTGTATTCTGCTTGCAAGCATGCCTGCAGGCCAGAAGAGGACACCAGATCTCATTACAGATGGTTGTGAGTCAACATGTGGTTGCTGGGAATTGAACTCAGGACCTATGGAAGACAGTCAGTGCTCTCAACCTCTGAGCCATCTCTCCAGCCCCAAATTTTAATTTTTTAATTAAAATATTTTCCATACAATGTATTTTGATTATATTTTCCCTTCTCGTCATTCATTCCAGATCCTTCCCATCTCCTGTGCCCATCCTACTTTATGTTCTCCCCCCACCAAATGCTGGCTTTAAAAGGATACTTAAAATTTAAGGGTAAGAATTATGAGACAACAGAATTCGAGAATTATTGAGACTCTTAAAATCAAAGTGACAAAACAGTTGTTTGAGAGGGGGGTGTTCATGCTTTTAAATTTATAAACACATTACATTGTCTTGCAACTATTCTACCATGATTTGATTTTAATCAAAACATATGAAACTTGATCAAAGCCAAACACAATTTAAGGAAGTACTTGAGTTTAACAATTTAAAAATGAGATTCTTTTTCATTTTTAAAAGGTATATTAAAAACAGTAGAGCAGAGTAGCAAGCTAGAAAGGGACCTAAGTACTCATGGGAATGTATATTTATTATAAAGGCAATATATCACATCAACAAAGAAAGTTTGATAAATGGTATTTCTACAAAGAAAGTCTTGGAAAAATTCTGTAGGGTGTCTCCATCAAAACCTTGTCCTCACCAGGTGTGGTTGCACACACCTTTAATCCCAGTACTTGGGGAGCTGAGGAAGGTGGATCTTTGTGAGTTGGTGGCCAGATTGGTCTACAAAGAGAGTTTCAGGACAGTTAGAGCTGTTACACAAAGAAATCCTGTCTCGACAAACCAAACCAAACCAAACAAAAACAAAATTAAAAAACCACTCCCCCCAAAATTATTGTACTCAAATGGAGTTTAAGCAAATGGACCTGAATTTGTTTGTTTGTTTTTTTGTTTGTTTGTTTGAAACAGGGTCTCATGCATCCCGGACAGTCCTTCAACTCACTGAGTAGTCAGCCAGGACTTCGAACTTATCTTCCTGCCTCTCCCCAAAAGATTACAGATGTGTATCGCCATATCAGGTTTATATAGTGCTTGGGCTCAAACCAGGTGCTTTGTGCATACTAGCCAAGTGCTCTACAACTGAACTGCATCCACAACCCAAGGATAATAATTTTCAAACCCCCAGTCATGACCTATTGTTTTTACACAAACTATTATGGAATGTGAACACTCTCCACCCTATCCCCCATACACAAAACAGATAAAAATGTTATATAATTTTAAAAATCATAATGGTTTAATTTCAGAAAACAAAGACTTAATATTGCCTACTATCATTCTTCAGCACGTAAACTTCAAAGTAGTATATCTTTGGATTATACTGTGCTAGAATGTTTGATTAACAACTGTACTGTTTGAGGGTCTGAGACGTGACTCAGTAAAGTACGTGCCTAGCATGCACAAAGCCCTGGCTTTGATGTCCACACTGCATAAACTAGGTATTGTGACATATACCTGTAATTCTAGCAACTGAGAGTCTAGCCTGGGCTACATGAGATCCTGTATTGAAAAAAAGTGTGTGGTTTGAGTTGCTGACTTGAGTTTCATAAAAAAAGAAAACCTATTAAAAGGATTGTGGCTTGAAATTAGTATGGAATTACCAACAATTTCTGAAACAGCCTTAAACATATGCTTGATATTTTGTACTATACGTTTATATGATGTGACATTCTTAGTATTGATTATAAAAATCAAAATATTGATGAATGCTGAAAACACTGAAGTTATTATTTTCTACAGTGTCAATACTGAGCCAGGATTTTAATTCACTCTAGAAAAATAATTAAGTACATCTATCCCATTAGTATTAAAAATTTCTTTCCCCTTTAATACATGCTAAAATTATATGTTACCAAAAGATTATTTTCTTAATGATTTATCAGTAAATGTTTAATCTGCATATCTATTTCATACCTAATATACTCAAGGTTACGTAAAATTTTCTTGGATGACAGACTGCCTGCTAGGCTTACCATGCTACCAGTGTCTGCTTACTCTTGGACATGTAACTTTCCTCTCTGGGTCTCATACATCATGCCTATCAAAAGAGAATAACACTATTTAATTCATAAGAATGCTGAGCTAATTCATTTAAAAAGTAAAGTGATTATAAAAATACCTAGAATGGAAGGGGGAAATCATACAGTACTACATATCAAATAAATGAAAATCAAGAAACAATAAAAAAAAAATTTCTTGGATGAGAAAACACGGGTCAAATGGCTGGAGAAAGTGGGGCAAGGGAAATGGCCCAGCAGGTAAAAGCAATTATTGTGTAAGCCTTATGGTCTAAGTTGGTAACTCTCGAACCCATGTAGAAGCTGAACAAAGTGGCACATGTCTGTAATCTTTGCATTTGTATAGTAAGATGGGAGGCAGAAACAGGGAATGTCCCAGGGGCTTTTGTACATCTAGCTCACAAACTATACCATCGCTATACGCAGTGTAGCAATAAGAAAGACTCTTCTTCAAAACCAGGTGGAAAACAAAGGAAGAATTAAAAGGAGAAAGAGAAGAAGGAAGGAAACAAGAAAGAAAGAAGAGAAAAGTTAAAAATCAAAACAACACAGGTCAAAGACTAGAACCAGTTTCCAAAAACTGGCATGGGCATGCTCTCGTGCTTACACACTCAGACATACCATATACAGCTGCAAAAATAAATACAGTTTTAAAAGAGTGGATAAAGTTTAATAAGCCCTGTCCTTATCATGTCTGGTGCTTATAGTTCCAACACACTGGAAAATGAGGCAGGGGAATTACTATGAGTTTGAGGCTAGCCCTGGTTACTGGCTTCATTAAGGTTCCTATTGCTGTGATGAAACACACCAAGACCAAAAGCAAGTTGAGGAGGAAAGAGGAGAAAAGGAGAGGAAAGGGTTTATTTGATTCACACTTCCTATTACTGTTCATCACTGAAGAAAGTCAGGACAGGAACTCAAACAGGACAGGAACCTGGAGGCAGGAGCTGATGCTGAGGCCGTGGAGGAGTGCTGTTTACTAGCTTGCTTCCAAGGCTTGCTCAGCCCGCTGTTTTTTGTTTATTTGTTTGGTTTGGTTTGGTTTTTGGTTTTCCAGGATAGTTTCTTTGTGTAGCTATTGCTGTCTTGGAATTCGCTTTGTAGACCAGCCTGGCCTCAAACTCAGAAAGATCGGTCTGCCTGTCTGTCTCTGCCTCCCAAGTGCTGGGATTAAAAGCATGCACCACTTGGCTTGAGCCTGCTTTCTTATAGATACTAAGACTATCATCCACAATGTGCTGGGCTCTGCCTCATGAGTACTAATTAAGAAAATGTCCTATAGCTGGATCTTATGGAGGCATTTTCTCAATTGAGGTTCCTTCCTTTCAGATGACTCTGGCTTGTGTCAAGTTGACATAAAAGTAGCCAGGACAGCTTTATAGTGAGTCTCAGGTTGGCCTGGGCTACATGCAGAGTGAGATCTGTGAGATATTGTCTTAAAAACACAATAAGCAGCTCTACTAATATTATATCATTGTTACCTCATTTTTACTTGAATGTATCTGTAGAGACCCTATGTCCAAATAAAAGTCAGATTCATGGGTATTGGGAGTTTGAACTTGAGCATATCCTTTAAGGAGGCATATATTTTTAGGGGACATATCCAACCCTGAATAACTTATTGCAAAACTACCTGCTAATCCCCATGAGAAAAATGTTTATTCACTCTTCCTAAAGCATTATTACCATAAACCTTTCAGCTAGTACAGTGAAATATTGCCCATTTTCTTCTAAAATCTGTGGAAAAATGCTTATTTGTTTTTCCTAAAGCATTCTTACCATATTTACATATTACATATTTACATATTACAGTGAAATATTACCTATTTTCTTCCAGTCTCTCTCTCTCTGCCCCCCCCTCTGTGAATGTATTGTATAGCGATCAGAGACTGATATCAGATGGATATGTTTTCCTCATTTGCTCTCCACCTAATGTTTGAGACAGGATTTATCACTGAATCTGCCCCTTGCCGATTAATTATACTAACTGGTCCGTATGTCCCGGAGACCAACTTCGACAAGGATGCCGCAACTTACCAGGGTAGGGGCATGGGGATTAGAAAAATAAGTAAGGAGAACAAAGACATGAGTGAAAATAATAAAAAGAAACATAGTTTAATTTCCATTTGCTTAAATACCCCGACCCCCAAAGATAGGGGTAAGACTAAAAACTGCATTCACATGATATAAGGAATGAAGAGACCAGGTGAGGGATTACAGGCTACATTCTTAGTTAAACATTCTGTTGCCAGAACAAGACAAGTAATGCTCCACCCTAGACCAAAATATTCTGTAGGCAAACTTCTCTCTGAGTAGAATCCATAGTTACCTTCCTAAAGAGTAGGAACCTAATTGAATCCTTAGACTTTTATTTGAGGGAGAAACAGACCTACTTCTTAATACCTGAAATATCAGGGCTGGATATTAGCCACACCTGTTGACAATAGCCTTGAGAAAGTACAACTCTCTAAATCAAGAGGGAATGGAGCCTTGATCTTTGTTTGAGGTAGAAACAGATCTACTTCTTAATACCTGAAATACCAGTTTTGGATATTAGCCATACCTGTTATTTGAACTGTTGATAATAACCTTGAAGGAACAGAAGTCCCAACTCTCTGACCTTTAGTCAAAATTGACAGCTTGTATGAGCTTACAGAGGCGGAGGTGGCAAGCACGGGGCCTGCACAGGTCCGCAGTGGATGGGCACAGTTCTGGGCAGGTCCTCTCCCTTATAAAGGGCTAATGAAAATATATTTGCATTTGTTTTTCTTGAGAGGACAGCTTTAGTATCAGTAGAGTCTATTAGGTGAGTGGAAGAATCTGCTAATGATTAGAGCTCTCTTAACAGTTGAATAAGAAAGCTTAAGAATTATTGAGAATTCTATCCCTGGAAATATGTAGGAAGAGCCTGGAGGCCCACTTTTAAACACACTGAACAATTAGAGATCTAACATTGTACCTTGAGCCCAGAGAGATTTTCATTGATCTCCATTTGATATACCCAGAAGTTGGGTGGGTAGATTTTAGGAACCTCTAGTCACTTTCCATACTGGCTATAGTAATTTAGCTACCATTAGTAGTGTATATTAGTAACAACTTTCATTACTTAAGCTTGGTGCTTTATACATAGTAGGCTGTCACATATCTGGGTGCTTACAAATATGATTTATTCTTCATGTATTTAATATCTTAGCCCTACAGTTAAATTTACAAGCTATTGAAAACAGGTGAGTCAAAAGAAGAAAAAAGCCATTCTCTGGTAGAATTTATTTTGTTTCTCTTCAGGTGAAAGGAATGTTCTTTTTTTAAAAAAGATTTTATTTATTCCCTATGTATACAGTATTCTGCCTGCATGTCTGCCTGCAGGCCAGAAGAGGGCACAAGATCTCATTACAGATCATTGTGAACCACCACATGACTGCTGGGAATTGAACCCATGGCCTTGCACTTGCTAGCGCTCTACCACTGAGCTAAATCTCCAGCCCCTGAAAGTAGCTTTTTTGTGTGTGGGGGGGGTGTTTGAGTCAGGGTTTCTCTATGTAGCTTTGGAGCCTGTTCTGGAACTTGCTTTATAGACCATGCTGACCTCAAACTCACAGAGATACCACCTGCCTCTGCCTCCTGAGTGCTGATATTAAAGGTGTATGCCACCATGCCCAGCAGGAGTGTTCTTTTTTTACATTATTATTATTATTATTATTAAAAATTTCCACCTCCTCCCCACCTCCCATTTCTCTCCCCAATCCCCCCACTTCCCCTCCCCCTCCCTCTCCAGTCCAAAGAGCAGTCAGGGTTCCCTGCCCTGTGGGAAGTCCAAGGTCCTCCTCCCTCCATCCAGGTCTAGGAAGGTGAGCATCCAAACAGACTAGGCTCCCACAAAGCCAGTACATGCAGTAGAATCAAAACCCAGTGCCATTGTCCTTGGCTTCTCAGTCAGCACTCATTGCCCGCCACATTCAGAGAGTCCGGTTTGATCACATGCTCCATCAGTCCCAGTCCAGCTGGCCTTGGTGAGCTCCCATTAGATCAGCCCCAACGTCTCAGTGGGTGGGTGCACCCCTCACGGTCCTGACTTCCTTGCTCTTGTTCTCCCTCCTTCTGCTCCTCATTTGGACCTTGGGAACTCAGTTCAGTGCTCCAATGTGGGTCTCTGTCTCTATCTCCATCCATCGCCAGATGAAGGTTCCCTCTGGATGGAACTCCTCAGCCAGGAATGTTCTTAAGTATAGTTTTAGGTAGTATATAGAGTCCCATTTGTTGGGTACATTTAGTATTCATTAGTGTAACTCCAATATTCCAAGTCAAGAGGGGGAGGCCAGTGGATAGTGAGTTTAAAAAGTGCTCTAAATAAGGAATGTAATGGAAAGTTTCCCCCTTTCTTTTTTATTAGCTATAAACATACAGATGAAAATCACCTAACTTGCAATGAACCCCCTTTAGAAATTACTGAAGAAGATACAAATAATTTTAACATGGTCTACACATATTCTGTGAAATCTCAGGCAAGTATTCCAAGCTCTCATCTTGCTTTTTATAGACTAGACACATAAATAGTATGTATTTATCTTAAAGCTGAAGTTTTCGTCACTCTAAAGTTGTAGGAATGAGATTAGAGAATGCATAAGGCCGTGGTTCCTTCTTGAATTAGTCTAGCTGTCTGTCTCTCTCACTCCCCACCCCCATCCTCCCCTTCTACCTCTCTTCTTCCTCCTCCTCTTCCTGCTTTCCCCTTCTCCCTCCAGTGTCTGCTGTATCCCATCTGTCCTTGAATTTCTGATCCTCTTGCCCTTACCTCTTAAGTGCTCTGATTATAGCTGTGCACCACCATGTCTTGTTCACATCTCATTCATTTAATTCTTCTTTTCAGAATATGTAAAAGAGCAGATAATTTTATGGGGTTGGTATGTTTATATACATATATGTACACACACATATATCAAGCTTCCTAATGAATATTCCCGCTGATGTTCCCATTTTTTTTGTAAACTGCTTGCTTTTATATTATTTTATTTATTTTTGTTTAATATTTTTGGGGTACGGAAATATAGTTTTATCCCTATATGAAGTTTATCAAACCTACTTTGAAGTTACTACTTTAGGATTATTTCTGTGAGCATGAGTCAAACTTGAGGTGGCACATGTGACTAGTGCCTGTTCCCTTGGTGGAGGTATGGACCTCCACATGGGTCCTGTCTCTTTGGCTTCCACATATTTTTTCCTGCTTCTCTTAGTATAGGAAATTTCCTCACACCCTGTGACATGAATTGATTCTAGAATCTGTAACTGGGTGAACTACAGTGCGGCATCCTGCTTTGAACCATGGAAGTCTTACATGTGCCTCTGGTGTAGAGACATTCAGGAGATGGGATGGGGGCACAGGTAGAATCTTGACATGAGAATGACACAGGGGCACAAATGGAAAACTAAATTCTGTACACACATTGAACCACGTAATGGAGGTCAGTGCCATGTAGAAACTACATGCTCCTAACCACCTGAGTTACAACCTCTGTACCTGGGACTGTTTCCCCTGCCACCCTAAGGCAGCCAGCCACCTACAAACTGCTGTCTAGACTTAGGGGTTTATGAACTGTGAGTGAGATTGTGAGTTTGAGCCCCTGATCAGGCAATTATTGGCCACAGAGAAGTTCAGATGTGGCATGATAATCTTTAGTTTTTCGAGTTTTGTTTGTCCGTGTTTTGGACACGGATGGGAGAAGTATTGAGAGAGAATTTCGCTTTGTAGGATGGACTGACCTGGAACTCATTCTGCAGCACAGTCTGACCTCAGACTTATGGTGATTCCTGCTTTAACCTCCTAAGTGTTGGAGTTACCAGTATAAGCCATCATGCCTAGATCTTATTTTGCCTTTTATTTAAGAATCTTTGTGAATGTATTTTAATGTCTTCAGAGAATGATACATGTTCTCAAGTAATACAAAACCAGTTTATAATACATTTTATTCAAAAGGAAAGACCGAATCAATTATATTAGCATTTGAGTAAATACTGCTTTGCTTTTATGACTAATATTTCAATTCTGATTATGAACTCATTGCCTTCATTTTTACTTTTATGAATTAGGAATATTGAGTTTATTATGAACTATTGAACACTGGTCTAAAATCCATGTATTCCTAATGCTCTTATAAATCGTTTTACAGTATTGAAAAGCCTGAGGCAGAACAATCATGAGACGGAAGCTAACCTGAGCTACATAGTGAAAGCCTATTTAAAAACAGAAGCAAATATTATACTTCATGTACTCTCAGTTAACCCACTAGGCCCATTTAGTGTGGGAAAGTAAATTAAGTTTGGGTAGTGGAGAATGAATTTGTTAAAAATATGTCGTATGCACGCAGTGACCTCCCAAACAACTATAAACCCAACCAAGCAAAAATAACCCTTACTGTTTTTGACTTTTTTGAGACAGAGTTTCTCTGTGTAACAGTTCTCGCTGACCTGGAACTGGCTCTGTAGACCAGGCTGGCCTTAAACTCACTGAGATCCGCCTGCCTCTGCCTCCTGAGTGCTGGGATTAAAGGTGTGCCACCACTGCCTGGCCCTGCTTTCTTTCTTAAAATTTTTAGTGAAAATAGGTTCTTCTCTCACCCAATATATCCTGGCCACGGTTTCCTTTCATTTTACTCCTTCCAGGCCCCCTCTGCCAGATTCGCTCCCCCTTTGTTTCTTCTTCAGAAAGGAGCAGGCCTGCCTCCCAGAGAAAATGGCCAGATAGGACACAACAAGATCCAATAAGACAAGGCAAAGCTGTCATACTGAGGCCGGACCTAATAGCAGGAAAAGAGTCCTAAAGGAGACAAAAGAGTCAGAGACAACCCTACTTCCACTCTTAGGAGTCCCACAGAAACACCAAGCTAATATATATATATATACATACATACATATACAGACCTATACAGGCCTCTCGCTGTTTTTTTCCACCTCCGTGAGCCAATGCAAGCCCCATTGTTTTCGTACTCCCAAACAAAGATCTTTCTGCTTCATTGTAATGATAAACGTTTCTGTTGTGGATTCTAGTTAAATAAGCTCCCCTTGTGAGCTAGCCTGAGACCATCTACATTTATGCACTGCATGCTTTGTTTGCTTGTGGAGTGTGGAGTGTGAAACTCGGGGCACAATTTGTAACACCGAGCTATACTTTTAGCCTCATGACCTTGTTTCATTGGGAAGAGCAGTTTGCATTTTCAGACAGCATAAGCCAATAGCGAATTATGAATCACAAGTTTTGGGGTCTGGCTTGCCCAACTAATGTTAGACTCTGAGGAAATTCATTTTCTCCTTGCCTGGGACACCAGTTTCCTTCGAATAAAATGAGGGAGATACACTAGATCAGGGAGTTTCCAGTCTCAGAGTGATGGGCCTTTAATAACAAATGTTTTAGAACTCTCCCTTTACTATTCTGTGTTGTGACTAATAGGAAAAAAATCTGTCTGTGTATGCAATTTTAACAAATACCAGTGTAACATCCTAAAGATAACATAAAGGGGAGATAGTAGTAACTTTAAAAAATAATATACCCTTTGTGTATTTTATCCATTTTATTTGCTTGCGTCTATGTGGATAGTCATTGTAAGTGTGATAATGGGAAGACAAGAAAATCGCAAATTGTTGGCCCAAATACTGCTGTTTTTCAAATGATGCTATGACTTCTTGAAATTTCAGTCAGTTTTCTTAACATGCCAAGACAAGTACGGTACAACTTTCTCCTAATTTAATAAGACAGTTACCTAGTTACCTTCTTGAGCGGGAATATTTATTACATATTAAAATCATATAAAATACTTGATGAAGCAAAGTTGAACTCAGAGGGTAGGCAATCACAAGCCGTTTTTCACGTACGTGACTTTTGAAAGGTGTGAGGCACAGCACAATTCTCCTGGGTTTTCTTTTGTGTCATCTCCCTGTGCCCTGCAGGACACCTGGCTTCTGAAAGCCGGTAGCAGACGCATGTTTTCATTATGCCCTGTAGGGGGTGCTGCTCCTCCTGTTGAGAACCACTGGGCTAGCGATCGAATTCCCGACAAAATTGAGTCTCTGCATAATTTCTATTGACGATGACACATCACGGGGTACTATATTATGGATAAAGAAGTCTTTGTTTCCCCCCTCGTTGCTGTGTCACTGTTACCAACATTAAAAACCGATTTGTCATATATATATATATATATATATATATATATATATATATATATATATATATTTTTTTTTTTTTTTTTTTTTTTTGGTTTTTCGAGACAGGGTTTCTCTGTGGTTTTGGAGCCTGTCCTGGAACTAGCTCTTGTAGACCAGGCTGGTCTCGAACTCACAGAGATCCGCCTGCCTCTGCCTCCCAAGTGCTGGGATTAAAGGCGTGCGCCACCACCGCCCGGCCTTGTCATATATTATTTTATGAGAATTGCTACTTTACAAAAAGATTTTGATACTTTGGGATAGAAAAACCAAGAATAATTCATTAATTTTAAGTAGTTAAGAATAAGGTTCTTTCTTACTTCGTTATCTTTTTATATTTGTCATTGTTCTCAAGTGCCTTAGATTTTTTAAATAGTTATTGGGGGGGTGGGGGTGGGGATGACTAATTCACGTTATTACCTATTATTTCCAGCAGATGGCAGTGTTTGGTACAAAAAGATGTTTAAACACTTAGCTGATTTTTTTTTTTCCTCCAGATTTTGTTTTTATTTTTGTGTTTGAGATGGGGTCTCATGTAGTGCGGGCTGCCTTGAACTCAACTATGTAGCTGTGGATAACATGAACTTGTAAGAAGCAAAGTTGTTGAGTTATAGTAAAAGAAGTTGTCTTTTATTTTAACTTAAATAATATTGATAACAGCTGTAATATTTGCAGGTGCTGTCTATTGGAAAGTATAAGGAAATTCTTTACCTTTATTCTCATATCTCTGATTTGTCTTTCTGAAAGCATAACCTTTGTTTTTTCTAATTTATCCTTCCAAAACAATATTTGCATCTGCCATATAGGTATATAACTTTCTGGGGGGCAGGGAATGAGATTTGAAAACTTAAAAGACGATTATTATGTGTTCCTGGTGTGTGTGTTTTGGTTAGGGCACTGCTTTGTGGGGTCTATGCTCTCCGTTCCCTGTCCCTTGGCTCTGGAAATCAAACTCACGTGGCCTGCTCATGCAGCAAGTACCTGCTGGGCAGGAGAGCATAATTTTGCCATATGTACTTCCCACCTTTTTAAAGTCAGTTCTGTCTTGGACATGTCACTTGTCAATGCATTTCCTTCTTTCTAATGCCAGTGCAGATCACTACCATCTATCCTTATCCTGAAGAGCCTTTTGGTTGTGGGGATTAAATTTCCCAAATATTACAGGGACTCATTATGTAAAATTTTATGTACTTTTGCAAGCGTTATAAGGACTTCCAGTGGAAATGGAAATATGTCAGGATAAAAGGGTAAAGGGAGTGTCTGATGGGTTTGAGACTACACAAAAAATAATAGCAGAAAGATGCTGTCTTGTTGGACAGCAACAATTTTCTTTCTAGGTCTTTCCTTGACCTTTTCCTTTTTGTTTTTGAGACAGAGTATTTCTGTGTGCCCTGGAACTCACTCAGCATACCATGCTGGCATTGAACTCACAGAGATCCACCTGCTTTTGCCTCCTCTTTTTTGTAATGAATTCAACATTACTGAGTGAAAGGAAGCTTAAGATATAATAGTAACTATTATGATTCCACGAAACTGGAAGGATAGGGGCAAAGGCCCATGCAGAATAGGCTTCTATATGCTTCTGAGTAATAAATCACAAATGGTCAGATAAAGTTCAGTCTTTTGATTTTATGTTTTCATTTTAGGAAAGCAAAATGACCAAGTGGTCTTCTGAATGGGATTATGATTTAGAGTCCGCAACCGAGATCAACATTCAGTGGACTGGGTAAGCACTTTGTAAAATAAAGACAAAGTAACTGCAGGATAGCAAGCATAAATGGTGAATTTTTCTCGGATCTTTGAGGTGAGGGTGGCCACAGGGGATTGAGCCTGGGATCTTGTATATACAAGGCAAGTTCTCTACTACTTAGTTGGATCCTCCTACTATAAATATCCTTTTTCTATTATTGTTTTGAGACAGTTTCATGTATCCCAGGTTTGCCTTGAAGTTGCTGTATAGCTCAGGATGGTTTTAAACTTTGATTCCTCCTTCCTGTTTCCCTCCAGGGGTAGTATATTTATTTTTAAGTTAAGGTATTTTGTCACTAGGATGATACTGAGTGGCATTTCCTTTGGGATAGATTCCCTCTCATTCCCTTCTTCTACCTCCTAACATATCTGGTGAAAAGAAATATATTTTACATATACTAATTAATGCTTATGCTGAAGAGAAAGGAAGCTGTGATGCCTTAGATTCTGTGTCTTCACATAGACGACATGGGAGGTGGTTGGCAGAACATAATTGAGGAAGTAGGCTTTATGCAATGGATGAAAACCAAACTTGGCCGTAGTGACACACACTAGTAATCCCAGAACGTGGAGGACAGAAGCAGGAGGATAGACCAGACAACTTGTAAGACATAGGCAGGAGGGAGTGAAACAGCAAACAAAATGCGAGGGTCTGTTTGTCTGTGGACTCAGATGGTGTGAGCAAGCCAAGAATAAGGAAATGTAAGTAACTGGGTAGAGGAAGGTAGGAATGTCATGAAAACTTGAGAGAGAGAAGGGGGGGGTGGGATGTAATCATGCACATTCCCAACTTCCCCTTTTTCTACCAGAGCCACCCTGACCTGTCCCAATCGTTCTTCTGTACTCTCTTTGTTGTGCTAATAACCTCCTGAGCACAATTCGTGGTGATTGTTGGAATGTCGACTGTCTGATCTTGTTGACTTGACCTGGAACAGTGAGATTTTTTGGTACAATGGCTATGTTATATCCCAAAGACAGTTTTCATAGCACTCATCCCTATCTTTTGGCTCTTATATTTTTTCCATTTCTCTTCTGTGGTGCTCCCTTGCAGACAACGGATGATATAAATATCCCATTTATGGCTGGCCACTCAATAGATGCTTATTCTCAGCATTTTGACTAGCGATGAGTCTATCAATTGCTGACCACCGGAGACAGAAGCTTCTATGGTCATGTCTGAGAGCAGCACTAATCTACGGGTATAAACAGAAATATTTAGAAGGCTTGTTTAACAGCATGACATTTAAATTTCAGCCCTCCGTGGCCATTATGAGCTTTTGACCAGCTGTTTAGTACCAGGCTTAAATTCCTTCCTGTAGAACAGGCTTCAAATCTAATCCCCAAACAACTGGTTTCTCTAATAACTTTCATGCCACTGTCTTAGTCATGGGCACATCTTGCCTGGCATGTCAATAGTGGAGCATGCAGAGTTGGCTATGGGTATGTTCGAGACTTTTCTCTGCTAGAAGCCTGCCTGGCACTTTTGGCACAATGAAATCTAACCAGTAGAGAAGAAGTTTTCGGGTCAGTTCAACGTGACAGACTAACAGATTTCAAATTGGCAGGTTCTACAAACTGGAGGATTGTATTGAAATAATGTCTGGCAGTGAGAGTCTGTTTATTCGACAGGATTTTCTTTTAGTTCCTGTTATCCCGAGTGCCACTACCGTTTCCAAGTGGTTAATGAAGCAGAAAGGTTTCTGCTTAAATGAATCCTCCATTATAGTATCTTCCAAGTAAAAGATCTTGATTTTCAATTATGTAGTTTGACCCTTTTGAAGGCTCCTGAAAAAATCTGGCCAGGAAGGGGCAGTTTCAGTTTTAGGAACTGAAGGATGGACATACTGAGTGCACATTGATTGGGGTTGCTAGGAAGAGCTGGCAATGCGAGGAGGAAAAGCTAACAGATTAGGAGGTCATGCAGAGAGGAAATGAGGGTACATATTTAGAATTTGTTCCGTCATTCCCATTTCTTAGAGTAAAGCAACTGAGGCCAGGAGAAAGCTGTAAAAGCAAACTGGAAGTCAGGAAAGGGGTCACGCTGTGCTAGAATATTTGTGAGGTGTTGATTTTTCTTCTGTCCCCACTGCCTTTAAAATGACACTAGCGTCTTACCCGAGTGTGGTTGCACACACTCAGATCCTAGCATAGATGCAGTTGGGTCATGGTTCTGAGGTCAGCCTGAGCTAAAAAAGCAAGATACTCCCTGTCACAGGAGGAATTGACTGTGGGAGAGAGAGAATGAATATGGTCTTATTTTTATTCATGTTCTTCCTCTTCCTCTACCATACAGGAAATTTCTAGAGAAGTCTTTCATTTAGAAAGCACCCTATGTTGATCAGACCCAGAAGTTCCCTTGGAAAAAAGATTTATTTATTATTTTTCATTTTTAAACACATATGCGCACGCACACACAGAGACAGAGATACATAGAGAGAGACTGAGGCACAGACATAGAGAGATGCAGACAGAGAAACAGAGAAAGGGACACACAGAGATAGAGACAGACACAGAGATTTCCTATTTTTTCAAAGACAGTATCTCTTAGACTAGGTGATCCTTGAACTTGTAATCTTGCTTCTACCCCCAGATGCTGGGGTTACAAGTATGTATATGCATACCTATCTTATTCTTCTGAGATAGTGTCTCATTCTGTAGGGTAAACTGGTCTCGAAAGTTTCAACCCTCCTGCATACTGGAATTATAGGCCTGCATCACTGCTCCTGGCTTATATATTTTATTTTACATCTACACGTAGTAATTGCATTTATTACAGGGACAGTGTGACATTTCAGTGCATGCTCATTGGGGCAATTGGAATACCTATTCATATACATGTTACTTTGTTTTCTGGTTTTAAAATATACAATAATTGGTGTGAGCTATATGTGTTTTACTGTTACTCCTTTTGGTGTCTCAGGAAGATAGTTCCAGCCTTTTCATTAACCAGTAAGTTTTTAATCGTGTAGATCTGGCTGAGATTGCAAAAGCAATTGGTTTTGATTTTAGGATTTAAAAGAAAGAGGTTTAGTCTTATAAACAGTAATAGTTAATAGATAAGGCATCCTTGGAGATTTTGCTCTGACTCTCACAAATATAAAAGTCTTAGTCTATTGACTAAGAGGTCAGTAATCCTATGACTCCTGGACTTTATCCCACAGTGTCATGATCCAAAATTAAGTTTGTGATATTGATTTTACCTTTGGCATAGATTTTTAATTATTCATTATTTCTGCCACAATTGTTGCAAGAGATGGAGCCAGCTCAAATCCCAGCAGGGATGAGGGAGAGGCTCATGAAGCTCTGCTGTTGGTACTGGCAGCTGCTGGGGGAGGCGGAGTCAGTTTGCTTTAGAGATGTGGTACCCAAGACGCTGCCCATGCTCTAGTCAGTACATAGATAGGCAACATCAAGTGGACTCGGTGGGATTACAGAAAAGGAACACATGAAGCTGGGAAGGAAAGGTGCTGGGCTCCGGAGATATAGGGGGAAGCTGGAAGGAAGTGAATGTGGGAGACTTGATCAAAACACTTCAATTAAAATTCTTAAACAAAAACAAACCATTTATCATGCGTGCATGCGAATATCTGCTGTGGCAAATTGTTTGTATTCTGTCAATCATGTTTCAAATAAACGCTGATTGGCCAGGTAAAAAATATAGGCAAAAAAAAAAAAAAAATAACAGACAAAAAGTAAAAATGATGTAATAAAAACAAAAAAAATTCTGGGAAGGAAAAAGTTGATTTCTCCCACTCCTGCCCAGATCACCAAAACAACAGAATGTGATTTGCCCCACTTAAAAAAGGTACTGAGCCACATGACTAACATAGATCAAAAAAATGGGTTAATCAAGATATGAAAATTAGCCAATGAGAGGCTAAAGCTAATGGACCAATCAGTTTATAACTTATAGAGACCTATGTGTGATTTTCTTTGGGGCTAAACAGTTGTGGGTTACCGGGCAGGACAAAAACAACAACAAGCAGGCCCCCAAACAGTTATGGGGAACCGGGCGGGACAGAAAACCACAAACAAACAGGTCCCCGTTCATGTTACAAGTATCAGTGGACAATTTGTGAGATTCAGTTCTTTGATGGGGAACATCAGCCAATCACATTCTGTTTTGGGCGTGTTCCCCTTGGGCCACAGAAAACATATAAACATCCACGTGCGTTTGTCTCCTCCTCTTTGTTTTCCTGCGCTCTTGAATCGCTGGAACCCTGGTTTTGTAAGTTCCCCTTCTTCCCTTTATTAAAGTTTAATATTTTATATTAGAGCTAGTCTGGTTAATTCTAACTGCCGATCGATCATGCTCTTTCAGTTCTTTGTTTCAGTATGTGGGTTATGGGGATCTAATTTGGGTCTTAAGGCTTCTCAGCAAGTGTCTTTACTCACTGAGGTATCTTAATGACCTGACTTTTTTTTTTTTTTTTAAATTCTGAAGTGAAGTGTGGTAACTCATGCTTATACACCTAGCACTTCACCAACATGCCCAGGCTGGCCTCAAACTTATGATTCTCTGTCTCAGCCTCCTAAATGTTAGAACCACAGGAGTGTACAAATATGTCTGTCCTGGATGTATTTAGTCTGTGGTCTGAATTTAACCTTAGAAAATGGATAGATTGAGTAATAATTTTGGATGTCTTTCTTTTATAGCTCACATATTTTCTATTTAATGTTCAATTAAGCATTTTGAAATCAATTGTGATTACTGTTAAGTCTCTCACAAGACTGGGCCTGCCAACATCCTGTCACAGGCAGGGAAGGGCTCATGAGCAGACCCCCCTCCCCCAGACACACACAGGATCCATAGGAGAGTAAGGGTAGCTCATGAAACCCTGCCCTTCCCTGGTTGCTGGGGAGGGAGAGACATTTTCTTCAGTGTGTAGCCAATGGTATGGAGACCATACTCCCAAGTCTCCTTATCCTTTACCCAGGATCCTATAAGCAACCATAATGAAATTCACGAATGAATGAATGAATAAATAAACAAAAGCAGAAGAGAAACTAGGTAGGAAGAGGTGGGTGACCAGTGAGAGCAGAAGGGAAGCAGTACAGTGTAATGGGGGAACACGCTAAAATTGCATTACATGTATGTGAAATAAATTTAAAATTCAGCTTCTCAAAAAAACCCACAAAACAAATAAATCAAAATTAAAAAAGAAATTTAACATTTTTCTTAAGTTGCTTTTCTATTGCTGTGAAGATACACCATGACCAAAGCAACTTATTAAAAAAAGCATTTAATTGGGGACTTGCTTTACAGTTTCAGAGGCTAGTCCAGAGGTGGACAGACAGGCATGGTACTGGATCAGTCAGTAGTGAACAGCTTAGATCTTATCAGCAAGAAGGAGGCAGATAGGGAGAAACTGGAGCTGGCATGGGCTTTTAAAACTTCAAAACCCACCCCCAGTGACATACCTCCTCTAATAAGGTCACACCTCCTAATCCATCCACCAACTAAGTATCCAAATATATGTGCCTTCAAGGGCTGTTCTCATTCAAACCACCACAGGCATTTACATTTATATATATATATATATATAGTGTGTGTGTGTGTGAGAGAGAGAGAGAGAGACAGAAAGAGAGAGAGAGAGAGACAGAGAGAGAGAGACAGAGAGAGAGAGACAGAGAGAGAGAGAGAGAGAGAGAGATGCAGAGGACAACTTTAAGGAGTCAGATTCCTTCTTCAACCATATGGGTCACCGGATCAGATCCAGGTTCAGTCTTGGTAGCAGGTACATTAATCTGCTGAGCCACCTGGCCAATTCTAACTTTTTTTTCCCTTTCCAAAATTTTCTAGACTCATAAACTCCTTTTTTTGTGGTACTTTCCTTGTGTGGACTGGCGGTTATCCTCATTTTAAAGAGTATCTGTAAAGATATTGCCAAATACAATCATGTAAACCTTTCTGTAAGTAGAACTGCACATTTTGATTCAACATGATATATATTCCGCTTAGTTGTCAGCTGTTGAATTCCTACTTAGAGTGTAGTACCTTGACTATACATATTTCTGCTGTGACCCTTTAACACAGTTCCTCCTGTTGTGCTGACCCCCAACTATAAAGTTATTGTCATTGCTACCTCATAGTTGCGCAATTTTGCTACTGTTATGAATCGTACTGTAGATATCTGTGTTTTCCAATGGTCCCTGTGAAACAGCTCTTTGACTCTGAAGGGATCGCAAGCCACAGACTGAGAACCACTGAATTATACAGTCGGAAAGTATAGCATTGTATGAGTTTGTTTAAAAGTACAAGTTGATTTAAAGAGTTGTTGGGTAATATCTCTGGTTATATTTGATAGGTGTTTCTGATGACTTAAAATATCATTTTAAGAAACTCTTAATTGACTTAAAAGATGAGATAGAACTACCAATGTTGCAGGGTCGTATAATTTATGTTATACCATATTTACTATCTTGGTTCTTGTAAATGTTTGCATATTGACGAATTTAAAATTTCTATGAATCTGTTGAGTTCCTTAGGTAAAATAACTTTGCTTTCTTTATGAAAACACAGCAAACTATGTGCTCTATATAATTAACACACCACACTAATGCAAAACATAACTTAAGTGAGGGATTTATTCATGTAGCAGGCTCACAGGGCATCCAGAAACCTGCCAAAGCAATCTATAGCCATTGCTTTCCAGTTAGCTTGTCTAGAGTGGAAACTTCCCTTTCATGTAACTTGTCATATTAACTAACATGTTTATTACAGAATTTCTTACTTGCAGGTGTATGACCAGAGGCAGTTTAGATGGAGAATAATTCATGGGAATGAATTCAAGCTCTCAGAACATGGAATGTTGCTGTTGGTCCTTCTCGGCCAAGGAACACGAGTTTTCATAATGACATTTTTTCTTTATGTGAGTACATCCAGGTATAACCTAAACATTTGTGGTGAACTGTTGACATGTGTTAGACTTTGATTTATAAGCACAAAATAATTTTGAAAAGTGTACTCTCAATTTTAAGAAAATTCATGGTTTTTAGTACTTATATTTCTGTCTTTTCAAATGCCGGATGTGAGTATAAGAATGTTCCCCCATAAGTTCTAAATAATTTGCCTAAAAGCTTCGGCACAGTCAGGCAAAATAGCACACACCTTTAATCTCAGCACTTGGGAGGCAGAGACAGGTGGATCCCTGTGAATTTTAGGCTAGCCTGATCTACAAAGTGAGTTCTAGGACAGCCAGAATCCATAGATTTAAACAAAAAGCAAAACAAAATAAAAATTAAAACACCATATATTTCTTACCTTATAAGGTAGAGAGATGCATTGTTGAAAATTGGTACGAGTAGAGTATTTTCAGTGGACTGGGGGACACCTGAAACAAAGGCTACCATTTTGAAATACTATGGTAAGCTTCAGAGCAGGGTTTTGATTTTTCTGTTTAGTTTTTTCTCTTTTTGAGACAAGTTTTCTCACTGGCCTGGAACTTGCCAACTAAAGTAGGCTGGTCAGCCAATTAACCCCAGAGAGCCATCTGTCTACCTCCCTGGAGCTGGAATTAGAATTGCACTACAATGTCCAATTTGTTTTTGAGACAGGGTTTCTCGGAGTAACCTTGTCCTGGAACTTGCTCTGTAGATCAGGCTGGCCTCAACCTCACAGTGGTCCTCCTGCCTCTGCTTCCCCACTGCTGGGATTAAAGGTGCATGCCACCACTGCCTGGCTCTTTTGATAATTTATATTTATTTTATGTTCATTGGCGTTCTGTGTGTATATATATGGGAGGGTGTCAGAAGCCCTGGAAATGGAGTTACAGACAGGTGTGAGCTGTCATATGGGTGCTGGGAATTGAACCTGGGTCCTTTGGAAGGACAGCCAGTGCTCTTCACTGCTGAGTCATCTCTCCAGCTCATGTCCAAATATTTTAGCACAGGTTCTTGGTATCGAACTTGGGTCTTTGTACTTGCAAAGTAAACACTTTGCAGACTGAGCTATGGCCTCAACCTACAAGAACAGATCTTTAAGTGTCCGATTGAAATGACATTCTAATTTTTATTTTTAACCTTGCATTTACTTAGTTGGTTTCATGTAGTTGCAGATGAAATTGAACTTGTCATCCTCTTTCCTCTTCCTCCCAAGTGATGGTACTACAAATAGACACATGTCACCACAACCATTTTGTGAAGCTCTGGAAATCAAACCCAGGGCTTAGTCTTCGAGACAAGTGTGCTACTAACTAAGCTACAATCCCCAGGCTTCTCTTTTTTTAATTTTTGAGACATGGTCTCCTGTAGCACTGAATGGTCTAGATCTCTGTATGTAGCCAAGGACTTGTTCTCCTGATCCCCTTGCCCTCACTTCGCAAATTCTGGGACTCCAGGTATGTGCTCCCATGCCCAGTTCTTGAACTGCATTGTTAGAAGGCAGTCTAAAAATGACCTAAGAACATGTGCTGTCTTAGTTTGTGAGCTCAGAATGGAGCTTGTCACTTCTCGATGGCCAAAGCAATAATTTTATGAACAAAGGTGTGCAGAAAATGGCTTATTAGATGTTTCGAAGGTCAATGGCATCTTAAAAGTCCAATGTGCAGTCAAATGCTCTCACTGAACATAGTGGACAATGGGGACTACTGAGAACTCAAGAACAATGGCAATGGGTTTTTTTTTTTTATGGAAATCAGTTTTTTAATTTTTTCTTTTTTTATTGTTGAAAATAGATCCTTTCCTAACACAATATATCCTGAGTATAGTCTCTTCCTCTACTTCTCCTAGCTTCTGTCCTCTTCCCCTCCCCCTCAGGTCCACTCCCTTTCTTTTGCTCATTAGAAAAAGAACAGAATTTCAAGAGATAGCAACACAGAGGACCTGGTGTCAATCATGTGCTTGCTGCTTCAATCTCTGTGAGGTCATATGAGCCTTACTCAGTTATTTCAGAGGGACTTGTTCTTCCATTGTCTTCTATCCCCTCTGACTCTTGAACATTCTACATCTTCTTCCATGGGTTTCCTGAGCTCTGAGGGGAGGGGTTTGAAGGAAACATCCCCTTTAGAGATAAGTGTCCTAAGGAATCTTTCTCCTTGTGTGGTATCTGCATAAGATCCTGTGCGCTGCCTGAGGAGGCTTCCCTGACAATGGCTGAGTAAGGTGCTGGTCTATGACTATAGCAGAATATCATTAGGAGTTTTAACTGGACATCACTTATAGCCAAATGGCCTTCCAGTACTGGGACTAGGCTGATTCCTACTGAATTGCTGGCCAAGAGGAGTCCCATGGAAATCCCAAACAACCCAGACTGTTGACCAGGACCATGTGCTGTTCTCCACAAACCAACAGCAGTGCCCCATTGATGAGGACGGCACTAGTACAACTCACTGAGCATGGAGATGTCAAGCTGGTGTCCTACATGTTACCTTCACCCTTACTTCCTAGTGTCTTTGTAGAGGGAAGGTCCTCTGCAGGCTGCCAAAAGAGACATAGAAACACCAATCCAGTCACAAACCTTTCAAACTACAATCTGTCCACCCTGCAAAATATGTTAGGGAAATGGTGACCCGGAACTTGTGTGAATAGCCAATCGATGTCTGCTTTGACTTAAAGCCCACTCCATGAGAGGAAACACTTCTTGGATGTCCTAGAATCAGAGACTAATCCAGAGATTTGGGATAGAACTAAAAACTGTCAGTGTAAAAAATTAAAAAAGGGTCAGCAATACAACACCTAATGATATTCGGCAATGGGTTTTTGATCTTACTGCACGTACTGGCTTTGTGGGAGCCTAGGCAGTTTGGATGCTCACCTTACTAGACCTGGATGGAGGTGGGTGGTCCTTGGACTTCCCACAGGGCAGGGAACCCTGATTGCTCTTCGGGCTGACGAGGGAGGGGGACTTGATGGGGGAGGGGGAGGGAATTGGGAGGCGGTGGCGGGGAAGAGTCAGAAATCTTTAATAAATAAATAAATAAATAAATAAATAAAAATAAAAAAAATAATCAAAAAAAATCCAATGTGAACACACTTCCCCCTCCCGAAACTGTCTTCTTTTGAATTTTTTATTCCTCACTTTGACAAAATACAGAGAAAAGAAATTTTTCGTTTGCTTTTCGAGACAGGATTTCTCTGTGTATCTCTGGCTGTCCTGGAACTCACTCTGTAGCCCAGGGTGGCCTTGAATTCACAGAGGTACACCTGCCTCTGTCTCCTGAGTGCTGGGATTAAAGGCATGCGCCAGCACCACCCAGCTGAGAAAAAAATTTTTAGGGGAAAAATAACTTGCTATTCTTGGGATGATTATTGGAATAGGGAAGGGGAAACTGTGTGACTTTGACCTAGTGAAATTAAAGACTAATTCAACTATAAAACTTCCACATACCTTTAACTGAAAATCAAATCTTTTCACTTAAATGGTCAGGGAAGTAGATAACTGAATATTGTTTGTTTTCAATATGATTTAAGTACTTCTCTTAGTACATTTCCTTGTCTTTTTTTACATAATGCATTACTGGTATAATATTTAACGTCCCAGAAAGCTGGAGGCTGTTCTCAGACAGCCCCCATTTTGTTTTTTGTCTTCAGTTCTGGCTGGCCTGGGTTTTCTTACCCCTGCTGATCAAAGTGCCTTAATGAACTATGCTCTTCTGCTGTGGCTCTTACTGGAAATCCCCGCTGGATATGTGTCTGCCAAGATGTGCAAGAGTAAGCGTTACCATCGTTATTATTCCAGAAATTTGGTGTGTTAAATGTAGAAATTAAAAGACCTTAAAGAAAAAGATCAAAAAAAAAAATTACAAGGAATTTTAGCCAACATACTCAATTTTAATTTTGTACTATTACCCTATAGTACAGTTGTAATGTACTGATTACACTTCAGTATTTTTTAAATTTAATTTTAATTTTTTGAGACCTGGTTTGCTCTGTGTAACAGCCCTCAGCTGTCCTGGAACTAGCTCTTGTAGACCAGGCTGACCTTGAACCCACAGAGATCCACCTGCCTCTGCCTCCCCAGTGCTGGGATTAAAGGTGTGTGCCAACACCATTCGGCTACACTACAGTATTTGTAAAATGGTTTAAATCAAGGCATTTCAGTAACTATTCTGCTTTTTACTTCCTCAGCATTTAAAGGTGTAAACTGGAAGATGCATTTTTTTTTTTTTGCTGACAACATTGTTATTTCTTGGGTGAGCATCTCATATTACCATCTCTCTATATAATTATGTTCTTCTTAGGTTTCACCTTGGAAAAGATTGTGCACTGTAATGAAGAGCAGGAAGGAGCCGAATGACTGCTATGCTCTCTGTAGCTGCAGTATTCCCGTACTTTTGTATCTGCATTCTCCTCTACATTTTAACTCCAGCACAAAGAGATGGCAATTATACTGTTACATGCTCCATTTTGATCCTTGTTTCCGAAGCAGATTCTGTCAATGAGCATCAGAGTTAAGCATCTTGCCTCGCACATCATACGGTAGTGACAATTTACACATGGCATTTTGTTATTCGCCTTGTTGCTGCCTTTGGTGATTATTTTTTTCCTGTATCTCCTTGTCACTGCAGCATCATTAGTGACAGTTGTAGGTGCATTCAAAGTCAATATGGAGGTGGGGCAGCTGCTGTGCAGTGGTTGTGAGAAAGTTTATTCAGTCTCTTTTTTTTTTTTTTTTTTTTTTTTTTTTTTTGGTTTTTCGAGACAGGGTTTCTCTGTAGCTTTGGAGCCTGTCCTGGAACTAGCTCTTGTAGACCAGGCTGGTCTCGAACTCACAGAGATCCGCCTGCCTCTGCCTCCCGAGTGCTGGGATTAAAGGCGTGCGCCACCACCGCCCGGCTATTCAGTCTCTTAAAGACAGACTGTGTGTGTGTGTGTGTGTGTGTGTGTAGGTGAATGTCCCATTATGTCTTAGCCAGTTAGCTTAGCTTCTCATCATACTTCACTGATCAAGGTGGAGGTTGCTTAGGATTTTACCTTCATATTTTTTGAAGTTTTTATCTTAGTTTGGGCTGCCACAACAAATGTTATAAACAGGATAACCTGGGAAACAGAAACATACTTTTACACGGGTCTGTAGGCACATGGGTTTGAGGGTGCTAAAATAGTTGTGTCTACTGCTCTCTTCCTGACTTGAAAATAGCAAGCTTCTCTCCAAGTCAGAGAGATTAAGAAGGAAGATTAGGGGAGGGGAGGAAAGGGAAGGAGGGCTGTTCTTTGGGGGCCCTCCTTTTGGGTTTGTGCTGCTAATCTCAGGGGTTCCCACATTCACAACCACATGTAAACCTAATTATGTCTCCAAGAGCCCATACAAATAGAACATTGGTGGCTAAGACTTTAACACATCAGTTTCGGAGAACACAATTCAGTGCACATCACGCTCTTTAATGCCAAGGAAAAGTATTCCCTAATGTATTTGAAAGGAGATCTTTTATTTGGAAGGAAAATAATATTGGATTGTATCTTAATTGTATTATGGTACTGTATTCCTATTTACTTAGAAACATATCTTTAAAGCTCCAGGTGCATCACAACAGAAGAAGAGCTCCTATACTGAAAATACTATAGAGCTATACTATACTATGAGGGAAGGGTCCAATGTGTTCTGACTGGTGACAGAATGACAGGAAAGACTCTAATAATGCTGGGACTCAGTATAGTCCCATAAATACTGCACATTAGTGATGCCGTCACTGGACGTGTAATCATTTTCATCTATATGCTGCTGATTCACACTCAAGAGAAAAGGTTAAGATCATTGCAACTTTACACATTATAAAATTGCACATCAGATCTATATTCCTCGGGATTTTTGACTGACTTAAATTAGCATAATTAGTTGCTTCCCCTCTTTGTGAATGGAGCCGTCTGGTTTTCTATACCATAAACTCGAATCAGAATAGGTGATCTTTCCTTAGGTGAGTGGTTTATTCCACTTATGGAAGAAAGACATGACCTTGACAACTTTCCAGATATATTTCAGAAATATTCAGATATGCTTCAAGTTCAAGACTCAGATGAATATGAAACTGAATATATTTGGTAAAAAAGTGCCAGTGCAAATGTCATTATTTGTCACTGTAATACTTGGGGTAACACATACGAATGCCAGCTTGTGGGGTCTAGTGAAGTGGCTCAGCAGGTAGGAATGCTTGCTGCCAACCAAGCCTGAAAATTTGAGTTTGAGCACAGGAACCCACATGATGGACGAGAGAACCAACTACTACAAGTTATTTTCTGACTTCCACATGTATGCTGTGGCATGTTCATGCTTGGCATGTATTTATCCATGCAAACACATTTAAAAGTAAATGCTTTAGAAAAAGACTCAGCGGTAAAAAACGATGACATTTTGAATTTTGCATACAACTGGATGGAAATAGAAAACACTGTCATGAGTGAGGTAACCCACACCCAAAAAGATGAATATGGTATGTACATACTCATTAGTGGATTCTAGCCTTAAATAAAGGACATTGAGCCTATAATTCGTGATCCCAGAGAAGCTAAATAGGAAGGTGAACCCAAAGAAAAACATGTAGTTATCCTCCTGGATATTGGAAGTAGACAAGATTGCCAGGCAAAAATTGAGAGCTTGGGGGTGGGGGTAAGGGGAAATGGGGAGAGAGAAGTGAGAAGGGGAGGATGGGGAGAGCTTGGGGGAATGGGACGGTTGAGATGGAAGAAGAATGGATATGGGAGTAGGGAAGTATATATCTTAATTAAGGGAGCCATTTTAGGGTTGACAAGAAACTGGACTCTAGAGGGGTTCCCAGGTGTCCAAGGAGATGTCCCCAGCTTGTTCCTTGAACAGCTGAGGAGAGGGCACCTGAACTGGCCCTATCCTATAGCCACACTGATGAATATCTTGCATATCACCATAGAACCTTCATCTGGTGACGGATGGAGATAGAGACAGAGACCCACATTGGAGCACTGGACTGAGCTCCCAAGGTCCAAATGAGGAGCAGAAGGAGGGAGAACAAGAGCAAGGAAGTCAGGACTGCGAGGGGTGCGCCCACCCACTGAGATGGTGGGGCTGATCTAATGGGAGCTCACCAAGGCCAGCTGGACTGGAACTGATGGAGCATGTGATCAAACCGGACTCCCTGAATGTGGCTGACAAGGAGCGCTGATGAGAAGCCAATGATAATGGCACTGGGTTTTGATTCTACTGCGTGTACTGGCTTTGTGGGAACCTAGTCTGTTTGGATGTTCACCTTCCTAGACCTGGATGGAGGGGGGAGGACCTTGGACTTCCCACAGGGCAGGGAACCCTGACTGCTCTTTGGACTGGAGAGGTGGGGGGAATGGGGGGAGGGAGAGGGAAATGGGAGGAGGGGAGGAGGTGAAAATTTTTAATAATAATAATAAAAGAAAAGAAAAAGAGTCGTCCTCGTTAGTATAGTGGTGAGTATCCCCGCCTGTCACGCGGGAGACCGGGGTTCGATTCCCCGACGGGGAGACAGACACACCATCCTTTTAGCCGGGTGGTGGTGGCGCACGCCTTTAATCCCAGCACTTGGGAGGCAGAGGCAGGCGTATCTCTGTGAGTTCGAGACCAGCCTGGTCTACAAGAGCTAGTTCCAGGACAGGCTCCAAAACCACAGAGAAACCCTGTCTCGAAAAACCAAAAAAAAAAAAGAAAGAAAAAAAAAAAAAGAAAAAGAATCAGTCACTGCGCTGGATAGTTATTCATTGATCTTTCTTACTGCAGGATTTTGTTGTTGCTGATGTTGTTTTACTGTATTTAGTAGGTACCTTGAGAGAAATAAATAGAACATGACTTTGAAATTCTGTTTCCGAATAATTTAGGAGCTAATGCATTGTTGAGATAGGAGGAGGGAATGAAAATGTATGTAAAATATTAACTAGTACAAATTCTACTTGTTAGAAAGCCTGGAGGTTACATGGGTATATATTAAATGTAGTGGAGGAAAAGACTGCTTCAGCTTGACACACCTGGGAAGGCCTTACAAGGGCAATTAACACTTAAACTATGATTGGAAGGCAACTTTACCACTATTGGGATCCTTTCTGTTCCCTTCGCACTTCTTTTAGAGCCTGGCTCATTCAGCTCTTGTTCCTCTCTTAGACATCTATTCTACCTTTTCACTGAAGCCATTCTTTTTACTGCTTATAAATTCCTCAGACCTTCCTTTCTATTCCTAAGATAACCACTTTCCTTCCTCCTCTCTACCCACCTCTCCCTCCCTCCATCCTTCCCCTTTCTCCGTCCTTTCTTCTCTCCTTCCCTCTCTCCCTCTTCTGCTATCCCCCTCTCACTCCTAGTCCTATGTAGAGCACTGCTCATGCTAGGCATGTGAAGTATCTATTCAAATCTTTACTTATTTCTAAAAGTTCATTACAAGTATTTATATATGCAAATATACATGTTTTGTGTTTATTTATTGAGTATGTTCAAGGTCAAGAGTGTCTCATGGTGAGTGATGTGTCTACTCAAATCTTTACTTATTTTTTAAAACTTCATTACAATTACATATATATATGTATATATATGTATGTGTGTGTGTGTTTTACGTTTATTTATTTATTTATTGAGTGTGTTCAAGTACAAGAATGTCCCGTGGTAAGTGTATGGAGGTCAGAAGACAACAGTCAGGAACTCGTTTTGTTCTTCCACCATGTGAGTTCTGGAGATCAAACTCAGGCTAGCAGACTTCAAAGCAAGTGCCTTTATCCACTGAGCCATCTCACAGGCCTAAATCTTTACCCATTTTTAATTGGTTCTTTTCTCCATGTTTCCTTGTCTACAATCTTCCATTCTTAGTCCCTGTGGTGGTTTAAACAGGAATGGCCTCCATAGACTCATGTGCTTGAATGCTTGACCCATAGGGAGTAGTGCTGTTAGGTAGTGTGGCCTTGTTGGAGGAAGTGTGTCACTGTGGGGTGGGCCTTGAGTTCTCGTGCTCACACTACACTCAGTGTGGGATATAGTTGCTTCTGTTGCCTGTGAATCAAGTTGTAGAACTCTCTGCAACTTCTCCATACCATGTCTGCCTGCACACTGCCATCTTTCCTGCCGTGACAGTCATGGACTGAAAACTGTAAGCCAGCCCCAATGAAGTGTTTTCCTTTATAAGAGCTGTCTTGTCGTGGTGTCTCTTCACAGCAATAAAACCCTAAGACATCCCCCTAGTGCTGGGATTTCAGGCATGCGCCTATCTACTAGCTTCTTTTTTTTTCTTTTCTGTTATTGACTTTTTTTTCTGAGGTAGGATCTCTGGTCACCTACGCTATCCTTGAACTTGCCTTGTGTCCAAGGATGACCTTGAATTTTTTACCCTTCTGCCTCCACTTCCCAAGGGCTAGGATTCTAGGTATTCACTGCTGCACTCGGCTCTCTGCAGTTCTGAGAATTACAATGGCCTTTGTGTTTGCTACTCTTATACTCTAGCAATTGAGATCCATACCCACTCCTACTTTGTTTCTTTCTTGTCCAATTTTGAGTTTTTTATGTATACAAGTCATTTCTCTGCCATAGAATTTATAACTATTTCTTGTAGTGGTTGTCTTTTGTATAGCAAAAGATGTGAACATGGATGCATCCGGTTTATCGATGTTTTCTTTATAGATGTGCTTTTTGTTTTGTATGACTTATAGTACTTTTATTTATTTTTACAGCACTCAGAATTAAAACCAAAGCCTTGCACATGCAAAGCAGGTATGATGTGGGAGTGTCATATATCAATCTGTTGATTTCATTGGTTAAGTAATAAAGAAACTGCTTGGCCCTCATAGGTTAAAACATAGGTGGGTGGAGTAAACAGAACAGAATGCTGGGAGGAAGAGGAAGTGAGCTCAGACTCGACAGCTCTTCTCTCTGGAGCAGACGCTATGCTCCCCTCTCCCCGGCAGACGCAATAAAGCTCCGACCTAGGATGGACGTAGGCTAGAATCTTCCCGGTAAGCACACCTTGGGGTGCTACACAAATGAATAGAAATGGGCCAAGCAGTGTTTAAAAGAATACAGTTTATGTGTTGTTATTTCGGGGCATAAGCTAGCTAGGCAGCCATGAGCCGGGCTGTGGGAAGAGGCCCACAGCTCCCACTACACAGGTACTTTTCTATTGGGATCTTTCCCAAGGTTGACTGAAATTTTGTTTTGTTGAGACAGCGTCTCACTACTATGTGGCCCTTGCTGGGCTGAAACTTGATATGTATGTCAGACTGACCTTATGTTTGTAGCAATCTCTGCATCTGTCTCCCAAGTACTGAAATTTGAAGTACAACACTCAGCTTTTGTTTCACTTTCTAGATTGTGAATTTTTTACTGCTACTTTTGCATTATGACCATTGAGTTTTTAATTTATTCATTTTTGGTTTGTTTTTCTGAAGCAAGGTCTTGCTATGTTACCCTAAGCAGCCTCAAACTTGAGTCAGTCTTCCTGTCTCAGTTTCCCCGTACTGAAATTACATCACCACGATGGGAATCTTTTGGTTTTCTGAACATTCCTTTAAAATATCGCTTCTCGGGGATGGAGCTCTTCTTCCTGACACAGCAATTGCCTAGCTTGTATATTTTGTTACTTTTCTGTTGCTGTCATAAAACACTATGAACAAGGCAACTTATAGGAAGGGTTTTGTTTGCTTTTGGTTTTGTTTTTGCTTACTGTCCCACAAGGAGAGTCCATGGTGATAAGGAGGGATGGTGAGAATGCCTGAAACAGAAAGAGGTGAGATCACATCTTCAACTATAAGCTCCAAAGCAGAGGGAGAACAAACTGGAAGTGGGCTAAGGCTGTGAATTCTCAAAGCCCTTTTCAGGGACATGCATCTTCTATCAGGGCCATGCCTTCTAAAAGTGCTATAGCATCCCAAAACATCATCACCAGCTGGAGACAGAGTGCTGAAATACCTCAGCCTACAGGGTACATTTCTCTCTCTCACACACACCAAAACATCTTGTCTGTGTCTCATGGGTTAAGATAGTAACGAGCTAACTGCGTATTCTTTTTTTGATGAATAGTGTCATTTCTTTTGAGTTTACTTTCCAATTTTGAAAATCATTTTTAGCCTCTATTTTTCATGTCTTTCCTAAAGGCCTGACAACTGCTGTTATTTATATATATGTATGTGTGGGAATATTTAGGCATAGTGGTGCATGCCACAATCTCAGCATTTGGGAGACTGTGGCAGGAGCTCACCTCAAATTTGAGGCCAGCCTATTCTATATAATGAGGTCTTGGCCAGAGTGGGCTACATACAGAGAGCTTGTTAAATGTCTGGGAATAAGATAATAAACACTATCAACATATAGAGACATGTGGAGACTCAGATCTTCACTGTAGGTTGAACCAGACTCTCTAGCTATTGTTTTGTATCAGTTCTCTCCCTCCCTCTCTCCCTCCCTCCCTCCCTCCCTCCCTCTCTCCCTCCCTCCCTCCCTCCCTCCCTCCCTCCCCCCCTCCTCTCTCTCTCTCTCTCTCTCTCTCTCTCTCTCTCTCTCTCTATATATATATATATATATATACATATATATATACATGCATGTGTAGAGACCAGAGGAGGTCATCGAGTATCTTGCTTCTATCACTCTCCACCTTATTCTTTTTTTTTCTTTTTTCTGGAAACCTCCTAGGACATTATCTTTAGGGTTTAAGTATGTGTCTAATCACTTACCCAAGAGACATATTTTCTAGTCTCCTGTCTGGGGAGTTACTATCTGATCAGTACCCTTCTAAGAGATATGTGGGAGAAGACAGAGAGTGTCTAAACCTAGAAAATTTAGTGTGTATTTGGCTACTTAAGCATTTCAGAGTAGCCATTTCCTTTGCCTTGTCTGCTGTTCTCTAGCACTGAGAAGACGCCTCCAGATATCTGCTGCAAGGGAGGGAGGAAATAGAAGTCCCCACTTCTCAAAAAGCTTTCACAAAAGTCTCTTCCTTTAGTCACTTCCCACCTCTTCTCGTTACTCATAGAATACCTGCTGTTATCAGTTTCTGACCCTTTCATGGGCTCCGTAGTGTGAATTATTTTTTTCTCACATTTCTCACTGCCTGCATGGCTTCTCACATCTTTTTTATTTTCCATTATCTGATTTCCTGTTCATTTTGCTCATGGAGATTTTAAAAACAAATGCTTCTTAATTTTTTTTATTTTATATGGATGTCTGTGTGCTTGTGTGTTAGTATGTATATGTGAATGCTGGCATCTGCACCAGCCAGAAGATAGCATCAGATTTCCAGAATCTAGGGTTCCAGGCAGTGGGTTCTAGGCAGTGGTGAGCTGCCAGATGGATGTGGATGCTGGTTTGGGTCATTTTGAAGAACAGGAATCACTCCTCTGCTTTTCCTATTCTATTTTTACATTTTTTTTATTTCTGTAATTTTTTTATTGTCTCTCTGTGTGTGAACGCATATGCACCTGAGTATATGCACACAACTGTGTAAGTGATGTGTGTGTGTGTGTATGTGTGTGTGTATGTTTAAGTGTGGGTATGGCGGTGTCACAGCATGAGTGTGGTCAAGGAAAACTCTTGGGAGTCAGTTCTCTCTTTCCAGTGTGGGATCCAGGGACTGAATTTGGGCTATCAGGTTTGCGCAGCAGCCACTTCTGCTGGAGGGGACATGTCATTGGTCCTTTAGTGTCTTTTTGGAGACAAGGTCTTTACCATGGGTTTGTAAGGAGTTGCTTTCTGTTATTGAGACAGACTCTCACCTTGTAACCCTGGCAGGTTCAGTAAGTCAGGTTGGCCTCCAGCTTGCAAGTATCTCCATGTCTCTGCCTCCCACATCCAGTCAGGAAGCACTATTAACTGCTAAGCATCTCTATTCCCCAAACAAATGATTTAAAATTTTTATCATATGTATCTATCAAGAATTCCATGCATAAATACAAGGTATTTTGATGAGACCTATTCCTCTTCTTCTTCCAACTTCTCCCAGATTTCCCACATCACCCTCCCAAGGTCATACCTTTTCTTTTTCTTTATGACCCACTGATTGCAGTCAGTGTTGAATGTATGAGTCAGAGTGTAAGGCCATCCATGGGAGGATGGGCAGAATTTAGGCCTAAGCAGTTTTGCTCAAAAGTCACTATACCACACAATGCTACTTAGACATGTGTGGTCACTAAGTTGTCTCACATTTTATATGAATTATGTTTTGCCAGATATCATTATATATGTTAGGTTTTTAGTATATTTCTTTAAATTGATCTTTTTGAACTGCTCTTTGGTCTTTTCCTTCCCCACCTCTTATATTCCTGTCTCACTTTTCTCTCCCCAAGCATTTTTGTTATTTTTGTTTTAGGTATGTAGGTGTTTTCCAGAATGTAAGCCTGTGTACTAAAGGTATATAGTGCCTACAGAGGCCAGAAAAGGGTGTCAGAGCCCTTGGGACTGGAGTTCCATCTGTTTGTTAGCTGCCATGTGTGTGCTGGGCATCGAACCTAGGTCCTCTGGAAGAGCAACCAGTGCTCTTAAACACCAAGCTAAATTGTTTTTTTTTTTCTAATGTTTCATTCCCTTTAGTATTTTCAGGTTTTGTCTCTTTTCAGAAAAACAGTTTTTGTTTGTTTGTTTGATGCTGAGAATGTAACTGAAGCCCTTGGGTATGCGACGCAAATACTCTATCCCTGAGATACAGCACCATCTTGTAAAACATTCTCTTAACTCTCTTCCATTTTCCTTCCCGGAGTCTAAATATGACCCTGCCTCTTAGTTAAGTCCTTGTTCTTTGTTCCTTTCCCTTCTCTTCTCCTATTGTTCCTCCTCTACTTTTGACATTTCTCTCTTCAAGTTATGGCATTAGTTTACATTTAACATAATGTTAATCAGGATTTACACTTATTAATTTTGTTCTTTTCTTTCTGTGTATCTGTGACATTTTTTATCTCTGTTCCTTCCCTTCCTTACACGAAAGAAAACATACTTTTCTTTCTGGAGCAGGCTTTTTCACTTAACATGTTAATCTTCACTTTCATCCAATTTTCTGCCAATATAATTTTATTTTTCTTTATGGCTAGATAAAATACCACACGGTTGCTTACAGGTACTGGTGGTGATTGTATAGTTTGGTTACTATGCATAGTGTTACATAACAAAACTGTAACCCTAACAATCGTTTTTTTAAAAAAAAGAAAAAAAAAGTATATGAGCATATCCATTTTCATTGTTAGAAGGATTATCTGGTATTTTGCCTTAATTTTGTATATTATATATGTATGCACAGACACACACACACAGACACACCCACATATATATCCCTGTCAGTTGAATATTTGGCAAATATTTTGTTCCATACTGCAGACATAATCCGATTGATCAAGTCTTGTAACTGTTTCCTGAGCTATTGGAGTCTTATTCTTCATAGATCTTAAATTAGTTCCCCCTATATTGTCCTGTAGAAGCTTCAGAGTTTAGGTCTTTTATGAGTCAATTGTTGTATAAGTGGAGAGATAAAGATAAAGTTTCTGTTTTCTACTCAGTACTGGAAAACAGAATGCAGTTTTAAATTCAGAAACCAGATGTGGTTTATGGGATATCATATGCAGATGATAAGCATCATAAAGTACTAGAATTATTATTTATTCAACTATACTAAGGTGAAGGAGAATTTAATTTTCTCAGTTTATAAATGGATTTAGAGTTATGTGCAAAAAGGCTATATGCCTTTGCTCTATGTAACCCTAAAAGCGATAAATATTAGACTAAGAATATAAATCAATGACAACAGAGTGATGGACTAGCATATGTAAGGTACTGGGTTAAATTCTAGTCTGTGAAAGAAAACATAAAGCAATAGAGAAGGAAGAGGGAACATAATTTGATGGGTATATATTGCGACATTCAACTGGAAGAAAGCTTGAATTGTAAAATTCAGCACTGGTTGACTGACTTTGGTAAGTCCCATAGCTTCTCTGAATGTCCATTTCCTTGCCTCTAGTGCCCGTGTTGCAGTGTTGTTTAGAGAAATAAACTGATGGATTGTGAAATTGGTTTTTGAGCTTAAAATGTTTTGTCCTTTTCTTCTAGTGTCTTAGTGCCCTCTGCTCATTCGTCTGCTCTGTATTTCCCACACTGCATTGTAATTTATTTGTCTGTGGTGTCTGAATATTACTAGATTATCTTTTCTTCAAAGCAAGATTTTTATAAAGATTAACATGTAAATACTCAGCAGATACTCGATGAATATGTATATAAATGTTTCATGTGGAAGATGAAGCGGGGAGACTCAAATTTAACTCTAAATTTTCTGCTTATCACATGCTACTAAAAGTCTAGAAATAATAAGGTTGACATAGTAAGAAATTTTCAGCATGCAAAAACATAATGTTTCAGAATAGTTATAGATTTATTAAACCTCATATTAACATTCTAGAGTTTACTTTCTAAAGGGACATTGTTGAGATGGTTTAATTGAGTTTATGTCTAAGAAGGGAGGCTATGATTTGTCAAGTGAGAAGTAATTTTCTGGCTAAGGAATGATAACAGCTGAAATGAATCTCAAAAGTAGGAAATTTGGCAAAGGAATATTATGATTAAACAAATTCATTAGAACAGAAAGGTATTAAAAGCATTTTGGGGAGTGTGGTTAAATCATGGAAAACCAGGCTTCCTTATAAGGCACAAAACATTTAAAAACAGGAAGCAGAGGCTTTGTTATTGTTTGAAAGAAATTGAAGGTGCATTTAAAGGAAAGTATATCCAGTTAAAAAGTAGAAGAGATACACCTGCTGGAAAGGGTCTTGCTAGAAAAGATCTTAAATACAAGTTGGGGGGGGGGCGGTGAAGTACAAACAGTAAAATGAAAGAATAGTGGAAATTTGTTTTTAAATGACTTATAATTGTAACTTATAATTGAAGAAGAACAGCATCCGGTGCAATGTTCTTGAATAAGGCATTGACAAGAGAGGGCAGGAAAGAAAGCAGCATTAGGATTCTAGTTTTGGACTGGACCTGAGGGAACTTAAGATGGAAGAGTTATTTCCGGAAAAGTCTCAAACAAGGTCCGTAGACAGAGCCTGTTACGAACCTGGTGTGGTGCGCACACGCCTTCAGCTCCTGCACCCCAGCTTCTTCATGCTATTGTCCTCTTGTTGCGCTTTTTGCTGTTCTGTTGGGCTTCTCTTTAAGGCATTTGATCAGATCTATCTCTCAACCATTTTATTGAGGTTTTAATTCCTCTTGTCATATTTTTAACTCCCAAGAGTTCTTTTATTACCTCGAAAGTCCTTAAAATTTCCTCTTCTTGTTTTATGGTTGTAATATCGCTGCTAATTGCTCCAAGGATGCCTTATGATAGACTTCGAAAATTATTCTCCTGCGTTTGAAGGCTTCTTCCCAAGAGAGTAGACCCTTCAGTCTTCTGCTGAGGTGGGGGAAGGGAAGTTGCTGGGCTGTGACTAGTGGGTACAGGAATTTGTAGGTTTCTTAGCTTCTTAGGCTAACTTTCATAAGTCACCTTTTGTGCGTGCTTAGAGAAGGACTTGGCCTCTGAACATTCTTCAGCCTTTTCGGAGCTCTCAATATAAATTCAGTTGCCTCTCAGCTTTCTCTGCTATGAGGTTGGAAGGCAACTTTCTCAAATATATTGGTTTAGTTACTATTTACCTGGCCCACTATTTAGAGCTAAAATTTTTTCCAATGTTTTTCTTTCCTGTAACATCCAAAGTTTTGCAATTATGACTTTTTATAATTTTTTTGCTATATTTTTATCATGGTTTTGAAAAGGAAGGAGATCCAAATGCATGAGTTTGTGGTGATATTATTTTGTTTGTGCTTTAACAAATAAAGCTTGCCTGAATATCAGACTAGCCACACTAGTTACCCATAGAGGCCAGGCAGTGGTGGCACACACATTTAAATCCAGACTTTAGGAGACAGAGGCACAGAGATCTCTGAGTTCAAGGTCATCCTGGGCTACGCGAGATTGAATCAGTCTAAAAAAGAAACAGAGTCAAGTAGTGGTGACTCACACCTTTAATCCCAGAGCTAGGGAGGTGGAGACAGGCAGGGACATGACTGGGCAGAGAGAGGAATATAAGGCACGAGGATACAGGAGCTCAGAGCATTTAGTCTGAGGATTCATAGGGTCAAGATAGCCCCTTTGGTCTGAGGATTCAGTGGAGGTAAGAACTAGTGTTTGGCTGCTCTGCTTCTCTGATCTTTCAGCATTAACACCTATATCTGACTTTGGGCTTTTATTATTAAGATCAATTAGAATTCATGCTACATGAGTTCAATATGCTATCTTTAGTCAGACTCTTGTCAGCTAGGTCTTTCTATCTTGTGACCATCCCCTTTATGTTTTAACTACCACATTATACAGACTCTATCTTCCCCCACAGGCTGATCGCCACCCGCCACACATGCACTGTGTTACACATTAATCGTCCCCCCAAATGCATGTAATCATAACAAATTGGAGTTTAAACCTCTTCAGCTCAATTTTTAATTTTTATTTTTGAGCAGGGAAACATAGATTAGGAAAAGTGAGAGAGAACTCTTGAAAGTGGGAGGGTCTCTAAACAGGATGAATACCTCTTTAATTCATCCTGGATTTTGATGGGATAATGTTGTGAGAGCTGCGGGCTGTGTTCCTGCTGCCCCAGCTCCTGGTTGCCTGGCTAGCTTATGCCCCGAAATAACAACACACAAACTGTATTCTTTTAAACACTCCTTGTCCCATCAGCTCTAACCCTTACTGGCTAATTCTCATATCCCAATCAACCCATCTCTAATAATCTGTGTAGCACCAGTCTTACTGGGAAAGATTCAGCATGTCTGACCTGGCGGCTTGCTTCATCGCGTCTGCCCTGGGGAGCAGCTGCATGGCATCTGAGCTCACTTCCCTTCTTCCCAGCATTCTATTCTGTTTACTCCACCCACCTAAAGGCTGGCCAATCAAATGGGCCAAGGCAGTTTCTTTATTAGCCAATGACCTTCCTCCATCAGGATAAAGTCTGTTTTCCTTAACATTCAGAGACTTCCATAAGTTAGTCTTTGTCTATGTCTTTTCAAGTTTGTATTTTGGGTATTCTAACACAATCATAGTCATATACAAATTCATCTGGAACACGTGGAGACACACTTAGTATTGCCACTGTTGTAGCTAGTTCATTTAGCAAGTGTTTTATTGATTTTGAGTGCATCACACAGCCTATTTCAGTTTGGGTTTCAAAAACCTGTTTTTCATATATGTTGCTTCTTCAATGGGTTCGTTATACTGTTTAGTGACATATTAATCTATACATTATTTCTATTTCTGCTAGATTTTGAAGATGTAAAGATGAGAGGATTTGTAATCATATTTGTAAATTAACTGCTATTGCGTGATAACATGTTTAAGTCTCAGCTCAAGGACCAATTTGTGCATTGTGATGTAATATGTTTCTAGGGCTTAACATTGTAACTAATCATTCTCACCAAAACAATGTTCTGACATTCGCATTAAATATCTTTATAACATTTTCTGGCAGTATATTGTGCAATGGTGTTCTCTACCCCTCTCCTCAGAATTGTCTTCGCTGGTATCTTTATTAGGAATCTAATTCTTTGGATAGAACATTCACCAGCTGCTGTATCCTTTAGTACATTGGCAAGTCTGTTTGCATGTTGCTTTGGAGTTTCAGCACCACTAACATTTTTTGGGAGTGTACTTTGGGAAAAAGGAAGAGATAAACTTTAAAAATACTGCTTTTGACTTTTGATTGATGCTTGAAATACCTTACTGTGTATATGCCATAAATAAAATACAAAAATACCAATAAAACAACCTTTAAATCATTTTTGAATTGAAGATATAAAATAAGTAAAAGACAGCAACACTTTAAGACACTGTTTAGTATACTTTCCACATCATCACATTTATCTTTGATGGACAAAATTAAAAGGACATAGTATAGAAAGGCTAACATCAACTGTCTTGGACTGCAAATGCTTTTATAGTGGGAGAAGAGAGCAAAGACACAATCGAGAAATGGGATGATCAGTTACAGATTTGCAGTTAGCCTAATTCTATGTATAAGAGAAAAGGAGCAGATGCCCCCAAAAGACTAAATATGCCCACTCTGCAAAAGGACTGTACAAAACTAGTTTGAGACGCGGGTGGGGAGGAGAGAAGAAAAACAAACAAGCAAAAAACCCTGATGAAGTAGAAAATGGAGTTCTACAGAAAACAGGAAAAAGAAAAAAATTGAATACTGCTGACAAATTCATTGATAAATTTATTTAGAAGATAATTTTTTTAGGTAAATTTGGAGGGAGCTTTTAAACATGCCTATTTCATATTAGAATGTGTTTGCAAAGGAAGATACCCAGGGCTGCAGGTGTCGATCAGTAGAGTGCTTGGCTACCAAGCAAGACGTCCTGGGTTCAATCCCTAGCAAAATCGGGATTTGATAGCACGTGCCTGTGTGTAAATCACCACACCTGACTTCAAAGACTAGTTGTTATAGCAAATAAAATATACTCCTGTTATAGCAAATAAGATATACTCTTAAAATGATTTTGCCTGTTACTTTTTATATTTTTATGTAACTACTAAAAACCTTAAAAACTATATATATATATATGTATGTATCATATCCCTATTTACATTGTACTTTTATTGCACAGTGGTGATCTAGTCCTAGCCCATATGATGTTCATGTGTTGTTCAGTTTGAGGATTCTGTATTGTATTGTCATTATGTCTATGAATTTGTCTCACTCACTTTTATTGTTGCTTTATGTATTTTTAAGCAGTTTGAGTTTCCAGTTCAAACACAAGAGACTCCTCTTGTGAGTCCCAAAAGGAGTTTCTTTATCAAGCCAACTATTATACTTGGTAGTCTTTTACCCTTTGGCTGTATTTTTCTGCAACTTCCTTACATTCTAAACCATATTTGGTGAGTATCACATCTCAATAAATTCAAGCTTGGTTTAATCCATAACATTAGTGCATATTTATATGGTAATAGTTCAGTAATAATGTAATGGTTCAGGACTTGTGTGCAGTGTTCGAAGATAAAATCAAGGAAGATGGATGATAGGTACCAAAATAAAATTAAATTAATAAGTTCTAATGTTGTACAGCACAGTAGAATGGCTTTAGTTTATAGTAATATACATATTTTATAAAGACTAGAAATTTTGTGTTGGTAGGATTGAGCATAGGGCTTTCTTCATGCCAAGTAAAAACCTCAAAGTTTTAGTTTTTGATTGACTTTGTATCATTTCAAAGAGGTTAAATTCTTGTATAATATCTCATCTATCTTTACTTTATTCAGGAAATATTAATTTGGCTTTGGTTAATTTCCTAGGGAACAGATTTAATTTGCAGCTTTTAAACATGACTCTAATGGAATTCTCTATGAAGATTTACTTAAAAAAATTAATAACCAGGGTTTGGGGCTGGAATAATAGCTCATCAGTTGAGAGTACTTGTTGCTCTTCAAGAGGACCTAATTCAGTTCCCAGCACCCATAGTGGGTGACTCACAACTTCCCGTAACTCCAGTTCTAGTAGCTAGCCTCTGTGGGCACGGGCACACACACACACACACACACACAAACAGACATCCACATAAATAAATAGAGGTCAGTGAGATTGCCTGTCCACGTGCGTTTGATCATTGAATTCACACTATGGAAGGAATGAATTGACTCCCACCAGTAATCCTGTGCCCTCCATACAAGTACAGTGGCATGCCTGCACCCACACACATAGACACACAGGAAAAAAATTAAAATTGGAAAAGTAACCTCTTGGTAAGCTGTTTTCCATGCCTTAGAGACATTTTCCAGGACTTAACTGAACCTCGTGGGACAGCAGGCATATGGAAACCGTAGGGTGGGAGGCACCTAAATATGGAAAGGGGAGATCTGATTTTTATATTTTAATATTGCCCTTCCAAAGGAATATTTAGAATTCCTCAGCTAAAATTAATATGCAGATTATTGGCTTTATTGGCTTTTGAGTTTTCATGTGTACTGAGCTGTACATAGTCCTTTTCTGTTTTCTTCCTGTCAACTATTAGATCTGGTGTCAGAATACCTGTTGCTTATACCATTTTTTTTGCTACTTTTAATCTGTCATGATTTAAAAATTATGATAATGTAATGGTTATATGTATTTGCAAAATGAGTAACTGTGCCTTCTGTTTCAAAGCGCGCTAGCTTGAGCTGGGGAGGTAGCTTAGTAGTAGAGCGCTTGCTTAGGATGCACAGGCCCTGGGTTCTATCCTCAGCACAGGAAAGAAGAAGAAAAGTCAGCTCTGTGTGATGACAAATGCCTGTGACCCCTGCCATCCCTGCAGTTTGTGAGGCTGAGTCAGGAAGAGTATGAGGACAGGTCCAGCCTGGGCTACATAGAGCAAGACCCTGCCTCCAAAAATATGGGCAAGCGCTTTACTACATTAGCTTGATGACCACTCTCTCATTTCTTCTCTTTCTTCTTTTCAAGATAGGGTTTCTTTGTGTAGTCTTAACTGTCCTGGAACTAGTCCTGTAGGAACTCATAGAGATCCGCCAGCCTCTGCCTCACGAGTGCTGGGATTAAGGTTGTGCGCCATCATGCTGGCTTTACCCCTTTCTTTCTTTTATGTTCTTAGCTGGATTTAAAAACTGGCCAGCTAGCATATTGCTATGGAGAGAGGTTTGGAGACAGACAAAGGCAATAGGTACAAGTCAGTAGCGACAGTGCTTGTGGGCACTTACTGCTCTTCCAGAGGTCCTGAATTTTGTTTCCAGCACCCATATGAGACAGTTCATAGTTGCCTGGAAGTCCAGCTCCACTGGATCTAACACAGTGACATGCACACACACACACACACACACACTACTTTATAAAAAACATTAGCTTTAAAAAAGAAGTAAAATGCAGTAGCTATGTTTTTATTATTTTTTAATAATACTTTTTTGTTTAAACCGTAGTAGTCTTTCAAACAATCTTGTCCTGGAACTTGATCTGTAGACAAGTCTGGCCTTGAACTCAGAGATCCTCCCGTCTCTGTCTCCCAAGAGTTGGGATCAAAGGTGTGTGCCACCACTGCCTGGCTCAAACAAATCTTTTAAGTCCTCAAAAAGAAGAATTAGCCATGTCCATTCTAAGGCCTGGCTTTTGAAGCAGGATTGGGACAAATTGGTTTGAAAGGCAAACGGTCGACTCTGGGGCTTTCGGTTGCCTGTCTAGCTCCGTGGGAGAGTGCCTGCTTAACACTTCCAAGGCCCTAGGTTCAACTTCAGAAAAAAAAATCTGTCAAAAAGGTGTCAAAATAAGAATCAATATTTTCTACATTGAAAAAGTAGTGTGTGTAACTTGTACATGCTTATTAATTACAGAATATTCCCGCCAACCTTGCTTATTATCCTCACACCCAAATATATTTCATATTATACTTCAGTGAAGTATTTACTAATTTAATGGTTTTCTCAATACTCCCAGCTTTAAAAATGAACCACAGTTGATTAATTAATTTAATTGTACTGGAATCTGGAATGAGGGCTTTCTGCATTCAAAGGAGGGGCTCCTCTGCCCTCCTTTTTACTATTAATTTTGAGACAGCCTCACTAAGTTACATAAACTGCTCTTGAATTTGTGATCCTCCTGCCTTAGCTTCCTGAGCAGCTGAGTTCCCTCGTATGCCTGTACGAGTAGCATGTGCCTCGATGCTTGGATTCAGGGGGCTTTTAAAGATGTTTGTTATTCTTTCCGATGTAATCAGTTCAGCTTTCCAATGACAAAGGTAGTCATTGATTTCTTTTGGTTTGCCCTAAATACAACCCACACACATAGTTTTAAAAGATGCCTGTTTGAAAGATTAGTTAATAGAATTCCTTGCACCACACTATGAAGACATAGTTGGAGAGGCATCTTTAGAGCTTCAAATGCAAAGGCATATTTGAGTCTGTCATTTTCTGGTATATAATATGTTTAGCGATATTTATGGCAATTACAAATCTTTTGTTTCTAAAATGACAACTTTAATCTGTGTAGAGATATTGATGAGTCTCAAGTTTAAACTTAGTAATGTAAACAGATAAACATGGGTAAAAAGTGGTGTACACTTCTAGAAAAGGTGAGGCTGAAATCTGAAAGTATGTTAGTAAGAGATTACTTTTAGTACTATGTGGATGACTGGAGGCTTGGAATAAAGAGTTTAAAGGCTGGCCAGCCATGGTCCTACACACCTTTAATCCCAGCACTTGGGAGGAAGAAGTAGGTAGATCTCTATGAACCTGGTCCACAAAGTGAGTTCCAGGACAGCCAGAGTTATGTTGAGATCCTATTTCAGAAAGGGGTGGGGGAAGATGAGGAAAGGGAGGGTTTGCGGGAGTAGGGGCAGGGAGAGAAGGAAAAACATCGAGAATTGTGTGATAGTCTTTTTCTATGTAATGTTAAAAATTTAAATCTTGTGCTTGTTTTTAAGTCTGCTCATATGCACTACCTGTTTGCCTTCCTTCTCTTAGTATTTTTAATTCTTATGATTTGCTGTTCAGAAGTTACAGTTCTGCTATGCTATTTTCGACTGTGTGCTGTGGTAAAGACACAGATATTAATGTTACTTAAGTATTCTAAAATTGCATTATTGGAATTAGAGTGTGTTCTCAGAAGGGTATTGAAATAAATACTAACTTCATGATTTTTACTACTTGGGATAAGTTCTCTATTATACGTTCCTAATGATATATTTCGACTTTGATGTAGCTACTGAGTGCTACTTTAGATGCAAGATTTAAAAAGAAAGCAATTTCTCTTTGGGTGGTTACTGTAATTTTTGCTTGTTATTCAGTTAACATTGAAAAAATATGGCAGTGGGAGGCTGGTTTGAGTTTAAAAATATGGGGGTAGGTGACTAATTTTCATTTAGACATGTAAAAGACATAGGACAGTGATTTTGAAAAACAATTAAAGGTTTCTTTGTAGTGCTGGCAAGGATTATATTTTGTGGGATTGAGGTCCCCGCTGCAGGTCCTTTTCTCTTCTTCTAATATATTTCTCTTCTTCTATATATGTCCTGGAATTCGCTCTGTAGACCAGGCTGGCCTTGAACTCACAGAGACCCACCTGCCTCTGCCTCCAGAGTGCTGGGATTAAAGGCCTTTGCCACCACCATGATTACGTCTCTCTCTTAAAATCTATCTATCTATCTATCTATCTATCTATCTATCTATCTATCTATCTATCATCTATCTATGTATGTATGTATCTATCTGTCTGTCTATCTATCTGTCTATCTATCTGTCTGTCTGTCTATCTATCTATCTATCTGTCTGTCTGTCTGTCTGTCTGTCCATCTATCTATGTGTGTGCCCTTTTAATTGCTAAGCCATCTCTCTAGCCTCACCTTGTTTCAGGGTTAGCACTAGGGTTAGGTTAAATCTCATAAATCATCATTTTATTATTGTTAAATGTCATTGTCTAAAGGTAACAATAAAGAATTATGAGAATGATTATAGTACTTGTTGCTTTGCAGCATTTTATTCTTTAGATGTAGGTATGAAATATATAATTAAATATGTATTATATTTAGCTACTGATAAATTTTCTGGTGCATTTTTATCATAAATAGAAGATGTAACAATCGTTAGTGAGCATAAAGAAGCAAGCATATTGTGGGTATATTTTATTTCTTAGAAAATACTTGGGATATCTTGAACATCAATAATTAACCAGAAGAACTCATGGTACCAAACATCAGTATACATGTGGCTAGAGTTTATTACAGAAGAAGACACACCATAATGAACAAGGGAAAAAGACACAGTTCATGAGTCATGGCAAGATCAGGCTTCATATTGACCTCATGTCCCCCATAGATCCTGAATTTAGCTAGAAAATCCCATTAGCTACAAGGTCTATCTTAAATTTCTATAATACTTTTTCTTTTTTTTTTTTTTTTTTAGTTTCTTTTTTTTTATTAATTAATTAATTTAATTATTAAAGATTTCTGCCTCTTCCCCGCCACCACCTCCCATTCCCTCCCCCTCCCCCAATCAAGTCTTCCTTCCTCCTCAGCCCAAAGAGCAAGCAGGTTTCTCTGCCCTGTGGGAGGTCCAAGGACCACCCACCTCCATCCAGGTCTATTAAGGTGAGCATCCAAACTACCTGGGCTCCCACAAAGCCATTACATGCAATAGGATCAAGAACCCATTGCCATTGTTCTTCAGTTCTCAGTAGTCCTCATTGTCCATTATGTTCAGCGAGACCGGTTTTGTCCCATGCTTTTTCAGTCCCCGGCCAGCTGGCCTTGGTGAGTTCCCGATAGATCATCCCCATTGCCTCAGTGTGTGGGTGCACCCCTCGCCGTCCTGAGTTCCTTGCTCGTGCTCACTCTCCTTCTGCTCCTCCTTTGGATCGTGAGACTTCAGTCCAGTGCTCCAATGTTGGTCTCTGTCTCTGTCTTCTTTCATCGCCTGATGAAGGTTAATATTCAGGGGGATGCTTATATGTTTTTCTTTGGGTTCACCTTCTTATTTAGCTTCTCTAGAGTCACGAATTATAGTCTCAATGTCCTTTATTTATGGCTAGAAACCAAATATGAGTGAGTACATCCCATGTTCCTCTTTTTGGGTCTGGCTTACCTCACTCAGGATAGTGTTTTCAATTTCCGTCCATTTGTATGCAAAATTCAAGAAGTCATTGTTTTTTACTGCTGAGTAGTACTCTAATATGTATATATTCCATACTTTCTTCATCCATTCTTCCATTGAAGGACATCTAGGTTGTTTCCAGGTTCTGGCTATTACAAACAATGCTGCTATGAACATAGTTGAGCATATACTTTTGTTGTATGTTTGGGCATCTCTTGGGTATATTCCCAATAGTGGTATTGCTGGGTCAAGAGGTAGGTTGAACCCGACTTTCCTGAGAAACCGCCACACTGCTTTCCAAAGTGGTTGCACAAGTTTGCATTCCCACCAGCAATGGATGAGAGTGCCCCTTTCTCCACAACCTCTCCAGCAGAGGCTATCATTGGTGTTTTTGATTTTAGCCATTCTGACCGGTGTAAGATGGTATCTTAATGTTGTCTTGATTTGCATTTCTCTGATTGCTAAGGAAGTTGAGCATGATCTTAAGTGACTTTTGGCCATTTGAACTTCTTCTGTTGAAAATTCTCTGTTCAGCTCAGTGCCCCATTTTATAATTGGATTGATTAACCTTTTACGGTCTAATTTCTTGAGTTCTTTGTATATTTTGGATATCAGACCTTTGTCAGTTGCGGGGTTGGTGAAGATCTTCTCCCAGTCAGTGGGTTGCCTTTCTGTCTTAGTGACAGTGTCCTTTGCTTTACAGAAGCTTCTCAGTCTCAGGAGGTCCCATTTATTCAATGATGTCCTTAGTGTTTGTGCTGCTGGGGTTGTACGTAGGAAGTGTTCTCCTGTGCCCATGTGTTGTAGAGTACTTCCCACTTTCTCTTCTATCAGATTCAGTGTGTTTGGACTGATATTGAGGTCTTTAATCCATTTGGACTTGAGTTTTGTGCATGGTGATATATATGGATCTATTTTCATTCTTCTACAGATTGACTTCCAGTTTTGCCAGCACAATTTGTTGAAGATGCTCTCTTTTTTCCCTTGTATACTTTTAGCTCCTTTATCGAAAATCAGGTGTTCATAGGTTTGTGGGCTAAAGTCTGGGTCTTCTATTCTATTCCATTGGTCGACTTCTCTGTTTTTATGCCAGTACCAAGCCGTTTTCAGTACTGTAGCTCTGTAATAGAGTTTGAAGTCAGGGATGGTAATGCCTCCAGACAATCCTTTATTGTATAAGATTGTTTTGGCTATCCTGGGTTTTTTGTTTTTCCATATAAAGTTGATTATTGTCTTCTCCAGATCTGTGAAGAATTTTGATGGGATTTTGATGGGGATTGCGTTGAATCTATAGATTGCTTTTGGTAGAATTGCCATTTTTACTATGTTGATCCTCCCAATCCAAGAGCAAGGGAGGTCCTTCCATTTTCTGGTGTCCTCTTCAATTTCTTTCTTCAAAGACTTAAAGTTCTTGCCAAATAGATCTTTCACTTCCTTGGTCAGAGTTACCCCAAGGTATTTTATGCTATTTGTGGCTATCGTGAAAGGTGATGCTTCTCTGATTTCCCTCTCTGCTTCCTTATCCTTAGTGTATAGGAAGGCAACTGATTTTTTGGAGTTGATTTTGTATCCTGCCACATTACCAAAGGTGTTTATCAGCTGTAGGAGTTCTTTGGTAGAGTTTTTGGGGTCGGTTATGTATACTATCATATCATCTGCAAATAATGAAAGCTTAACTTCTTCCTTTCCAATACGGATCCCCTTGATCCCCTTATGTTGTCTTATTGCTATTGCTAGAACTTCAAGCACTATATTGAAGAGGTATGGAGAGAGTGGACATCCTTGTCGTGTTCCTGATTTTAGTGGGATGGCTTTGAGCTTTTCTCCGTTTAATTTAATGTTAGCTGTCGGCTTGCTGTAAATAGCTTTTATTATATTTAGGTATGCCCCTTGTATCCCTAATCTCTCCAAGACCTTTATCATAAAGGAGTGTTGAATTTTGTCGAATGCTTTTTCAGCATCTAATGAAATGATCATATGGTTTTTTTCTTTCAGTTTATTTATATGGTTGATTACATTGATAGATTTGCGTATGTTGAACCAGCCCTGCATCTCTGGAATGAAGCCTACTTGATCATAATGGATAACTTTTCTAATGTGTTCTTGGATTCGGTTTGCCAGTATTTTATTGAGAATTTTTGCGTCGATGTTCATGAGTGAGATAGGCCTGTAATTCTCTTTCTTGGTTGGGTCTTTGTGTGGTTTTGGTATCAGGGTAACTGTAGCTTCATAAAAGGAATTTGGCAATGACTCTTCTGTTTCTATATTGTGAAATACATTAAGAAGTATAGGTATTAGTTCTTCTTGGAAGTTCTGGTAGAATTCTGCATTGAAACCATCTGGCCCTGGGCTTTTTTTGGAAGGGAGATTTTTGATAACTGTTTCTAATTCTTCGCGACTAACAGGTCTATTTAGATCGTTCACCTGGTCTTGGTTTAGGTTTGGTATATGGTACTTATCTAAAAAAGTGTCCATTTCTTTTGCATTTTCCAGTTTTGTGGCATACAGGCTTTTGTAGTAAGATCTAATGATTCTCTGAATTTCCTCTGTGTCTGTGGTTATGTCCCCCTTTTCATTTCTGATCTTATTTATTTGCGTGTTCTCTCTCTGTCGTTTAATTAGTTTGGATAGGGGTTTGTCAATCTTGTTGATTTTCTCCAAGAACCAACTTTTTGTTTCATTGATTCTTTGGACTGTTTTCTGTGTTTCTATTTTGTTGATTTCTGCCCTCAGTTTGATTATTTCCAGTCTTCTACTCCTCCTGGGCGCGTCTGCTTCTTTTTTTTCTAGAGCTTTCAGGTGTGCTGTTAAGTCCCCAATGTATGCTTTCTCCGTTTTCTTTAAGTGGGCACTTAGTGCTATGAACTTTCCTCTTAGCACTGCTTTCATCGTGTCCCATAGGTTTGAGTATGTTGTCTCTTTGTTTTCATTAAATTCAAGGAAGACTTTAATTTCTTTCTTAATTTCTTCCTTGACCCAGGTGTGGTTCAGTAGTTGACTGTTCAGTTTCCATGAGTTTGTCAGCTTTCTGGGGGTAGCTTTGTTGGTGGCTTCTAACTTTAATCCGTGGTGATCTGATAAGACACAGGTGGACACTGATATTTTTTTGTATCTGTGGAGGTTTCCTTTGTTTCCAAGTATGTGGTCAATTTTCGAGAAGGTTCCATGAGCTGCAGAGAAGAAGGTGTATTCTTTCCTATTTGGGTGGAGTGTTCTATAGATGTCTGTTAAGTCCATTTGATTCATTACCTCCAACAATTCTCTTAATTCTCTATTAGTTTTCTGTCTGATTGACCTGTCCATTGGTGAGAGAGGTGTGTTGAAGTCTCCTACTACTAGTGTGTGTGATTTGATGTCTGCCTTGAGTTTTAGCAATATTTCTTTTACATAAGTGGGTGCTTTTATATTAGGGGCATAGATATTCAGGATTGAGACTTCATCCTGCTGAATCGTTCCTGTTATGAGTATAAAGTGTCCCTGTCGATCTCTTCTGATTGATTTTAGTTTGAAGTCAGTTTTGTTAGAAATTAGTATGGCCACACCTGCTTTTTTCTTAGGACCATTTGCTTGAAAAACCTTTTCCCAACCCTTTATTCTGAGTAGATGCCTGTCTTTGTGGTTGAGATGAGTTTCTTGCAAACAGCAGACTGTTGGATCCTGTTTTCGTATCCAATCTCTTAGCCTGTGCCTTTTTATTGGTGAATTGAGACCATTAATATTAAGTGATATTAATGACCAGTGGTTGTTAACTCCGGTTATTCTTACTGCTTTTGGTAGAAGAGTTTGTGTGTCTCCCTTCTTTGAGTTGTGCTGTTGAAGGGTCGCTAGATGCCTGGGTTATTGTAGGCAGTGTTGGCAATGTTGGATTCCTTGGGTTGTGATTTTCCTTCTATTACTTTCTGTAGGGCTGGATTTGTGGCAACGTATTGTTTAAATTTGTTCTTATCCTGGAATGTCTTGTTTTCTCCATTGATAGTGAACGATAGCTTGGCTGGGTATAGTAGTTTGGGTTTGCATCCATGGTCTCTTAGTTTCTGTAGTACCTCTATCCAGGACCTTCTGGCTTTCATGGTTTCCATAGAGAAGTCAGGTGTAAGTCTGATCGGTTTACCTTTATAAGTTACTTGGCCTTTTTCCTTTGCAGCTCTTAATATTCTTTCTTTAATCTGTATATTTTGTGTTTTGATTATTATATGGCGAGGGGACGTTTTTTTTTTATCCAGTCTGTTTGGTGTTCTGTATGCTTCTTGAATATTCAAAGGAATATCTTTCTTTATGTTGGGGAAGTTTTCTTCCATAATTTTGTTAAAAATGTTTTCTGGACCTTTGAGCTGTGCCTCTTCTCCTTCTTCTATCCCTATTATTCTTAGGTTTGGTCTTTTTATTGTGTCCCATATTTCCTGAATGTTTTGTGATGAGAATTTGTTGGTTTTGGTGTTTTCTTTGATCAGTCCGTTTATTTTCTCTATGTTGTCTTCAGAGTCTGAGATTCTTTCTTCTATCTCTTGTATTCTGTTGATTATGCTTGTTTCTGTAGTCTCTGCTCGTTGACCTATATTTGCCATATCCAGCTGGTCCTCAGTTTGTGTTTTCTTCCTTGCTTCCATTTCAGTTTTCAATTCTTGGACTGTTTCCATTACCTGTTTGATCGTTTTTTCTTGGCTTCCCAGGGTATCATTTACGTATTTACTCATTTCTTCAAACTTTTTGTTATACTTCTCATCCATTTCTATGAGGGCGTTTTTTACATGTTGTTTAAGGGACTCTATTGCTTTCAAAAAGTCAGTTTTTTCCTCTTCTCTTGTGATAGGGTGTTCAAGTCCTTGTGTTGTAAGGTCATTGGGTTCTGGTGTTTTCATGTTGTTTTTCAGATTGTTGGGTGAATTCTTGCCTTGGCGTCTGCCCATCTCCTCTTACCGATGCTATCTATTGGGTTTGATTTAATTGTAGCGGGGCAATCTGTTCTCAGTGCAGGCTTCACTGTTTCTTGCCCGCACTATCCTGTATCCAGTGCCTCCGCCGCCCGGGCCTGCCTGCCGGTGCCTCCGCCGCCCGGAACTGTCTGTGCGCGGGTGCTTCCGCCGCCTAGGCCTGCCTGCCGGTGCCTCCGCCACCTGGGCCTGCCTGCGCGCCGGTGCTTCCACCGCCTAGGCCTGCCTGCCGGGCCTGACTGTCGGTGCCTCCGCCACCCGGGCCTGCCTGCACGCCGGTGCCTCTGCCGCCCGGACTTGCCTGCGTGCTGGTGCCTCCGCCGCCCGGGCCTGTCTGTGCGCCGGTGCTTCCGCTGCCTAGGCCTGCCTGCCGGGCCTGACTGCCAGTGCCTCCGCCACCCGGGCCTGCCTGCACGCCGGTGCCTCTGCCGCCCGGACTTGCCTGCGTGCTGGTGCCTCCGCCGCCCGGGCCTGCCTGCGCGCCGGTGCTTCCGCCGCCTAGGCCTGCCTGCCGGTGCCTCCGCCACCCGGAACTGTCTGTGCGCCGGTGCTTCCGCTGCCTAGGCCTGCCTGCCGGGCCTGACTGTCGGTGCCTCCGCCACCCGGGCCTGCCTGCACGCCGGTGCCTCTGCCGCCCGGACTTGCCTGCGTGCTGGTGCCTCCGCCGCCCCAATACTTTTTCTTGTAACTGACCTAAGTCATCACTAGACATAGTATTGCATTTTTTAAAATAATGGGTTTCATTATGAACTTTTCTTCTATTTTTTTAGATTATAATTACATATTTTTCATTTCCTGAATATCCTCTCTAAATACCCTCCCATATATCATTCCTTGTTTTCTTTCAAATTTGTACCCTCTTTTAAAAATTGATTTGCATAATACATGAATAAATATATGTACATATAAATCCTTAAATACAACCTACTCAGTCTGTATAATGTTACTTGTATGTATGTTTTCAGAGATAACCATTTGGCATAAAATAAGCAATTGGTGTACTCTTCCTGGCGAAGACTGTTTCCCCCATCCTTAGTGTCTCTTAGTTGTCTTTGTGTAGGGTTGAGGTCTCATGGGTTTCCCTTCCCCATCCACTTTGATATGTCTGCGAAACTTCTCTTCGCAACAGATGAAGAACACTACAACAAATCACATCAATCAAAACACAGAGTTTTGGAGCTCAGTTCTAACAGATACATCTGCAAAACACTTTTGTACCTAAGGCTCAGTGAATACTAGGGAAGAAGGTGACAGAAATATTTTTAAGAGTCAGAGGATCAGGGAGCTTGCTGTGAGATTGTATCTCCTAGTAATGCCAAAAGCTGCACTCATGAAGCCCCACCAACATAACTGCCCTATCCTGAGCTTTTCCTCTATCTATATAATGTATTTGTTCATATGCCATAACTTTTTCTTTTGTGACCCCCCCACTCCCTTTGATACCACTCTTTCCAACTAGTTCCCCTTTCGCTGTCATATCTTTTCCTTTTGGTAACCCATAGAATTTAGTTATGATTTCTTACAGGAGCATGCGGGAGGGGTTATGCATAGGACATGTGTGACTTACAGGTGGCTATACCACTGAAGAAAATACCTCTCTCTTTCCTAGCAGTCATTAACTTCATTTACCTACTCGGTGAGGGCGGGGTCTTGTGATCTATTCTCTTCTGTGATAGAATGTTAACAGTCTCAGTTTTGTACATGCCTGGTGCTGAGAATCACAGTTTCTGAGAGTTTGAGAGTGCAGTGACCATGCCACGCACAGTAGAAAGCATCCTATAACACTCTGCAACTTTCCTCTGACTTTTTTTTCTGCTCCTTATTCCCATGTCTCCTGAGACTCAGCGGTGGTTATATAGGTGTCACATTAGGGCTAAACAGTAGATTCTTGCCACTACTATTGGTTGCCCACTAGTATTAGATAGTCATTTGGTCAGAAGACATGGATGAATCAAACTGAAACTGACCCGGAACCTCCCTCCCTGTTGTTTGGTTCTTATAGTAGTAAAGAGGATAGAGATTGCCATAGGAGAATTGTCATATTAGCAGTCCTACTTAGCTATGGACCCTTCATGTTATATTATCAAATAGCCAGGCAATGCATCTGGCATTGGTGCAATAGTGGCAAGTCTGTTACTGGGGAAGCCAATTGATTTTTATTGGATTTGAGATATTGTGGGTAGGCGGAAATTCGTGCCTGCCATAGTAAGCTTAGTCAACATCCTATTTGGTCGTATTATTAGCTCTAGTAGCGAACCATTGCTATTGTTTTCCTTAGTGGACAAGATGTGCCTGCCATATTTCCACCTGAATGTTTTTATTACCATTGAGCAGTGCTACTGTCAGCTTTTCCAGAGAGACTTAGTTTTTGCAGTAGATGATAGTTACTACAGAGACTCCAAACTGGGCACAGCAGAACTCATGGCAGTAAAGGAAGTTGAGCTGAATGCCTGAGGCAGTCTTAAAATTGCATTCCCCATGAATTATAACTTCATGCTTCAGAAGGCACATGTGATATCCCTGGAAATAGAGTTTACAGTAGCTAGAGCATCTCAAACATGACATAATTACGTGTTTTATTAAATTGCTTATGGAAAATCAACTTTTATTTGTATTTTTAGAAATTTGTATGGGTGTTTCGCCTGCATGTATGCCTGTGCACCATGTGTGTGCCGTGTCTGCAGAGGTGAAAAGAAGACATGAGATTCTCTGGAACTGGCGTTAGAGAGAACTGTGAGCCACCATGTGAGTGCTGGGAATCAAACCTGGGTCCTCTGGAAGTGCAACCAGTGATCCTCACCACTGAACTATCTTTCCAGTCACTACATTTTCTACTTTTAATTAGTAATGTTATAGAGTCCATCTTGTGTTATAAATATAATGACTTTATATTTATAGCTATGATTTCACCTAAGCAGTTTTTATTTCTGTTTTAACAGGATTGTGGTTGGTGGTGGAGAGCCTTTTGGACCGGCAGTTTTACATCCATTTATGTTCTTCTATATGCAATTCATTACTTCTTTACCAAACTTCAGGTGACTGGCATCAGAAGCACCTTTATGTACTTTGGGTACACATTGATTCTAGTGCTAGCTTTCTTCCTTTTCAGAGGTACGTGACAACAGAATTGTGCAGTATATTTTAGATTCTCTAAAGAGTCAGACATTTGTAATCTAGTAAGCGTCAATAACTATTAGAGGAAGGTACAGGGAACAAAGTCACCATGTCCATTCGTATGTTTTTGGCATCGAATATTGCGAAGCTTGGGGAACTAAATGTACCTTCCATACTTCCTTGTAAGATTTCTTTTCCTTGTGGATATTTTTAATCACCAGGGATATTTTCCAAACCACAGAATTGGTTAAATGTAATAAACTTTGAATAGGCTCCAAGTACAAAAATTAACAGATTTAAATACCTTTTGAATTATTAAAATTAGATTATTTGGCCACATAAGCAATTACATGTCAAGGACAAGATGTATATACTTGTAAGGATTAGTGAGTTGATGGCTATTATTTGTTTCAAATGTGGTGGAAACATTTTTCATACTTAATGAGCGCTTGAATTAGCTGAAAAAATGAAATGTTTTATAAAATGGCCTAGTTGAAAATATAATAAAGTTTCAGAGGCATTAGACCTTCTGAACACAAAAGAATATTTTAACTTGCCTCACTAAGTTTGGGTCTTAGTAGCTTAGATCATATCATTTTTATAAGACAGAGTAGAAAACTTAAGTATTTTCTCAGAGTTAACATTCAGGTTCAGCAAATACATAAAATGAAAACTGGGAGCTGGGGAAGTGGGTCCGAGTCTAAAGTGTTTACTATACAAACTTAAGGACCTGACTACAGATGTTTGTCCATTGTCATCATGGCAGGGAGCATGGTGGCATGTATGGTGTGGGAGAAGTAGCTGAGACCTTTACATTCTGAAACAAAGCAACAAACAGGCAGAGAGAAAGAGAGAGAGAGAGACAGAGACAGAGACAGTGAGAGACAGAGAGAGATAGACACTGGACCTGGCATGGATTTTTGAAATCTCAAAGTCCATTCCTGGTGACATACTCCAACAAGGCCATACTTCCTCCAGGAGGACACACCTAATCCTAGTTCTTTCAAAGCTGTCCACTTCCTGCTGACTAAGCACTCAAATGTATGAGCCCATGGGAGCATTCTTACCCCATCACTACATATGTAGCATCGCTTAGCTACCAGCAGTTCTATTTACAATAGCAGACAAGAACACTTTTATCATTGTATTATAACTCAATTCTGCATGTTATTTTATTTTACCTTTCCCCCTGAAGTATGCAAATAGTGCCAAGGAAAGTAGCTCAGTGGCAGAGCACTTGAGTAGCATGTTCAAGACCAACCCTAGTTTCAGTTCCCAGCAGTACAAGAAAAAATGTTATACATATGACTAATAAGCATACACCTTGATGTGTTATCATAAAGTGAAACACCATTATTTTTTTTTTTATCAATCAGTAAACAGTTTATTATCCCAATAGCAAATGTATCACAATTTTTCTAGTGGGCTCATTTTACCTGGCAGTTTGGTATAGTGTATTCAAGATCCAAAAATGGGCAATACTCTCTCCATTGCTTACATAGTATCTTCCAGCACTGTGAAAACTAGCCAGTGTACCATAGCTTCCTATTCAATTCCTTTAAGTCTTATCAACACAGCATATGGTATCTTTACAAATAGGATTTGTTATATTGTTTTTTTTTCCATTTTTTTTATTCTTTTTTAATTAAAATTTCCAACTGCTCCCCGTTTCCCATTTCCCTCCCCTCCTCCCACACATTGCCCCCTCCCCCCACTCCCCTCCCCCATCCCCACTCCTCTTCTCCTCCCCCCAGTCCATTCCCCCTCCCTCTCGATACTGAAGAGCAGTCCAAATTCCCTGCCCTTCAGGAAGACCAAGGTCCTCCCACTTCCATCCAGGCCCAGGAAGGTGAGCATCCAAACAGGCTAAGCTCCCACAAAGCCAGTTCATGTATTAGGATCAAAACCTAGTGCCATTGTCCTTGGCTTCTCATCAGCCTTCATTGTCCGCCATGTTCAGAGAGTCCAGTTTCAACCCATGCTTATTCATTCCCAGTCCAGCTGGCCTTGAAGAGCTCCCAATAGATCAGTTCCACTGTCACAGTGGGTGGGTGCACGCCTCGTGGTCCTGATTTCCTTGCTCATGTTCTCCCTCCTTCTGCTCCTCATTTGGACCTTAAGAGCTCAGACCGTTGCTCCAATTTGGGTCTCTGTCTCTCTCTCGATCTATCGCCAGTTGAAAGTTCCTGTGCCATTCTCCTTGGCCTCTCGTCAGCTCTCATTGTCCGCCACATTCCGAGAGTCCGGTTTTATCCCATGTTTTTTCAGTAGCAGTCCAGCTGACCTTGGTGAGCTCCCAATAGATCGGCCCCACTGTCTCAGTGGTTGGGTGCACCCCTCATGGTCCTGACTTCCTTGTTCATGTTCTCTCTCCTTCTGCTCCTCATTATAACCTTGGGAGCTCAGTCCGGTGCTCCAGTGTGGGTCTCTGGTTCTATCTCCATCCATCGCTAGATGAAGGTTCTATGGCGATATGCAAGATATTCATCAGTATGATTATAGGATAGGTTCATTTCAGGTTCCCTATCCTCAGGTGCCCCAATGAACTAACTGGGGACATTGCCCTGGGCATCTGGTAGCCATTCCAAGTTCAAGTCTCTTGCCACCCCTTAGGTGGTTCCCTTACCTAAGGTATGAGTTTCCCTGCTCCCCTATCCAACCTTCCTTTATCCCCAATCACCCCGATTCCCCCAGTTCCCCTCATCCTCTCCTTCACACTTTTCTCTCCCCATCACCCCTCATCCCCATCCCACCCCACCCCCAAGATTCCAATTTTTTGCCCATCAGTCATGTCTATTTCCCATAGCTGGGAGGATATCTATATGTTTTTCCTTGGGTTTACCCTCTTGTTTAGCTTCTTTAGGATCACAAATTATAGACTCAGTGGCCCCCTATCCATGGCTAGAAACCAATTATGAGTGAGTACATCCCATGTTCTTCTTTTTGGGTCTGGGTTACCTCACTCAGGATAGTATTTTCTCTTTCCATCCATTTGCATGCAAAATTCGAGAAGTCATTGTTTTTCACCGCAGAGTAGTACTCTAATGTGTATATATTCCACACTTTCTTCATCCATTCTTCCATTGAAGGGCATCTAGGTTGCTTCCAGGTTCTGGCTATTACAAATAATGCTGCTATGAACATAGTTGGACAAATGCTTTTGTCATATGATAGGGCATCTCTTGGGTATATTCCCAAGAGTGGTATTGCTGGGTCCAGGGGTAGGTTGATCCCAATTTTTCTGAGAAACCGCCACACTGATTTCCAAAGTGGTTGCACAAGTTTGCAGTCCCACCAGCAATGGATGAGGGTACCCCTTTCTCCACAACCTCTCCAGCAAAGGCTATCCTTGGTGTTTTTGATTTTAGCCATTCTGACAGGTGTAAGATGATATCTCAAAGTTGTTTTGATTTGCATTTCTCTGATCGCTAAGGAGGTTGAGCATGACCTTAAGTATCTTTTGGCCATTTTTACTTCTTCTGTTGAGAATTCTCTGTTCAGTTCAGTGCCCCATTTTTTAATTGGGTTAATTATCCTTTTAAAGTCTAGTTTCTTGAGTTCTTTATATATTTTGGAGATCAGACCTTTGTCTGTTGCGGGGTTGGTGAAGATCTTCTCCCAGTCAGTAGGCTGCCTCTTTGTCTTAATGACAGTGTCCTTTGCTTTACAGAAGCTTCTCAGTTTCAGGAGGTCCCATTTATTCAATGTTGCCCTTAATGTCTGTGCTGCTGGGGTTATACATAGGAAGCGATCTCCAGTGCCCATATGTTGTAGGGTACTTCCCATTTTCTCTTCTATCAGGTTCAGTGGAAACACCATTATTATTAGCACTCACATAGATCAACAGCAACTGATCACCAACCCTGGAACTGCAGTGGGGCCATTCTGCTCACTTTCTATAAGTGTAGCTACTGGCTTGACTTTCAATAGCAGAGATCAATTTGTCCTAACTTTGAATATAGAAGTATGTACATGTATACAGAATAAAATCTTTTCTGTCTGGTTTCTTTAGCAGCTGTTTTCTTTCTCTCAATACTGCCTGTGAGACTGATCATTACCAATGTCTGTCGATGGAGTCTGAGTCCCTCATTTATTTTGTTTTGGATTACTCCATCTGTCCTCATACGTTACTGGTTATATATTTATGCAGTGTACAATTAGATACATAGTAATTTCCCCATATTCAGGTGATACCAGTCTAAGACCCCAAGTGATTGCCTGAAATCATATATAATCCTGGATCATATATACATATACCCACATAGTGTTTTCTTATACCTACAACTCTATAATAATTTTACAAATTTGACACAGTAAAGATTAACAGTGTTTGTTAATAAAGTAGAAAAAATAAAGCATTTATAAGAATAAGTTATGTGACTATGATGTCTCACTTATTTCCTAAATATCTTTTGTACCATATTCTTTCTTTTTATGCTGATGTTAGATCATACAATGTCAACCTGATGAAGTGAAATAAATTATGTAGACATTTTGATATGGCCTTATATGCAAGGGTTACACGAATATGTTTTGATAGTTGTCTCGAAAGCTGAGACACTTACTAAGTGAATAATGAGGTAGTTAGTATACACACCACAGTGAACAAAGGGATAGATTAGCTTAGATAGGATTGAGGAAAGATGTAAATTTTCATCATGCTATTCAGAATGGCACACAATTTCTGATTTATGAATTATTTATTTTTGAAATTTTCTACTGAATATTTTTGGATCATCGTTGATTCATGCCTGTTTTTATTTGTTTCTTTTTCTTTTCTTTTCTTTTTTTGGGACAGGGTTTCTCTGTGTAATAGTTCTGGCTGTCCTGGAGCTCACTCTGTAGATCAGGCCTGCCTCTGCCACCAAAGTGTTAGAATTAAAGTCATGTGTCCCCACAGCCTGGCTAAGCCTGGCTTTCTATGTGGATGCTGGGATCAAACTCAGATCTTCATGTAACTAAAAACAAAGCAAGCAAGCAGTCAAGCAGGCAAGCAAGCAAGCAAACAAACAAACAAAAAGCCTAGCAAGACCACATATAAGAGGCATTTATCAGACAAAGCATAACCACTTCTGGCTTATTTTCTTTCATCAACAAGTATTTTAACTCACATTGCCTTTTCCTGGGAACCATATTGCAAGAACTGTTTTATTTTCTTCCAAATTAGATGTAGTCCCGAATAATCATGTTTTCTAATAAACCACCCTCCCCATTGGTGTCTCCACTAGCTGTATACTTGGCTCTCTGTTAATCATAGTATGCTGAATAGTGACTCTCAATGATAAATAGCAATCTCTCTCTCTTTTTAAAGATTTTGTTTATTTTATGTGTGGGGGTGTTTTGCCTACGCGTATGTGTTTGTACCACATATGTGCAGTTCCCATGGAGGCCAGAGATGTCAGATCCTCTAGAACTGGAGTTACAGATACATTGTTAGCAGCTTTGTGGCTGCTGAGAATTAAACCTGGGTTCTCCGAAAGAGCAACCAGTGTTCTTACTGCTAAGCCATCTCTCCAGCTCCTGAATATGATCTCTTGACAAAACAAATAGACCTTCTCTGGTACATTCCTTGACTCCACTATCATTACTCAAACCTATTCTGTGAAATTCAACTTTTGCATTATTCCCTGCTTCCCACTCTTTGCTTTCTGCTTTCCTTTTGTGTGTTATCTAACTCCAACTTTATTACCATTTTAATCTTTTAGTCCTTCCTTTCAATACATTCACATCTTAGAGCTTATCCATTCTCAATGTTCTCACTGCTCACTGTCCTCCATTCTGTATCTTTATCACCAACTGTATTTTGAGTAGTTGTGTGTCCTGTCGGTACTTCACATTCCACACATGTTCCCAACTTAAATAAGTACTCCCTTTCCTTCAAGCTATGCACCTTAATCTTTTTCTCTCTTTCCAGGCTAAACTTTTAGCTGTTTTGATCTTGTATACGGCTTGTGCACATAACCACAGCTGTTATAAGTTCATGATTATGATAACCATGTCATATACAGAGGTCGTTTCACAGCCTCCTCCGCATCTTACCTGTCCGCTGAAGAACTGAAATCCCTTTGAGATCAGGACCTGTTTTTGCCAATTCAAGAGCATCATTCTTGAAATGCATAGGGCATGAACGGCAAGAGATACTATCATGTCACCATATTTCTGTATCCAGTTTAATATTAAATCACAGGTGTGAGAACTGTGTTAATTGTGGTTCTCAATCAGATCATAGAAACATTATTAGATAATAAAGTATGATTTTGGCATCTCTTTTTCAAGACAGTTCTTTTTGGAGCTCTGTCTGCCTGCATTATCTTAAATGGCATGCTTTTTGTATATATTTAGATCTGTATGTTTTGATCATATTCTTTCTCTTTCCTCAACTCCTTAAAGATCCTTCCCCAAAACCACTCACCCCCACAACAACAACAACAAAAAAAAAAAAACCATGGATTCCAGTTTTTGTTGACCTATTACTTTCTTAGCATGTAGCCTGTCCTGGAGTATGGTTGTTAGACCCAGTGTCTCTCCACTGAGGAAAACTTTTTTCTCCTAGCAGTTATAAAGGGAAAATAGCTTTTTGGTTAGGGGCAAGACCTTGTGTCCTCTTGCCTTTCTTCAAGGTTGGATTTTGTCTGACTTGAACTGATGCAGTTCTTGGATATGCTTTTACAGTCTTTGTGAGTTCATATGTGCATCAGTCCTGTTGTTTCTGGAAAATTCTGCTTCCTAAGAATCATCCTCCGGCTTTTACAATCGTTCTGCCTCCTTCTGCACAGATCCATGAGCCTTGAGAGGAGGGATGTGAGAAAGATATAAAGTAATATAAAGTTTGTCACTCTCCGTATATTATACAGTTCTGGGCCTCTGTCTTAATCACCAAAATTTCTCTGATGAAGACTGAGTAATGCACTAATCTTTTGGAATAGCAATATACCATTAGGAGTTGTTTTACTTCCATTTTCACTTAGCAGAATGCTAGCAGGATTTCTCTAGGGCCTATGACTTATTGAGTCTCAGGTCATTGGCTTTGTTAATAGTGCCAGATATTAATTAGCTCTATTTCATGGAGCATAAAAAATTCTATTGGATTTTAAATTTAATAAAAAGAGCAGGGATATTGGTTACTCCATTGGCATTTATGACACTATTGCACCAGTGGGTATATCATGCAGTCAGGTCACTATTGTTGTTCTCAAGGTTTATATCTAGGTGAGATTAATAATTACATTTCTACTCCAGTACATAGAATCTTCTAGTGTTGTCTGTGAATGGTTATCAGTAGAGGTAAGTTTCCTTGGTGCTTGAATTCATTCATGGCATCATAGGATATATAGGACTTCATCTTTCAATATTAAAAATTGTGACTGTAAGAAGATACTTTATACACTAAGAATTTCACATTCATAGGAAGAGAGAGGGACAGAGACAGGGATGGGCAGACACTGATTTAATGCAGTGAAGTTTCTTCTTTGCACAACTTGCTTCTTTCCTTTCTTTGAATTATTTCCTTAAGATGGTCTTTGAACGACAATGACAAAGTCACATACTTTTATGCTTCCTTATGGTTTTTTTTTTTTGCTACCTGTAAAACATATTGATTTCTGTCTTGGCTGATGTTGAATATTATCTGTAAAAACAAGCAAAGGAGTTTCATATTTTTTCATTAGCATTTCATGTCTATTATCATAGACTAGTATTCCATTGTTTTCTATTGTTTTTGAAACCAGGGGAAGTGATGTGCTCTGTGACTTGTGGTCTTTTATTTATTTTTCATTTGGTAGTATGTTTTTATATACATATATCCAAAGACTCAAGAAACAGGGAGAAGAAGGATAAAACATAATATTCTAACAAAGGGTAGTAGGAAAGGAACTTTGTATTTTACAAAGGCAAATGAATTTTAGTCAAGGTTGAATGACTTATCCAAAATCTTAACTAGTTTTTCTTTTAAAAAATCTTTTAAATATTTCATTTTGAGTTCCTCAAAGGACAAGAATGAAGAAAATATAATTTTCTTTACATAATGCAGCTGTAAGTGCTGATTGGGTCTTCTGAAATTTTTGTTTCAGTGAAATAATATAGAACTTGAAACTCTTCATGGATATTTCATGACATAGTATCTAAAATCCTAAATATTCTTAACTGAACAGTCTTAATGGCTATATTATTTGTACCACATTTTGTTTTGATGAGTTTAAATCTTAGAAAATTAATAGAAGCGAAGTACTCCTATTTTGATGTAACAGATGTAAAGTTAAAATAACTGATTAAGAACCAATATTTGAGCTTCCTTGTCTTACAGCCTGAGCTGTAATATATAGCCCACATTAGTACCACTACAAAGGCAAGGACACTGAGGCCTAGTCAGTGTGAAAAACACAAGGGAAGCACTTACAAGGAGCACTCAGTTGGTGGCTATGCCTCCGAACACTTTACATAGGGTTTACAGCCGGAGACACAGAAGTTAGGGTTCCCTAACTGGGAGTGATGCATTCAAGACATTTCGTTAGTACATGATGGAACCACAATTCATTCAAATTTTGATTGGTTTGATTCCAGAGTTTATTCTTTCATAAAAAAACTCTCTATGTTCTCTTCAAGAAAGAGGCATGTTTTTTAATATGGAAGCCAAATCAACAATCAAAGAATACCTTTGTAACTTACTGTATGGTCTTCCATTTGACCATGTGTACTATTCTTGACTTCAGGAACTAAGTATAAAGCAATATGGGTATCACCCTTAAGGAGTATTACAAAGCAGAAAAAAAAATGACATCTTGAAATTTGCAAACAAATGGATGGAGCTAGAAAAGACACATACTCACTCATAAGTGGCTTTTAGACATAAAACAAAGAAAAACAGTCTATCATTCACAATCCCAGAGAACCTAGACAACAAAGAGGACTGCAAGAGAGACATACATAGATCTAATCAACATGGGAAGTAAAAAAAGACAGAATCTCCTAAGTAAATTAGGAGTGTGGGTATCATGGCCACGGCTAGAAGGGGGGTGGAGGAAGGGAGGGGAGCAGAGAAAAATTTATAACTCAATAAAAACAATTTTAAAAACACTTAATCAAATATGGCAAGAGAAAATTAGAATTCCCCTAATCGTGTTCTCTAAATAGGTTTTTCCTTTACCTCATTGTAAAATGGCTGCAGTTTCTTTTTATACCTGCATCTCTTAATTCCATGTCTCCAGTTCTATAATTAATAGGTCATGGCTATTAATTTTCTATGCCTGCAGAAAGCCTCCTTAAAGGTTTATTTAGATTGAATATTGAATGGTCAGCTTTCCAACTGTGTTGTTTAGTTCGCTTCTCAGAATTCCTTTGGAGAATATACATTTGTGAAAACACTGAGAAATTTCTAGCATATTTCATAGTCCTTATTTATGTTTGAGTTTTGTTTACAGAGATAGGGTCTCACTATGTACCCAGCTTGACATAGAAGTTGCTATTTAGCCCAAGGTGACCTTAAATTCTCAGTCCTCCTCCCTTTGCCTTGATAGTGCTGATATTGTGTGTCTGTGCCACCATACCTACCTCTCTCCTACATTTGTTTAAAAGGCAGGAAAGATAAAGAAAGGAGACAGGAAAGAAAGAAAAGATAAACAGAAGAGACAGGCTGGTTGAGAGATTTTCGAATCCCAGATTCATGTCAGAGAAACCAGGGAACCTTTATAAATACTTTTAAAATTTTTATTAGCTGTATGAAGACAGACACTAAAAAGAAGCCCTACACTAGCTCAGAATTGAGTATAACAGAGGATTATTTATTTAGGAGTAGACTCACAGATCACACTCCTCTGCTCGAATGGGGAACAGCAACCGAATCCAGCAGCCGGAAGAGAGAGGCATTTATAGTATAGTATAAGAGGCCATGCCCAAGTGGGCTGGTTACCTAAAGGCTACTGGCTGAAGGATTTCCTATAGCAACCTCCCTTTTGTTTAAATAAGAGAGTTTTAAGCCTAATACAAAATTACATACAGTAAGAACAAATATCAAGTATAAAAATTAGAATTACAACGAGCATAATCAATATCAAGCAAAAAACATGTGATAAATGTTTCAATAATTATCCTATCCTAAGGAGTCTAAGTCTTGTATTATAAATAAATTGGCCAAGTCACAAGAGAAAAGTAACTATGACTATCTAGTCTTCAATCCAGTCAAAGAACTGGGAAGGGAAATAATATTACTTGAGTAAGCAGGAAGTGCAATCAAGCAACTTCCAAAATGTACAAAAAACGACAGAGACAACTGGTTAGTTGGGCAATCACCCAAAGTTTCATTTGCAAGGTTGGAGCAACCAAATTTGGCTAAAGCATAGAGTAACTGACAGACCATTTTCAGAGGCAGAAAAATTTTCAAAATCATCTAACCAGATCTTGGCAAGATTTGACAGTCTTTTTTCTTATATCCTGCTTGTCCTGTCTGGACATGGTGCATATTGTCAGTGGTCAATGCATGGGTAGTTCCTTGTCCAAAGGCCAGTTTTGCCAAGAAGAAAACAAGCTCCAAGTGAAATAACCAATGAAAGCATCACATATACAGAAGGACTTCCAGCACCAACTGTGTGTGTGTGTGTGTGTGTGTGTGTGTGTGTGAATGTATTTATCTGCACCACATGCGTCTAGAAATCTGCAGAGCTCAGAAGAGGTCATCACATCCCCTGGACCCAGAGTTACAGGCAGTTATGAACCACTGTGGTTTGACTGAGAACCAAACCTATGTCCTCTGCAGCAGTAGTAATTGCTCTTAACTTCTGAGCCATCTCCCCATACCCTCAAAATCTTGATTTTCAAACTATGTTTACCATGTCATTGAAATCATAATTTCTGGGCTTGAAACACACAGGTTACATTTCACCAGGCATTTTCAATATGAAATCAGTGTTGATGACTGCTGTATTTAGATAAATCCCATGTATTGATATATTTCAAGTTCCAAGCCAGAATATTTGTGATGTTTCTTTAATAACATTGGAGAGTTCTTATAATATGAAATTATATATGAAAGGAATATGTTCTGAAGTATATAATGATAACTTATACTGTCCATGTTCTAATTTATCTAATCCAGTTTATACTAATATTGGTGTGTTTTTTTGGGAGTTAAGGTCTAAATTTCTTTCCACCTAGTACCATTTATAAAGATTGCAGCCAGTCTTGGTGGAACATGCCTGTAATCCCAGCACTTGAAACACTGAGGTAGGAGGATCATCTCAAGTTCAAAGCTAGTAATTTCAAGGCCTGATTTGAACGTTTTTCAAAACAAACACCCTAAAAATTATCAACCAAAGATTTCTTTATACTACTATATTAGTATTTATAGTTGTTATTTTTGTTGAATTATTTCACTGTTTACATAGATCACAGTGTAGCTAATGACCTCTTAGAGGAGGTTTGTAATTATTCAATGTTTTAAGCCATAGTATTAAGATTAACTTTGTGTTGATGTTTTTTCTATAAGATTATGGGTTATTTTCATAAAAATCCTCACAAATAGGATATTGTTCATGTTTATAAGACAATTTGATTTGAAAACTAATAGGTATTCTGGATATATGTTCCATTTCCATTATTATATAATGATAATGATATTTTATAGTCCTGTGTGTGTGCATGCGCGCGCGCGTGTGTGTGTGTGTGTGTGTGTGTGTGTGTATGTGTGTGAGTAGGCTAGAGTTTCATGTCAGGTATCCTCAGTCATTCTTCACAGTATTTTTTGAAACAATTATTGAACCTGGAGCTAACCAATTGGCCATACCGGCTGGCTGATCAACTACCAGAGTCCTCATGTTTCTGCCTCCGAGCATTGTGATTATAGGCAAACACCATAGCACCCAGAAATTATGGGAGTGTTGGGATCTAAACTCAGTCTCTCTCTCTCTTTCTCTCTCTCTCTCTCTCTCTCTCTCTCTCTCTCTCTCTCTCTCTCTTTCAAGACAGGGTTTCTCTGTGTAGCCCTAGCGGTCCTGGAACTCGCTTTGTAGACCAGTTTATGGCCTCGAACTCACAGAGATCTGCTGCCTCTGCCTCCTGAGTGCTGGGATTAAAGTCATGTGCCACAATTCCCTGCCTCAGTTCCTCGTTTTTTGCGTGGCATACACATTACTGACTGAGCAAGCCATCCTCAGAGCCTGGTTACTTATATTTTCTAAATTCTGAAACAAATTACAAGAACTTTGTATCAGAAAGTAGTCTTAAGCCTCTTTGAAATGAAGAACACAAGGTGATAATTTTGTTTAATATTTGGGCCTGGTTAGAGACTTACAGAATTCAATCAGAAGGATGCTCTCACCTGTTTATAGGTGACTGCTTCTGGCCTTGTTGCTCACCCTAATTGCTTAGCAAGAGAGCCTGGTGATTTATCTTGTTTTGGTACAGGGTCTCACTATGTAGCCTAGGATGGCCTTGACTTAGTTTGATTTTCCTGCTTCAGCATCTCAAATGCTAGGAATACTTGTGGGTAACACTATGACAGCTGAACCCGATGACTTTTATTTGATCGTGTATAAATCTTGAGATTTAAAGATTTGGCACCCTGCCTTGAAGTAGCCATATCTGTGTTTTTAAGAAAGCTTCATATGTTTTTTTCTTTCAGTTTATTTATATGATGGATTACATTGATAGATTTTCTTTTGTTGAAACAGCCCTGCATTTCTGGGATGAAGCCTACTTCATGGATAATTTTTTAAATGTGTTCTTGGATTCTGTTTGCCAGAATTTTATTGAGAATTTTTGCATCGATGTTCATGAGTGAGATTGGTCTGTAATTCTCTTTCTTGGTTGGGTCTTTGTGTGATTTTGGAATCAGAGTGACTGCTGAGCTCCCAAGGTCCAAATGAGGAGCAGAAGGAGGGAGAACATGAGCAAGGAAGTCAGGACTACTAGGAGTGTGCCCACCCACTGAGACGGTGGGGCTGATCTAAAAGGAGCTCACCAAGGTCAGCTGGACTGGGACTGATGGAGCATGTGATCAAACCGGACTCTCTGAATGTGGCTGACAATGAGGGTTGACTGAGAAGCCAAGGACAATGGCACTGGGTTTTGATTTTACTGCATGTACTGGCTTTGTGGGAGCCTAGTCTGTTTGGATGCTCACCTTCCTAGACCTGGATGGAGGCGGGAGGACCTTGGACTTCCCACAGGGCAGGGAATGCTGACTGCTCTTTGGACTGGAGAGGGAGGGGGAGGAGGAGTGGGGGGAGGGGAGAGGAGGGAAATGGGAGGAGGGGAGGAAGTGGAAATTTTTAATTAAAAAAACAAAATAAAATAAATAAATAAAAAGGAAAAAAAGAAAAAAAGGAAACACACACACATCTGGTTTAATCTGGGAAGTGTATTAAATCATGTGCCTAAGGAACTAGTTCAATAAAGGAGGCATCCTCCTCCCATAGCCCAGGATCTGTACTGGGCAATTCATGGGTAGGATTTGCCTGTGTATGTGTTGTTTAAAAAAAAAGAAAGAAAGATTCATTTACTTACTATGATACCTGGCTAACGAAGATCTTTTACATTTTGTTTCAAGGACAATTAGATTTTTTTTCCTTGCTTCTGCTTTATTACTACAGTCTACGGTGTGATGAAAGTGGATTAATGAATTTTCCCAGAGATGTGTCAAAGCACATAACCCTTGCTTTCAAACACCCGTGTATCTATGTAAAAATCTGCTGTGCTACACACATAGGTATTCTCTAAGTTACATTTAGTTAAAGTGTTCATAAAGGCAAAATCTCACTGTCTGGCCTCAGTTTCTTTGACATAAAATACTGATTAGTGGAAGAAAATAGATTGCTAAAATGATTTATTCTCAGTCATAGTTTCTTGAATAAGATTTCATTTAAAGCAACCAGATCAGAAAAAGGAGGCATATTTTAAAAAGCTATATACATTGTATACATTGGGGGGTTTTTCACACAAAGTCTTTTTTTCCAATTCTGCTTCTTGATGCTGCTTAGAGTGCCTATTTTCTCTTTCAGAACAATATTTCATTGACACTATATGACAACTTTTAGGTAAAATGTTTTTGTGACTTAAATTGATGATACAAGCTATATTATATTTTATATCTACATGGTTGTTTTAAAAATGTATGTGTCTTAGTTTGGGTTACTACTGCTATTATGATGAACACCATAACCAAAAGTAAGTTGGGGAGGAAAGGATTTATTCAGCTTCCACATCCACATCAGAGTTCCTTTTCAAAAGAAGTCAGGAGAAGAACTCAAGATTAACTGGAACCTGTAGGCAAGAGCTGATGCAGAGGCCATAGAGGGGTGTTACTTACTGGCTTCCTTCCCATGACTTGATCAGTCTACTTTCATATAGAACCAAGAGCCACAAACTCAGGCATGGAACCACCCAGATTGAGCTGGGTCCTCCCCCGTCGATTACTAATTAAGAAAATTCCCAACAGATTTTCCTATAGCCCCATATTATAGGCATTCCCTCATTTGTAGCTTCCTCCTCTCTGATGACTCTAGCTTGCATCAAGTTGACAAAAATTAGTCAGTACAGTAGTTAGTTTAAATTACAGACTTTATAAAATGATTAGATGCTACTATCTTATTTCTCAGTCAATCCTGCACATTTCCAGTTATTTGTAGTCTATCTCCTTTAGCTTAAAACACATGTTTTGTTAGTCTATTTCTGTTTACAGTCATTTGGAGGGCAAGACTATTCAATTTTGTATTAGTTTTACATAGGTAACATATCCTTGGATTCCAGTTTTATAAAATTTACCTTCCTTTACAATTTTCTGTGAATGTGAGAGATCGGTGTATGAATCTCATGGAGCATGCATGGTCAGAGAACAACCACAGGAGTCAGTGATCTTCTTCTACCATGTGGGTTCCAGGGATTGAACGTAGGTCATCAGGGCTTTTGTTAAGTGCCCTTATTACTGTTGTCCACATTTATAATTACTCCTGCTATTATTATGTCTTACTTTTCCTACATGGATGTGTATGGGTATGTGTGTGACATGACAAACAAGTGGAACACAGAGAACACTTCTTGGGATTCTGTCCTCTCCTTCCACAACATGGGCTCTAGGGATCACACCCAGGTCATCAAGCTTGGTGGCAAGTCCTTTATCTACTGAGCCATCTTGATGGGCCCTATGTATTGATTGATTTCTACTAAACAATAGATTATTAATTCTCTGAATATTGGGCATTTCTATTACAAATATTCCTAAATTTTATTTGTGGTTTGGAGGGAGCAGTCACAAAAATTCTTAAAACAATCTTTTTATTTTGCATACCAGTTCTAGTTCCCTCTCCCTCCTCTCCTCCCGCTCCCCATACATTCCTCCCACTCCACCTCTCATGACTCCTCAGAGAGCGTGAGGCCTCCCATGGGGAATCAACAAAGTCTGTAACTTCACTTGAGGCTGGACCAAGACAAAACCTACCCTCTGTATCTAGGCTTAACAAGGTATTCCTCCATAGGAAATGGGCTCCAAAGAGCCAGTTAATGCAGTAGGGATACATACTTGTTTCACAGCCAGTGGCCCCACAAACTGTCCAAGCCACACCCAGCTGTCACCCACATTCAGAGGGCCTAGTTCGGTCCTATACAGGTTCCCCTGCTGTCAATCCAGAGTCAGTGAGCTCCCACTAACTTGGGCCAACTGTTTCTATGGGTTTGTCCATCATAATCTTGATCCCTTTGCTCATAGTATCACTCCTCCCTCTCTATGACCAGGCTCCAGGATCTCAGCCCAGTGGATCTCTACATCTGCTTCCATCAGTTACTGGATGAAGGTTCTATGATGACAATTAAGGTAGTCACCAATCTGATTACAAGGGAAGGTCAGTTAAAGCACCCTCTCCACTATTGTTTAGATTCTTAGCAGGGTCATCTTTGTTGGATTCCTGGGAATTTCCCTAGTGCCAGGCTTATCACTAACCCCATAATGGCTCCCTCTATCAAGATATCTCTTGCCTTGCTCTCCCACTCTGACCATCCCCATCTCTACCTTCTCAATCACACATGTTCTCTTCTCCTCCCCTTCTCCACTACCTACTCCCCTCCAGCCCTTCTCCCCACACTCTCAATTTACTCAGGAGAACGTGTCTATTTCTCCTTCCCAGAGGGATCCATGTATGTCTCTTTTAGGGTCCTCCTTGAATCCTGGTTTCTCTGAGGTTGTGGACTGTAGGTTGGTTATCCTTTGCTTTATGTCTAATATCCACTTATGAGTAAGTACATACTGTGTTTGTCTTTCTGGATCTCAGGATAGTTTTATTTAGTTCCATCCATTTGCCTGCAAATTTCAAGATGTCATTGTTTTTTACCACTGAGTAGTACTCCATTGTGTTAATGTACCACATTTTCTTTATCCATTCTTCAGTTGAGGGGCATCTAGGTTGTTTTCAGGTTCTGGTTTATTATAAATAATGCTGCTATGAACACGACTGAGCAAAAGTCCTTGTGGTATGATTGAGCATCCTTTGGGTATATGCTCAAGAGTGACATTGCTGGATCTTGAGGTAGATTCATTCCCAGTTTTCTGAGAACCTGCCATATTGATTTCCAAAGTGCCTGTACAGGTTTGTACTCTCACCAATAACTGAGGAGTTTTCTTGCTCTCCAGCATGTGCTGTCCTTATTGTGTTTGTTCTTAGCCATTCTGACAGGTGTAAGATGGAATCTCAGAGTTGTTTTGGTTTACATTTCCCTGATGATTAAGGATGTTGAGCAATTCCTTCAGTGTCTTTCAGCCATTTGAGATTCCTCTGTTAAGAATTCTCTGGTTATATCTGTACCCCATTTTCAAATTGGATTATTTGTTTTGTTGATGCCTAGTTTCTTGAGTTCTTTATATATTTTGGAGATAAGCCCTCTGTCAGATACGGGGTTGGGTGAAAATCTTTGTCCATTCTGTAGGCTGTCGTTTTGTCTTGTTGACATTGTCCTTTGCCTTTCAGAAGGTTCTCAGTTTCAGGGGGTCCTATTTATTAATTGTTACTTTCAGAGACTGTGCTACTGGTCTTAAATTTAGGAAGTGGTCTCCTGTGCCAATGTGTTCAAGTGTACTTCCAACTTTCTCTTCTATGAGATTCAGTGTGGCTGGATTTATATTGAGATCTTTGATCCATTTGGACTTGATTTCTGAGCATGGGAATAGATATGTATCTATTTGCATTCTTCTACATGCATCCAGTTATTCCAGCACCATTTGTTGAAGATACTTTCTTTTCTCCATTTTAGCTTCTTTGTCAAAAATTAGGTGTTCATAGGTGTGTGGTTTAATATCAAGGTCTTTGATTCGATTCTATTGGTCCTCCTGTCTGTCTTTTTTTTTTTTTTGCCAATACCAAGCTGTTTCCATTATTATAGCTCTGTAGTAGAGCTTGAAGACAGGTATTGTGATGCCTCCACAAGTTCCTTTATTGTACAGGATTGTTTTGGCTATCCTGTTTTTTTGTTTTTGTTTTTTCATATGAAGTTGAGTTTTGTTCTTTCAAGTTCTATGAAGAATTATGCTGGGATTTTGATGGGGATTGCATTGAATCTGTAGATTGTTTTTGGTAAGATTTCCATCTTTATTTTATTTTATTACCTATCCAAGAGCATAGGAGATCTTTCCATTTTCTGATATCTTCTTCAATTTCTTTCTTCAAATACTTAAAGTTCTTGTCATACAGATCTTTCATTTGTCTGGTTAGAGTTACTCTAAGATAGTTTATTTGTGGCTATTGTGAAGGGTCATGTTTCTCTAATTTCTTTCCTAGCCCATTTATCATCTGTGTAAAGGAAGGTTACTGATTTTTTTTTTTTAGTTAATCTTGTATGCTGTTACATTACTGAAGGTGTTTATTAGTTGTAGAAGTTCATTGGTAGAATTTTTGGGGTCACTTATATAAACTATCATATCATCAGCAAGTAGTGACTGTCTGACATCTTTTCCAATTTGTATCCTCTTGATCTCCTTTTGTCTTATTGCTCTATCTAGGAACTAAAGTACTATATTGGATAGATATGGAGAGAGTGGACAACCTTGTCTTGTTACTAATTTCAGTGGGATCGCTTTGAGTTTCTCTCCATTTAGTTTGATGTTGACTGTTGGCTTGCTGTATATTGCCTTTATTGTGTTTAGGTTTGTTTTTTGTATCCCTGCTCTTTCCAGGACCTTTATCATGAAGGGATGTTGTATTTTGTCGAAAGCTTTTTCAGCATCTAATTAAATGAGCATGTTTTTTTTTCTTTCAGTTTGTTTATATGGTGGATTAAATTGACAGATTTTTCATATGTTGAACCATTCCTGCATCTCTGGGAACTTCCTTGATCATGGTCGATGATTTTTCTGATGTGTTCTTGAATTCTGTTTGCCAGTATTTTATTGAGTATTTTTGCATCAATGTTCATGAATGAGATTGGTCTGTAATTCTCTTTCTTAGTCTTGTCATTGTGTGTTTTGGGTATCAAGGTAATTGTAGCTTCATAGAATGTGTTTGGCAATGTTCCTTCTTTTTCTATTGTATGGAACAATTGAGGAGTATTGGTATTAATTCTTCTTTGAAAATCTTGTAGAATTCTGCACTGAAACCATCTGGCTGTTTTTTTTTTTTTTTTTTTTTTTTTTTTGTTGAGAGACTTTTGATGACTGTCTCTATTTCTTAGTATTTATAGGTCTATTTAATTTGCTTATCTGGTTTTGATTTAATTTTGGTAAGTGATATTTTTTTCTAGAAAATTATCCATTTCCTTTAAGTTTTCCAATTTTGCAGTACAGGTTTTTTTGAAATATGACATAATGATTCTCTTGAGTTCCTCCATGTCTGTTGTTATGTCTCTTTCTTCTTTTTTGATTATGTTAATTTCGATATTTTATCTCTGTATTATGGTTAATTTGGTTAGTTTGGATAAAGGTATTTTTCATTTTCTCAAAGAACCAACTCTTTGTCTTGTGGATTCTTTGTATTGTTTGCTTTGTTTCTATTTTGTTGATTTCAGCTCTCAATTTGATTATTTCCTGCTGTATAGTCCTTCTGTATGAGTTTGCTTCTTTTTGTTCTAGAGTTTTTAGGTTTTCTGTTAACTCATTAGAGTGGGATTTTTCAGCTTCTTTATGTAGGTATTTAGTGCTATGAATTTTCCTCTTAACACTACTTTCATTGTGTCCCATAAATTTGGGTATTTTGTTTGGTCATTTTCATTGAATTTTAGGAAATCTTTAATTTCTTTATTTCTTCCTTGACCCATTGATGATTCAAGTAAGAATTGTTTTATTTCCATGTGTTTGTGGGCTTTCTGAAGTTAGTGTTGCTGTTGAATTCTAATTTTAAGCCATGGTGATCCGGTAAGATACATGGGGTTATTCTATTTTTTTTTAATCTGTGGGGGTTTGCTTTGTTACCTAGTATGTGGTCAATTTTTGAGAAGGTTCCATGAGGTCCTGAGAAGAAGGTATATTCTTTTATGTTTGGATGGAATGTTCTATATATGCCTGTTAAGTGCATTTGAGTCATAACATCTGTTAGTTCCCTTATTTCTCTGTTAATTATCTGTCTGATAGACCTCTCCAGTGGTGAGAGTAGGGAGTTGAAGTCTCCCACTATTTGTGTGTATTGTTTAATGTGTGATTTAAGCTTTAGTAGTGTTTCTTTTACATATGAGGATTTACTTATATTTGGGGCATAGGTATTCAGTACTGAGATTTCCTCTTGATATATTTTTCCTGTGACTAATATGAAATGTCCTTCTTTATCTCTTCTGATTGATTTTAGTTTGAAGTCTATTTTGTTAGATATTAGGATATCTACACCACCTTGTTTCTTAGGTCCATTTGATTTGAAAATTCTTCCCCAACTCTTTACTCTGAGTGATGTCTGTATTTGAGGTTGAGGTGTGTTTCTTGTATGCCGCAGAAGGGTGGATTCTGTCTGTTTTAGTATATAATCTGTTAACCTGTGTCTTTTTATAGGTGAGTTGAGCCCATTTATATTAAGGATATTAATGACCAGTGATTGCTAGTTCCTGTTATTATTTTAGTTTTCTTTGTTGGTGATGTTGTTGTGTGTATTTTTTCCTACTTTGGATTTGGTACTGTGAGATCATCTATTGTCTGTGTTTATACAGATGTGGCTAACTTTCTTGGGTTGGAGTTTTCCTTCTAGTACTTTGTAAAGTAGGACTGGGTTTGTGGCTAGGTATTGGTTAAATCTGGTTCTGTTATGGAATATCTTGTTTTATCTGTCTATGGTGATTGAAAGCTTTGCTGGGTATAGTAGTCTGGGCTGGGATCAGTGGTCTCTTAATGTCTACATAATGCTGGGCTTTCATTGTCTCCATTGAGAAAGGTATAATTCTGATAGGTCTACCTTTATATGTTACTTGGCCTTTTTCCTTTGCATCTCTTAATGATTTTGTTGAATATATTTTCTTTGTTTTTGAGTTGGACTTCTCCTTCTTCTTTCCCTATTATTCTTAGGTTTGGTCTTTTCATGGTATCCCATATTTCTTGGACATTTTGGGTTAAGCTTTTGTTAGATTTAATGGTGTTTTTTTTTTTGACCAATGAGTCTGTTTCCTGTATTGAATCTTCAGCGCTTGAGAGTCTTATCTTCCATCTCTTATATTCTGCTCTTTATGCTTGTATTTGTGGTTCCTGATAGTTTTATCACAATTTTTGTTTCTGTAATTCCCTCGCTTTGTGTTTTCTTTATTGTTTCTATTTTGGTTTTCAAGTCTTGAATTGTTTATTTCAGCTGTTTGATTGTTTTCTCTTGGTTTTCTTTAAGGGATTTTTTGATTTCTTCCAATTTTTTGTTTGTCTTTTCTTCCATTTCTTTGAGTGAATTTTTTATTTCCTCCTTAAGGGCCTCAAACATTCTCCTAAAGTTATTTTTAGGTCATTTCTTCTGCTTCATCTATATTTGGGTGTTCAAATCTTGCTGTTGTAGGACCACTAGTTTTTGTTGATATCATGTTGCTCTTTGTGGTGTTGAGTGTGTTGGAGGATTGTTGAAGGATTGGGGAGGCTGCTCCCAGGTCTTTGGGGCTTTGGTGGGTGAGGTGGGGCACAGAATGTGCCTCTGGGCAGTAGGGCCTAAAGAGCAGAGCCCTCCAGCCTGAAATTGAGACACCTCTCCAGGTACAGTCAGGGCCAAGGCTCTGGTGCTCAAAGTTGCAGTGGGGGATGGTTGGGAGTGTGGGGAGGCTGATCCCAGGCCTTTGGGTCTTTGGTGGGTGGGGATGAGGTGGGGTGTGGATGTGCCTCTAGGAGATAGGACCTAGGTAACAGGGGCCTCCAGTTTGGAACCCAGATACTCACCTCTCCAGGTGCAGTAAGGGCCAGGGCTCTGGTGGTCACTGATGCAGTGGGGGATTGCTGGGTGTTGGGGAGGCTGTTCCCAGGTCTCTGGGGCTTTGCTGGTTGGGGGTGTGTCATGGGATGTGCCTCTGGGGGTTGGAACCCAGAAAACAGGACCCTCCAGTTTGGCACACAGATACTTTCCTCTCCAGGTGCTGTCAGGTGTATGGGAAGGAGCTTTCTAGGTCTCTAGGGTTTTGCTGGTTGCGGGTGGGGCATGGGATGTGCCTCTGGGGGTTAGAGCCTAGAAAACAGGGCCCTCCAGTTTGGAACACAGATACTTTCCTCTCCAAGTGCTGTCAGGGCCAGGGCTCTGGTGGCCACTGATGCCCCGGTGTACTGTTTTCATATGTGATATCTGTATCAGGCTTAGGACTACTTTCTGAGGCTGGGGGTTGGAGAAGGGTGCTTTTGTTCTCCTGTCCTATAGACCCTGGCGAGTTAGGGTGAGCTGAGAGATAGGAGTGTGGGTAATGAGGCCCAGGTGATGAACGAGGTGCTCTGAGCTGAGATAAGAAAGCAGGGGCTTGAGCCTAGTGGTGGTAACTGAGGGATTGCGTAATTCTATTCATTTATTTATTTAGAGTTTTAAATTAATTAATTCATTTAGTCTATGTGTCTTTTTACATCATGTATCTAGATCCCATTCTTTTCCCCCATTCCTTCTTATTTATCCTACACCCCTGCACACCCCTAACATTAAAGAAAGTTTAAGAGAAAAAAAGAAAAAAAAAGAAAAGAAAAGAAAAAAGGGAAAACCTTAAAAATCTCATTATGGAAGCTGCAGTATGACACAGTGAGTCACCTTTTGTCCATTTATCTTTACTTGGAGGTGTTCATTTCAAAAGAGTTATTGGTTTGATCCAAGGCCTTTGGTTTCTACTACCCTTGATAGAGCTCGTGTTGTGGAGACCCTGCAGATTTGGGTCTGCAGGTGAGGCCCCTTCATGTTCTCCAGCAGATCCTAAATGGGGTGAATGGTGGGGAAGACCAAGTCATGTCCTTGGGTCTGGGCCTAAGCAACTGTAGGGTTTGTCTGCCAGGTGTGAAATGGGGACAGCTCTCCCATGGTCACAATCTTGGGGCTGGTGCACCCACACCTGCACTAACAGGGTTGGCTCTAGTGGGCTGCCCTGGCAAGGTGCGGGACCTGCTCTTGTAAGTGTTACAGCTGGCGGGGGTCAGGGGTGGCTCTCCCACTCTTATGACAACAGGGCCAGCTCTCCCACCTGCCCCATACATTGACGGGAGGGTAGGGGAAGAGGGCAACTCTCTCCTGCCCATGTTGCCACAAGATAGATGGGTAATGGGGACAGATCTCCCATGCTCACAACTTCAGGGCTGGCTCCCCACACCTGCAATGGCAGGATTGGCTCCAGTGTGTTGTCTTGGTGAGGGGCAGGGCCCCTCACCAGTGTTGCACCTGGTGGGGGTCAAGAATAGCCTTCCCACTCTCATGACTACAGAGCCAGCTCTCCCACCTGCCTCAGCCATTGATGGGTAGGCAAGAGGACATCATTCCATTGTCCATGCCACCACAAGACAGATGGGTAATGGGGACAGTTCTCCCATGCTCACAGTTTCAGGGCTGGTTCATCCACCTCTGTATGCACACGGTTGGCTGTATTTCATTTTGCCCTGGTCTGCTCTCCCAAGTGTTTGAGGCGGTGAGGGTCGGGGATGGGTCTCCCACACTTATGACCACAGGGCCTGCTCTCCCACCTACCTCAGGCATTGAAAGGCAGGGAAGCCTCATTGCCCTGCCCATGCCACACTGCTGCAAGACGGCTGAGAACTGGGGACATCTCTCCGGTACTCTCAACTTCGGGGCTGGCTTTCTCACACCTCTGCTAATGGGGTTGGCTCTATTGTGTTGTTCTGGCATAGTGCAGGGCCAGTTCTCTTGGGTGTTGCTGCTGGTGGTGTCAGGGATAGCCCTCCCACTCTTAGGATCACTCTCCCACCTGCCGCAGGCCATGTTGCCACAGGACAGATGAGAAATGGGGAGAGCTCTCCCATGCTCTCAACCTTGGGGCTGGATTGCTCACATCTGAGTTAAACAGGGATGGCTCTCTTGTGCTGCCCTGACAAGGGCCAGGTCCTGCTCTCCTGAGTGTTGCAGCTGGCGGGGGTCAGGGACAGTTCTCCTGCTCTTAAAGCCACAGGGTCAGCTCTCCCACCTGCCCAGACATTGATGCCTCACCCACACCTGCACTAACAGGCTTGGCTCTGTTGCGCTGCCCTGGCAGGGTGCAGGTATTTTTTTTTAAATTAATCCCGCTTGCAAAGCTGGATCCGTGGTTAAGAGAATGTGTTGCTCTTATAGAACACCTGAGTGTGATGTCCTGTACCCACATGTCAGCTTATACCTGTCCATACCTCCAGTTCCGGTGCATGTGATGTACTCTTCTGACCTCTGAGGGCACCAGGCACACACACACACACACACACACACACACAGTGAACAAGCATGTAGGTATCTGGCCCCATTCATGTTTCCTCTCTGCTCACCCCATTTCACTTTGAAATTTTCTTTATTCATTGAGCACAAAACTATGTGCCTCTCCCAACACTGTACTACTGCGTAATTTTTCATTGTTATCTTAAAAAATGGTGTATGTATGTGCACGTGAGTGCAGTTGCCCATGGAGGGAATTGGACACAGTGAGTTGCTTATTCTGTCTCCACAAAAGAGGAGGGATGGGAATGTCACGTGTCCCCCTTTGTTCTCAAAGAGCACAATATAGGAACCAGAAGCACACATTAAATTAGACTTTATTTAGAATATTTCAGAAGAATACACTAAGGACAGATTAACAGCACCTATTTAAGAAACACAAACATTTAGTAATAGTTAAATCACAAATGTTAATCTCGCTGCATTCCCCAAGCAGGAGTCTGTTATTCCTGTCCAGTGATAAATGCATCATAACCAATTTAGAAAGCATTCAATTAAAACCATCCAATCTATGAAACCTTGACTTTGGGCAGAGTCTCTGAGACTACTGGCCCATGGAACAATATCAATTCATAAATTTGATTGGAGTGTGAGGGGATTTCTCTTCTTGCTGAAAAGTGGACAATAAATTCCACCCCATTTGTGCACCTGAAGGTAAGTTGTGCCAGTGGGAACTTGGTCCCAGGACTATAGTTTTGAAAATCCTTTGAAAAGGCACTTTTAAATTACAAACCCTTTTTAAAGGAAACTTTTAAATTTAAAATGGAAAGTATTAAAGAGAATTGTTTTATTGACTGAGTGCAATTTTCCTATTGTTCTCAGTCTCAAAATAGCACATGAAATTTGGTATTAAAGGCAGTTTTAGAAAGGATTTAATGAGTGTATATATATATGTAAATATATATATATCCTCTTGTAATACTTTTGTTCTCAAAATATAGTAAAATACTATTATTTCTTTTGTAAATATATTTGATCTACAACTGTAACTCTTCAAACACCTGAGCTGCAATCCCTGCCCCCACCCCGAGAAATCTCACTGTCTCTTTAGCAATACTGCATCACGTCTGAGACAGGCGAAGTGGGTAAAAACAGAGCAGTCCTTTTCTGGGTTTTGGCACTTATCTAGGAGGGCAGGGATGGTCACAATATACATCAGTTAAGTACAAGTCCAATAACTTCCGATCAGGAACTGGTTCCTGTTCAAGTCTTGAAACTGCAATGTTCTTTTCATCTGCTCTCAGGACTCCAATAGCCTGTCCTGGGGTTCTTGCTCTTTTATGGGGAAAGGACTGTCTTCTTTGACTTTGTATTCTATACACTGAAGCAAACAGGTATACCTGTGCCAGGTGCATTGTGGAGAACTGCCAGCGTGGACTTCAGCCAAGATGATAATTTAATTCACATCAATTACCGCTTGTACCAAAATAAGTTCCTGCTTGTCACATACCAGGGATTTAAGGAATGAAGAGGCACCTCTTCCTGCTGCACCGTCTTGGAGCCGTCTTCCATATCCTGTAGTATACACTTTCAAAGGTAAAGAAATGTACTATGTTCTACTTCAAAAATTGTGGCTAGAGTACTGCATGCATTTTGTTAACTAACTTCACATGGACACATCACTCACTTTTCACTAATGACACTAGCTAAGAACACATACAACCTACTATCTAGCACCTCAACTCCAAGAACACATTTTATTTACAGTTAGAGCTTACATCTAGAAGAAGTACCATAAAAGAACACAGCACTAACACAAGACAAAAGTACCGGTTTTTCACAAAGTTGTAACAAAGGAAGAGGGGAAATCCACTCAGGTTTGAAGCATCAAACCAAAACCATTCTTGTTTTTGTCTCCTTAAGAGCAAAAGAAATACAGCAATTAGTTTTCATACAGCAAACCTCCTTACATGTACAAGTTGCTGTGGTTTCCCCTTAATGTGTATACTCTAAAGATATGGAGGCTTTGGGAGGCAGTGATGGAAACCTAACTCCTATTGGTAACCATCATGTTCGTTGAGGATTCTTACCCTACTTACCAAAAAGCTGTGAACTTGCCAGTGACCTTGCAGTGGCCAAGTTCAGGGTATTTGAGTTTTCCTGTTTCTTCTTCTTACCAGTTTTGTTCCTTATAGCCTAAGTGTGTTAATACACATGTTAAACATTTGCTATCAAGGAAGATGTCATATGTAATTAGAAAGGTTTCCTTTCTTCCAGGGTTTTAGGCTCATGCTTCTGCCCTCTCATGACTAAGCCTGGCAGTGGTTTGGGGCCATTGGAAAGGCTGGAAGAGGAGTGGATGAGTGTATACCTTCAACATGGGAAGTTTGTCATAGCTGATGCTTTCCATATCTCAGAAGAGATTTGTCGCTTCACAGAACTCGCAGAAACCCAACGGCTGTTCCTTAGTACTGCCTTCTAAACTGTGTTGAAATTGGTGTGTTAAAGCACCTGCGACTCCTCTGCAAAGTAGATGCCCTATTATTCTTAAATAAAGAAATCATTAAATTTAAGACACATCATTTCAAAGTCCAGAATCTTTTGCTACTGCACTTATGTAATGATTTGATATAAGAATACATCCTTTAAAAACATTTTGGGGGAGTGATTGTGCATGATTATCTGTGAGGCTAATGATGACTTTTTGTGTAATTTCATATTTTAAATGGCAAAACAACATGTAGAATAAAAACTCATTAAGTTGTTAGCTCTTTATTCAAAACAGCACAAAACTTGAGGCAGTTGCTATCTCCGTGCTACCCAGAAGCCCTATTGTGCATTAAAAGAAAATGTCATCAAGACAGAATGCTTTTAATTCAAGGGTTGTCCTTTTCACACTGTTTTCAAAAGGTCTTCACCTTTAAAGAATCCAATTTGCCAAATTATGGACAGCGAAGAAAAGAGGGAAATTTAGATTGTGTTAGGAGCAGGTGAGTCTCAGCATCCTGGAAGATGTGTGTGCTGTCAAATGAACTTACCACACTTGGACAGGTTCTGGTTCCATTTGGATTTTGGATTTGGGCAAACAGTTTTCTTTGTTACACTTTGAAGGGGTTGAGCTTTAAAAATAAAATAGAAAGTTCATTTGCAACAAAATATTAGAAACACATTTGAAATCCTGTTTTCTATGGAGGCGTTTCTACCAATAGGCTAGGCATTGCCACCTTTCAATGTCTGTTTCAAACCTGTAAGGAAATGCCTCTTGCCCCGCAAGAAAACTGATCAAATAGGTTACTTCACCCAGGCATCTTTTAAGCTTAGTGATAAATCACTGTCAGTCACAACCCATGTAGACACCTAGGGTAGGGGAGGATGGAGAAAGAGAGGAGAGAGAGAAAGAAAAAGAAACACACAATTGTTTAGCTCTATGGCTACGTCTTATTTCTCCGCTTCTTCCTTTGGACCGACTTCCCATTTCCTGTGTGCATTTTTCTGGATCCCTTTAGAGGACCAAGAAGCTTTCTTTATATACTAACTGCATAATTCCCCTTTGTTGAAGTTTGCATTATAGTCTTTGCACCGTACCGTGGGACTCTTCAGTACAGAAATCAGTTCATACGATGATCTGTCCACCTAGCTCTGCTTTGGGGGGCTCCAAAAGTGATTTGATCAATTGTTTTTTCTGTCAGTTGAACACAATATGTAGTCCCAGTTCATGAGTTATGACCTGAAGGTCAAATAGTCCTTCTGTCCACAGGCGCCAATTTCCCTTTTACGCCGAGCTAAAGTTGCCATGTTGTAGCTCTGGGGAGGCAGGCAAAATAAATACCAAGAACAGTTCCACACCAGACAGCCCTTGTTTTAGGAAATTTAGAGCCTAATATGTTATATACATATATTTTGGTAGGAATCCTCAAGTCCAATCTTTGACGGGCTTATAACTTTCAGGAAAGATTCAAGTCTCTACTTCTTCCTTACCTTTCTTTACCTGCCTCGTGGTGGGAAGGGATGTGTGCGCAACACCTTTGCCTGAAATGGTAAGAACTGGCACTAACGAGACTGGGGGTGGTGCACTGAAAAGAAAGCAGCTTTTGTTTTTGTTTTGTGGACACTTAAACACTTGCCTTAGAACTAACTTTAAGCAGAATCATAGGAGGGGACAATCTTGCCTTCAATCCCTCTCTCTATGCCAGCTTCGGTTTCATGCAGGTCACGGCGGCTGACTTCTGTAAAGGGCCTATTCTTACGGAATAGCTTCCTCAGTACCTCGTTGATTTCCTTCTTGATGCCCTGGTTCATGTAGCCATAGACATAAGGGTGGATGCAGCACTGCAGGAAAAAAAGCCAGATCATTATGGTGATCGCCCACTGGGGTACCTTGGTTTGGACATCCACCCACACAGCCAGCACAGCTATGAAGCAATAGGGCCCCAGCGATATCACATAGGAGAAAATGATGAGGAAGATCACTCTGGCAGCTTTGCACTGATAGCACGGGGGCAAAGGTGGGTCGCAGTTGCTGTTTCGACGACTGGCTGGAAGGCTCTCAGGGATGTTCACTGCATTGGCATCATCTTCACTGAAATGACTTTCATCCATGCCAGATTCTATGTCATCTTCGCCCAAGTCAATATTGCACTGATTGCTCTCTGTGCGGTCAGTGCTGCCTATTAGAAATTCGCTGCTGGTTCCCAGCCCCTCCGTGCTGCCATTACTGACCTCTTCACTGCCCTTGGACTCAGAAATACCTGCACTTAAATATAGGCTTCTTTCTTTGGTCTTCTTGACAATGCCACTGGCTTCCATGGAACCCTCTTCCACCTTACTCTTGGCCTGACCTTCATCTTCGCTCTGGAACTCATTCTCATCCTGGAACTCATCCCTCTTCTTTATTCCCCATCTATTCTCAGTCTTCACAGAGTCCTTGGCTCTCACCCCCAAGCTGCGGCTCTTGGCGTTGTTGTACAGGAGAGCATGCTGCCGACGGGCTACACCAAACACTGCAGAGTAGCAGCCAATCATAACAGCCAGTGGAACAACGATGAAGGACGCCACACTGATAACGGTATAGACGGGGCTGGCTCCCCAGATCATGGAACAGAGAGCATTACGCTCATCAAAAGTAGCCTGGCCCCAGCTGTAGAGAGGAGGTGTGCTCTGCAAAATAGCCATAATCCAGGTGCCATGGAGGAGCATATAAGCACGTCGGCTGGTCATCATTGATGGGTAGGAAAGAGGGTGGATGATGCACAGGTAGCGATCTACTGACACCACCACAATGGTATTGACACTAGCGAAGGCAAATAAGTGAGTGAGGCTAACCAGGGCTGTGCAGAACTGGCTGTTGAGAGGCCAGAAGGCAGGAATGGAGGTGGCTATCACCCAGGGAGCCACAAGAGTAATCTGCAGCAGGTCAGTGATCAGGAGGTTGAAGATGAACCGGTTGCTCACCTGCATTAACTGTGGCTTATGGTTCAGTACATACCCAAGCACTACATTGCCCACAAAGGATACAGCGAGGAAGGCAAACAGCACAGTGGCTCGGATGATGCCGTGAGCTAGACTAATAGGCATCTTGGAGAGGGGCATGCACACTTGGCTGCTGTTGTCCTCTCGAGTGCTGTTGGTGCAGGTGGGTGTCATGGTGATGGCGGGCAGGCGGGAGACAAGGTGCAGCTCAGTTTCTGCACCAGTGGGCAGCCAGATGCACAGACTGCACACTATCTATGCTGAGAAGGAGAGAAACATGTGGGAGGGTTAGTGCCCTGCAGAGACAAGCCTCTGAACCCAGCAGCATCGCTGCAGGGCCCCTCCCTGAGACCCCTGTGCACTCTCAACCCCAATCAGAGCAGTTTCTTCAGCTCCTTTTCTAACTCTTGGGGTCTTGCTGCCAGTCTGTCTTGCATTCTCTTCCTCTTGCTTGTCCTTCCCGTTAGCTCAGTGGGCACTCCCTCAGCCTCCATGTCTCTTGGAGATCTGTTCTCTTTAGATGACGCATGCACTTGCACTCTGTATCTGCCTGCTTGTGACTCTAGATTTCTGTCTCCAGTCTTTTACTGGGGGCACCTTCCCCCTATCACAGAGTGCATGCCCCTATTTCCAGGGACTTTGTCTCATCCTTCACTCCATAGTCTTTTTTTTTTTTTTTTTCTCCAGTTTCCCACCAGCATATACACAGTCTGCCTATGTCTGGCTGTCCCTGTCCTCTGTCTGATATGCTGTCTCTCCCTCCCACTGTCAGCTCTCTGTCTCTCAGGCTCCGCATTGTTTTTTTTTTTCCACTAGGGAACTTGCTTTGTAGCTGTGTGTGTGTGTGTGTGTGCGCCTCTTCTCCCTGGGTCTTTCTCTCTTGGTGAATTTCCTTGGTCGTCCCTTTGGGCTCCTAACACACCTGTTTGGCATCTCTGACTCTCGAGTCCGTGATTCTCTCAGACTTACGTGTCTCAAGTCTCACAACAGCGTTCTTCCTCACATTTCTCTGTAATTCTCCTTAGTTTCCTTCACTGGGTTTCTAAGTACCAAAGTTCTATGTCTTGCCACACCTGTCCCTCCTCCCTCTTTTTGCCTAACATTCTGGTTAGGTCTCTGTTTTTCAAAAGATGTCTCTAGGTCCAGTTCACCCCTGCCTTTCATTCTCACCAACCCAGTACCATTCAGTCAAACTCTTTCTCTGCTTCTTTGAATATGCGTACATCACTACCACTCAGCATCCTTCTCTGGGAGCCCCTCCGCCCAGTTTTCCTCTACCTGGATCTTTGTCTCCATGTACCTCTCTGCTGTCTTTATCTTGCAATGGAAACCAGTTGCCCCCTTGGCCGCAAGAGCTTTATCAAATAAAATGCGTAGTTTCTCAATGCGCAGTGGTGGCTGGAGCATGCAAGGTGGATACCTATTACACTACTTCATGCCGCAAATTCGCCATCCTCCCTATATTTTCCAGCCGGCTAGGAGTCTGAACCGCAGGGTGGTGGGGGTGAGAGGAGCGAGCTGGGGAGATTGAAGAATAGGTAAAGAGATAGGGGTGCGCAAGGACCGGGTCGACGGTCTGAGAGGGAGAGCGCAGGAAACTTGGAAAGGTAGAGAGAGGAAGAGAGATAGAAGGGGAATGAGAGACACAGAGAAAGTGAGAGAGTGAATTGGAAGGAGAACCAAGAAAGAACAAATAGGATCCTTAGAGTGGGAGAGAGGGAAAAAAGATTAAGAATGTGTGTGTGTGTGTGTGTGTGTGTGTGTGTGAGAGAGAGAGAGAGAGAGAGAGAGAGAGAGAGAGAGAGAGAGAGAGAGAGAGAAGGGGACAGTAGGAGACAGGGGCATGGAGAAATGGGAAAAGAAAAAGCTAACCAGAATTTAAAAAGAGAGAGAGAGAGGTTTGAGAAGCAAAGAATGCAGGAAGGAAACATGAAAATTAGGGAGAGGGAGAGGACGCAGGAGAAAAAGTGCCCGGGATAAGCCAGGGCACCTGGAGAGCCCTGGCGGACCTCACGCGCAACGTTATTAACCTTCTAGTCTTGGCAAAAGGGTGTCCTGGCGCTTGGGTTAGGGGATCTGTTGGGCTTGGGGACCCGCGGCGACCCAAACAGAGCTCAACAGCTTACCTGTTGCTGCTGGAGACGATGCGCTGCAGGAGCTGAGGACCGATTCCTCGGGGCTCGCCGCTCGTCTGGCCACCTTTCGGGGCACAGGCGGCTGCAAGCTCGCACCGAGTGGAAGGAGCTGCGGGCGCGTCTGGAGCCGGGCACCGAGCTTGTACCCGCACGTCCGGCCAGCGCGCAGCGCCGCAAGCTCTGAGCTGTGGCGGGGGCGCGCGGCTTCTTAAAGCCGCGCTGTGCCCTCACCTTGCAGCGCCCCCCCTCCTCCCCTCTGTCCCCGCCCGCGCCGGTGACGCACGAGGCCACTGAACCCAGAGGAGCGAGGCTGGTGGCAGCGACAGTGGGGCGGGAAAGAAGGAGGGGGGGGATGACTCGCAATGGACCCACACAGATTTTGTCACCCTGCATCCCATCACAAGCACTCTGAGGCTCACAGACTGAAGCTGTCACCAGGATGTTTTCATGCAAGCCCTAGCTCCTAGCCCTTAGCCCTGGAATTGGCGCAAGATCACTGCTAAAGTTTTTATAAAGAGAGTGGGGAGACTCTAGTCTGGACCTCTGAAGACCTCCCTCCTAATACGAACTGTCCTCAGTTTCCAGAGCGGAATCGCAGCTTTGATGGCAATTATTTTTCCCTCGCTCCCATAAACAGCAGCGTCTTACCTGTAGGTTTCAGAAACATTCCATCTTGGACAAGTTGGGTAATTATTTATCCACACTATGCTTGAAGTCTGTGTGCCTGTGGGTCTCAGGCGCGCCGCGCGCGCTCTCTCTCTCCCTCCTTCTCCCCCTCCCTCCCTCCCTTCTTGCCTCCGTCTCCGCTCTCAGCTCTCCGCTCTCCGCTCCATTCCCCCCTTTTCCCTTCCTCTGCCCTCTCCCTCCCTCTCTTTCACGTCCTCTCTCCTTTTTCCTCTCCCATCTCCCCTATATCATCTTCCTTTGTTTACGTAGAGGACAAAGCAAACTAGAGGTTACCCCAATCTTGTGAGATAAGTACTGCGATTACTTTCATTTCCTAAAGCAGAAGCCAACTTGAATTACTCAATTTGCCCAAGTTGAAGTAAATTTCGTACCTATATGAGTAACTAAAACATTCTGCTCTCTTGAAATACATTCAGCATATATGCATATCAGGCCAAAGGACACACCCTCCCCCATCCCCATCTTCTCGGGATCGGGGAGAGTTTGGGAAGGTGTCTTTGATGGATCAGGAATCATTTTGATTTGACTGCCTCCAAGAGAGGAAGAAGAACTTTGTAGGCAGGAGAGGAAGCAGCTGCTCTGTTATGTGGAAGTGCATGGTCCAAGATAGGGCTGCATACCAAGGTTGAGAAATACAGAAGGCTGTGTGCTATGGTATCTTACGGACAGCCTGAGGGACCTTGAAGGCAAACCTGAGGACTCTGGGCTTTAACTTGACATCCTTGAACAACTGTTGAAGATCTGTTTTATTATGCATAATTTAGAGTATACACAAGTATAGTGAGAATAATTAAATAATTTAAATAATTAAATATTTAAATAAGCATGTTCTTATCACTCAGCCTGAATATTGACACAATAAGCCATTCCTGTTCATTTTTTTAAAGTAGGGCAATATGAGGAGGTTTCTGCTTTTCCATGCTTTCCCAGATGCAATGCTTGCATGGGGGCAGGTGGGGCACTGGGTGGAGAAAGGGCAGAAGGAAATGCTGCCATAGGAAACTCAAGAAGAGCTCAACAGGACACACAGAAGGGTCTAGCAGAGTCTTCAGGAAAGAGGAAATTAGCATTGAGAAGAACAAGCAAGGGCCAGGAGGTATTAGGGATAGCACAGGATGACCACATGATTCTGAGATGGGGCAGGGAGATGCGGCTAGTGCATAGTCATGTCCCGGGATGCTCTTTGGATTTCAAGTCCAGCTTTTGCTCTTAGATCATTTGTCTTTTTCTGCTAGACCCGATTTTATCTTCCCAAGGTTGAATGGAAAAAAAAAAAAAGGTCGTTTTTCCTGGAGACAGTTTCTATGATAATCGCTCACTATTATTAATTCCCAGCCTCACACTGGCCATGGTGCAAGATCCTGGGTGGCATGCACTGTCAAGCATCAGTTGGCTCAGATTCGATTATTTTACAATTGCTTGGGAAGCATCGCTTGCTCCAAATGGCCAGAGACAAAGTCCATTTTTTTTCTGACCTTTCTTCCTCTTTATTGGGGTTCTCCAGAGTGCCCTAACTTGCTGGGAACCAGAAGGAGACAAAGAGCCAACCTCTCTACTTACCTGTTCCAGGACCAGTTCATGGAGTCTACAGCTATATTCATGGGCACAGCGAGAGGTGATTGGGATGGTGTGTGTGTGTGTGTGTGTGTGTGTGTGGTGGGAGAAGTTCTGGAGAAGTAAGGCCTTACAATGCAAGCAGCCTGCCTTGTTTGCATTATACTACAACCAGAAGGCTTCCTTAGCTAGTGCGGGCAATATTTGAAATGAACTAAAGAGAGTTTGGGAAGATGACCCAAGAAGTCACAACAACAGTTTTCCCACCTTTATAATTCAATAGAAGCAAAGGTGGTATTGAGATAATGGTATGTATAGGCTTAAAGTAGAGGGCAAAATCCTTCTAGCAAGAAAGACCGAGGGCCGAACTACAGTGATAATTTGTGACACGGGTGAGAAGCATGATAGCCTCCAACTTGCCAGACAAGCAGCTCCAACTGTGTATCGACACTCAGAATAGGGAATTTGGAAGGCCTGTGACCTGATCAGGTATTGCCTCTTATCGTTGGTGATGATGATAATGATGATGATTACGACAACAACAACAATAATGATTGCCGATGATTCTTTCTGGCCTCTGTGGGTGCTGCATGCACATGGTGCACAGACACACAAGCAGGCAAAACATTCTACACATTAAAAAAAAATCTTGAAAAAGAAAGAAAAAACCTGCAAAGTTGACTATTGTTGGAAAGGTGCTAACATATGAGATAAATAATTAGTTATAATGATGGTGTGCTACAATGCCAGCCAAAGCCCTTACAGAGAAGTTAAGTCACTTACCCAAAGTGCTACTGTAAGTGTTGAAGCTAATTACTAAAATCTGCTCTAGTAGACTTTGAAACCAGCATTTCCTAGACTGTTTTAAGGAGGGTTATGACAGCAGGGTTTCTCAAGACTTAGTCAATCCATTTTTGAAGATCAGGTGAAAGGGGACTAGGGACCACTGGACTTGTGGGGGCTCACATGGAACTATGAAAAAGTTGACTTTTGTAGGGAACCAATCTAAGTTCTAAGTCATATCTTTTTCTACTTAAGAAGTTCACGATAAATCAACAGGGGGAAATATATAGTTTTGTCCTGGATTGACTGCCATGGAAGTGTTTTAATTTTTCAATGATTTGAGCTATTTTGGTAGTATTTACTTTCAGCCCACCCCTAGGAGTTGTGGCTGCAAAACTCAATTGAAATGAAATAGCATCTAGGTGGGAGCTAATAATTGCCCATTTTGTAGCCTGGGGAAGCATAAAGTTTGGATTTCAAAGCTATAATCTATCCAAATAAACTAGGTTGTAAGAGAAAACAAGTAGAAAAAAATCACTTTATGAATTAAAAATAAAGGCTTGATTTCTGTCTTATTTTGTGGCTAGTTTGTAATGTGACTTTGGGAAGAGTCTGCCTTTCCTGATCTCTGTTCTGCAATCCATCAAATGAAACCTGAGGGGAGATGAATGGGGAGGACAATCCAAGGTCATCTTTAAGAACCCTATCAGTTTATGACTCAGAATTTTTACTTTTTACTTGGTATTACTAGGGATCCAAAACCTAGTCTAAGCTGATTATGTGGAAAAATCTAGAGCTACTCTCTGATTCCTGCCATAGAAGAGTAACAGGAGCTGAATTTAGCCCTTTACCTCAAGGAACTTGAAAAATGTGCAAAACATGCAAAATAATGGTTGTCAGGCATTTGTTAAGTAACATAGGTGGGAGAATTGGTAAAGCAATTACATTACAATAGTTTCTTACAAAAACATGCTTCCTATGCTGAAGGAGACACAGGTTCGATTCTTATGTCCACAGATAAAGAATATAATGCCAGATGCTTTTATTACGTGCATTATTATAATACATTGCATATTAAAACCCTAGTGACACTGAAGACCTAGCAATAGAAAATGTCCAATATCAAACAGAGAGAGAAATGAGTTAGAAATAGCTGAGCAGAAGAGCAGCAAGGTGTGAGGCAACTTTTCATGGCTTTAATGCATGTGGAATCGGAGCCCCAGAAATAGGGAGACAAAAACAAACATTATTTTAAGAAGTAATGGCTGAAGTTTTTCCAAATTTAATCAAAATTCTAAAATGAAATCTCCAAGAACTCCAACAAAACTCAAGTGTAAAGAATGTGGAGAAAACCAAGTTAAGACAAATCATAATGTTGAGTTTCTCCCTGACTCTTCACTATACATCTCCACACCGCCTTTGGAATGGAAAACAGTACAACAATATTGGAAGTAATCTCCTTAGTTTAAACAATGTTGAAAAGAAATAAAAAGGTTTGTCCTCCACAAAGATATAGACAGAAGCATGTAATGCCTTCATTTGTATAGACTAAACCCTGGGAGTTTTCTTAATATGTGTCAACAGGTAACAGTATATACATGGATGGAAGTGTTACTCAGCCAATAAGAAGAATGAATGTTTAGTAGATGGGACAGTGGATGATTATCAAAATAATGATGCTAAATGAAAGAAAGCAGACCCAAAAGATTATATATGTTGTATGATTCCTTTTATGTAAAATTCCAGAAATTTTAGCTCAAGTGTCAAAAAGTAGATCAACGATTGCCTTGGGATGAGAGATGAGAGGAAAGGAAGGAGGCTCAATTTAAAAAGCTCACAGAGAATCTTTTGGTGGTGACACAAATGTTCATCATCTTGATTGTGATGATAGTTTTATAAGAATATGCTGCTATCAACATTCATCAAATTGTACTCATTAGGTATGTACAGTCTAATTTACATATATTACACTGAAAGAAAATTTTTAAAAGATCATGAAAAATAAAACCCAAAGTCAATGGTTTGCCTTCCAATGTTCTTACCTCCAGTGTAAGAACACTGGATGACTTTCCCTAACAGAAGCAATCAAACCTTGTAGCACCTCCATCTTGGGTCTCATCTGTCAATCACTGTGTTTTAGAAATTAGTATTTTCCCTCTGTCTTCCCTCTGTGACCTCTGCCCAAATGCTTGCAGAATAACATCCACTCTCTGCGAGCTGCCAAACAGGCCCCAGTTACTGAGGACATGTGCTTGACCTCTTTCAGTGGCATTTCATGACCACTGTGAGGTAGGTACTATGATTACTGATGGCGGGCTGAAGGCTAAGAGAGGAGCCAGCACTGATTTAGAGTTAGATACTCAGCAATATGTAGGGCTGATAGTTCAATTTAGGACCGATTGACTTTAAAACCCAGACATTTATATGTTATGTTATTTTGTTTCTATATCCTAAGGGGTTTTGGATGTTTCAATGATGTGCAAGAAATTTTATTATCCATTTTGTCTCATCTATTCTTTAGCAATTGTGAAATTTGTTAATATTCCTTATTGTACATATGTGAAAACAACACAGAGAAATTGCATAACTTGCTTTCAGCTATTCCAACAACAGGTGGATAGCAGTAGAGTTTATTGTCTGTAGCTACTTGTTCTACCATCATGCTTAGGACAGGCAAGACTTAGCTGCACGAATCTAGGAATCAGACCTAATCTTTTTGAATCCATTTGCCCACAGGCAGCAATGTTCATGGCCTAAGTACGGTAAGTATCAGGTGCCATGCTGAGCATACCCCGTTCCAAGACCTGTATTCCTCCAGAACAAGTGGGGTTTTTGTGACTAGAACCAGCACAGTGTTGGTTAACACCAAATACTCAAAATATCAACTACATCACCCTTGTTAGGACTCTGCACTTACTAGCAGGACTTGTGGAGTTTTTCAAAGACTAGTTGATATTTGGTTTGTCATTGCATCAAATCATTTTGATGTTTGACTTCAAGAAACAGTACGAGCACTGAGACTGATGACAGTTAGGAATCAAAAGAGCCCACGGCTTAACCGCAGAAAGGCCATTCTTCACATGCACTCTGGTGTTTTGTTGAGCTGTTGGTGTGGCTTGTTGGGTTGAGAAATAGTTCCCACATGCCTCAAAACTTTCTCCAGAACAGAATTCTGTTGCTGCAACCAGGAAAATACTTCTGCTAGGCTCAGATATTGGTACTAGAGGAAGAAATAGACACCTGCTTAGGCCGTATAAGCATTTGAATTCTGCTCAGAAGAATGCAAATGGCGGCACTTTCCTGAATATTTACATAATACCTTCAAAAGGAGTGTTTTTGAATCACAGTATAGTGCCCATTATTACTCTGAACTTGTTTATGGGCACTTAGTGTTAAATTTTCCTGACTTTTACAAATAATAATTTAAAAAATTCAAAATTATAGTTAAATGTATTATATTTAAAACAATGGAAATAAACAGTCAAAGCATGCAATTTTCTAATTACTCTACCATCTTACATTGTATGCCTTGGTATATTTACTACTTTGCTTTATTATGTATGGATGGTTTAAATACTGTGAGAGCAAGCAGCTCTATGTTTCTTCCTATCCACACATCCACCAATAGAGAACTCTCTTCTTAAAAACAACCAGGGGAATATTTTCCCTCATAGAAACACTAAACACTCTAAGTCAAGATATATTTTTCCTGTCTGAGAAACAGAAGCAAAATTTTTTTTTACATTTCTGCCTATATGACACTTTATTGTTATTTTCTTTAGCTTATTGAGATGTAGTGTACATACCACACACCCCATTTAAACTGATTTACAGACGTGTCCAATCATTATCAAAGTCAACTTTAGAACCACTGTACCTCTTAGCTAATAGTTCTCTGCCCACACCTCCCAGTTCTCGGAAACCACTACTTTCTACTTTCTATGAATAGCTTATTCTGGAAGTTGCATACAAATTGTGCTGGTTTGAAAGAAAATGACCCCCAGAGGGGGGTGGCATTATTAGGAGGCATGGTCTTGTTGGAGGGTGTGACATGGTGGGGGCAGGCTTTGAGGTCTCTTTTTTCAAGCTTCACTCAGTGATACAGTCAGTCAACTTCCTGTTGCCTCTGAGCCAAGATGTAGGACTCTCAGCTCCCCAGCAGCACATCTGCCTGCATGCCACCATGCTGCCCATCCTGATGATAATGGCGCAAACCTCTGAAACTGTGAGCGAGTCACCTCAATTATATGTTTTTATTTATAAGAGTTTCTATGGTCATGGTGTCTCTCTATAGCAATCAAAAACCTGAACTAAGATAGAAATTGGTACCAGTGTAGTGGGGGTATTGTGACAGACCTGACCATGCTTTTGGGAGGATTGTGGAGGACTTTGGAACTTTGGGCTAGAAAAGTCACTGTTGAGAGACCTCAGTGGGATGGTCTGTGGGAACTTGGAAGATAAAAATATTGAGAGAAGTGCAGAGGATTCAGGTCTGGCTTGCAAAGTTTCTGTAGGAAGTTTTAAAAGATTCTATCAGAGCCATTTGTTATTTTGAATTAAGATTCCGTGATTCCAGTTAGCTGGGGCTGAAGACTCGGCTGTGATTAAGAAGATACCAGAACTACTAAAGCAAAATTGTGCTTGGCTGAGATACTTGGTGCTGGTCGGCTGGAGATAAGAAATTAGCAGTGATTAAGAAGAGACCAGCATCACTGGGGTGACATCTTCTGGGAAGTGCTCCCTGAGAGACCAGAGAAGCTCTGTTGCAGAGGCAGCCAAGGTCGTACCTCATGCCAGCAGCAGGACTTGGTAATGGGGAAGCGTCACCCAAGTGGTACTGCTTTTGAAGGCATGAAGGGATCATGGAGAACAGCTGAGGCTCGGCACTGTGAAAGGTTGGGAGAGGCCATTGGTGAAGGTGCAGCCTCAGTGGCAGCTGAAGCCCCAGGGCTGAAGGGGTCATGAAAAGAACTTGGCAGCATGAAGAGAGCCTATGAGAGGTCATTGGTGAAAGTACAGCCCAATTGCAGTGAGGGACCCCAACATTTTGGAGATGCCAAAACCATGGGAGGACCACCAAGAACAGCAGCAGCAGTGGAGAGGAGCCAGTCAGAGAACAGGAGACTAGCTGTGCGTGCTGCGGAGGGCAGAGCTGGAGAAGTGACCCAACCCTTTGGAGGAGTCCAGGAGATGGTGAGTGGATCCTAGGCACTGGCTGGTTAAAATTTTGCTTTGCTTTGATTGTGACTATGCCCTGATTTTGCCCTCTTGAAGTAAGAACACTATTACTGGAGCCCACACTTGAGAGACTGAATTTTGAAAAACCTTGGATTTTAAAATATTGGTTACTAACATTTTAATGTGTTTTGATTTGCAAAGACTGGGGGACTTTTAAAGATTTTTAAGATCTTAAGGATGAATAATAAAGAAAGGGCTGTTGCTTAATGGTGTTGGCCTTGTGTGTCAAGTTGACAAGAGGTCAGTTGTACTGGCTGGTTTTGTGTGTCTACTTGACACAAATTAGGGTCATCAGAGAGGAAGGAACATCAGTTGAAGAAATGCCTCCATGAGATCCAGTGGTAAGGCATTTTTTTTCAGTTAGTGGTCGATGAGGGAGGGCCCAGTCCATTGTGGGTGGTTCAGTCTCTGGGCTGGTGGTTCTGGGTTCTATAAGAAAGCAGATTGAGTAAGCCACGGGAAGCAAGCCAGTAAGCAGGTCCCCTCTATGGCTTATGTATCAGCTTCTGCCTCCAGGATCCTGCCCTGTTTGAATTCCTGTCCTGACTTCCTTCAGTGATGAACAGCAATGTGAAAGTATAAGCTAAATAAACCCTTTTCTCCCCTAACTTTGGTCATGGTGTTTTGTCATAGCAATAGTAACCCTAAGACAGAAATGAAATGTTTCTGATGGTTACTTTCACACAGTTTGGCATTGTCAACATTCATCCAATGTTGACACATCTCAGTCCTTCATTTCTTTCTAGGGCTAAAGAGTATTTTATTTTAAGCCTGTATCTCTTTGGTTTATTATTTCATTAGTTGATGTCCACTTGGGTTCTTTTAAATTTTTGACTATTGTAAATAAGACTTCAGGGAGCATTCTTACAAAAGTGTTTCCAATATCCACTTCCACTTCTTTTGGGTATAGATCCAAGACTGGAACTGCTGGGTCATATTTTATTTATCAAAGATATGCCAAATTGTTTACCATAATAATTGTGCCAATTTTGTGCAAACTGCTACAGCCACTTTGGATTTCAGTATGGCAATTTCTCAGAAAATTAGGAAACAATCTACCTCAAGACCCAGCAATATCAATTTTGGGTATTTACCCAAAGGATGCTCAATTGTACCATAAGGACATGTGTTCAACTATGATCATAGCAGCATTGTTTGTCATAGCCAGAACCTAGATACAACTTAAATGCCCCTCCACCGAAGAATGGATAAGGAAAATGTGGTACATTTACACAATGGAGTACTACACAGCAGAAAAAAATAATGACATCTTGAAATTTGCAGGCAAATGGATGGATCTAAAAAACATCATATTGAGTGAGGTAACCTAGACCCAGAAAGACAATATGTATTCACTCGTACATGGTTTATAAACACAAAGCAAAGAAAACCAGCCTACAAAACACAATCCCAAAGAACCTAGGCAACAATGAGGACCCTAAGAGAGACATACATGGATCTAATCTACATAAGAAGTAGAAAAAGACAAGATCTCCTGAGTAAACTGGGAGCATGGGGACCATGGGAGAGGATAGAAGGGGAGGGGAGAGAAAGGGGGGACTGGAGAAAAATATATAGCTCAGTAAAAACAATTTAATAGGGTCCTTGTTGAATTCTTTTAAAATGTTTCTCTCATAATAACTTTGCAGAATGTACGTGGTAGTTGCATCCTACATATGAGTCAACTTACACACTACAAGATTAGGGTTTTGATCAACTTGTAGAAAACTAGAAATGGAGCTAGAATAGAATGGATCTAGCTTGGGAAGTCATGCTTCATCCATTACACCATACCGCTTCCAAGACCCTTGATCTTCCAGTTGATACTTAGAGACTAATTCACTCTTAGCCAGTGACTGATGATCTGGATAAAGTGCTCTGGCCTGGGTTCTACTCCTCTCTCAAAAGCAGACTTTAAGCAAGATAACTTTTATACTACTCCGTTGGTCTAAAAGCAGATCTGGCCCTTTCGTTTGGGGTACAGGCATCCTAAGGAGTTGTACAAAGGAGGCTTGATTGCTTGATGTGTTATTTTGAATGGTTAATGGGATTCTTTTTCTCAGTGCATTATGTTATACTTGCCTACACTGATGCTCACCTGCTACTTCTCAGCCCACTCACCCAGCCTCTCAGCATCTTCCTGCAGTTTAAACTAAAAATTTTAACATGTTACTACCCAGAAGGGTTGGGTGTTGCCTAGAAACCTGATTTTTTGTTTTTACTAGACTGACTCTGTTTTCACATAGATTTTGAGTATGCCAAATAAGACAGATCCCTCGACTACTTTATGGGAGGAGGTCACAGCATCTTCATAAAGAAAGTCATGTTTATGCCTATTTCTTGTCCCTATATCTGTTAATTGCTTCATTTCTTAATGAGCTTCCCTGCAGCAGACTATTTTGAGTTCAGAAGAAACTGTTATACAATACATACTACTGATGAAATTTGTAATTTTTCAAGAAAGTGAATCTTAACTTTACAGCTTCCTTTTGGAGAAGGACATTTCATATTGATCAAAGGAAAAATTTACCAAGATAACATCTCAATTCTGAACATCTATGCTCCAAATGTAAGGGAACCCACATTTGTAGAAGAAACATTACTAAAAGCTTAAATCACACAAAGAACAACATAAAATAATAGTGGGAGACTTTAACACCCCACTCTTACCAATGGACAGATCATTCAGACAGAAATTAAACAGAGAAATAATAGGACTAACAGACATTGTGACTCAATGGACGTAACAAATATCTACAAAACATTTTACCCAAGCACACAAAAATGCCTTCTTCTCAGCACCTCATGGAACTTTCTGCTAAGTTGGCCATACACTCAGCCACAAAGCAAGTCTCAACAGATATTTTTTAAAAAATGAAATAACTCCCTGTATCTTATCAGACCATCATGGACTAAAGCTGGATTTCAACAAGAGAAACAACAAAAAGCCTACAAACTCAGGGAAACTGAACAACTCTCGACTGAGTTATCACTGCATCAAGGAAGAAATAAAGAAGTTAAAGACTTCCTAGAATTCAATGAAAAGTCCAACATACCCAAACTCATGGGACACAGTGACAGTGGTGCTGAGGAAAGTTCACAGCACTGAGTACCTCTATGAAGAATTTGGAAAGCTCTCACGCTAGCATTTTAGCAGCACACCTGAAAGCTCCAGCTTCCTTTTGGATTAAAGGCTTCATTAAGAAATTGAGAAAAGCTAAGCGCTGTGGTCTATGCAAAAGTGTAGACACTTTTGTGATTGAACACACATGTACTTGCATAAACACAGAATCATTTCAACACATTTTCAAGAGTAGTCATTGGAGACTTCTTGAATTTTGCATGCAAATGGGCAGAAATAGAAAACACTATCCTGAGTGAGGTAAGCCAGACCCAAAAAGAGGAACATGGGATGTACTCACTCATAATTGGTTTCTAGCCATAAATAAAGGACATTGAGCCTATAATTTGTGATCCTAGAGAAGTTAAATAAGAAGGTGAGCCCAAAGAAAAACATATAAGCATCCTCCTGGATATTAACCTTCATCACGTGAGGAAAGGAGACAGAGACAGAGACCCATATTGGAGCACCGGACTGAAATCCCAAGGTCCAAATCAGGAGCAGAAGGAGAGAGAACACGAGCAAGGAACAAAGGACCGCGAGGGGTGCACCCACATACTGAGACAATGGGGATGATCTTTCGGGAACTCACCAAGACTAACTGGACTGGGTCTAAAAAAGCATGGGATAAAACCGGACTCACAGAACATAGTGGACAATGAGGACTGCTGAGAACTCAAGAACAGTGGCACTGGGTTTTGATCCTACTGCACGTACTGGCTTTGTGGGAGTCTAGGCAGTTTGGATGCTCACCTTACTAGACCTGGAAGGAGGTGGGAGCTCCTTGGACTTCCCAAAAGGCAGGGGACCCTGACTGCTCTTCGGGCTGATGAGGGAGGGGGACTTGATTGGAGAAGGGGGAGGGGGAGGGAAATGGGAGGCGGTGGCGGGGAGGAGGCAGAAATCTTTAATAAATAATAAAAAAAGAGTAGTCATTGGAGTATGAAGTCAATCTATTGACTTTTGGGGCAGGGACCTATGGTTAGTAACTCTTACTGAGAAAGATAGCTCCTGGCATGCTCTGAGCTTAGTGTTCTGGCTTGCAGTTTGGTTATGCTCTTATATACTAGGACAAAATGGATGATCAACAAACCACTAAAACGGCTGCAGAACTTTTATTGTTTCTAGAAGGAGCCACTTACTCTTAGAAATTCTACAGCTCAGAACCTATATTAAGTCCTTCCAACACCGAAAGAACTAAATGGGTGCTGTGTGGGAAGATTCTTGTAATACCTTAGGGCCAAGGAACTTTCCTTGGTGAAAAGGTTGCTAATATGTGTGAAATGGCCAGGGAATGTTTTTCTGAAAAAAGAAAGAAAGAAGGAAAGAGAGAGAGAGAGAGAGAGGGAGGGAGGGAGGGAGGGAGGGAGGGAGGGAGGGAGGGAGGGAGGAAGGAAGGAAGGAAGGAAGGAAGGAAGGGACTTCTTTATATTACACAATCCTTGTTGTGGAATAATCCTTTGTACACAGTGAAGAAGTGTCACTCATTTTTGTTTAATAAAGAACTGAATGGCCAATAGGTAAGCAGGATTTCCAGGCAGAGAGAATGCTGGAAAGAAGAAGGACAGAGTCATGAGGAGACACAGTGACTCTGTACTGGGCACCGTGTAAAGCATGTGCTTTACAAAATAAAGGTAATTGAGCCACGCAAAAGAATGTAGATGAAAAGATATGGGTTAATTTAAGTTTTCAGAAGTGGTTAGAAACAAGCCTAAGTTATTGGCTAACTTTTCATAATAACTAAGAAGTGTGCATGTGGTTATTTGGGAGCTGGCAGGCAGGACAGAAAAATCTGCTTACAAACCACAAATCTGCTTTTAAAAAAATCAGCCCACCACAAAGTATTGCAAATGAGTGTGCAAAATGAATTAAATTAGAAAGCAAGAAACTTTAAAAAGAAAGCCTAAGAAAAAGCATGTAGTAGAGGTGATTGAATGTTCTCAAAAGTTTCTCTCACTCTGACTTTTTGTTTTTCAGTAGAGATGTCAAGATGCCCTCTGAGAGAGCATGTTTGCTCATCTGTGCCACGGAGCTGAGGGAGATTTCAGGGAAATGTTAGGAACCAGAGCGTAGAGGGCAGCTCATAATCACAAGGTGTTTCTGTCCTGCTCAATTGGAAGAAGATGAGCAAAGGCTGCTGAGGAAGGACCTATGCAGAGTCTGCAGATCCATCTTTGCTATAGCTGGATTTTGTCCATTTATGGAGCAGAATATCTTTTCCAAACACCATGCTGGGTTTCCTATTGGTGCTGTAGACCACGAATGGTGAATACTTATGTATAGTAGCAAGGGTATAGCTAGTCTGATACTAGCAGAGACAAGCTCTATTGGAGTAAATGAGTAGAAGAAAAAGACACCTGCTACCTGGAGTTGGTTACATCAATTTAGGGCATGTGCATGGTATCGTGAACTTACTTCAGTGCTGAACCCTTCTCAAAGCTGGAGTGGTGGCTAGAGAGGAACTCTAACCGGAGGAGAGTCCTTAGGGCATATCCAAGTGGGTCAAGCCAATGGGGCTTGGAGGTTCAATAGCTTTCTTTGCTCAAATGTAGCACTTTCCCTGCCTAAGGCAACATGCTGTATCTGTAGGTGGTTGTGAATGCACTCATAGGGTAAGACCCCGGAAGCGTTTATAATCAACCATTTCAGAGGCAGCGGGCATGAACTGCTACTAATGAGTCACTTACCATCACTTACTTGTCCCCGCTCAAGTAGGCAGAAACGGCTCTGGTCCTCCCAAAAGTCTGTTTGCTTTTCTCCCTCCCCCCTCCCTCTCTTCTCTTTCTCAGTCTCTTTATGGCCAGGATTTTGTAATCATGGTGAAAGGACTGCTGGCAAACCTGGTGAAATTGTGAATTCTCCAGCTTTGTGGTCGTCCCTTGAGTCTCCTTAGTTCACAAGTAGGTGCACTAACCCTTCTGAAGAAGTTTGACTTGCTCTGGGCTCTCCAGGGCTAGACTGGGCCACTTGCCACGACTTTCCCTCATTTTCATTTGATGCACCATGCTCCCGCTTTTCAGACTCAACTACCAGAGCCATGCAGCGGAAACCATGCTAGAAGTGGAATCCATTTGTTTCAAGCTCTGTAGATGGTAAAGATGGGGCCTGTGTGGAGCATCCTAGTAGATCCTGTGTGTTCATTTCAAGCTCAAATGGTTTGTTCTACAACCCTTTACCCAGAGACCTGGGGTCATATAACTTTGTGTCTTCGATTTGGTTTTGATGCTGGTGTGTACTGTTTGGGCAAGAAATGGGTAACTGACCCAAAACTGATGATCATTATGTAGCCTGGTACCAGGATTTTTGGCTAACAATAGTCCTGACCAGGCCATGTTCACTGTACATGGATTTGGGATAGAGAGTGTCAAGAGATTGGGTCAACTGGTTGGGAGAGGATAGCAGGCAAGAGATGCAGAGCTACGTGAGAGGAGAGCAGGCAAGAGATGCAGAAAGCCCATGAATGACAACGTAGAACTGAAGCAACAGATTATGAGAAGATTGGGTCCTTGGAAAAGCCCCTGACCTTGATGACTTTAACCTCTAATTCCTCCACTTTTAAAGGTTGCTCTTGTGGAAAAATTCAAGCATAAAGCTAAAGATGGTATTCTAATAAATCCCATGTATTCATCACCCAGTCTAAGCAATACCCATTCACAGCCAATCTTGCTGCATTTAATTCCTACCCAGGTGTTCCTCCCATCCCCTATAGCATTAAAAGCAGAACAGCTTTATTGAGGCATCATTTCTATTGCATAAAATTCACTCATTACGAGAATGAAATCTAATGGCTTTATGTATATTTACAAAGTCACAAGAATATTGCCACATCAGCAAGATGGCTCAGAAGGTAAGGCTGCTTTTTGCCAAGCCTGAGGACCTGAATTCAATACCCAAGACACACATGCTAAACAAGAGAACTGACTTCTGCAAGTTGTCCTCTGACTTCCACATGTGTCCCGTGGCACACATGACACATGAGTCCTCTCCCCCAAAATAAAATGATGTAATAAATTTCAAGACCCCCTCCACAATCCAGATTTTGAAGATGATTGCTCCAAGAAAATTTTTTAGACACTGCCTCCTTAGCTTTCCTTTCCACTCTTACCTGGCAACTACTAATCTTTGCTTTGTTCTTACAGATTTTCAACAGCACTACTTGCAATTGTCAAATTCAGAAACCATCCAGATTTCATCTACTGGTGAATAAAGACAATATGCTATTATCTAGACCTAGATGCAAAAGACTGAACTTTTGCATCTAGGTTTCTATACCTGGTGGAATATTTTTAAAGCTGACATACCAATAACTGTTTCCTCAATCAGTAGTGCATACATTTCATAGCTAAGCAATAGTCCACTGTATTGATATACCATGGTTCCTTTTTTGAGTAGATGAACTTTCAGGTTGCTTCCACTTTGAGCTATTGCAAGTAGCGTGGTTGGAAATATTCACTTTTAGAATATTCTGAGGCAAACTCCAGATCCATCGTCTCATCTACATGCATTTCGGTGTGCACGTGCGCATATGTGCGTGTGTAAATTCAACAAAGGAGTAGTTTATTTTGAGGGGAGGACGCGTTTATTTTGTCTCATAGTTCCAGGTTGCAATCCAACATAACATGAAAGCCAGAGCAGCAGGAGCTTCAGGGAATTGATTATATCAGACCTGTAATCAGAAGGCAATGAGTTCGTGTGTGTGTGTGTGTATACTTTTTAGGGATAAACACTCAGCAAGTCACTTACTTGTAGCATTTGACCTGGTATGTGTTGCTGCATCAACTGCTTCCCATTGCAGAAAGAAGCTTCTCTGAACAAGGGGAAGACCATTCCAGGTCTATGGATATAAGCACAAACAGATAGCAGTAGTAGTGGCACCTTCATGTCACTGTCACCCGAATGGGTACACATTGTCAGGCAGGTCACAGAAATCTTTTTAAAGGAAGCACAGTATCATCATCGCATTTAAAACAATAGAAAATATCACAAACTCTCAAACAAATGTTGAATTGTCTCTTAAATGCCATTGGAGTTTTTCATTTTGTAGGTTTTTGAGTTGTTATTTAAATAAGCTCCTACCCATTATGGTTGGTTGATATGTGCTTTAAGCCACTTTTATTAGATTCTGTCCCAATTTATTTGTTGGAATACTAAGATCATTTGTTCTGGTAGAGTTTCCTAAAATCTAGATATTGTTGATTGCATTCCTGCTATGGCTTTTTGGCATGTTCCTCTGTCCTTTGTATTTCCCTGCAATTGGTGGCTTGATTGGAGCTTGATCAGATTCCCACTTGCCTTCTGGCAAGACTTCTTCTTAGATGGTATTATGGTGCTTCCATCAGGAGGCTGATGATGTCTGATTGTCTCTCTTTCTGTGATGTCAGCACCCACTGGGGCTCATTGACTAGATTCATTCATTTTCGAGGTGGACTCTTTTCTGAATGCAGCCTGAATGAGACTCTCGCTGTGCCATTCAACCCAAAGTAGCTAACTCGCCTGAGGACCTCACATTTAAACCATGGTAGCAGCTCAGCATGAACTGGTCAATCTGGAAACTCTGTAGCCTCTGCAAATTGGTGCACTTTGGATGGGATCACTTGGGTAGTTTTCATGATCTACGAGATGCCCCCACTCCTTTAGTTTCTGAAGGGCCAGTTATTAGCATCTATGACACTCAAACTGCCCCCCCCACACTTTTCAAGTCTATTTCCCAGTCTATTCTGTCTTTTCCAGCTTGTGTCTCTATCAATCCTCAATTACTCTCCCTCACTACACGTCTTCCATTCCTCCCTGGTAGCAGTCAGTCTGGGAACTGCCTTATGAAGAGATGGGAGGTACCCAGTACAAAGGGCCTGATCACAGTCTACATAACTAGCAGTGGTGGGCAGAGATCTGCTGTATGGAAGTATTTCTGCTTAATGTCAGTCTATATCTGTAATATAAATAAATATCTCTAATCAAAGTCAAAGTCACAGAAGAGAGATGAAGTATGGACCTAAGTGGAAAGAGAAGACAAGCCATATACTGTGCTATGCAAAGGAAACAATTCAGATTTTTACAATTTCTGGGTTTTTCTGTTGTTCTTGTTTTTGTTTTTTTTTAAATAAATTATACTTGTCACTAGATCTCACTGTTTTGAAGAAGCAAACCAAACCCAGAAGAAAAAGCAAGCAAGTCTGTCTTGTTTAAGTGATGGGAAGTGGTAGATGTTGCATGCGGGGATATAGTCATAATTCAATTTCACAACTCCGAGAGCTGCTGCCGGTCCAGTGATGACATGACCTCTTCTCCTGCAGTTCTCATCAGCTGGCTGGTGAGTTAGAGACACAAGAGAGAATTGGAGAAGAAGAGATGGAAACAAGCAAGTTGCTGCTCGTGGGTTCGGAAATTGAATGCTGGGAGGAAGTCAGAGGCAAGAAGCTACGGTGAACCAAAGACTTCTTCAAAGATATGAGACCTTGGCAGTTTGTTTTAGTGTGGTTGGTGATGCTTCTGAGGCAAAGGGACACTTTTCCATTCCCTTCTGTGCCGACAGGCTCCTCACGTGTGTGCCGCCACCTCTTAGGTCAGGAGGCTCTCTTAAAGAAACCTGAGATCCAGCAGCTAGAGAGCATCCGAGGATAGTGTGTGTGCATTTCCAGAATGGAAACAGATAAGAATTATAGACACTCTGTGAACCATAGGAACCCTTTTAGCTCCCGTATTTCCTGACAGTTTGAAGAAGGACTCGAGCAGCCATTTGGACATCCACATTTCTCATCAGGGAAACAGAGCCCAGAAGTGAAAAGAACAGGGAATTTCTATGAACTTGAGCAGATTTTATAACCCGTTTGAGCCTCAGTTTCTCTATCTGCAATTGGTAACTAAGAATGTCCCCTGAGATCGCTTGGGGAATTAAATGAGAGGCATAATGTGCAAGAGCTCAGAGCCCTGAATGATGCTGTCCTGATTAGGAAACAATTCCATTCAAAACCCTCCTGGGTGTGTTCGGGCCTCCACATGAGTGAAATGGAGTGTACTTTAGGATTCAGCCATCCCTGGGAGACTGGAACGTGCCAAAGGAGAAAGTCTGATGATGACAAATGCTCATCCTAGGCGATTTAAAAACGGCATTTGATTCAGCTTCTGTACAGGCTGCAGATGCTTCCTCTCCTTTGCAGCCTTTGCTGCGTTGTCAATCTAATAGCTCCTCGGATGTTCCCGGTGTGCGTCTTAGGGAGGCCTGGGGGCGGTGTGGGCAACCAGCTGAGGTTCCGGTGGGTTAGTCCCAACTCCCGTCTGTCCCCACCCTCTGCAAGCAAGCCCCTCTCTGCCGCCCTCAACCTCCTCAGAGCAACAGCAAACCAAGCTCAAGGCGCCCTCTGGTGCTCCAGAGGGGTCACTGCGTGGGTTCCGGTGGTCTCAGTCAGCCAGGACCCTCTAAGGGGGATTTACTGAAACAACCCGCTGGTTGCGATATACACGTCGCTAGACTTATAGGATGTAGATTTAGTGTCACCTGTCTTCTTTATTTCTTTAGCAAAACTGCACCCAAACCTAGGCTCTTCATTTTCTGTGCCTGTGCCCCCAGGGGCTTTTTTCTCACAGTAGCGGCTGCTCACGGTTCAGCTGAGGTTACCCGCAGCGTCCTGAACAGGGCTGTGGGGAGGGCGATAGAGCGTCCCAGTCCCTAGTCTCCCAGGGTCTTTGAAGCTGTCATTTGCTGCCCTTGCCACCATATTTTTGTTTTTGGCTTGGGGAAAAACACTCCAAAGGGTAGGGGGCAAGCTATCTATAAGCAAACAACCGTGTAGCCCCTAGCACAGCCCCATCTCTTCTGAAGATGTTTTGCTGCCGCTGGAGTTCCGGTGCTGCTGCTTTAGAAAAAGCTGGTATCTGATCAGAGGCAGACATCGATTTCCACCCCCGCTCAGCTTCTGTCTACTGCTCGGCAAACTATTAAAGTAAACTGGATTTAACAAAGGGAAAATAAATTTGCGAGGACCCGCTGTGCCGAAATGTGGCTTGCTATCAGCACCGGCGCTTAACGAGGACTGAATTATCATTAAAACGTGGACAAAATTTATAGTGCATCATTAATACTTCTGAAAGACAACATTCCAGGCGTTGTCTACCTCTCCCTTCTGCAAATGTGGATGGGATTCAAAATGGGTGTCTGGATCGCCTATGTGTTTTGAATGGCAATCTAATTGTCATTCATTTCTGAGTTTGGCCCTGAGGCTTGTAGCACCAGCCATCATTTTCCCTTGCTCCCTGTTCTTAAAGGTCCTGCCCGCTCCTAATGAATTGTGATATTGAATAGCAGAGGCTGTAAGGAGGTGTATTCATACCTTGAAATGTTAGAATGTTTTTAACTTCAACAGTGAGAATTATTACCATCTCAATTACAGCATTATCATCTCTTATACGAGTTCCCCTCCTCTCTCCTTTTATATAAACTCAACAGGAGAGCATCCTCTTTATATAAACCCAACAAGTTGAACATCCCGATTCAGCACTCGACACTAAATGTGGTGGGGGTTTTGTTTGTTTATTGAATGTCAGATCTGTAAGATATTGGAAGGAAAAAAATGCTAAGAGAAATACAATCACACACAACTGAATGCCACCTTCACAAACTCCAAAGCTTTTAGAAACAGATAATAGGGAGCTTTTCATTTTTTCAAAGTTTTATTTAATTTTAATTATGTATATGTATATTTGTGTTTCTCTATGTTTGTATATGCAGATACCTGTAGAGTCCAGAAGAGGGAGTTAGATTCCCCGAGAGGTTGGAGTTGCAGGTGGTTATGAGCTACCCAATGTGGGTGCTGGGGACCAAACTTTGGTCCTATGAAGGGGAAGTCTGTGCTCTTGAGTACTGAGCCATCTCTCCTGTCCTTGGTGGAAGGCTATTAAAATGTATGTTCTCTCTTGCTGCCATTGCTTTCCTCATATTTCCCCCACACTTCGAATTTTATTGTTGTTTATGTGTGAAGTTCAAGGTTCAAACCTGCATTCTTCTGCCAGTCTCTAAATGTTCCCTGGACAATTGTGCAAACTCCTTACAAGAAAGAGAACTGCAAAGATTAATAGGCAGAATGTTGACAAGCTTGTGTGCTTTGGGAGGCACGGATAGGATGCCTGAGAGAAGTAAGAAAGTCTGGAGAGCCATGACTGTTTTTAAATCCGTTGCTTCTGTGCTTGCTTAGTGCCAGCCTTCTTTGAAGATTGGCTTAATAGGTGGATTTCAGAGTGGATTCACAGAAAGGGCTATTTTGGGTGCTTCCACGGTGTTACTAGCAGTTTTTAAGGGGACAGCCAGCACTTTGATCAAGGTCCTTGAACTCCAGGCAAAATAGTGGATGATCTGGGAAAGCCTGGGCTTCTGAGGTCCTAGGGGGTGTCTTAGGAGTTCAACTTGGGATGTTGGTTCTTTCACTGTTTCCACTCCGACTCGACTCTGAGTCTTGGTTTCCTTGCATGGGCGTGGAGAACAAGCTGGAGTTTGAGTGAGGATCAGAGAGCCTGATGAAACACAAGGCTCACAGAACTAATTTGGGCCATTGTTCTTTCTTCTGTACCTAGTGTGCCTAGTGGGTACTCGATGGGGCTGGGAGCTGGAGGGAAAGGAAGGCTGCCCATCAGAAGTTTTTTCACACAGAGATAATGAAGTGCAGCGACTTGGAGGGAAGTTCATCCATGTTCAAGGGGACTAATGCTAGCTAATATGATTGAATGAAAATATTTCAGCCGGCCGGGCGGTGGTGGCGCACGCCTTTAATCCCAGCACTTGGGAGGCAGAGGCAGGCAGATCTCTGTGAGTTCGAGGCCAGCCTGGTCTACAAGAGCTAGTTCCAGCAGGCTCCAAAACCACAGAGAAACCCTGTCTCGAAAAACCAAAAAAAAAAAAAAAAAGAAAAGAAAATATTTCAGCCGGGAGGTGGTGGCACACGCCTTTAATCCCAGCACTCGGGAGGCAGAGGTAGGTGGATCTTTGTGAGTTCGAGGCCAGCCTGGTCTACAAGATCTAGTTCCAGGACAGGCACCAAAGCTACAGAGAAACTCTGTCTCGAAAAACCAAAAAAAAAAAAAAAAAAGAAAAGAAAATATTTCAGTCAATAAACCAATGGGGCTAGGCTGGATTGGAGAGCAGAGGTTTTACCCTGGATGCCAAACCATTATCAAGTCTAAAATACAGTGTAAGGACCATGATTCCCAAAAGATGAGAGGTACTGAACCAAGAAGGAGGGAGAAGGAAAGGTATGCCAGAAAAAAAAAAAAAAAACTGTGAGTGCTTGGCAAAGGTAAAAAAGCAAGAAAGCAAGAGAAAGGAAGGAAGGAAGGAAGGAAGGAAGGAAGGAAGGAAGGAAGGAAGGAAGGAAGGAAGGAAGGAAGGAAGAGAAAGAAGCTCATGCTGCAGAAGCCAAATCTTTTCCAAAGAGCTTTATCCAGGAGAGCAGCCCTGATGGTGGGAGAGCGGTGGAGTGGTGGAGTGGATGCCTTTGGGGGAGGGGCTTTCTGTTTCACATTCCCACACACACAGCTCTGTGTTTTTTGGTGGAAGCTGAAATCGGTATCTTCTCTGCAGAAGTAGAGTGAGCACAATCCATTGAGAGACAAAGTTCCCCTTTCCAGATCAGTGTTATCCCTGAAATTGATTTTTATTGCGAGAAGCTTTCTATTCATGAACTCCCTTCCTGTCAAACAGCACAGGCCTGCACATTGGAACAATTTTCATTTCTACCAGGCCACGAGCAGTTCAGGTTGCTATGGTATCTGTCAGCATTTGGGTGACAGTTGTAGCATTTCCAAAGCTCTCCCGAGTAATTCGCCCCCTCCCTCCTTTTCAAAGATGAACAATGCCGGGAGCTGTGACACTGTGGTTCTTTAAAACTCTTTATCGGGACTTCTGCACAGATGACGATTTGAATGTTGCATTCTTTCTCTGCCTGGCTGAAAAAGTCAGCTTCTGCAAACACATTTGAGGGGACACTAATCTGTAGCTAAGTGGGAGCGAGGGAGGCATATGACATGTTATATAAGCTCCGAAAACCTCATCTCTCTTTGCAGATACAATTGAGAAAATCCCCTCTGTGACTGAAAGCCAGTTCCTTCTGGAAGTGGGATTAGCTTTTGGGAAGGGTGGTGGTATGTTTCCTATTAATTATTAACCGACAGGTTTTCTCTCTTCTGGTCGCCTCCAGGAAGCATGGGATCAGCTTCGCACTCCAAGTCGGTTGGTTGGTGATGTTGTACATGCACCAAGGCAGTATGAAATGGTGTGGTTACATTGCGAGGCTCTCTGGGCCTAGCAGGGCAAGCACCGGCTAGGATCCACTGGAAAGAGCTGTCTTAACCAGATCATCTGTGCAGGTTCCTATTTTCAGGGTTACATGCACAGTCACTGGGGGTTAGGGCTTCAGCATCTCTGGGGTGATGCCATTCAATGCAGAACATATTGGAAAGACCTAGTACAATAAAAAGTAATGCAAAATATCTCATTACGTGCTGCCGGTTACACATTGAAATCAGAACATTTTAGCCATTATCAGATTACATAAACATATTATTAAAATTAATTGCACTGGTTTCTTTGGACTCTTTCAAATGCGGCTATTAGAAAAAAATTTAAATTATCTGTGTGGTTTACAATTGTGTCACAAATTGTACCTCTATTAGATAAGACTTTTCTAAAACAAGTGTTGGCAATGGAAGGCCTGCACACCAAATCCGGCCCACTGCCACTGTTGCAAATGAAGTTTACTGGAATGCAGCCATGTTCATTAGTGTAGAGATTGCCTATGGCTGCTTCCATGCTGCAATGGAACACTGACTGCTTCTAACAGCCATCATATGGCCTGTAAAGCCTAGAATCTTACAATCTGGCCGTGGACAGAAAGTTTGCTGACGTCTGCTCTAATGCATTGTTTTTATACTGTCAGCGCTCTGCTCTGGAACCCAGAGTCTCCCTGTGGCATAATGGGAAGTGCCTAGCTGTCCTGCCCCAGTTCCCATTGGACCTCACTCTTCCTGGTGACCAATAGAGAGTAAGTTCACTGTGGCTAGGGGCTTCCCCCTTGGGTCATCTTGAAGAGCTTCCATGGCCTAGCCCTGTCTGGTACTCTAAGGCCATAAAAGAGAGTCATGCATTTCACTGAAATGTCACAGGCATCCGATTGTGGCTATGATGTGGTATTGGGAGAGGGGAAGAGTGTAAACAGAATGGAGCTTAAAGGGGCTTTCATTACCTCTCATCAGATGTCTGAGGGAAAACACACATCCAGACAGCACCAGGTTCCACCCGCAAGCACAGCGGGCTTACATGGATTTTGAGCTACCATTATTGTTTTGGATAACTGCAGCCATCATTTATTGAGAGCTTATCATGTCTGGTCCTTTTTGCTGAAGAAGGAATTATCCATGGTACTATTTTGGGTAATCTTTCCAAGTTGGGAGGTTAGGACAGTCAGTTCTGCTGTACAGTCCTGTTTTGAAAATTGAGAATTGACTCTAATGCGATTGATGTATTAGGGGACAATTTGAGCACAACGCGAGCCCCAGGTTTGCTGATATGTCATTTCTTCTGCTGGAAGCATTGGGGATGAGCACAGTAGCTCTGCCTAGTTAAAGTGAATCATATAGAAACATGGGAAGTATACGTAGACACATATGCACAAGCACACATGATCATGACCCACTCCCATAACTCCCCGAAATGTGCCCGCTCTACTTGCAGTTCCAACTTTGTGAGGGTTGTTCCTTCTGCTAGTTCACAAGCATCTACCAACTGCAAATCTTCAACCCCCTCCCATGCTTTCACAAACAAACTCCAGGTCCTTTAAACATGCGACATGTAATGCAAAACTGTGCTGTTGTGTTTATCAGTCCCCTATATTTTGGGATGGAATTTTTGCAGTATTTTACCTCTTCGGTCCATAAATTCACAGTTTGGAGCACATGTTTTTGCATAATGTGTTGATTTCTAGGGACACGTGTGCCATATTACAGGAAAGCCAACTGTGCCATAATTGTTCCCATTTTGCAGGTTGTAAGGATGTGGGCTGAGGAGGCAAAGTTAATGACTCTGAAATGACAGAGATAGGACTTATTTATTTATTTACTTTAAAGCTTAGTGTTTGAATTTAGATCTTGCCAACTCCTTGCTCTAAGATTTTAACTGTCTCACTGTATTGATTTACAGCCTACAAAATAAAACCATGTTTTGGGCTATTTGAACTTTAAAAGCAAAAATTGGAGAGCCCTGGTAGAAGGGAGGTAAAAGTCTATATAGTTTGCTTGTGAAACTTTTGATTTCAGGGTCTTTACAAATATACCTCGGGGTTCTGTTCTCTGCAGTTATCCGATTTCTGTACTGAGGGTGAGGAGGAGATTGGGAGTGGAGGGCGGGCGGGTGGGCAGGCGGGCGAGTGAACAGGAACCTCTTACAGAGGCTTGGAGAGGAAATCAATTCTCTCCTTGCCTGGAGATGCAAACATAATGGAAGGATCTGGGCGTCATAGGAGACCACGGAGTGAGTCAGCAAATCAATGCTGGTTTGTTTTTTGAAAGCTAATGTGATGCTGTGCTGTGTAAAAATAACAGGAATACAACCTGCAGGAATCATAAAATAACTTCTTAGCATTGATCAGAGCCTTATTAGAGTGCTGGGATCAGCTTGGGGTCTGTAATTGAAGAGGAATATGAAAAAGTCACAGGGGAAAGGGGGCTGTAGTGGCTTGTTCCTGAATTCGCTATTTGCCAAGACTCTGCACACAAACTCCCCCTCCCCAACTGTCACATTTGAGTGTTGCAATGACGTCATCTGGAGCCTATAGGTTTTGAGAGAATGAGAATAGGCCATGGGAAGAGGGGGCCTGCCCAGAAGCAGAGAGTCTGAGTGGCAAAAACGGAGAAGGGTTTAGACCAAAATAGAGCAGAAAGCCAGAGCCTGCTCGGAAGTGCTGTTTATGCAGCAGTTTGGAGGAGGAGTGGTATTGTCAAGAGAAAATCAGAGTGGGTGGTCCCAGCAGGCAAATATGTAAGGCAAATACTAAGGCTTGGACTTGACCATTGATTTTCCAAATCCTTTGGTCTGCTAAAAGCAAAACAATTCATTAAAAATCTGAATATGAAAGCAATGTGTAATTATTGTAAGAGATTTGGAAAATGAAGAAAAGCAAAAGACTAGAATGTTAATTTCCTCCTGTCCTACCACCTAGAGATAAGGCACCGGCAATATTCTGGTGTTTTTCCTCCCAGCCTTTTGCTACTAATGTATGCATAAATGTGCACAATAGCTAACGTTAAAAAGCTCTGGCTCCAGATTTCACCGTTTCGGTTTGAATCCTTGCCCTGCCAGTTAGTAGCCATGATGGGTCTTTGAGGAAAGTCACCTACCCTTTCAGGTTTTCAGTCTTCTAACCTGTAAAAGCTGGGACCATGCCAGTAACTGGCTGACTCACAAAGACTGCGGGAAAGATTAAGTAAGGTATGGAGGCCATGGGAAGCCTTAGCACTAAGCTGATATGCTGTGAGAACCTAATGGTTTTAGTCATTTAATGACTATATTCTGTAGAGCAGATTGTTCACATGTATAATGTATTGAACCAGGCACTACTATGTAGCATGCACCTTTCTGGGAACTTTCACACTGTAATAAAGATCTCCAAATTAGTGCATATTACATATATAATTTTTGTGCTTTTCTTTGTCAATTTAAATTGTATTATGAGCATTTCTCTATGCTGCTAAATGTTCTTTGAAATTACAATGTTCACTGGCTATTTAGTATTCCTTTATATTGCTTACCAAGTACCTGATTATTGGACATTTTTACCTTTGGGATTAAGTATCTTTTTCTGGGTTTTGCACAGTCCCTCCTCAGCACCGACGAAAGAACATCCTCCTCTCATTAAGAAGTGCTTTTTTTTTTAATTTTTTTTTATATTTACTTATTTATTATATATACAATGTTCTGTCTGTGTGTATGCTTGCAGGCCAGAAGAGGGCACCAGACCTCATTACAGATGGTTGTGAGCCACCATGTGGTTGCTGGGAATTGAACTCAGGACCTCCGGAAGAACAGGCAATGCTCTTAACCACTGAGCCATCTCTCCAGCTCCATTAAGAAGTGCTTTTATTTTCATTTTGCTCAGACTAAAAATTTTTGGACATAATTCTTATTATTTTTTTGATTTTCTATTTCCTTGCCTCTTAGATATTTATGGAAGGGTTCTGAATCAAAGACTTATGATGTAAAAGGCCAGAATGCTTTTCAAAAAGATTTTTGTCCAACTGTCTGAGCTCTTAAGGTCCAAATGAGGAGCAGAAGGAGGGAGAACATGAGCAAGGAAATCAGGACCACGAGGCGTGCACCCACCCACTGTGACAGTGGAACTGATCTATTGGGAGCTCTCCAAGGCCAGCTGGACTGGGACTGAATAAGCATGGGTTGAAACTGGACTCTCTGAACAAGGCGGACAATGAAGGCTGATGAGAAGCCAAGGACAATGGCACTAGGTTTCGATCCTAATACATGAACTGGCTTTGTGGGAGCTTAGCCTGTTTGGATGCTCACCTTCCTGGACCTAGATAGAAGTGGGAGGACCTTGGTCTTCATGTAGAGCAGGGAATTTGGACTGCTCTTCAGTATCGAGAGGGAGGGGGAGTGAACTAGGGGGAGGAGAAGTGGAGTGGGGATAGGGGGAGGGGAGCGGGGGGAGGGGGCAATATGTGGGAGGAGGGGGAGGGAAATGGGAAATGGGGAGCAGTTGGAAATTTTAAGTAAAAAAGAATAAAAATAAATAAATAAATAAATAAATAAAAAGTAGTCACCAAAACCAAAAAAAAAAAAAAAAAAAAGATTTTTGTCAAGGTCCATCTATCCGCTTCTCCTCTGAACTGCCTTTAATACATTAGAGAGCCTTATTTTAATGTGTTCTGGTATGAGTATAATCTGTGGGGAAAGGAAATGGCCTGGAACATTCAGAATATAACCATTTTCTAGTGTGGCAAGTCAAGGACTGTTCACCATAGTGAGGTGTTGGTAATGTGCAGAGCACAAGGAAGATGAAATTGTATGATGGGCTTTTCTTTCCTTTGTCCTTTTCTTTCACGGTAGATCTCCTTTCTTATTGACCTAATGCATTCACATGAAGGGATGACCTATGATGCACTACGAAGACCATATTGTGAATGATTTGGAATCATGAGAAATGTTGCCATTTAAGATAGACACAGGAATATAGACACAGGTGTTTCTAAAGTTGATACTTGAACACCATGATGAAAAAGAGTCATTCTTTGATGTATCATATCATAATATAAAGGCAGTTGTCTTCTCTTTGACAAGAATGAATGAGGCATTATCTGTGCTTCTAGGAGCTTGCAGTTTAGACATAAGACTATTTACTTATATATATATATGTATATAATCAAATATATTACATAATTTTTCATATATGTGCATATATATACATGACTATATAGGAGAATAGTCATGTATATATATACATATATAAAATGTGTGCATGTGCGCACATGTGCGTGCTTATGTGTTTATGTGTTTGGTGTGTGGAGGTCAGAGGAAAATTTTTAGGAGGCAGTTCTTTTCCTCCTTTATGTGGTTCCTAGAAATTGAACTCATGTCATAAGGCTTGGCAGCAATCACCTTTACCCACTGAGCTGTCTCTCTGGCCCTCAGCAGGTTAGACTATTTAAGACCCATAAGTGCTCTGGATAGACTAAGATACATGTATGAAGGGAGATATGATATGGTTTCCTGGTATACTGCATGCAAAGTTTCAAAGCAAGAAAACACTTAAGGATACAACCTTTTTTTTTTTTTTTATCTGTGCAGTTCGAGAATAAAAGTGCTACTTACTGAGATGAGGATACTCCCCAAAGGCACTAAGTAGGGATTGTGTAAAACCCAGAAAGGGAATGTTCCCTACCACACAGTCTTGAATCATACAGAAGGGTTAATGGATATCTTCTAAGTGTACGCAAGAGTGCTATATGAACTAGCATTTAGTCCTGTGTGAACCTAGTGGAAGGGTACTCATAGTTGGATTAGTACATGACTCTTGAAGAACACAACCTGCTGGAGGCCTTGACTGTGTCTCTGTGATGGGGGTGATCCCATGTGAGAGTCACTGCTAAGGTGACTGAAAATCTTTGTCAGGCAATTTGTTGATCTGTTTTGTGTCCAGATGGCCATTCTGTTGTTTTAACATATGGTTCCAAATTCTTTGACCCACTTCCGATTGAGGTATGGTAGTCATTATTTCAGCCTTTGTGTATGGCAACTAACTTTTGGTTATTAAATTACAAGAATATTTGTCACTTCTAAGGGTACTCATATAGGGCCATTAATCCACTATGTTCATTTGAATACTCATTGCTGTAAACTGAAAGAATATTTAAGACATACTTAATATTTAAATCAAATGGCTACCCTGACACTATCAGATGGTGATGAAGCCAACACAAAATGCAGAAACAACATATAAGCACCCCCCTAAACCTTTAGCCGGTCAGCTGAACCCAACTGTTAAGTCATTCTGCACCAGGTACCAGGCATGAATCAAGAAGCCTTCAGATGATGCCAGCTCTCTGCATGTCTCAAGTCAGCTATCCAGATACTGAAGAAACAAAGAAGATCTTTCTTTGCTATACTTCCCTCACATCCTGACTTCTAGAATTTACAGACACAGCAAACTGTTGGTGTAGTGATATTTTGTTTGTGTTTTAACAAATAAAGCTTGCCTAAAGATCAGAGTGCAGAACTAAACCACTAGAGGCCAGGGAGTGGTAGCACATACGTTTAATCCCAGGACTCAAAGACAGATGGATCTTTGTGAGTTCAAGGCTATCCTGGATACACAAGTTTGAATCTGTCCAAACTCTCCTGTGAATTGCAAGCATGGGGATCATGGGAAAGGGTAGAAGGGAAGGGGAGAGAAAGGGAGGGGAGTAAAGAAAATGTATAATTCAATAAAATCAATAAAAATTAAAATAAATCGAATCTGTCTAAAAAGAGAAACAAAGCTCACACAAAGGTGATCCCAGCACTTGGGATCCCATGCCTTTAATCCCAGCACTAGGGAGGTGAAGACAGGAGTGATATGGTTGGATGGAGAGAAGAATATAAGGAGGGAGGAGACTGGAGCTCAATGGAGTCTAAGAATGCAGTTTGAGGTGCAGTCTGAGGATGCAGTGTAGAGATGCAGGCTGGGGACAGGATCACCCCTTCCATGTGAGCATCAGTAGAGGTCTCTCTAGTGGCTGGTGGCTCTATTTCTCTGATCTCTCAGCTTTCACCCCCTAATATATAACTCGGAGTTTTTATTATTAATACCAATTAGAATTCATGCTACATGTTGTTTTTTAAATACTGTTAAATATTGAGGGGGTGTTTTGTTTGCAGCAGTGGATAATTGGAAAAGTCAGTCTGACTTCTGAATGGAAAATGGATTGGGGGCACAAGAGTTGAACTAGAAAGTTGTTACTGTTGGGAGAATGGCCTGTGTTAAAATGGTGGGAGAAAAGGCAGAGAAAAACATATACCTTTGAGAGATAAGTAGGAAGTGATCTGTTGGGAATGAGTAGTAAGGGAGAGCAAAAAGTTCAAGGTGATGTCTTGGTTTTAGTTTGAATGATTGCTTTATACAATAGTGCCTTCAAAAAGTAAGGGAGACTGAAGGAGGGGCAAGAAGGAATAGAGGTGGAGGAATGTAATTTGTAAGGTCTACTTTGTACGTCAAAGAAGGTCTTGTAGTAATCATGAGATATTGATGGAGCTTAGAGTTGGCCATTTACAAAAGGGAGAGAGAAGAGAAGATGGTTCAGATTGAAGAGCAATTAAAGAGGTGAGTCATGAGGTTTCACAAATGAATTGGATTCTTAGGACACAGAACACAAAATTATAAAAGAAAAAATCGTAAACTAGATGTGATTGCTCATCTTCACTGACAATTTGGTTCGACTGAGAGATGCGTGGGGGGATGAGTAAATGAACACTTTTGGATAGGTCTGTGAAGGGGTGCAAGACTTATCTTGAGTGTGGGTGGCACTCACCCACAGGATATGAACCTACGTGTAAGAAAAGGGAGGAAAAGAGAAAGCCAGCTAGTATGGGCCACCATGAGAGGAGCCATTGCTCCACTGCAGCATCCCTGCCATGATGTACTCCACCCTCTGAAACCACGAGCCAAATAAGTCTTCCCAATCATACGCTAACAAGCAACAGATGAGGTATAGGTACCGCCATGACTAACACAGTGAGTGGAGGCTGACAGTTGGCTGCAGAGAGCAGGAGCTTAGACTCACAGGCTACCAAAGACTCTGGGATCATTTAGTAGAAGTTGCCACTGAAGTGACTTCTCTCTGGCAAGATTTCTTTATTGACCTGACCAAAAGGGCTACCTATTCCAATGTGGAGAGAACTTAAGGATCCATCGAAGCACAAGAGATCCCCTCCACCTTTTTTTCTTCCTCTTCTGCTTTACAGGAAGGATCATTGGGACTGTAACTGTATTTGGGAGGTGGGAAATTTCTCAAGTGAACCAGATCCTGCCAGTTCTCAGTTGTACTCTAGTGCTCTCCTTCTATCAGTTCACAACTCTCTTCCATTTGGAACAAAACAGTTGTTAGACTTCAAATTTGCAAATTTGCCTAAGGACTTTTTTATTATGATCAGCCCAAACACAACAAGGAGAAAGCGCTTTTTGTATATTTTTATTATTTTTTATTGATTTCATTGAGCTACATAATTTTCTCTGCTCCCCTCCCTTCCTCTCTCCTACCCATCAACCCTCTCCCATGATCCCCATGCTTCCAGTTTACTCAAAAGACCATCTCTTTTTCTATTTCTCATGTAGATTAGATCTATGTAAGTCTCTCTTAAGGTCTTCTTTGCTGTGGAGGTTCTTTGGGATTGTGATTTGTAGGCTGACTTTCTTTCTTGACTTTATGTCTAAAAACCAATTACGAATGAGTAGATATGATATTTGTCTTTCTGGGTCTGGGTTACCTCACTCAATATGATGTTTTCTAGATCCATCCATTTGCCTTGAAAATTCAAGATCTATTTATTTATTTATTTATTTATTTATTTATTTATTTATTTATGATTTCTGCCTCCTCACTGCCACCGTCTCCCATTTCCCTCCCCCTCCCCCGGTCAAGTCCCCCTTCTTCGTCAGCCCAAAGAGCAATCAGGGTTCCCTGCCCTGTGCAAAGTCCAAGGACCACCCACCTCCATCCAGGTCTAGTAAGGTGAGCATCCAAACTGCCTAGGCTCCCACAAAGCTAGTACGTGCAGTAGGATCAAAAACCCATTGCCATTGTTCTTGAGTTCTCAGTAGTCCTCATTGTCCACTATGTTCTGTGAGTCTGGTTTGATCACATGCTTTTTCAGACCCAGTCCAGCTGGCCTTGGTGAGTTCCCGATAGATCATCCGCATTGTCTCAGTGTGTGGGTGCACCCCTCGCAGTCCTGAGTTCCTTGCTTATGCTCTCTCTCCTTCTGCTCCTGATTTGGACCTTGAGATTTCAGTCTAGTGCTCCAATGTGGGTCTCTGTCTCTGTCTCTTTTCATCTCTTGATGAAGGTTAATATTCAGGAGGATGACTATATGTTTTTCTTTGGGTTCACCTTCTTATTTAGCTTCTCTAGGATCACGAATTATAGGCTCAGTGTCCTTTATTTATGGTTAGAAACCAAATATGAGTGAGTACATCCCCTGATCCTCTTTTGGGGTCTGGCTTACCTCATTCAGTATAGTGTTTTCTATTTCCGTCCATTTGTATGCAAAATTCAAGAAGTCATTGTTTTTTACTGCTGAGTAGTACTCTAATATGTATATATTCCATACTTTCTTCATCCATTCTTCCATTGAAGAGTATCTAGGTTGTTTCCAGGTTCTGGCTATTACAAACAATGCTGCTATGAACATAGTTGAGCATATACTTTTGTTGTATGTTTGGGCATCTCTTGGGTATATTCCCAAGAGTGGTATTGCTGGGTCCAGGGGTAGGTTGATCCCGAATTTCCTGAGAAACTGCCATATTGCTTTCCAAAGTGGTTGCACAAGTTTGCATTCCCACCAGCAATGGATGAGTGTACCCCTTTCTCCACAACCTCTCCAGCAAAAGCTATCATTGGTGTTTTTTTATTTTAGCCATTCTGACAGGTGTAAGATGGTATCTTAAAGTTGTCTTGGTTTGCATTTCCCTGATTGCTAAGGAAGTTGAGCATGATCTTAAGTGTCTTTTGGCCATTTGAACTTCTTCTGTTGAGAATTTTCTGTTCAGCTCAGTGCCCATTTTATAATTGGGTTGATTAACCTTTTACAGTCTAGCTTCTTGAGTTCTTTATATATTTTGGAGATCAGACCTTTATCAGTTGCGGGGTTGGTGAAGATCTTCTCCCAGTCAGTGAGTTACCTTTTTGTCTTAGTGACAGTGTCCTTTGCTTTACAGAAGCTTCTCAGTTTCAGGAGGCCCCATTTATTCAATGCTGCCCTTAATGTCTGTGCTGCTGGGTTTATACATAGGAAGTGGTCTCCTGTGCCCATGTGTTGTAGAGTACTTCCCACTTTCTCTTCTATCAGGTTCAGTGTGTTTGGACTGATATTGAGGTCTTTAATCCATTTGGACTTGAGTTTTGTGCATGGTGATAGATGTGGATCTATTTTCATTCTTCTAAAGGTTGACATCCAGTTATGCCAGAACAGTTTGTTGAAAATGCTCTCCTTTTTCCATTGTATACTTTTAGCTCCTTTATCGAAAATCAGGTGTTCATAGGTTTGTGGGTTAAAGTCTGGGTCTTCTATTCGATTTCATTGGTCAACTTCTCTGTTTTTATGACAATACCAACCTGTTTTCAATACTGTAGCTCTGTAATAGAGTTTGAAGTCAGGGATGGTAATGCCTCCAGACGATCCTTTATTGTATAAGATTGTTTTGGCTATCCTGGGTTTTTGTTTTTCCATATAAAGTTGATTATTTTCTTCTACAGATCTGTGAAGAATTTTGATGGGATTTTCATGGGGATTGCATTAAATCTATAGATTGCTTTTGGTAGAATTGCCATTTTTACTATGTTGATCCTCCCAATCCAAGAGCAAGGGAGATCCTTCCATTTTCTGGTGTCCTCTTCAATTTTTTTTCTTCAAAGACTTAAAGTTCTTGTCAAATAGATCTTTCACTTCCTTGGTCAGAGTTACCCCAAGATATTTTATGCTATTTGTGGCTATCGTGAAAGGTGATGCTTCTCTGATTTCCCTCTCTGCTTCCTTATCCTTAGTGTATAGGAAGGCAACTGATTTTTTGGAGTTGATCTTGTATCCTGCCACATTCCCAAAGGTGTTTATCAGCTGTAGGAGTTCTTTGGTAGAGTTTTTGGGGTCGCTTATGTATACTATCATATCATCTGCAAATAACGAAAGCTTAACTTCTTCCTTTCCAATATGAATCCCCTTGATCCCCTTATGTTGTCTTATTGCTATTGCTAGAACTTCAAGCACTATATTGAAGAGGTATGGAGAGAGTGGACAACCTTGTCTTGTTCCTGATTTCAGTGGAATCATTGATGTGGGAGTGTAATATATCCGTTGCTTTCATTGGTTAATTAATAAAGAAACTGCTTGGCCTGATAGGTTAGAACATAGGTGGGTGGAGTAAACAGAACAGAATGCTGGGAGGAAGAGAAAGTGAGCTCAGACGCCATTGCTCTCCTCTGCAGGGCAGACTCGATGAAACTCTGATCCAGGATGGACATAGGCTAGAATCTTCCTGGTAAGCACACCTCATGGTGCTACACACATTAATAGAAATGGGCCAAGCAGTGTTTATATGAATACAGTTTGTGTGTAGTTATTTTGGGGCATAAGCTAGCCAGACGACCGGGAGCCAGGTGACAGGAATGCAGCTCACAGCTCCTCACTACAAATTGCTGGAAGTTTCTCTCAATTAAGTTTGATGTTGGCTGTTGGCTTGCTGTGTATTGCCTTTATTATCTTTAGGTATGTTTCCTGTATCCCTGTTCTTGGCAAGACCTTTATCATGAAGGGATGTTGTATTTTGTTGAAAGCTTTTTCAGCATCTAATGAGATGATCATGTGGTTTTTATTTTTCAGTTTGTTTATATAGTGAATTGTTGCAAGGAGAACACTTGTTTGTCCTGGCTGCCCAGAACTGAAATAACCACACAGAAACTATATTAATTAAAACACTCCTTGGCCTGTTAGCTCTAACTTCTTATTGGCTAACTCTTATATTAATTTAACCCATTTCTATTAATTTGTATATTGCCACATGGCAGTGGCTTACCAGCAAAATTCTAACCAGTGTCTGTCTTGGGCAGAGGATCTATAGAGTCTCTGACTCCATCCTTCTTTCTCTCAACCTTCAGTCCAATCCCTACCTACCTAAGTTCTGCCCTATCAACAGGCCAAGGCAGTTTCTTTATTCATTAATGGGAATCACAGCACAAAGAGGGGACTCCCACATCAGTGGATTACATTGACAGATTTTTGTATGTTGAATCATCTCAGCATCTCTGGGATGAAGCTGACTTGATCATGGTGGATGATGGTTCTGATGTGTTCTTAGATTTGATTTGCAAGTATTTTATTGAGTATTTTTGCATCAATGTTCATGAGTGAGATTGGTCTGTAATTCTTTTAGTAATGTCTTTCTGTGGTTTGGGTCTTAGGGTAATTGTAGCCTCATGAAAAGAGTTTGGCAATGTTCTTTCTGTTTCTATTGTGTAGAATAATTTGAGGAGTATTGGTATTAGTTCTTCTTTGAAAGTCTTGTAAAATTTTGAGCTGAAATCATCTGGTCCTGGACGAGATTTTGGTTTGGAGAATTTTGATGACTGTTTCTATTTCCTTAGCAGTTATAGGTCTGTTTCATTTGCTTATCTGGTCTTGATTTAATTTTGGTAAGTGATATTTATCCAGAAAGTTGTCTATTTCCTTTATGTTTTCCAATTTTGTGGAGTACAGGTTTTTGAAATATGACCTGATGATTCTCTGGATTTCCTCCATGTCTGTTGTTATGTCCCCTTTTTTGTTAATTTGGATATTCTCTCTCTGCCTTTTGGTTAGTTTGGATAAAGTTTTGTCTATTTTGTTGATTTTCTCGAAGAATCAACTCTTTGTCTCATTGATTTTTTTTAGTGTTTTCTTTGTTTCTATTTTTCTGATTTCAACCCTCAATTTGATTATTTCTCGCCATAAGCTCTTAACAGTGCATAATTCTTTTTAGTAACTGGGAGGGCTGAGGAGTGTGAAAACCACTTGTAGTGATTTTTGTTGCACGACTGCTTTATTTGCAACCCCTCTCTAGTGCCAAAGTTCCTAGTGTCACCTGTGCATGGATATGAAAAGAACAATAAGGTTTCTGACCAATTGGTGCATAGGCAGATCCCAAAGAGATGCAAATCAGTGGAAAGAGAAAGAAAATGCAATTGTTTATTTGCTTATTGATTGCTCTAATGAATGAACCATGATATTCTTTTTGCACTGTGATTTTTTTCCTTCTTGTTCTGATGCCAAGGAATTAGGGGATGTCGTATGACATCATAGAGTTTATGCAAGCATAATTCTGGAAGTTAGGATGCTAGACCTCAGGCCAGAATTAGCAGAAAATAAGTGTTGCAGGAGGAAGAGGTCCAGGGTAAATGTCAATAGTTTTGATGGATACAAAGGAACATGCCTATTTCTTGCAGCAAAGGAAAGTCTGTGTTTGCACTGGAAAGATCAAAGAACTTTCTATGGCAATGCTACTGCAGGTGGCTGAGCCAGTGAGTATGGTGGTGCTGATGTGACCATTCCCATAGCTCCTTGATTTCTTCCCACCTGCACTGACTACAACTCCATATCTTCTTCAGTAATGGAACAAATATTAACATGTTAGTATCTGAGTGAGTAGGGGTTCCAGGCCTGCTCCTAGATAAGGCAAAATGTGTAAACTGTCATCATTTAGAGAAATAAAAGGGTAGCAGCAATATCACCCACTTTGTCTCAGAGCTGTTGAGAAGAAACACATGAAACAATATGCAGCAAAGAACTTCATGAGACTATAGTACAAATATATTAGTATATCCCTGAAATGTTTGTCTTATGCACAGTACACTGAAGAATATCTAGTGGCAAATTATTGTTTGGTTATTTATACTAGAATTAGGCATAAATACTTGTATGGAGAATAGCTGGGATGAAATGGTATGACCATGATCTGAGAGCTGATTGCCATCTAGTATGCATCTGTGAGCCCCAGGAGAGGAAAAAGCAGCTCCATCCACAGATGGGCTATGGGACTGGAATGGTCAATAGATAAGTGGCTGCCAGCTGGTTGCTTGCAGGTAATGTAAAAAGCTCATTCTCTATCACCTTCCACTCTGTTTGCCTTGTCCTTGTTGGTAAAGATGTACTTTCCTCTTGGGAAGTAGAAGCTACTTTCAGAAGTCTACATGTCAAACTGTAGGCAGTTGATGCATGGAGAGAAAGAGTAAAATAGAACCTGAATTAAAAGATACTTGGTTATCTCTTTTACTCAGCCTTGTTGGGGTCCATTCTAGCATAAAACCGTCTCAATTTGATTTTGAAAATCATGTTACATACAAAGAGCAGTGTGACTTTCTGTGTTCAATTGTCAGATGTTTCAGAGAGCTAGAGTGGCTTGCCTTTTGATGGTACAGCTATAAGAGAAGGAACTGTACTTGCATCCAGATGATGCGGCACTGGGATTGAATGAGCATCGACGTGGCTATTCTGAGAGATTAAACTAAATTATCCATTGTTTACAGCATGGCTATCAGGAGGTGATAAGCTCGGTTACCCCGTCTCTGCTTCCTTTCTCCATGTCCACCTCCATGCTCAGTAAGAGTGGATTGTGACTGATAGCTTTAAAGAAAAACTGAGTACAGTTGCAGGCACTTGCTTATATTGCTCTATGAAGCATTTGGGACTGTCCACAAACAGGAGAAGGAAAGAAGGCAAATGGAGGGCTCCCTTTGATCAGCAAGTTTTATCATCAATATGCGGTTCTGTACAAGTCAAGAGAGAAATGCTTGCTGAACCAATAGTGAGCAGTAGTCTTAGTAATGGCATGTGGCTAATGGAGACGTCTCAGCCATGGTAAGAGTGGGGTTCTCTTTCACTTGTATTGACTTTTCTGAGCTCATACATATACTTGCTAGTGGTTCTAAATACCTTATAGGATAGGAACAGACTTCTTATTTATCTTATAATCATGAAAATTTCAACTTATGATGTGTCCTCAGAAGCCTTCTCAGGGATTTTCTTGTCACCACTACTCCCATAACCCAATATTTAGACTGCTCCCCTGAAGAAATGGCCCATAGGGAATTGCAACAATAGCAACCTAGGATATTGAACTGGCAGAGCAATTGTTCTAAACAGAGAATAGTACTCTGTTGTCCTAAGATGGGGAAGGAATTTTCTAGCCAGGTTCGAGAGTGCTCCAGGAGGCTTTATAAGTACCATTTAGGACTTGACGTAGAAACTGCTGAAAGGTTTGAGATGTCAACAGACATTGTCTCACAGCTCAGATGTTGAAACAAATATGTGATATTTTGAAGAGATATGCAGGAAAAAAATTGTTTCTTGCCTCAAATGAAATTACTTTTTCTCAAACCTGATGTTTCTATCAATTTCAGCAGCCTCAAACCAGTCTTTGAGAGAGAATATGTCCTTGATTCCTGGCAACACACCATGCTAAAAAAAAAAAAAAAATGAACAAATGGAGAATACTTTCTCTGTAGCTGATTGTTTCCAGAGAGTCAGGGAAGTCCTGAATTCCTCATGATCAAGTTGGTTCATTTTACAGCCTACCAAGAAACTCACTCACCAAGAGCCAGAAGGTTCTGTGGAGGAAAACAATGTAGCAGCAGAAGAAAGATCCATTGGCTGTTATAACCCATCGCAAGGAAAGCAAAAAGCGTGTGGGGTCATCATGCCCTCAACTGTTGATGCACATGGGTCCTATTCACGGGGCGAATTACATCAAGAACAGGAAACGTTGCTGGACTTTGCTTTGTAGCAGCACTTATTATAGCACTTCACCAGCTCACAAAATCATCTGGACATCATCTTGTGCTCACGATGCAGGCCAGATAAAAATGTTCCCTTGGGGAATGTTAGCAGTGGGCTAGAGGAGGAGAAGGACCAAGTAACTGTTGGAGGTTTGCACCTTCACGAGCACAGACAAAACAAAGGGCATTTTCCTGTGCTTTAATTGTGGTACAAGCAGCCCTGCGGAAGAAATCAACCACTTCCAGGTCATGCAGGGATGTGAATTTTATTCATAAATGAGAATCTTACAGATATGTTTAGCATAGGGTGTTATTATCATATCAGATCCTTCATTGTGTATCTCAGATGGATTTCCCTCAAGTCTTTTACTTCACAGAGTTAAGTTATTCCTGGGATGCATCCAAGACTGGCCCTCTGAACCTTGTGTTACTTGAGATAGCTATCAGAAGACAGGGGAGGCTGGGAGTGAAAGACAAAAAGAGAAAACTGATAGGTTCAAAAGCCCCCAGAGGATCCAATAAGTTGCCCCAAATAGTGCTCCCTGTATAGCTCTGGGTGAGATTTCCAAAGGCGTCTAAGGACAAATGATAGACTTCACTAAGCACTTCTGATGAATGGTTCAATTCACTGTTTGCAGTAGTTGAAAACAAGATCATGAAAGTCTTTTTCTCCATTGCTTGTTGATTACCGGGCTCCCAAGCATTTCAAAGGAAGCATATAATCCACGTGTAAAACATGGCATTCAGTTACAGCGTCAGTCACACTCAGAATGGCTATTGGGTCTCTTTCGCATATACTCTTGGGTGTGCCATAGTTTGGTCATACCTTGTTCAAATCATTTGAAGTCCTTCCTACCCCTGCCTCCATCATCCCCCAAGTCTAAGATTCAAAGTGGTTCTCTTTGTTTGGCCCAGGGCTGTTAGGCTGCTACAATATCCTCAGCTTCTTTGTGACCTTTGTGACACTCGAAAGCAAAATGTTTGTCACTTAATGGGAGTGTTAAATTACTGTGATGTGTCATTTGCATGAGGGCAATTGATCCATGGAACATATTTCTTCCTTAGCAATGTGGCTCAGGACAGCCAGCTTATATTGAAATGATTACTTCCTGGGCAATAAATATGCTAGAATGTTTTATCAGGAGGGGCAGGAAAGACAATTTGAAATATGCCCTTAAAGGTACTGGCAAGGATGACCAACTGGCAGTCGGTTTGCCAGGGCTCATTTATCTCCAAGAGACCATATGGCAAAGGGGCTTGTTCTCTCTTCTCATAGGCATACAACACAGAGAATAGGAATCAAATTTTATGCTAGCAATTAACTTACTGCTGGAGAAAATAGTTCCAAGGAGCATTGCTGGGGGGGGGTAGTTATTTCCTGTTTTGCTGCGAGCAACTCCTTGGAGGCCAGCTGGATTCTGGCTCCTCCAAATGAAAGGGCAAATAGCAACTGGTTGTCATTGATTTCCCTTCTAGGAGCCAGGGCAATCTGATGGAGAATGCAGGTATTTTGTGGCTGATCATTGCATCCAGAGGGATTTTTCAGGGTAAAGTTAGTTTGTTTTCTAGCTCAGAGAGGAACTTCTGAGTCCTTGTTGCCTGTTCACGGTGAAATTTTGAAAAGACAATCTAGATGCTAGGTGGTTAAATTGCATTCAGAGCCCATCGCATGTTCCCTCGAATCTCCTTGGTGGTGACGAATCTATGTCCTCCGAGAACAGGCTACATTTGAGCAAGCAGCAAGCAGTCTTTAGAACCCACACTGGTGAACAAGGTGGCTGATCACGCTCAGCAAGGAATGTTTTGGATTTAGAAATGAGCTGTGTCTCTCTGTTAAGACACAAATTTGCCTGAGCGCATTAGAGGTGAGCTTTGGAGACCATCCTGATGGACAGGAAGCAGAAAGCTTGGGGAACTGTGTATATCCTTAGAATCAGTGTTATGTCTTCTCATGAGGGCCATTGATAGTGGCATCGTTCACTCAGATGCAAAAGTTCTGGCCATAGATTAAACAACAGGATCTGCATTTGAATTTGTAGCTACGCACTGGATGAATACGGCCTATAACACCTGACATTTGCTTGAGTCTGAAAACACGGTTTGTAGCATGGTGTGGCATGGGGGAGTAGAAAGAGTCAGACATATCTAGTGCTGTTCTAGCTCTGTTATGGTTTAACCAAACTGCTCTGTGTTTTATGCTTTGATTGAATTTTCTTTGTCTGTGAAGGATGGTAACAATAGTAACCTGTTTGGTAATATTTTTAGGAGCTTTGAAGAACACCATGTACAATAAAAAGTAGTGCAACCAGCACATAGGGAGGTGTTTCCCATCTGATACTAGCATTTTTGGTTTTTTGTTTCAGAAACAATGGCGTCTAAGCACAGCATTGTTCAGCCGTTCAGGTTACCTCTCTCCTATTAGTTTTCAACTTTAAAAACACCTAGTTTACAAAGTAGTAGGTTTCCATATGCTGTTAATAGATCCTTCATTTTGGTTCACTGCTCTTCTCAGCCTCCTTGTCTCCCCTGTTCCACATCACCCCCAATTTGCTTAACCCTTCTCACCCCCAGTGTTCTGTCTGTCTCTCTTCTTCCATATCACCTTTGCCCTACTAAGACATCTTCCTTGTAGGCACTCTCCTCAAATGGCTTTAAGTTAAACACACACACACACACACACACCCCTATAGATTCAGATATTGTACCCACACATGAGAAAGAACATGTGGCATTTATCTCTCTAAGCGTAGAGTCATAGAGGCACTGGAGACTTCCAAAACGATGTAATCTATTTTCATTCCTCTTGCTTGCCTACCAGAATTAGGTGGTCAGGCACTAGTGCCGAAGACGCTATGCCTCCTGGTAGCCAGATACAGAGAAATGAAGCTGGAACTGAGTTGGAAGCCTTCTTCCTGCTGGCTAGCTGTCATGATGCTGGCAGATTATGTGCAGGTTGCTAGGGGGAGATAAGACATCAATGATCTTACCCAGCTGTGAACTCTATGAACTACAATGTGAACATACAAAGCAAGATATGCCCACTGGTGCAATAGCAGTGTGACTGGTATGATGGAGGAAGGTCATTGGTTAATTAATAAAGAAACTGCTTGGCCTGATAGGTTAGAACATAGGTGGGTGGAGTAAACAGAACAGAATGCTGGGAGGAAAAGGAAGTGAGCTCAGACGCCATGCCTCCCTTCTCCAGAGCAGATGCGATGCAGCCAGCCACCAAGCAGTGTTTATATGAATACAGTTTGTGTGTTGTTATTTTGGGGCATAAGCTAGCCAGGCGGCCAGGAGCTGGGTGGTAGGAACGCAGCCCGCAGCTCCTTCAACACTGGTATGGTGTTAACCAGCTGCTTTCAGGATGGATTTGAGGCCCAATCCACAAGGGAGAATCCATACTGGTATTGTAAACTCAGTTAACTGGGAAGGCCATAATTCCTAGTGGGAAACTCATTACTGTCATTTAGCTAAATTGATAGGACGCCAAACTACATTATACATATTCATGTTTATACACATTGACAAATATTGATCCTATCCTCCATCAAAGAATCTCGTTGCAGTGAATGGTGATGAATACAGAGACTTCTGGCTGTTCAAAGTGCTAAGTTAAGTGACAGTTAATTGAGCAGCCCTAAGCAGAACATTGACACCATAAGGCTTAGAGAACACTGTAGGGAGAAAGGCCCTGAAAGGTTGCCTTCGGGGCAGGACATACCATGGAAAGCATGATCTCACAACCGCTGAGACTGTCTGCATTGGCACTGCATAGAGATTGGGTTTGCCAGCAGTACATCATGGGGTTGCGAGGGCTCATGGAGACTGGTTCCTAATGAATTATTGGCTGCTGAAGGATTCTTGGGCAGGCACAGTTGTATGCCCAATGGTGAGCCCTTAATATCCAATGGATAGTTCCAGCCCTGTGGACACAGACGATCCTGGTTAAAATCAGTGGGTCATAAAACCAAATAATATGACTATGGGAAAGGGGCTTGTAGGGAGAAATGGGCTATGACAGGGACGGGAGGGAAATAAGTGAAGATGGGGGTTAGAATATTCAGAATGAACTATATGTGAAATTGTCAAAAAAAGAAATTTAAGAAACAAAACATAGTTCCATTCCTAAATATAATCAAGACTTAATAAAAACAAAACTATCATCATCATCGTCGTCATTACCACCACGTGCACAATTACCCAGTGGCTGAGCAAGGAAGAAGGGTATATTTTAAAACATTTCCTGAAATGACAGGATTACTAAAGGCTTAACAGTTGGAATTGTGTGTGTGTGTGTGGGGGGTATGGAACAGAAAAAAGAAAGCCCATTGACATACACTGAGACTAAGGAAATTGTGAAGACAGGATGAAGGTGAATCAAGCTCTCTCAGCTTTATCTGTTTTTTTTTTTTTTTTGTCTTTCAATTTTTAGCAGATTATGATTGATTTTGTTAGGGAAGTTAGTAATGAGAGATTGATTTAGAGTTTATTAATGCAAATGATCAGGGGTCACAAAGCCATATTGGTGCTCTCCTCAATTAGGCAGGAAATATATAAAAACAATTAACCAACTAATGGTCCTGTGTGTATGAACACTGTCATAAATTAAAACATCACAGATGGGCTAGACAACAGCTCACCAAAACAAACAAGCTAACAGAATCCTAGCTTCAACAAAGTGAAAATTTGTCAGAGCAGAGGTGTCTGTTCTCTCCAAGGTACTCCATCCCCATCCACTCTGCGCTGTTAGGTCAATTCCGCCTTTGAATTTCCTCTTCTGGCTGATGAGTTTTACGGTAATGAGGATATTTAAAGGTAGGCTCTGGGGTTTTGAATATGTATTATGAATACATTTCACCTGAGGACAGTGACTCAGTTGATCCATGAGCTTAGCCGAAAGCTCACGTGGAATGACTTTGAGAGCGCTTCCGGTAATCAGGGGCAACAGTTGAGATGAGCAGCTGCAAATGACTGTGTGCCATTCCTTAGAGGGCGTGGAACTTCTCCAAATATCATTTGGAAGGCAATTGCTGGGGGAAATTCTTGTTTGATGCTCTTCTGCCTCCTTGGTCTCCTACCCTGAAGCGAAGCTCACTAGTGGGAGCAGAAATAGGAAAATGCAGAAATCATACTCATAAAGTAGAGGCATGCATGCTGAGTAATGCCTGCATCTGAAACAAACTGCAACCTAGGGCATGACTGTGCCTGCTGCATGCGGGTTACCCAGTATGTGCAAGTTCCCATGTAATCCTCATCTCCTAACCTTTTAATTGTGGCTCCAAAAATGAAACTTTCCATAATAATGGTTTTCAACGTCCAGTTCAGTAGTGTCAAATATAGTGACACAGCTGTGCAAGTGATCTTCATAACTCCTTCCATCTTGCAAAACCAAAACTCAAGATCTATTAAGCATCAACTCCTGTCCCCCTCAGCCCAGCTCCTGATAACCACCATGCTACTTAATGTCTCGTTAAATTTGACTGTTCTAAGTACAGTATGGAAGCGGGATAATGAAGTACTGTGTCTTTTGTGACTAGCTTACTTCACTTAGCACAGTGTCATCAAGATTCAACCATCTTGTAACATGTGACATTATTTCTTAAAGAAAGGATAGTTTCCCGGGTCTGAATACTATTTCATTATATTGATGTCCCACATTTTGTTTGTTCATTCATCCATTAGTGGACATTAGATGCATATTTTGGTTTTCAGGGGATTTTCCCCTTCACTGCTCCTACCTTACATTCCTATACAATATAATATGTCAGAGAGAGAGAGAGAGAGAGAGAGAGAGAGAGAGAGAGAGAGAGAGAGAGAGAAGATACTGAACAAAGCTAGGTGTTGTGCATTGCAAGGATTAGCAAAATGAAAGAATAGAGAGAAAAACATTTTTTATTAAATATCTTGATCCCTGTATAATCATGGAGGCTTTAATTATAAGTCAAAAATGTTGTAGGCCTGGAGGTTTCTCCAAAATCACTTTTTACAGACACCAAAGCCCTTCTTTCCCTTTAACACAACTTCTAGCAACAATAAACAGCTTTCTATATATGTAGAGTCGTAGTTGATCAATATTTTATGAATATAGAGAGTATGTGTTGTAAAATATAACACAGTGGCTAGAAGAGGCTCACTAAATTGTGGACAAATATTAGCATAAAATTAATGATTCCATGTAATACGTACTGATCACATGCCTCCTGTATGCAAGGCTCTAAAAAACACCCAGTAATGTTGGCAAGTCGGAGAAAGGCATGCAACAATGGATCGACATCACCACCATTTCTCGTTCCTGCCAGAAACACATTTTGAGACATAATTAGCCAAGGCTGTTTCCTCACAAACCTGTAGCTAACACTATTGTTACAGCAGGGCTTTGAAACGCAAAGGCAGTTTATTATAGATAATTAAGAGCGAGCACAGAAATTGCCTCTGATTGACAAGTATGCCACCAGGCTAGGAAGTTTGAAAGTAAAGAATGTTTCAACTGCTTTTCAGAAATATCTGGCAGTGTTTGGTGTTGGTAGCGTGGTGATAAGAAGTTTGGGGCTGTTTACAAAGCGTAAAGATCATTAAATGTTAAGAGTACATAATGTGGCCAGCTGCTGGCTTATGTTTTTGTGGTCAAACTGTTATTATAGTCCTTAGGATGGAAAGTCACCATGGGAGGCTGCTCTCAAGTACTTCATATATGCATCGGGTTCCTTGTACAAGTTAAGTCGTTCTAATTACCGCAGCTGAAGTGACAGAGGGGGGTACTATTTTCATTTTGAAAAGCAGAAAGCGGCAGCACAAACAGGTTACATAACTTGCCTGAAGACACGCACATGGTAAATAGTAGAGTCAGGATTTGAATTCTCTGCTCTAAACCCATCTGCAGTATTCCGTGGAAACAGTCATCCAGACCAAAAAATTGGGAAAGAAGGATGCTGTCTTTTGTAGAAAGTATGACTGAAATACTTGAGGAGGGTATTTTGCTATTTTCATTAAAATCATCTTTATCATCCTATTATATAATATTTATTAAGTACCCTAACTCCATGTGCTGTATAGGCCTTTGGGATACAAAGAAAAGAAATAATAGATTTGTTTTTCTCAGTAAAAAAGGAACATTTTGTGATTTCTGTGTTTTTTTTTAAGTTTGGTCATGCACTTTCTTCTTATTTTAAGATAATTTGACTTATCTTTCTTCAATTGCTATTTCCTCTAAAGGGGGAAATGAAAACAGTTGTAGAACAAAATGCTTCTTTGCATAAATAATCTGCACTGTCATTTCTGAGAAGTCCCAACAAGAGATTAAAAAAAAAATCCTTTATGGGCCAATGAAGGAAGAGAGGGGGTGGTTCGCATCTTAGGCGTTTAAGCAAGGTTTAGCTAAGAGGTTTTGATTTTGAATTTGATGGGTGAGAAGGCAAATGCTTCACATGAAGTACACTCTGATAAATGCCGTTTAGCACTCACTAAGATTTGAAAATGGTTTAATTCTCGCAAACACTCAGGTTGAGGCATCGTTTCTCCTCATGAAATTTGACAAGAGGTAGGTTTGAAGGTTGTAGCTGGTTAGTAGGGTACAACCTTGGTGAATGGAGTCGTGTTTTTACAAGAGATTGAATCAGTTTCCCGAGATGTCTTGGGTCTCTTGGAGCAAGTTAGGTCTCTTGAGGCTGCATTGCTTACAGGGAGAGAGAATGACTATCAGACAAGCTTGACATCTCCCCTCTATGACTCACAGACAACCTTCTTTTGTAGGTGCCTGTTTCCATTTTTCGTTTTTACACTCTAATATGCTGCAGTAAATGTTCTCATCAGAAATCCAACGGGAGGCAGCTGCCCAAATAAACCACTTTATAAAAATTAAATGTCACAGCTTCAGTTATTTTTTATTACAGTAACAGAAAATGGAATGAGATAGGGTCCTAAAGCCCAGGAGAGAGGCAGCAGGATGTCCAGAAAAGTTTTTCCCTTTTGTATTCTTCGAACTAAGTGCTGTTGCTTCGAACAGGTGCTGAAAAGGAATTATGTCAATTGTTCTTTTTTTCTTGCCTACAGGGCATTTCTAAAGCATTTTCTGCAAACATCTTTTGGAAAGAAAAACATAGAAAAAGTAAACAATCACAGGCACAGTGATAATCACAATCCCAAAACAAGTGATTCACTGACTCTCCCTGAGCATCTCCCAGCACTGCCAGCGATGCCATGCAGGGGGCCTATAGATGAATGGATGGATAAGATTCTCAGTAAGACAGGCAGACGTCTGCCCTTCCACCTGGGACAGGGCCAGGGAGGTGATGGAAATCCTTACCATCATTTCCTTGTTACTAGATGTTCACCATACCTTGAGAAGAGCAAGCAATTTAGGTCATAATCCCCAGCAGAACCAGATGCAGTAGGTACTAGTATTAATATCTTCATTTATAGAAGAGGAAACCAAGACTCTAAGAGATTAAACAAAGAATATTCTCAAAGTTACAGAGCGAGGATGTTATAGGTCATGGAAAGCAAGCCCAGGTTTGTTGACTCTGTTAGATTTTGTGATTCTTTGAATGAGAATGGCCTCCATATTCTCATATATTTAAATACCTGGGAGTGGCACTATTTGAGGAAGATTAGAATGTTTGGCCTTGTCAGAGTAGATGTGGCCTGTTATAGGAAGTGTGTCACTGGAGGTGGGCTTTGATGTTTTCAGAAGGCCAAGTCAGGCCCCGTGTCTCTCTTTTCCTGCTACCTGCAGATCTGGATGTGGATTCTCAGCTATTTCTCCAGCACCATGTCTGCCTGTGTGCTACCATGTTCCCCACCATGATGACGATGGACTAAACATCTGAAACTGTAAGCCAGTCCCCAATTATATATTTTCCTTTATAGGAGTTGCCATGATCCTGATGTCTCCTCATAGTTATAGAACAGTGTCTAAGATAGATTTAATGATTTTTTTTCTCTGACAGAGATTCTAATCTTCATGTTGTATACTAACATCTGCTCAGTGAAGATAAGGGAAGATTCAATCTTGTAAGCATGATTAAACAGAAGTTCTGGAGACTTTTGTAGAGTTAAATGGTTTAAAAATGTTGAAACAAATTTAAAAATGATTACCAATCTCCAGCCTTTAAGGCTTTGGCCCATTAGTAGAAAGCAAGAATCTGAGCACACATCTGTCAGGGAAAGGTGCTTTGGTGACAACACAATAATAGTGAAGAGAAAGACAGCAGGGTCTGGAGACATCTTCACAGTCACAATCTAGAAGCCATTTTTAACTGAATTTACTCCCTCCCTTTATTAGACGATTGAGGAAACTGAGGCTGAGGCATTGCCAAAGTGAGGTGACGCCCTGGTAGAGCACATGGAATGTCTCTGTGTTTTCCCCTCCCCCAACCTCGAGCTCCGTCAGCTCAAGCTTACTGCCCGAATCTATTCCAGGAGCGTTTCTTTGTTTCTTAAGCACTACTGCTGGAACCAAGAATTGCTGGTGGCAGATTTGGCACTTGAGAGTGTGGCTGAAGAGTTCTTTACTTCACAAAGATGGGGGGTCAAGAGAGGTGTGGACTGTCTGTCTGAGTGAGGCTTAGAAGAACGGGAGCTCAAAGTAATTGTGTTGATTATGCTCGCCATTTTGCTCCATTGACATGACACTGCCAATCTGCCTCAGCTGTAACACTTGGTATAGATTCTTCTCTGTCATAAAGCAGCCATTTGATCTAGTTTCTGAAATATATAGTCTGCAGTCCAAATAGAGGTGCATAATGGCCATCACACATAAGTTCGGAGTGACTTCTTGTACGTGTTATAGATCCCAAAGATTATTTGGACATTATCATGAACATTTTTGTTTGATGTATATAATGAATCCATACAGACAATCAAGCATGCTTTTTATTGCCTGTCCCCAATCCCCAATCCCATGTGAACATTTTACAGAGGTACTTTTATTCCCCATATCTGCTGTCATAAGGTTTCTGAAGAAAGATTAATACTGCTATCCCAACAGAACCAGGTCACTAAGGTCTTTCCTGGCCTTAGTTGCCTTCTGTTACAAATGTATTGCCCTTGTCTTTCCCACTCATTCCTAAGGAAGAACCTCTCTACCATGGAGAAATAGAAGATCAGGTCTGGAGAAGTAGAGGTGGGGGGAGTGGGGATATTTTCACCTTAATTCTTTTCAAACTCTGGATGGTTGAACCAATGCTAATTGGCACAGCAGGTTTGATACTTCAAGTATCGAATAGCTGGTGGAGTGGCTGGTAGGGCACAGGACCCTTGGGAAAGATGGGGATGTGGCCGCTGGTGGAGGAGGTAGAATCTAGTTGAGCTTGAGCTTCCTAGAGGCTGCTAACAAGGAGGAATAAGGATCTTCTCTTCCACACCCTGCTGGGATTTGATACCCATCTACCTAGATTCCAATAACATAGGACCACCGCAGTGACTGATAGGACCCATTTTAAGACCTAGGAAAGTACAAATCTTCACAAAGATTTAAGAATTGTTAAGATCATAGGTCTCAATTCTGATCACACATTAAAACAACCTAGGGTTGGGGATAAACACTCATACTGAATGACAGTCTATGTCACATAAACCAGAATCTCCCCCAAGTGATTCTTGTATATCTATCTTAATAAGCATTTCTGTAGTGGTTGCTTGTATGTGTTTCAGTGTTTATGTTTTCAGCACTTTACAAATATTAAGTTGTTTAATTCTCATTAAGGTACTGTAAAGACTGTATCATCCATGTTACAGATAAGTCTAAGATTCAACAGCTTTCTAGTTCCAATGTCTGAGCCCTTTACTCCCATACCAGCTGCTCTCCAAGGTCTGGTTAATTGCATTCATTTAGTTTCCATGGCGATGCAAATCATAAATGTAAGAATTTGAAGGTAGAAAAGCACCAAGATCTGGAAGTTTCTGTGTTTTTGATAATTGCCTGTAGTGTGTCTTGGATTTTAGCATATTGGATTGCTTTCCTTGAGCCTATCTTACTCCCTGATTTCTTGGATTAATTCTGTAAACGTCAATGGTGTCTAGGGCTTTATCCTCTGCCATGATCTCCTGAATTCTAAAGCTATATAGTCAGTTGCTCATTCAACAGTTTCCTCTAGATGTCTTGTGGGCGCTCTGGCTCCACACACCCATCCCTTTGTTTGGAAACTGTTTCTTCTCTGTTTTGTATCATAGTGAAAGAATCACTATCTATTCAATCACTCAAGCTCAACATCTGGGATTGCAGACTTTTTCCTGCTATAAAAATCCTAGCAGTTCGAGTTTAAGATGAGTCCCAAGTCTCTGGCTCAGCCCTCATCTTCAGCAACAAACACAAAAATCACAGGATTTACCTAGCAGCTCCATCTGAGTGAACAGCCAACAGTCCAGAGCAGTGGTTATCAGCCTATGCTTTGTGAGCCTTTCACTGGGCTCACATATCAGATAGCCTGCATATCAGATATTTACATTACTGTTTGTATAACAGTAGTGAAATTACAGTTATAAAGTAGCAGCAAAAATAATTTTATGGTTTGGGGATCAGCACAACATGAGGAACTGTATTAAAGGATCTCAACATCAGGAAGGTTGAGAACCACTGGACTAGACTCAACAAGTGTCAGGATTTATCCACTCATAAAACTGGGTAGGCCACCAGGCAGTGGTGGCACACGCCTTTTATCCCAGCACTCGGGAGGCAGAGGCAGGCAGATCTCTGCGAGTTCGAGGCCAGCCTGGTCTACAAGAGCTAGTTCCAGGACAGGCTCCAAAACTACAGAGAAACCCTGTCTCAGAAAACAAAAACCAAAAACCCCTGGGTAGGCCTATGGGTGTGGGAGATGGGAGGCAGAAGGATAAGATGCAGGGTTGTTGCTTTGATATTCTGGCTTAGAGTTGCCATTGAGAAAAGACACTAAAACTCTTCCTTAGCTGAGGAGTCACCTCGACGGTGAAGCTCTCATCTAGCATGGAAAGGGGCCTTGGTATGGCACCAGACAAACAAAACTCACTTGTTTCTGGATAGGAAGCCGGCACACTGAGAAATCTTCCAATAATCCAAGGAAGGATTCTCAGTGCAGTGGAGGCAGGGTTGAGCAGGGGGAAAAGCCAAGTGAGAGTAGTCAGTTACTAAAGCCTTGGCGGAAAGTTATGTAGTTTAGCCCTGAAGTCCTTGTTTTTGGACTTCAATGTTGATCTTAGCTTTTTGTGCACTACAATTACACACACCAAATCCTTAAACTCGGGATAGCTATTACAGAAAATTACAATAGCAATTTCCCCCTAAGATACCGACTTTGTTCTGCAAATGGCACATTCATCATTATTTTATGCACCACCATAAAATACCAAGAGTCATCAAATATTTCATTGACAAAGATGAGGTTTAGAGAATTTAAAATGAATTGGCAAAAAGTTAGATGACCCTTTTTTATCATTACTCATTTCAAACCAAAGCTGCTGCACAGGATTGAGAACCACGTGTGATTGGCAAAGTCTGCTCAGAGCCTCACAGGAATTTTCAGATCAGAGAGGAAGGGGAAGCACTGTTGGACTTGAGCAGTCTCAAGGTTTATCCCCATGGTCCTGGCTTGTCTCTTTACTGCCTATTCTTGCCTGTTCTGAATTCTCCTCTGGGTCTTTCTTCTCTACTCTCCTGGTCCCTGGGTTAGCCAGGTCCATTCCCTAACACATTTCCAAGGTTATCTGTTTCTCAGGCCTCTGCTAATGCTGTGTTCTATGTTCACTGTTAATGGGCTCTTTCTCAGAACCCACAGAAATCTTTGTGAGGCAGTGGGATTCTAGCATTTGTAGAATGGTAGTTTTATATTTCATGTACTTGTAAAGTCAGAAATAACAGCATTAAGGAGCTATAGATACATGGTGATATGGGTAAATCTTAAAACTATGTCAAATTAAAGTAGAAAGACACAAAAGCCTTTTTATTCTAGTACTCCATCCTCAAAAGTAGAGATACAATATGCCTCCTGTCTTATTTTTCAGCTTCCTTGGCATCCCTACAGAACCCACCAAACATGTAAATCTTCAAATGAGTAAAAATGGCCAGCTCCTATTTTGTTAATGTCTATTCACACTTCTGGCTGGTAAGTTAGCTATCACTCACTACAGGAACTAATTCCTTTGACTCCTCCTTCACAGTCTCTTTATATAGTCTTTCTACTGTCCCTCGTCTAACAATGGTGTGTTTTAAAATAATAGCTTTGATCTCTCTCTCTTTCTCATGTTAAAATCCTAAGAAGGCAGGGACAGTGCTCATCTTAGTTGTCAGTCTATCCTTGGTACCCACTATAGGTAATCTATGGATTCGATGAATCAGCTCAACCTTCCACTGATCTGGGTTAAGTTATTCTACCATATATTTGTGTTGTGTTTTGCACAATGGAGACTTGTGATTATAGAGCAAAAGCCATGATTTCTAAGTCTGTCTCCTGTTCCTTGATGAACATTGTAGATATAAACCAAGCACAATTCATGATGGGTGGAATACACACACACAATGACACAATTATCTTTCTTCTTACTGGAACCAATTGATAGGAGGTTTTGCCTCTGATGCACAATGGCAAAACCAATTGGGAGGGATTAAATCAATATATGCAAATATTGATGGTCTAGGCTGACCAATAGAATGCTTCTTAATACATCTTATCAAAGTGTTGGCAAAGCCAGGCTCAATCATTTTCATTATGATTGTGACTTTTGATTCTCATCAGTGGCCCAGGAAAACCCCAAGAAATGCTAGTAGTAATAAGAGTCTTGCCTGAAAGACTTAGCATGTATGCTAGTTAAGGACAGTAGAGGAGAATATGAAGGAACAGGATGGCCAAGATGGGGGAAGGACAGAGAGGGAGAGAAAGAAAAGAGATGTCTTGATTGAGGGAGCCATTATAGGGCTAGCAAGAAACCTGGCACTAGGGAAATTCCCAGGAATCCACAAGGATGACCCCAGCTAAAAATCTAAGCAACAGTGGAGAGGGTTCCTGAACTAGCCTTCCCCTGTAATCAGATTGATGACTACCTTAATTATCATCGTAGAACCTTCATCCAGTAACTGATGAACGCAGATGCAGAGATCCAGAGCTAAGTACTGGCCTAAGCTCTCAGAGTCCAGTCAAAGAGAGAGAAAAGTGATAATATGAGCAAAAGGGTCAAGACCATAAAGGGAATATCTACTTGAGCTAGTGGGAGCTCACTGACTCTGGACTGACATAAGACCAAACTAGGCCCTCTGAATGTGGGTGACAGTTGTGTGGCTGGGGCAGTCTGTGGGGCTACTGGCAGTGGGACTAGGACTTATCTCTAGTGCTTGAACTGGCTTTTTTTTTATTAATTAATTTATTTAATTATTAAAGATTTCTGCCTCTTCCCCGCCACCACCTCCCATTCCCTCCCCCTCCCCCAATCAAGTCTTCCTCCCTCCTCAGCCCAAAGAGCAAGCAGGTTTCTCTGCCCTGTGGGAGGTCCAAGGACCACCCACCTCCATCCAGGTCTATTGGTGGCGCACGCCTTTAATCCCAGCACTTGGGAAGCAGAGGCAGGCGGATCTCTGTGAGTTCGAGACCAGCCTGGTCTACAAGAGCTAGTTCCAGGACAGGCTCCAAAGCTACAGAGAAACCCTGTCTCGAAAAACAAACAAACAAACAAACAAAAAAAAAGATTTGAACTGGCTTTTTGAAGCCTGTTTCCTATGAAGGGACACCTCGCTCAGCCTAAACATTGTGTGTGGGGGGGTGCTTGATACTGCCTCAAAGTAAAGTGTCAGACTTTGTTGACTCCTCATGGGAAGCCTCACCCTCTCTGAGGAATGGATGGGGAGTGGGGGGTGTGGAGGAAGCAGGAGGAGGGAAGGGAGCAGGAACTGGAATTTGTATGTAAAATGAGAAAAGATTGCTTTAAAATAAAAAGGAATAAAATTTGAAAACTGAAAACAATAATAAAGTGACCTCCTTCAAACTGCAGTCTCAGAGAGGCCTGTGATAGGGAACCATCTGTCCACATTGTGGCTGCAGGCATTGCCCTGCCCTGTGCCCAAAAGAATGTTGGGGTAGAGTTACAGGAAGAATGGCCTCTGAGTCCAGGAAGACACAGAGCTTACGCAATTACAGGAGCAGATGCTGAAGCGGCCTAGCTCCTCATGTAAATGAACCTAGAAGCTGTGAGGCGAGGCGGCTGGTACCACTCTTAATTTCCCCAGTGGTTTGCTCCTGTGCACTATGTGGAGTCACAGACACAGAGAGAAGGAAAAAAAGCATAACTTATGTCTTTCTCCAACCATAACAGATGCTATTGTTGAGAGAGGATTAAGATGGTTCTCACTTAGGATTTTTTCTTCTCCACAATCAAAACAAGTAAGAAGCATATTCTTTACTAGAATGACCATGTAACTTCCTGCCCAAACCATTGTTCACGCAAAAGTGACTCAAAACACTGTTAACTATGTGGATCCTTAAATATAACTTGGGATTCTCCCAAGCAATTTGAGATGTTCGTTTTCTCTAACCTTGACTATCATCTTAGATAAGCTACAGGGCTCTCATGAGCCCTGATATCCAGCAACAAGGAGTGGTTTAACGTGCCTGATAAATTGCAGTAGCAAATAGAACAGTTGAATAGATGTATAAGCATTCTGTAAGCAACAGAGTCATGCAGCTATGGGACTGGCACATGAAGACCATCTGATGCTTAGGCGGTACTGGTTTGTCATTCATCAGAATGTAGATAGAGACTGTCCATTTGTTTTCTGGCTTCCCAGACCCAAATAACCACACAGAATCTATATTAATTATAAGCTAGCTCTTACATCTTAAACTAACCCATTTCTATTCATCTATGTATCACCACAAGGCTGTGGCCTACACTTTAGGTCCTACTGTATATGTTTGATGTTTAATATCTTATGTGTATATCTGTAGAAAGTTTTTGAAATCAGTGATTACTTTTATATTCACTATCTTCTTCATCCAGGGAGGAAGGCGTTACTATTATAGTTGCTAGATGAGAATACAGGTTTAGAGAAGTCAAGTAGCTTGTAGATATCTTTCTTTTTACTGACATTATTATCATTTATTTTGTTTGTGGTATAGAAAGCAACAAACAAGATTTAAAGAATTTACTACTTCAATGGCCCTTTAGCAATTCTTGCTATAGCAACCCTATTAAGTAGTACATGTATAATTACTGTTCTGAATTTAAGCCATGAAAAAAATGGGTGATTCGAGATGATTCCCTTTCTTTTTTCTTAATTAAATTTGTTCATTGACAATTTCAGACATGTATCTAATGCATTGCAATTGCTCATATCTGTATCATCTCTCATCTCCCTCCTTCCCTTGTTTACCCCCAATTTGCCTTTTATTCTCTTTTCTCCATTCATGTCTTTTGTTTGTTGCCCTCTGGATTTGATCAAGTCCTTCTGTGTTACCTGGAGATTAAAATCTTCACTGGAGTCTGGTAGGCACACCAGTGGGTACACAACTGAAGACGGTACCCCTCTCTTTGCATACCAATAGCTTGAACTATAATTTGAATCCATGTTTGTTTAACTGAAAAGTCTATGATTTTTAAATATCATACCTTATTAATTTATCAACTGAACACATATCTGTGGATTAGCTGTAATGTGGTATATGTTGTTTGATGCCATGTGTATAAACAAATATTAAGACCTGGGTCCAACCAATTCCTGCAAGTTGTCCTCTGAACTCAGTATGCATGTTCTGGCACATGGGACTCTCCCATATACCCACTCATCCCTCTAGTGAAAATAAATGAATGTAAAATAAAATCAAAACAAGAGTTAAGTTCAAGCCATGAGCTAAAATGCAAAAATTTCTCTGCCTGGAAGAGCTTTATCTTTAGTGGGAGATAGACACATATGCATATAATTTAAGTGCGATACACCAAATACCATTATTGTTGTACATAATGCTTTAATAAGTTGTATAATATGATGTATTAATGATGTATTAATATTATCTGAAATCACCTATTCATGTGTTAAACCAAGCTTGGATCAAAAATACTTGAAGAGAAAATTTACAAGAGTTATTCAAACTAATAATAGGACACAGAGTTGGGAGGTGATGGAGAGGTGTAGAATGATTCTGGGACAAGTTAAGCGGAGAAGTAGGGGTAATGACATTCAAAATACACAGTATGAAATTCCCAAGGAATTAATGTATTATATAAGGTTAAGTGACATCTGTACTAAGTGTGTGCATATTTTTTCAGGGTATTATTCTGTAAATAATACACTGTGATTAGTTATATAGGGTTTACATTGTATCAAGTATTTATTGTAAAAAATTCAATGATGAGTTAAAGAATAAAGGAGGATATATGTAGTCTATATGAAAATCCTGTGTCATTTTGTGCAAGGGACTTGAACATCTACAGAATTTGTCATGTGTGGCTGTGGGACATGGGCTGTGGAGCTAGAATCAATTCTCTTCCAGTACCTCCTCACAAAATCTCTTGAGCCTGTTATAGGAAGATGGACTAGACATGAAAGGATGAGCCTGGATAGTAGGAGGAGGATGAAGACTATTGCTACACTCTTGATGGTATGACTTGATGTAAGTTGGTGGCAGCAGAGTTGGTAGGGGTAAATTAAATGGACTTGGGAAACAGGAAACATAATTTTCAGGAATTTGCAATTGACTGGTTGAAGGAGTTATAACAGAAGGAAGAGTAAAATAAATTTCTTGAGTTACTGGGGCAAAGAATGAGATAAAGGGTAGGAACATTTATTGAGGTAGGACACACAGGAAGAAAGGAGAGAAGATCTACCACATGAAAGAAAATGTAGCTGGCAACGATTTTTACCACTGTATACCTTTCTGTATTAATTTTATGCTGCTTTCTTTGCAATACTAGGGACTGAACCCAGGGACTTACATATACTAAACAAGTGCTCTGTTAATTGATTTGCTTTTCATTTCACCTCTATGGAACTCGATACATATCACTAGACTTTGATCACATATAGAGGTTACATAAAAAGTAATTATACCACAAGGCCTTCGGTTCCCACTAACTACTACAAATAGTTTTCAGTGTATTATTTAGTATTCTATTGTCTAAAAACATTAACTGTCATACAAAACATGGCAGCATAAAAATCATCCAGGCTATTTTGAAAAAAAAAATGCTATTTTTATTGGAGCCTGGAGAGGGGAAGTGATTTCCACAAGGTCATGGTTTATAGTAGGTCAAGATATAGAAGGCAGGTATCTTTACTTGCATCTTTCTTGTCTGTTCCTCAATCATAGAATCAGAGTTGGTTATGTTCTTGGCCTTTTACTCTTTTCCTTGGACCTGTGTACTGCTGTAGGACAATGGTTTTACCCTGTAAAGAGTTGTTTCTTGTACTTGTTTAATAAAATATTGATTGTCCAGTAGCCAGGCAGGGAGTATAGGCAGGGTGACCAGACAGGAAAGAGGTGGGACAAGGAGAACAGGAGAATTCTGGGGAGAGGAAAGCTCAGCCTGCAGTCGTGACCCAGCCACAGAGAATGCGTCATAGATAAAGGTACCAAGTCACATGTCTAACATAGACAAGAATTATGGGCTAGTTTAAAATGTAAGAATTAAAGAAGCCTAAGCTACTAGGCCAACCAGTTTATAATTAATGTAGACCTCTGTGTTTTTCTTTGGGGCTGAATGGCTGCAGAACCAGGTGGGGACAGAAACTTCTGTCAACAGCATACTCTGCTTAAACATATGCACGAGGAAGTTTATTTAATTTCCTTATCATCCGGCCATATAATACATCTTTTATTTATGAATATATATGACAGTAATATATTCTATGGCCTCTCAAGAATTTAGCTTTGAAGGTATTAAAAGAAAGAATTTAGATCAGTAAAAATGTTATCTCAGAAAACAAAACATACACACAACACTTTCCCTCATTCTGAGTATGGTACACTGTTTACTCTATATTCTAAGTTTGTTTTCTGTCTTCTTCCTTCTTCCTTTCTTTTTTGGGGGCAGTCTCTGAGACACCTCTGATCAACAATGCTAGGGGAAACTAGTTATCTCTCCCTCAGCCCCTCCTCTGTCCTACCCTCCCATCCCTCTCCCTTCTTATACCTCCTTCCTCATTATTCTTCTTTCGACCTTCATATCACCATGCTCTACCAATCCCACCACTTTAAGATATTTCTTCCACTTCGCCATCAATAGTCCCTTTCTAGTTTTTTTCGGTTCTTCAAGTATTACACAATAAACACATAAACCTAAAGGTTTGATCTAAGATCCATAGATGAGTGAGAACATGTGTCAATTGCCTTTCTGGGTCTGGATTACCTCACTCAGTAAAATGCTTTTCAGATCCATTTACCTGAAACTTTCATCTTTCTTTATAGCTAAATAAAACTCCACCATGTATATGTACCACACTTTAATTATCCACGTGCTAGTTGGTGGCTATCTAGGGTGCTTCCATCTCCTAACTGTGAATAGTGCAGCAATGGACATTGTCTAATGTGGTGGTTTGAATAAAAATGCCCTCACAGGCCCATAGGGAGTAGCACTATTAGGAAGTGTGGCCTTGCCAGAGTAGGTGTGGCCTTGTTGGAGGAAGTGTATCACTATGGGGTGGCTTTGAGGTCTTAGATGCTTAAGTCACACCCAGAGTGCCATTCACCTCTTGGCCTGCAGATTCAGAAGTAGAACTCTCAGCTTCTTCTCTAGCACCATGTCTGCCTACAGGCTACCATGCTTCCTGCCATGAAAATTATGGATTAAACCTCTGAAACTGTAAGTCAATCCCAATTAAATGCTTTTTTTTTTTAAAAATAAGAGTTGCTGTGGTCATGGTGTTGGTCACAACAATGGAAGAAACCCTCACTATGACACCTAGCAAGTATCTGTGTGTTGGATAGAGTGCTTTGAGTATGGCCAAGAAGGTTACAGCTGGGTTATACAGTAAATTTGTTTTTTTTTAGGCACCACACCACTGATTTTTATAGTAGCTTCACTAATTTTCATTTCAAATAACAGTGTGAGAGTTTCCTGTTCTCCACATTTTCTCCTTAATTTGTTGTCAATTTTCTTAATCTTAGTCATTCCGACTTGAATAAAATGAATCTCATGACAATTTAAATTTGCATTTCCCTTGTGGCTAAGGATAGTGAACACTTTTAAAAGCATTTTTTTTGTCATTTGTATTTCTTCTTCTGCAAACCTTATTCAATTACAAGCTGTTTATTTTCTTTTAAAATTTTTTTATTATTATTATTGACTTTTATTTTCCTTTTACTCCCTTCAACCCCTACTATATACCCCCTTCCTTGTTCCCTCTTGAAATCATCATCTTTTTCTCTTTATTATTGTTATTGGTATGTGTATGTATGCCTAAATACATAAATCTATACTTGTAATTATATATTTACAATATAGCATGTTTATAACAACTAGATTATATTTATCATCTATAGTTACTTCTATGTACATGAGTTTAGTACTGACCACTTGGGATTGGATAACCAATTAGAATAGAAGGCTTAAAACTGGGGAGAACTATTTTTCACACATTTAATATTCCTTAGCTAATATAGACATTTACAGTTATAAACATCACTATTTCACTATTACTTTATTCTAGGACTTAAAAAATCCATCTTGATATCTGCAATAACCCAGTATTCAATATTATGTTATTTAATCACTGTTCTTTCTTTTTCTAACTTCTTTTTTTTCCTGACATAGTTTCACGTAGCCCAAGACCATACTGCAATTCACTGTGTAGAAAATGATGAACTCCTGATCCTCCTATTTTTTATTGAGCTCTACATTTTTTCTCTGCTCCCCTTCCTTCCTCTTTCCTCCCCTTCAACACTCTCCCATGGTCTCCATGCTCCCAATTTACTTAGGAGATCTTGTCTTTTACTACTTCCCATGAAGATTAAATCCATGTAGGACTCTTAGGGTCCTCATTGTTGTCTGGGTTCTCTGGGATTATGATTTGTAGATTGGTTTTCTTGGCTTTATGTTTAAAAACCACTTATGAGTTAGTACATATGATAATTGTCTTTCTGGGTCTGGGTTACCTCACTCAATATGATGTTTTCTAGATCCATCCATTTGCCTGCAAATATCAAGATGTCATTTTTTTCTGCTGTGTAGTACTCAATTGTATAAATGTACAACATTTTCCTTATTATTTCTCAGTCGAGTGGCATTTAGGTTGTTTCCAGGTTCTGGCTCTGACAAACAATAGTTGAGCACATGTCCTTGTGGCACAATTGAGCATCCTTTGAGTATATACCCAAAAGTGGTATTGCTGGGTCTTGAGGAAGGTTGTTTCATAATTTTCTGAGAAGTTGCCATACAGATATCCAATGGGGCTGTACTATTTTGCACTCCCACCAGCAATGCAGTATTCCCTTTACCCCATATACTCCTCAGCATAAGTTGTCATCAGTGTTTTTGCTGATCTTTCTGTTTGAAGCTGCTGAGTTCTGGAATTACAGGCATGACCCACCACCAATTCTCCCTTTCTAACCTTCAATGCAAGTGTCTTTTTCAGAAGGTGTGACTTAATAGACTTGCCCTTACAAAAGCATTTATTGCTTTAGCTGTAGGGAGTGCTTCATGATGCACTTGAGCCCTCAATTTCTAAATATAGTCTCTAACATCATTATTCTGAGAATTTCAATGTTGACCACTTTAGTTAGTGGCATGAACCAGGGAGAGTGGGGCCTAAAAATGAAGCAGACTAAAGTCACGTGCAACAGTCTGCTGTAAAGAGGCCACTTGTTTGTCCCACTGCCCAGCAGCTCAGACCAGAAATAATCACACGAAAACTATATTATTTAAATGACTGCTTGGCCCATTAGCTCTACCTTCTTATTGGCTAGCTCTTATATCTTAATTTAATCCATTTCTAGTCATCTGTGTATTGCCACGAGGCTGTGACTTACCGGGTAAAGTTCCTAGCATCTGTCTCTGACTGGGCTACATGGCTTCTCTCTGACTCTACCCTCTTCCTCCCAACATTCAGTTTAGTTTTCCCCACCTTGCTAAGTTCTTCCCTGCTATAGGTCCAAAGCAGTTTTTTTTTATTCATCAGTGGTAATCACACCTTACAGAGGGGAATCCCTCATCAACAGTCAACTTTGTTGAGCGCATCAGACAATTTATCTTCTGGGTGTTAAGAGTCATAACAGCTGAAATAAATGCGCTCCTCTCCACTATACCTGGGATGAACACAAAAACACATTCCAAGAGAAACTGAGGTCATAAGACTGTTCTCTTATTTTCTTAAAGTTTTCTCATGAGCACTCATAATTCCCCTTACTTGAATCCATTCTTGGACTTTGTTCTGACAGTCTGATATTAAAACACTAAATACAGTCTTTAACGAAATTCTGGAATTTTGGTTAGTCCAATATTAAAACACTTTCCCTTTACAGGAATTGAAGTTGCCTTTAAAGTTTTCCCCTCCATGCCAAGATTGTTTGGTGAGCTGACAATTGATTCCTACTCCATCATAGACAGATGTGGAATTGTTAACCTATTTTCTACAACCTTTAGGAAATTCTACTTTCATGGTGTCTTAATGCTACTATTTGGCCCTTTTGCTACTTATCTGCAGTGGTTTAACTTTTCTCACTTTGACCATCTACACGTTTTTAAGGAAATGGACATTAAGAATAGTGGGGACAGACCCAATTCCAGGTATACAAAGTTTTGGAATCCCATAAAAATTAGGAAATATAAATATTTGCTACTTGCCTATGATTTAGTGCTTATATCATATCAGTAGGTTAAGGGGCTTGCATAGATCCGCTCATCACCAGTGCATAACTTGGGATATATTTAATTTTGCCTTTCCATTCGTAGCTTGTAAAATGAACTCTAGTGCCTCAGAATATGACCTTATTAGAAGACAAAATCTTTATAGAGGTGCAATGGTTAACAGTGTCAACTTCATAAGATTCAGAATCAACCTGAAGACAAATCTCTGGAAATATCCAGGAGGGATTGATTATCTTGATTTTATTAGCTGTGGTGAGGAAACCCTTTCCCCTAAATGTGGGCAGAATCATTCCCTGGAATGGGATCCCAGGTTGCACAAAAAAAAAAAAAAAAAAAAAAAAAACATAGCTAGCTAAGCAACAGTGTTAACCTCTTTCCGCCTCTCTCCCAACTATAATACCTATTTTCTGTCCCTGACACTGTGAATGCTTTTACTGCCATGATAGACTCTAACCTCAGACTATGAGTCCAAAAACCACTTCTTTTCTTAAATTGCTTTACTCAGGTGTTTTCTTGAAGCAATGAGAAAGTAATTAGCACAAGAGCTAATCAAGATAAAAATGACCTTTTGAATTAAAGCTTAATTAAACAGAAATAGTGCCTTATAAAATTGGGGAATTTGACAATAGGCATATCTTGAGGAGAAGATAAGGAAAGAATGAAGACTTTCATCTACAGGACAAGAGTTGGGCCCTGAACAGCTCCTTGCCTCACTTTTCCTCAGAAGACAAACTTTCCGTCAACTGGACATCACAATATTAACTTCTAGAACTAGGAGGTAATGTGTTATATTCTTTAAGAATTCCTGAAAAACATACAAAAGTAACACTATATGGGCTCAATAGTTTATATTTTGTAATATATATTACATTATTGTGATATATTATATTTTATTATATATTCATGTACAAATACATTTATGTATGCAATAACAATTAATGAAAAAGCAGGCTGTAGTAGGAGGAAGTGGTGGGCTATGTCCCACTGCCCAGCTAGCTTAACCCCCGAAATAACCACACGAAAATCTGTATTAATTAAATCGCTGCCTGGCCATTAGCTCTAGCATCCTATTGGCTAATTCTTACATCTTAATTCAACCCATTTCTATTAATGTGTATTGTCACTTGACTGTGGCTTACCGGCATGAGTCTAACCAGCGTCCGTCTCAGAGAGGAGAGCCACGGCGTCTGCCACACTGCCTTCTTCCTCCCAGAATTCTGTACTGTCTTCCCTGCCTATCTAAGTTCTGCCCCATCAAAAGGCCTAGGAAGTTTCTTTATTTGACCAATGAAAGTAACGCATAGACAGAAAGACCCTCCCACACCAGGAGGCCATGAATTTGAAGAAGAGTGGGAATGGGTATATGGGAATTTGGAGGAAGTAAAGAGAAGGGAGAAATGTTGTAATTAAAATACAATCTCAAAAATAAACAAAAGCAAATAAAAAAAAGATACCATTGAAATTACGACTCTTCATATAAATAGATAAATTTATTCTGGGGGATTTTTTTATGCACAATTGTTTTTTACCAACTTTTTCATTTAATAACATATTTTATTTAAGTGAAAAAGTAACACAGAACTTTTTAATGAGTCAAAATAGAAGTTACTTGATATGTTAAAATAAGTCCAAATCCATTAAAGAGACGATGAAGCAAAAGAAGAAGGAGGAGGAAAAGAAGAAGGAAGAGGAGGGGGAGGAGGAAGAGGAGGAGAAGAAGAATTTCTCCTCCAGTATGTTACTTTTTAATGGCAATTCTAGCATACTAACACAAGATAATGTACATATATAAATGTGTGTGTGTTTATGTGTGTGTGTACAAAGTCATAAAGTAAATAAAAAGTTTGCTGGGACTGGAATTCAATTCTTTCTGACCTTATAGGCAGCTTGCTGTCTACTGTCCTGTTACATACCAAACTCACAAACATGACATATAATTGCTTTTTCCTGAAGAATTGAAGCACCACCCAAATGTACCCCTTTGAGTTTGAGAACTGCACAGAGATCCAGTAGCTATTAAAAATCATATTGAAATATTCCTTTGCTTTTAAGAACTATTTTCACTGGGAGTAGCTGAGAGATAGATGTTCTTATTACTGGGAAATCATTCTTAGGACACTCAGAATGGTATTTCTTAGCCTGAAGCTGTCAAGCCAATATTGCCCGACAAACTGGCTTCTTTAGCCAATGTTACTCCAGAATGTGGAGCTCTGGGACTCAGTTTAGTCACTCATTGGGGACACTTCCTGAGACTGGTTAGAGAACAGTCTAATTCCTTTTTGCTTTTGCTCATATTGGAGAAACATGGCAAGGCAGCTGGAACACGAAATCACGTCTATCCCACATTCTCAAAAGCAGGTTTTACATCACTTTCTATGGTGCTATTGAGCCTAGATGTACTTAAGGTAGATGCAAAAGTTTCTCTATGGAAACATACTGAGCTTAGGCACTCTCCCAGGGTAGAACAGCAGCTTGGATCATGTAGTAGAACCATTTCAAAGCAAGTACTATGTGCTAATGATTTGTAAGCATGTGGTGATTAGATAAAAGGGGGTTTGGGAGTTATTCCTGAAGACACTAATTAAATTCACATCAACAAATCAATGTACTGGTGTTACATAGACTAAGAGCACTTTAGAAATGCTTCTTTTGTTTGGGGACCATTAATTAAATTCACACATTTTGCTGATATTGAGTTCTTACCTTAAAACACAGACAACCCAAGATGAAGTTCTGAATAGCCCTTCTGAGTGCATTTCTGTGAAGCTGGGGAAATTAGGACAGTTTTTCCTTTCAAGGATCTAACTGCCCAGAATTTTCAAAATTTCACAGCAGATAGTGAACAGCTGATTCTTTCTTAACAAATTCAATCCAAATGATGCATGCTTTTACTTAACTGCTACAGGCTTAACTGCAGTTTTAAATTATTTTCAATGCAGAGGCAATAAAGTATTTCAGTAAATACGTCTCAGAGGAGATGTTAGGAGGAAAATGTGCTAACATTCTCAGTCATCACCGTCCAGGTCACCACTTGCAACTGCAAGCAAGACACGTGTGAAAGAATTATGACTTGCCATGGGCAGTGTTTGTCAGAGTTAGGAGTTTATAAATATCTCAAGAGTCTAAAGAAATGACTCCATGCAGGGATACTTCATTTGAAAACTAAGTATCTGCGACCTTGTCTTGTCAACAGAATTAGATTTCTCTCTGTTACTATGTTGTTTTTACTTATGGCTGCTTCAGTGCGGAAGCCTAGGGAGAAGATGTAGCGTGAGGAGGCCTCAATAGCTGTTGGAAGGAAGCAATTCATTTCCTGACACTTCTCCTTCTTGGGTCCACAAATGAGAAGGTGCAAATGGCCAAAAGGATTTGCTCATTTTGCCCAGCATGACAGAGCAAGCCTACCTTTGGAATTCTAAGATAAAGAGAGCACTAAATTCACACCACCAGTTCTTGATCTAGTGATGATTGCATGTAAAACGCTTGCACTTGGCGCTGGCTAAGGGCTGGGGAGGGAGGCAGGGTAGAGGAGGGGATAAGAAAGAGGAGATTGGCAAGAAATGGCCTCTACTCTCTCCTCTAAGAGTTGAAAGATATTGAATATAAATAATTATGCACCTAAATAATCACTGTTGAATTCAATAACTACCAGTAAGTATAATTTGAATATCTGTTATGCGAATAGGGAACCAAAACTCAGACAGGCGGTGACTGCTGCTCCATTTCATCCCCTGTCAATAGCATCTCATAGATCACCTAAATCTCGAATGCCTCAGGCTTTGCCTTTGGATTTATTTGTCATAATATTCTTTGTGGCTTCATTTAGTTTTCTGCCTTTAGCAAGAACTTGGTCACTTAAATAGGTATCTCCAGAATGACAGGTCCTAGTTAAGAGTTTTCAAAGTTGCCCCCCACATACCTTCAAATGCTTCCTTTGTATTCTCACTATGAACTGCTAGGCAATTCCATCTTCATGCTCTTATTGAATATGCTCACATCTTTCTAATGTCTCCATGGCTACTATTTTGGACCTAGTTGCTGTCTCCTATTGTCTGAATTACTACCACAGCTTTTAAAATGGTCTCCTAGCTTCTTTTCTTGGCACCTATTGCTGCATAAAAAATGACCACAAACTTAGCTACTTGAAACAACACTCATGTATTATCCCCTGGTTTTATAAATCAGAGTCTGGAGGGACAGGATAAATTCTCTACTTAGAATTTCACCAGACTGAAATGCAGATACCAGAAGAACTGAGATTTTACATGGAAGATTCCATTGGGAAAGCATCCTCTCCCAAGCTTACTCAGGGTGTTGGCAGAATCCAGATGCTTGTGGCTCCAGGTTTGAGGTCCCATTTTCTAGTGATTGCTTGCTGACCAGGAGTCAGTCAGTCACTCTTGGATTCTCCAGGGCTATCCATATTCCTCTTCATGTGATTCTCTCCATTTTCCAAAGAAGCATGAGAGTCCTCCTTTGGTACCAACACAAGGAAACCACCTGCTCTGGAAAGATTCACTTCATTGGGTTTAGCCCACCCACATAATCTCTATGTCATAAGTTCTGCTAACTTGGAACTGAAAAACTTCTGCCAAATTAGTTCTAGAGTAGTGTTTTGTTAAATAAGTAGAGGACCAAAACCTTGGGAGCATCTTTTGGCAGTCTCTTCTCTGCTCGGCAGCCAGTGTGACCTTGTACCTCTCATTTCTAGCCTCACAATCACAATCCTCCAGGGACCGCCCACACCACTCAGTGGAAGAGCCATGGTTCCTTACCATTCCCCACAGGCTCTGAATAATTAAGACTTTCCTTTATCCCTTCTGATTTCATTTGCTAATTTGTCTCTTTCTCCTTTATCTTTACTGCCTCTCCATCCAGTCATGCTTGAATACTTCCACCATGGCCCTCACACAGGCCTTTGCACATAATGTTCTGTTAACTCGAGATGGATTTCTCCATGGACTACTACCCAACTCTTCACTTCTCCATGAAGACATTAGCTCACTAGACTCCATCTTTCAGTAAGGCCCATAATAATAACTATTTGAAATTGCATCTCAGTCCAAACTTCCTAAATTCATTCGCTCATTCTCTAACACAAAGTATGTGAGTATATAAAATATAATCTGTGCATTTGTATTATTTATTGTCTGTCTTCTTAAAATGTGAGCTCCCAAAGGGATTTTGCTCATTTGTGTCTGGAATATAACAGGCACTTAGTGTATGTTAAATGAATAAATCCATGACTTTTCCAAGGTCATAAACACCAGCAAGTGGAAGAATTTGACAGTGCACTTATTAGAAAATTGGAGCCCATTATCTGATTAGAACTTAAAGGATAAGGCCGAGGGTGGGCAAGTTTAAGACTGTAGGACAAAGTGTTCAAAGGGGAACTTCATCCTGCAGGATTTCAGTGATACAGAAGCCATATATTTATGAGGCAGAAAAGGGAAACAAACCATAGAGATACAAAGAAGAAGGCAATGAGAAGACAGAAGCAGAGACTGGATCACTGAAGCCACAGTCTACGAAAGCTCAAGGGATACCAGGAACTGGAACAGGTTCTCCCCTAGCACCGTCAGAATTGATGCAGTCCTGTCCACACTGTGAGTTCAGACTTCTGCCACTCATAAAGGCAAAGCGATCAAGGTCCATTTACTTGAGCCACCAGCTCTGTGTTTGTATGTTAGGACAGCTTCAGCAAACTGCTGATCGTGCTTTGAAGGATGGCTAGGGTTGCTCTGGACTCTGTACAGTGACACGGTCTTCATCTCTCTCAGGTTTGAAGGACCTGTTTCCCCAACTGCTTGGGCTATGTTATCCACTGACTTTCAGTTAACAGCCATTTCTGGGAATGGCCTCTGTAGAAAAGGGAGCCAAGTCAAGTCCCCTTCCTGGAAAGAGCCTGCATCCAGAGACTGGTGAACATGGGGGTTATATTAGTTATAAATAAGTATCTGACAAGAGTTAAAACAATACATATTAATCATCCTAGCTCCTGTGAATGAGGAATTCGGACATTGTGTAACTAAGTCTTCTGTTTAGGAACTTTCCAGGCTACAGTCACAGATACAGACAGACTTTATTCTTATATAGATATTAGACTGGGGAAGAAGGCACGTCTGAAGCTGGGTGGTCAGCAGAATTCATTTCTTTGTTGTTGCAGGTAGAACTGGCATCCTGTCCTCTGGTTTGTTTTTGTTTTTAAGAACTTATTATTCATTGGTTGGGGAATCTGCCTTTGGTTCCTGGAATTTAGCATCCCAACATGGTTACCTTGTCATCCCATTAAGGGGAGCTTCTACAATGACTATGGTAGCAAACCAGGATATTATATAACATTGTATAGTGATGAAGGTTACAGTCTATCACCTTTTGTGATTTAAAAGGAACAAATCACTAGGCAAGTTCCAGAGTTCTTTGCTACAAGAGTATTATAAAGGTCTGGTGTCCCTGTCCCAATTCTCTACAACCATGACGGGCCATCTTAGGGTTGCACGTCCCTGTGATCTGAGCAGGTCTTTGTTTGGGAATATACCACAGCCCAGCCCACTCCTGATTCCTTCTCTTTCCTTCCACTCATGGATCCTGACAGTCTCCTTTATAAATGACTTTCATTCATGTCTCCATCTCAGGAGGTTGGGCAGCAGATCTCTGGCCAATATTTTCAGTGGTAGAGACTGAAAAGTATTCTAGGAACAGACTCAAAGAGTGAAGTCTTTGGATAAGAGAACCGTGGGATGTCCCATTAGAGTGGCTGATTGGGGACACAGAAATGGAAGAGAAATTTGGGAGAAGGTCATGGTGTGGAAGGTCCTGGATGGCATGGTGATAAAAGTGGAGTGGCTGTTTTTGACATGGTAGGGAGTCTAGGAAGCTGTCCTGACAACAAGTTACCCTAGGATTTATGAAGGTAATTCTGGCAGCAACACACTGTTTCAAATTCCTTAGAACAGCTTCCCGCGGGTACTAGAATAGCTAGTAAAAACAGGTAATGTGGCTTTCAGAAAAATCCTCCCACACACATAGGCTTAGAAAGTTTTCTCCTAGGGACAAAATTGAAGTCTGTGGTTGTAATGGGTTAGAGTATGTCTTCCCTTCCAATTTCATATGGTCAAGTCCTAACATTCTACTCATCAGAATTAGACTATATTTGAAGACAGGGTCACTGCATACAAGTGATTAAGATAAAGCCAGTGGACTGGGCTCTAATCCAATATGACTAGACAATAAGAAGAGGACATTTACATGGAGAGAGGAGACGCACAAATGGAACGCCATAAGAAGATGAAGGAAGAGCTTAGAGTGTTATAACAGAAAGGAAGGATGCTGGGAATTGTCAGAAAAGCAGCAGAATCTTGGAAGACAGGCCTGCATGGATTATTCCCCACAAGTCTTGATGGACTTGCTGCGGGACCAGCTAGGACAGAAACCTCTGTCAACAGAAGAGGAAACTCCATTCGGATTATATTACATGAGAAAAGAATCTATTGCTTAATAAAAGGAAAAAACTGAAATGCTAAAGAGTAGATAAACAAATAAGCAAGACCTAGAACATTAACACAAGGGCTCTTCAGTTTCCTGCCTGTGGTCTATGTGATGAAGGGACCATGTTAACTGATGTAGAAAATTATTTTAATGGGTGTTACTTTTGTTTATGCTCTGGAGCATTTGTTTAATGGTGCAAAGATGTGTTTGATGAAATAAAATTCACCAGCAGTCCAGAGGCTGAGTCAGTAACTAGCTGACAGGAAGTTGTAGGGAGGAGTCAGGTGGAGAAGGGTTTATAAGGAGGGGTGAGGAAAAGCACGAGGAATTCTTGGGAGGAGGTGAGTGGCTTGCTATTCAGCCTCTCTGGGAAGCAGGGTTCCACCTCAACCTTTGAATCTTGAGTTTTTAGTTGGAGAGAGACCTAGGTAAGTTCTCTTAGTAGAGCTGAAAGAGCCCTTGCCTGAGGGAACAGAATTTCCTCAGGCTGAGTCACTTGGCCTAGCTGCTGCTGCTAGAGGCGGGGTTGCAGTTACTGACTAGGATAGCCCTAGCTTAGAAGATAGCAACCAGTAAAAAGGAGGACAGTGGTCAACGGCTACTCATTACTTTTGTTAGGGCTTCAAATAGCTTCAAATAGCTGAACGTTTAACGTGAAAAGTAATAAAATGTGCTATATCACTTCAAATAGCTGTACATCTAGCTGGAAAAGTAATAGAATGCTTTCTATCACTGCGATCAGAGGTTAAGAGCCCTTCCAGGATTCATTAGTTCAGTAGCTTATCAACTCCCGGTTAGTTACTTGCCGCACTTCAATGTCAGGGCTTGAGTATTCTGGACCATTCAAATGAAGCAAGGGAGGAGTTAAATCCATCTTAAATGTGATTTCTTTTCTACATATGCGAATGATGATTAGCATTTAGTTCTCTGAGATATCCCACGTGATGACAGCACACAGGTCTCCTAACCGTTGTCCTCTTATACTGTCAGAAAGCTGCTCGGAAGCCTCAAACACACAAGTGGACCAAGGACGTCCGTTTCTTGGAGCCCCTCCTTCTCTCGGGAGTTTGTTCTCACTTTCCCTAATAAATGTACATCTGTTATGCTTTAAAAACAGAAAACAGAAATTTCCCCAGCACCATATTTCTCCCTAGAAATCCATAAGGATGACCCCAGCTAAGACTTCTAGCAATAGTGGAGAGGGTTCCTGAACTGGTCTTCCCCTGGCATCAGATGAATGACTACCCTAATTGTCATCATAGAACCTTCATCCAGTAGCTGATGGAACCTGATGCAGAGATCCACAGCTAACACCAGCCTGAGCTCTGGGAATCCACTTGAAGAGAGGGAGAAGGGAATATATGAGCAAGGGAGGTCAAGATCATGATGGGGAAATCTACAGAGACAGCTGAACCAAGTTTGTGGGAACTCAGAAACTCTAGACCGACAGCTGTGGAGCCTCTATGGGACAGAACTAGGCCTATCATATGTGGGAGATAGTGTGAAGCTTGAACTATCTGAGGGGCCCCAGCAGTGGTACCGGGATCTATCCCTGGTGCATGAGTTTGCGTTTTGGAACACATTCCCTTTGATGAGATTCCATGATCAGACTTAATGTATGTGTGTTGGGGGGTAAGGGCTTGGTTCTTCCCCAACTTAATGTGCCAGACTTTGTTGACTCCCCATGGGAGTCATTACCCATAGGAAGGAGTGGGTGAGCTGGGGAGGGAGGTGAGAGGGCGGGAAAAGCAGTGGGGAAACAACCGTGGTTGGAATGTAAAATGAAATTTAAAAAATAAATAAATACATAAATAAATAAATATTTTAAAAAACAAACAGAAAAAAAATAAATAAAAAATAAAAAAATAAAAACAAACAGAAAGAGGAGACAGAGAGCCGAAACCCTCTCTGGGTTTCCTGATCCAAGCTTGTGTGTAGGTGTGAAAATTTTATGCTCTTTCAATACTTCATCATAGGAGTGTGTTTTTTGAACATGGTTCTTTTTCTCTGTTCTTTTCTTTGACAGAAGGGTGGTTCTGACTTGTCTCATCTGCAGAGCTGGGAAAGGAAACCTCTCAAGTCTCGGCTCTACAACAGGAAGGCACAGAAGCTACCCATAAAGCCCTGATTGTGATGGCAAGTCTTAGTTGTCATCTCGATTACATCTTGAATTGACGCAAGCAGCTGGGCACACCTGTGAGGAATTTTTTTTTGTAAACCATTCTATTCCAGATCTTTAGGGGTGGGAAGATCCACCTTTAATCTGGGAACCACCTTCTCCTGGCAGCCTAAATAAAGGACATGGAAGAAGGAAGGTTGCTTTCTGCTTGCTTGCTCTTGCTGGCAAGACTATCCCTTCACTGGCATTAGAGCTCACTTCTTTGCGATTCCAGCATTTACTAAAGGCCAGCTGAGAGACTCAGACTCACCAACTGAACAACTACCGGATTCTTGGACTTCCATTGGGAGACAGCCATTGTTGGACTAGCTGGACCACAGTCTATAAGACTTTCTTATAAATCCCCTATCTATCATCTATCTATCTATCTATCTATCTATCTATCTATCTATCTATCATCTACCTACCTACCTACCTATCTTATCCTAGGCTATCCTTTCTGTTCCTTTAGAGAACCCTGACTAATACAAACTCCCTTTTCTCCTAAGAGGGAACTGTTATTCTGAATTGGATTTTATCATTTTATGCATTTTGTATGTGCAAACAATGCATAGTGTTGTTTTAGTAATCTGCAACTTTCTTTGTTGAGCATTAGTCTCTGAGGTTTATCCATTTTCTATGCTAGTCCTATAATGCATTAATTTTGATCATTATATGATTGCACCACAATTTCCTCATTCCTTCTCCTGGTGATGGACATTAGGTTATTTATGTTTTCAAATGCGCAATCTGATCCAGCAAGATTGATGCAGGCAAGAGTAGCTCCCTCCAGGGTGTTTACTAAACCATAACATTTGTATCTGACCAGCAAAGATGAGAAAGCGGTGCCCCGTAGGCATATGGCAGGCTGCAAATGAAAGTTTCATGCTCCGAGCTGTCCTGAGGGAAATTTAAAATCCTCAGTTGACAAATGAAGACTGGAGTTTGATCTCTGAAACCCCTTTGAGTAGAAATTTGATCTAAACGGAAGTGAATGTGGGTGCGGGCCCTCCATTCCCGTGCGAAGCTCTTTCCCTGTGCACATTACTGGCGGAAGGAAGGACAGAGCAGGTCATGTGGCTGTGATGCTGGATGTCTGCGGGCTGCTCTCGAGAAACTTGCACATGCTTCATGTTATACAGGCCTATGTTCTTGAACTTTTCTTGTTACTTCTATTGTGGACCGATCTCTTCACCTCTTCCTTTCTTCATATCAGTACTTTGAAGGTTTTTCAAAGACTTGTTCCATTTTCATAAGCTTATAAATCTCATATCTCCCTTGATACCGTTTCATCTTTTTCCCTAACATTTTAGTATGAAAAACTTCAATTATATAGCACAATTAAAAGAAATTTAGAGTGATTTTGCAACATTTATTTTCCTGTTTTTACTTTTCTGACGCGTCTGTCCTTGTATCCATGCTGTTTCCAGCTATCAGCTCATCTTACGAAAGTAAGTTGCAAATACCTGTACATTTTACTTATGAGCCCCTTACCATGAATATTGCTATGTTCAATATTTGCTTATTTTTTATTGAACTACATTTTTATCTAGTGAAATCTGTGAACATTACTCTTACTCTTTATGGAGTTTTATAAATGCACACACCGCATAACCCCAACCCCTATCAAGATTCAGAACACTGCTGGTGTCCCAGAAAGTTTTTTATATTCCTTTCTCGTCAACTACCACCCCACATGTAAACCATTATTGGAATTGTTTCCTCTGCCGTCTGGTTATTTTAGTAATTTTTTTTATTTGGAAATTGTTTTCAATCAGACAAAAAATGTGCAAGCAAAGTGAAGACTCTACAGTATTCTTCACCCAGGTTCACCTCTCTTTAACATTTAACTCATTTCATTTGACACTTGCTTCCTCTGGGTATACAGAATATTTTCCTGACTCATTGGAGAGCAAGTAGCACATAGCCATAGATTAGTTCAGCCAGTTCTAGCGCTCATAGAAAGAGAATCACACAGCATGACTTTACTTTTACAATTTTTATGAAAGGAATATATTTACATAGTTAAGAAACCAATAGTCCTGGTAGGTTTTTTAATGAAAAGCAACAGTCCTTTCTAATGGTTCTCACATATTAGTCCTGCCCCTGAGGGACTTGATTTCTTTTAACCCTTAACTAGTCATTGTGGTGGTTACTTCCCTGTTCCTAAATTGGTTTATATTGTTCCATTTTGCTTAGAATTTTTTTTTGTTTTAGACATTGCCATAGTTTGAATCTTAGACATTGTCCAAAGCCCCATGTGTTAAAGGGTTGCCTTGCAGGCTGTGGTGCTGGCAGGAGCTGTTGGAACCTTTAGGAAATAAGGCTAAAGGGAAGGAAATTGGGCCCCTGGGGCATGCCCCTGAAGGGGCTGTAGGCACCTCTTTTCTTTTCTCACTTTTTGCCTCATGGCCACCATGAGGAAGAAGCCTTTCTCACTTACATGCAACTCACTACCATGTTCTGCCTTGTCACCAAAACAATGTGGCCTACCTACCATGGTCTGGTCACCTTACAGAAACACCTCAAAACAATTCATTTCATTTATATCGGTTATTTAACTGATGCTCTCGTGACAGCAGTGGGAAGCTCACGAACATGGGCCCTTTTCAGCAATGCTGTGTTTGGGTAGGTCCATTCCTTTTTGCATTCATCAAGCCATACATTTGGCAAATGCTTTCTGGTTGAAAATGAGCTCTCATTTCATCTGGGTAAATACCCCGGAGTGGAATTTCTTCGCTATGCAGTGTATGTTTTTTTGTGAGAAACTGGTAAGTGTTCTTTGTTAAAGGGTCTGTACCATTTGGCATTACCGAGAGCAATGGTTGCAAGTTTAGTTGCTCTGCATCTTCATCAAATATTTTCAGTGTTATTGATTTTAGACTGAGTGGTGATGTCTCACTGTGATGTTCATTTTCTTTCCCCTATTGACTCATAGTTTTGAACAGGTTTTCATGTGATTATTGAAGCAGAATTAATAAAAACTCAGAGAGAGAAAATGGGGTTCAACATGAAGGTCAGAAAAGTAAAGCAGCCAGCCACTGTCTCTTATCTCAGCCTCAGTCTGAAAATGGTATTCTTGCCTCCAGGAATCTCAGAATAAGACTGAAACTGAGAGCTGTTTTCTTCTGTTTTATAATCCTCTCTATTGCTGGTAGTAAAGGTGTACACCACTGGGATTAAAGGCTGTAGTGATGAGGTGAGGGCAGGCCTGCTTTTTGTCCTGCCGGGCTCCCACAGGGCTAGCTTAGCCCCGGAAATAATAACACGGAAACAGTATTCTTTTAAACACTACTTGGCCCGTTAGTTCTAGCCTCCTATCGGCTAATTCTCACATCTTGATTAGCCCATTTCTAATAATCTGTGTAGCACCACGAGGTGATGGCTTACTAGGAAAGATTCAGCATGTCTGACCTGGCGGCCGGCTCCATCGCATCTGCCCTCACTTCCCAGCATTCTGTTCTGTCTATTTCACCCACCTATGTTCTGACCTATCAGGCCAAGCAGTTTCTTTATTAATTAACCAATGAAAGCAACAGATAGATGACCTTCCCACATCAAAAGGCATGTACCACCCGGTTTCTATGGTAAACTAGTGTGGCTACTGGGATTAAAGGTGTGTGTTACCATTACCTGGTCTGACCAGTAGGGCTGATTTACTCTCAAATCTTCAGGTCAGCTTTATTTATTAAAATACAATTGAAATGCCACTACATTTTATAGTCATTGGTAGCATATCTTTGGGGAAATGTATATTCAATTATTTTACCTATTAATTTGTTTTTTTTTTTAATTTTTAGGGCTGGACAGATTCCTCAGTGGTCAAGAGCACTTGTTCTGGCAGAGGACACATGTTTGACTTTCAACACTGCTACGGTGACTCAAAACCATCCATAACTCTGGTTCCAGAGAGTTCAGTGCCTTATTCTGGCCTCCTGATGTTCATATTTTTAGGGGGTCTGTAAGTTCCAGTGACCTTCCTGTCTGCAATGTGTTCAAAGATTGTCTCATATTTACATTGGCCACTGGGCTTGTTTCATGCACACTGGTATCTGAATTTTGGTATTCATGATTGTGTAGCAAGCTGACCTATCTCTCCAGTCCCCATCATTGAGTTTTAAATGTTCTATGTGGAGTTTGGTAAACACCCTTTGTCAGGTATACAATTTCCAAAGTTCAGTCTATGGCTTTTCTTTTTCCTTTCTCTACTTTTATTTATTTATTTAAAATTTTTATGCATATGGTCATGTTTTGTAGCTTAGGCTGGCCTTGAACTCATGACAATCCTCCTGCCTCTACCTCCTGAGTGTTGGAATTTTATAGGCATGTACTTCTATACTTGGTATATGCTCTCCTCCCCCATCTCATTCTATCTTTTGCTAGTAGCTTCTTTTGTAGAAGTGAGTCTATAATTTTTATGAAGTCCTATTTATTAATTCTTTTTAAAGATATATTATTTTGTGTGTATTATTGTTTGCTGCATCTACATATGTTCACTGTCTTAATTACTTTTCTGTTGCTGTGATAAGATACAATGACCAAGGCAACTTATAGATGTAAGAGTTTACTGGGGACTTGCTTACAGTTTCAGAGGGTTAAGAGTTCATGATCATCATTGCAAGGATCATGGCAGCAAGCAGGCAGGTATGGTATTGGAACAGTAACTGAGAGTTTGCACTGTGAGACATCCCTGGCAGGGGAGGATACCATAGGCTTCTGAAACCTCTAAGTCTGTCCCTAGTGACACACCTCCTCAACAAGACCACACCTCCTAACCCTCCCTAAACAGTTCTACCAACCGGAGACCAAGTATTAAATATATAAATCTATGGGAGCCATTCTTAAGGAAAACCACGACAGGCACTATACATACATGCCTGGGACCTGCGAAGTTCAGAAAAGGGTGTCAGATATCCTGGAACTAAAGTTATACATAATTATGAGCTATGAGCCACCATCTGGGTACTAGGAACTGAACCTGGGTTCTCTATAAAAACAGCAATTAATGTTAACCACTTAGCTATTTCTTCAGCTTCTCTATTTACTCTTTTCTTATACTGATAATAAATTTGGCATTTCAAGGTGAAGGGCTGTTGCAGGGTTTCCTAAAAAGATGTGTTCAGATATGTAATTTGTATATAAAAACAAATTGCCAAACATTTCTAATTTCCTATTCTATGCCTTTTGAGATTTTAATGTTTAATGTTATGGTTCATTTAGGGTTAATGCTTTTGTAAACAGTAAGGTTTAGATGTGACTATTAACTGCAATCAACTAATAGCTGTGGGGCTAGTTCTCTATTGTGTGCATGCATATATTTCAGGGCAACAATCATTACATTATATCTGTATGTGTGTGTGTGTTTATACCAAATCATGTTGATGCATACGCATACTTATTATTTGTCACTTATACACCAGTTAAACTGGAGAACAGGGAACAAAGTGGGAATAATCATTATAGCATGTCAAAGAGATGTTGTAAGTGCTTTTAGATACTTTACTTTTAGTGCTTTTGATAATATATCTAAACCTCTTACCACAAATGTTCATCCATGCTCAATGAATTCTAAATACTATTATTGATATTCTTTTTTGCAAGTCTTTTATATTTTGCTAAGGTTATTCCCTCTGCTGAGAAAAAGAATAGATTTGGCAAATAATAGAGTATAGGTAAATCACATAGGCCATGACTAGACTAGGCTTCTTAGTTCTTTAAGGTGCAATTCTTTTTTGTATCCCCAAGAACTAGCCAGGAGGAGGTGTGGAGACGACTTGTCCTATAGTCATTTATCCTAAAGTGACAGTAAAGCAATTATTCATTTAGCCTTTCATTCTTTAATTATATAACTTATCTCACACTTGCTAAGTTTATATTGTGTGTTAGGCACTGTGCTAGAAGCTGGGAGATGTTTAAGGTGAATCTCAGAAAAAGAAAAGGCAGATAGGATTCTTGTCCTCAATGACAAAGTAGCCCTATTAATAGACAAGGAAGGGCAAGTTTGAAACAATGTGATTGGGCCTGTATAAGATACCATGTTATTGTGATTGAGTGGCTACAAACTAAAGTCTCTTTCTTTCACTATCATCTATTTTGTTTATTCCTGTTGCCCAAGTGCTAAGCATTGCGTATAGCATGTCCGATATGATCAATCGAATTCTAGTTGAAACTGACAGGAAGATAAGGGGGTAGTTCCTATGGGGAGTTGGAGGGAAGTAGTGATGGACAGGTGTGATCAGCAAGCTTCGTATAAACGTATGGAACAACTTTCAAAGAAAAAAACATATTTTTGGATAAAAATGTCTCTGAATAAATGACATCCAGTGAAAAGATTTCTTTGATGAGGCTACACAGAAAAGTTTCACATGAATTGTTTGCTTTTCATTTTCATAGAGGACACCATGTGCACAATGAATATGTGTTCGATGAGTGAGTTATTAAATAAATATTGGGCAGAAAATGAGCTAAAGGGAACAGGGAGTACTTTTGATTTCTGCAAAACTTTCTTCGGCAAGAACTATGCATCAGGTTTGATTCTGGGCATGGAGGACACACAGCCTTTCCCCTTGAGGACCTCCAGGTCTAGTCTGTTGGGAAAACAGACGAGAGAACAGCTGGTTACAGTGCAGTATAATAAGGGGCGTAAATAAAGCTTGAATCGGATGAGGAGTCCAAGGGAGAGCCATTAAACACGATTCTAAAGATAAGTTTCATTTTCTACAATAAGGTTCCGTCAGAAAACAATTGCTCAAAGAATCTATTATGTTTTCAGAGAAAGTGTGAAAATTTCATTATTGTTAATGGAAATAGAACAGTGAAGAAAATGGAACGAAAAGAAATATCCAAATAAGCTGTCATTATCTATGAAATAGAGTCATTTGGTGGTTAAGTGATGTTTGTTAGGAAGGTACCTTGGCACTCGCTTTTTGAGAAAGATGATCAAAAATACCAGTTAAAGCCATCATTACTTAGGATAACTTTGCAACATCAGGAGAATTTGTTCATGAAAACCAAGCAGCATTTAAAGAATGGAGTGATTTTATTTTCACTATTGTGTATCATTTCTTTTTTTAAAGCAAACAAATCAGTAGCTCTTTTTAAAGCAAACAAAACAGTGGCTGGGGCTGGAGAGATGGCTCAGTGTTTAAGAGAACTGACTTCTCTTCCAGAGAACCCAGATGCAATTTCCAGCTCCCACATGGCAGCTCACATCTGTCTGTAACTCCAGTTCCTGGGGTTTTGACACCCTCACACCCTCACACACACACACACACACACACACACACACACACACACACACACACACACACGTAAAACACCAATATGCATAAAAATAGTTAAAAAAGAAAGAAAGTGTGGCCAAGCTGATGAAAACGGTATACCTAAATAAGAAATAGAAATAACTCTAGCTTAGAAGTCACCCCTCCATCCTAACAATGGGTAGAAAATGAACAAATTGAAAACTCAGTAAATCTAGATCCAGCAGAGAAGTGAGGTCATAGGAAAAAGCTGCCCAGGCAGAAGATGAAAAGAGGGGCTAATGACACTTGCGCATGAGGAGGAGCATCCCAGGGAACTGCTGCCAGCTTCAGTGAACCTGTAACCGACAAATTGCAGGAGATTTGATGTACAATGATTCTGAGAGTTAGAAACCGAAAGAAAACATGGTCACAGGGGGACCCATATTTTGCAAACTGTGCTTCTATGGATTCTACCAGATCCTTACTAAATATTGGCAAAGACTTCTAACAGGGAAGCGGGAGAAGGAACTTCTTTGAACCACGTCAGAACATTCTGTCTTTTATGGGGTCTTACCAGAACTCCGCTTGCTGGGCTTGTAATCAGAGCCTAACCTGCCTGAAGGAAAGGAAATATCCCATCCCAGCTCCCTCCTGACTTCGTATAGAGAAAGAGGCATATCTGGCTTGAAACCCTTTTAGCCACCTTGTCTCAGTAAATGAGGACCTGACGTATGACGCTCATAGTTCAGAATGACTGATTCACCATACGACCAATGCTTTATCATGGAAATAGAGAATAATCTGCCACTCTAATGCTTTCTACTCTATTACTAAAGGCTTGGTTGTCATAGTACCTTTGTGTATGTGTGGTGGGTGGGAGGACACATGTTTGTGTGTGAATAGGTGCACAAGTGTACGTGTGTGTGAAAATCAGAGGACAATATTATTTGTCGTTCCTCAAGTACTATAGTGCCATTGTGTATGTGTGCGGGGGACACCTGTTCATGTGTGAATAGGGGAATATGCACACGTGTATGTGTGGAGATCAGTGAGCAGCCATATTTGCTGTTCCTCCAGTACTGTGTTTTAAAATGGTCAGATTAGGTCTTCCAGCAGCCTGGAACTTCTTCCCTGTTACAGTAAGTGGGCTGGCCAGTGAGCCCTGAAGTTCTGCTGACCTCCATCTTCCGAACGCTAGAGCTATAAGTGCAAGCCATGGACTGTGCCCAGTGTGTGAGTCCTGGGGGAGTGATCGCAGGTCCTCGTGCTATATAAAGCAAACATTGACGGAGCTGTCTCCTAGTCTGGTAGTTCGCTTTATCTGGTATATAATGTTCACCTCTTAACAATACGTTATGAGGTATACTATACTCAGAGGGGGAAACAGATTAAACAAATTAATCAGAACCTTAGCTTAGGCAGGAAGGCTGTAATTATCAGAGTACGGATTTTTAAGAAGCTGCTAAGTGATAGGGATGTAGCTCAGTTGAGTGCTTGCCTAGGATGCACTGATTCCCAGCACCAACTATAATCAAGTATTGTAGGACAGTCATAATAAGGGGAGATGGAGGCAAAAGGATCTGAGGTTCAAGGTCATCTTTAGCCACACAGTGAGTTTGAGGCCAACCTGGGCTAAACGAGATCATGTCTCAAGGAAATAAAATAAATAAATAGCTAGGAAAAAGAACATAATATCTCAAATTTGTGAGACAGAAATGATAACAAATAACACATACATAGTGGAATACCAGAGGGTGAAAATGTGGAAAAGAACAGAAACAGCATTTGAAACAATAATAACCCAGATTAAAAAAAAAAAATCCTTACCTAGGCATACCACATTCAAGCTGCCGAAAATCAAAGACAAAGTAGAAGAGAATCAGAAGAAACCATCTTGTCTATGGACGAGAAACAAGTAAGGACCATGGTCTGACTGCTCCTCAGAAACTGTTCCTGTAAGAAAAGAATGTAGTAAAATATTGTGAGAAAAAAAAAACCCTGAAACCTAGAGTTCTGCACATTTAAATCAGCCTTCAAAAGCGAAAGAGAAATAAATAGAGACATTTTCAGGCAAAAAACTGAAGTAACATGTTGTCGGTTAACCTGCCCTGAAAGAAAGATTAGAATGAACTCCTCAGAGAGAAGGAAATTGACAGAAGTCAGGTATTACAAGAAGGAAGAGTCTCAGAAAGGGGTAACTAAGGATGAAATGGAAAGCCTTATTGTTGCTATTCTTAATTGCTCTAACATGCAATCATTTCTTCATAGCCACAGAGGCTGGGAGGACAGCTTGCGTGCCTGGAGTACACAATGGCCTGGATCAGAGTCCCAGGAATGCAAAAGTCAATCAATGTGTGTGTGCATTGCACATGGAATTAACGAGAACAATGATACAAGGAATGCAGGGGATCTGGAGGACTTTGTATTTATGTGGCACTTGTATGACCAGTGGAACAGTATAATGATAGTTAAAAGTCCATTTGGGTTTATTGTAAATATTTATCACAAAATCTAGGTGTATTAGTTATATTTCTTATTTCTATGGCGAAATACCTAACTAAAGTAATTTAAGAAAATAAATCAGTATTTGGTTTTTGGTTCACAGTTAGAGGGTGTAGTCCATCATGGCAAAGAACTTATGGCTGCAGGAGTTTGAGGCAAGTGCTTCTATTGCTTCTACCATTAGGAAGCAGAGGAGCTGAATATTTGCACATATTTTGCTTTGTCTTTTTATTCAGTTTAGTACTCAAGTCCATGGATTTAGAATAGGTAGCATCTGCATTTAGAATAGGTCATCTCACCTCAATTAACCCAATAGAGATAACCTTTCCCATACCATGGTGATTCTAAATTCAATCTACTTGATCATCAAGATTAATCATCATACTACAAAAACCACTAGAGAGAGGGGGCTCTGAAAGGAAGGAGTGAGGGCAGGCAGGGACTGTGAAGTGGATTGGTGGGTTATGTCACCTGTTACCAAGTTACCTGAACCTAAATTCAATCCCTGAGACCCATTTGGTGGAAGGAGAGACTCAATGACAGCAAGTTACTCTGTCTTCCAACATGCACTGGGGTACATTCACACGGGCACAGACACACACTAAATAAATATATACATACATAAATATGTGTATAAAAGCAAAACAGTAGTACAAGTAAACTAGTAAAAAGGTAAGTTAAAAGGCAGCGGTGAATAAAGAAAGTACGTAATTCTGTTTAGTCATAAATAAGAACAAAATTATGTTGCTTGCACGAAAAGTGGTGCAACTGGAGATAATCAGGTTAAGAAAAAACATAAGTCAGGCTCAGAAAGACAAACGTTTTCTCTAGTTTGTGGTTCCTATTTTTATAGATACATAAAATCATGCATATATAGCTATATAATATGAAGGTAAAAGTGAGAATGTCTATTGAGAGGGAGGGAGCTAACAGAATGGGTGAGGGTGAGGATAGGGAGGGTATGGGCAGTGAACACAGTTAACACAATGATATACTTGAATGAAAATGTCTTGGGTTTTTTAATTGAAAATAGATTGTTCTCTTATACATTACATGCACACCACAGTTTCCCCTCCCTCCACTCCTCCTGGATCACCCCACCTCCCCTCTCCCCCAGATCCCCTCCCCCTCTGCTTCCTCTTCAGAAAAGAGCAGCCCTCCAAAAGAAGGCAGCCAGACAGGGCAAAGCAAGTTACAATAAGACAAGGCAAAAGCCCTCATATTGATGCTGGACAAAGCAACCCAACAGGAGCAAAATAGTCCCAAGAGTGGGCAAAAGAGTCAGAGACAAACCCGCTCTCTCTGTTAAGAGTCCCACAAGAAGACCAAGCTAAGAGCCATAATGTACAGAGAAGACCTGGTTCAGACCCATGCAGGCCCTGTGCCTGCTACTTCAGTCTCTGTGGGCCCATGTGAGCCATGCTTAGTTTATGTGGTAGGCCGTGCTCTGACTCCTACAGTCTCTTCTCACCCTCTTCCATGGGGTTCCCATCTCTGAGGGGAGGGACCCAATGGAGACCTCCAATTTACACTTTCTCCACATAATGTCTGCGTATGAGTGTCTGTACCCGCTCCCATCCACTGCCGAGGGAAGTCTCTCTGACGACAACTGGACAAGGCACTGATCTACGAGTGCAGCAGAATAGCATTAGGAATCATTTCATTGACTACTTTGCCAGTCATGTTTGGTTTTACCCTAGCTCTAGGTCTCTGGGCTATCCAGTCTCCCGTACGCGGCCATCCAGGCCATGTGCAGTATGTGCGCCCTCTCAAGGCATGGGCTTCAAGTTAAAGCAAACATTGGCTGACCACTCCCACAAGTTCTGTGTCACCATCTCCCAGGTCTAGGGTTTTGTGGCTGGGACGCTATCCAGGTTTCTCTTTCCATAGCCTGCAGAGTATCTTCTTACACCAAAGAGACCAGAACATGGGGGTGAAGGCTCTAAGTTCTCTATGTTCAATGATTGTGTGAATGTCATCCTCAGCAATGGGGCCCCACAGTTAGTCAGAGAGCGACCCTCTGTCCCACCATCAGCCTGGGTTGTTTAGCTATCTCCACAGGACCCCCTCAGTTAACAAATCAAAGGAATTTAACCTAGTCCCACCACTGGAAGCCTTGGTTGACTACAAAAGGTGGCCAGTTCAGACTCTATAGCCTCCATTACTAGGAGTCCTCTCTTGACTCACCCTCATAGATTACAGGAAGTTTCCAAAAATGTCTTTATGCAATCCATTACCATATACAATGAATGTGCATTAGCAAGAGTCTTGTATTCTAAGAAAATGAAGCCACATTTTTTCCAGCTTTCTGAGACAGGGTTTCTCTGCAGTTTTGGAGCCTGTCCTGGAACTCGCTCTGTAGACCAGGCTGGCCTCGAATTCACAGAGATCCACCTGTCTCTACCTCCCGAGTGCTGGGATTAAAGGTGTGCGCCACCACTGCCCGGTATGAAGTCACAATTTTAAAACCATGTAAAAGCTATAGAACCCCTATATACTCTGGAGACCGTGACAGGATTCCAAAGATGAGGCCGGCTTTTACTCCCCAGCAAGATCCCCCCTCTCTCTTCCTCCCTCCCTGCTCCCAACAAACACAAACACATAAGAAATGCATGTATCCAGCATGAAACTAGGTTTTGTTGAAGACACAAATTGTAATAATACTAATAATCATTTAGGGTGTGGGTTGTAATCCCCACAAAGATGGAAAAGGGAAGGCTCAAGGATTTAAAAAATGTTGCCTATGGTCAAATTTCTGATAGACAATGAGAAACAAAAGACAGTTCTCTAGTTATGCACTCCATCGTGACATGTTTCCTTTCTCGAGTCCTTGCTGGCCCCTGGGGGCTTCGAGGAGTACACAAAAATCGGAGCCCGGAATACCTTAGTATTCTACATCACTTACAGGTTGTCAGAGGCCCTGTGATGCTCAGTCTATTCATTTCACCTGCCTATGCTACTTCCTCAATGCTGTCATTCATTCAGGAGGGCGGGAATCTCCAAGGAGATAGCGCACATTCTGGCTGTCAGCGCTTGGCACCTCCACTTTGATACTTTGGGAAGATTTCTACTGCTGGATTCCTTTCCTCAGCTTTTGGATATGGCTTTATGCTGGATGCTTTGATCTTTTGGTATATTTAGATTGGAAATTGGCCTCTAGTTTTGCAAACCATGGTGCTCAAAGCTCATGGAATTTTGGGGGAGAGTGGGTAGGGTGTTTGTCTGTCCCAAGAGGATGGGGAGGAGTGCTCTGAAAAGCCTTTTTCTCTATGTGACATGGCCCTGGTCATGAACACACAGCAGCTGCGGATACCTGCACATAAAAGACGTGGAATTAGTGGGGTGTCAGCAGGACAAAATGAGGGCTGGAGACATGGCCCAGCCATTAAAGGCTAGGCTCACAGCCAAAAATAAAATCAAAGAAAACAAAATAATAACAAAAGACAAAGCAACTATAAATAGCTGGGCATGGTGGTGCATACTTGTTATCCCAGTCCTGGGTAAGCAGAAGCAGGGAGAGCGCTCGGGTTCACTGTTCAACCAGCCTGTCAGAATCAACAAGTGCCAGGTCCCAGCAAGAGGCTCTTTCCGAAAAAGCAAACAGCTCCTAAGGAATGACACCAGAAGTTGACCTTTGGGCTCTACGCACATGGTCACACATACATGAGCTCACCAATACATGTGCATCTGCATGCGTGTGTGCACGTGCATGCATGCACACACACACACAAAGAGAGAGAGATAGAGAGCTCTCACTGATAATTGGGAGTTCCAGGGCCATCTTAGGTAGACAGGGATGCTACTAAGCATTTAGGAGATTGCTCCACTCAGTGCATCTTATCCTGGTTGAAAATCCATGGTAGAAATGTGGTGGAGGACAGGTGAGGAGAGGAAGAAGCTGTTGAAAGCATAGAGATGAGTAAGTGCTCATGACATTGTTTATTGGGCTAGGGATGTCATTGACTAGGTATTTGGCTGTCGGGTTTCAACTTCCTCATCTGCATAAGACCCAGTTCCTTTTATATGGGAAGGAAATATCTACAGATGGAGAATAAGTTTAAGAATCATTGAAAGTGGGAATAAGTGGTCTGTATGAAGATACCAAAAGATTTGACAAATGAAAAAAAAAAAAACAGGAAAAGGGGACACTCAGTAGTGCAAGTCAACAGAACAACATAAAAAGATACATGTGCATATGTCTAGGAGGAGGCCACTGGGAGCCCCTGAGCAGCTCCCATGGAGAGATAGAGCAGAGAGCATGGACTTGAACAGGACAAGGGTATGGGGAAATAAGGAGACGGGACCCAACAGAGCAGTGGTGTTGCGTTGTGATGCCTAAACACCCATGCCAAGTCTAGCTCTGAATCTTCTCACTCCTCCTTTCTCCCCTGCTTCTCTATTGTTCCATATGAAAAGTATGGAAATTCTGTTATTGGCGGGGTGATGGATTCCAGGTGAAACACTGTCCTAAAATGTCTAGGCAAGAGGGGCCTGCTGGAGTCAGGCTGTCGAACTGCCAGAGGCAATGCTGTTGGCCATACTCTAAAGAGAAAGACTAGAGCTTGGGATCTGGCAAACTGGTTTTGGAGAAAACACAGGTAAGTGAGCAGTGCCAAAGGGGCTGAGGTGCCATTTGGACATGAGTAACTGAGCAATAAGCCATGCTTGATCCAGAAGCTTCACAAGGCCCTTAAAGTCTCTCTTTCTCCAAATTTCCTGTCACCCCTGACCCCAAACCAGAACTATCATGATCACTGAAAAGACACTTCACATCTGGAAAGGTTCTTTTATCTACAGGGTCTCTCACAGAAACACATCCTCCCAGGCATGCCTTTAGGAATTCTTCATTGGAAGCTACGATCAACAGACATCTAAGCAAAGATTCAAAGATGGTTGGTTAACTTGTTTAATTTTAAAATGAACGAACTGCAACATGGGTTATCTTTTTTTTTCAGTCTTGAAACATAGTATAGGTAAAATTGCTATAATAACAACATGGAGACATTCATAGCAAATCATTAGAGAAATTCCATTTTCTATCAGCAAACACAAGTTAAGCACTTAACATCTATGCTTCTTAGGATTTCTAGCTGACTAGGGAGCAATTAGAACTGGGTTTTAATGAATGCACATGAACTCAAGGGTTTGATTTCCAGGAAGAAAGACTAACTTAATAATGGGTTTTAGATTTAATTCAGGATCTCACTCAGGTATCTTCTTTGAATAAAACATATTTGGAGGTAAATTCCCAACATACATATCAATTACAACATGCTATGTCAATTTCTTTCTCGCCCATGAAAAAGCATGGAGTATCTCACAGATTTCTGAGTGACTTTTAAACAGTTCAACTTCGTTAGTTGCTTCACAGAAACAGGGACTCCCCATGAAAGACTGAATTAACTAAACTTCATGTTCCGGTGAACTCTGTCTAGTAGCAATTTAAAACATAGTACCTTTAGCAACCTATATCTAAAAATTATCCCCGAGGGAACAACTGAGGCTCAGATGCCTCTGCATTAGGCCCTTTCGGGGTAATATGCACACCCCACATCCCACAACTGCCCAGAAATCCTGTGGTCCCTGTTTCTTTGCAATTAACTCCCCTGGCTATTTCAGCATCCTCCCCACAATCCTTTTCAAAATTACATAGAAAATTATCACTAGACATTCCAAGGGATTCTCTTCCTCAGAAACAGTTTAAACTTACCAGTCTAAGTCAAGTTCCTATAGTAAGGAGGTTGCTTTTTCGTTCCTGACTGCTCAGCCCCAAAATAATCACACAGAAACTGTATTAATTAAATCACTGCTTGGCCCATTAATTCTAGCTTCTTATTGGCTAACTCTTACATATTAATTGAACCCATCTCCATTAATCTATGTATTGTCATGTGGCTGTGGCTTACCAGGTAAAGCTCAGGCATCCATCTCCAGTGGGGCGACATGGCTTCTCTGTCACTCTGTCCTTCTTTCTCCCAGCATTCAATTTAGTTTTCCCTGCCTACCTCTATTCCCTGCTCAGGCCCAAGACAGTTTCTTTATTAACCAATGGTACTCCCAGCATACAGAGGGGAATCCCACATCAAGTTCCTTTTCCTGTTGCTGGGATAAAATATTCTGGCAAAAGAAATGTAAGAAAGAGGGTGTTTATTTTATCGTACAGTTCATGTTACAGTTAGTTATGATGGGAAAGTCGAGGCAGCAGGAGCATACAGTACCTGGTCACATCGCAACCACAGTGAAGAACCAGGGATCAATGGGTGCTTCTGCTCACCTCATTTTCTCTAGGATTCTAGCCAGGGATAGGTGCCACCTGCAGTGGACTTGTCTTCCAGTTTCAATGAAAAAAATCAAGATAGTCCCTTACAGAAGTGCTTAGAAGCCATCTCCAAGGCGTGTAAGCAGAAACTGTGCTTTACCTCAGACCATGACCTAATAGCCTGATATCTAAAAGACTATTGGCTGAATGAATTCCCACAACAAAGGTGAATCTAGAGTCTTATGTCTACATGTAACGCAAACCGCAATACTAACCATTGCAATTTGGGTTCTCTGGAAAGCTGAGATGGGCTTTGAAGGACATGCTTACTCAGAGGAAAATTTATGAAAGGTAATGGGGCCTGGAGACAACATACGCAGGCAGATCCTCTGGGCTACGTGCAGTTCTAGAATCTTTCATAGCAGCAGCAGCAGTAGTAGCAAGTAGAATTGGGGACATAGAGGATCAGACATTGGTGCAGCTTAGAGAAAGTCTGAGCCAGAACACAGGGAGCCTCTGTCCCCAGGCATGCCCATGAAGGTCTCTGCGCCCTCCACACTGCCTTCTCAGGCCCTGGTTGCAGGCAGTTTGGCTCTTGCTAAAGGCTTTAGCAGACTCCAAAGGCACTGCAGATAGCTCCTCAGCCAATTTCACTGTATGTATGTGCGGCTGGCCATAGGCACCCTGTAAGGAAAACTCAGAATCCTATCTGCATCCCTGCCAGGAGAATAAATGTAGGTTTAAAGCAGTGGTCCTGCAAGATGACTGCAGCTATAAATCTCAGAATTTAAAGTCTTAAGAGATACACTTCAAAAAGGCTATCCCCAGTGACTTTAATAACTTGTAGGTATATTAGTATTCAGAACAAGGATGGCAAGTAGAAATTTTCCACTGGGAAAATTCTACAGCACTCAGATTAGATGCAATGTTCTTCACTAAGATTTTAAGAGGATTAATTATTAAATATATAATTTGGAACCCTCAGGAGTGACTAAAATTATTTGCTTCATTTAGAACAGTATTTGAAACTTCTGTTATATGGAAATGTTTGGGATGTGATTGCTAGCAATCTTTTAGCTAGTTAAGTGGTAGGTGATCAACCCTACCCAAACTGGACAAATCTGTGCAGATTTCTCAGTTATAATGAAATGTCAGTCGACTTACATGAAGGGTTTTGGTGTGTGAGCAGGTTGTTTGCAATTATCAATGATTAGGATATCTGTGTTTCTAAATTTTTGTGTTTACAGGCACAAATTAATTTTTTGCCCTAATGGGAAATGTGGTTAATCAGAACACACACTACACGCCATGTATTGTTTTGTTCCTAATTCTCAAAACAACCCTAGAAAACAGTAGTGGTTGCTTTTTTATTCTTGTACTCTGGGGAGCAAAGCCAGGGCCTCATGCATGGCAGGCAAGTACTCTATTAAACTGAGCTATATCCCTGGCCCCCTAGATAATGATTTTATGTTCATTTATGGAACACAGGAATTTAAGTAGATAGCTCAGTTCTACTCTAACAAAAAGTGATGAAACTGAGATCTATTGAATTCTGGAGATGATACCACATTGTTAATCATTAGAAGTTCCATCACAAAGTCTGATTTGACAGGAAAGGAAGGACTGTTCTTATCTACAATAATTGGTCTCTGCTTAAGACTCCCCTTTATTAGATCTAATCTACAGTGAGAAATAGAAAAAGACAAGATCTCCTGAGTAAATTGGGAGCATGGGGATCATGGGAGAGGGCAGAAGGGGAAGAAGGGAGATGGGAGAAGAAAAATATCTAGCTCAATAAAAACAACAAAAAATCTATAATCACAAAAGACTCCTTTTTATTGACTTTACATGGTCTTCTCTCTTCACTAAAACTAACAAATCATAGCCTGGTCAACTCCCTTAAATACTACATTAGACTTTTATGTGTAAGTGAATTGGGGGATAAATAAAAATAACAATTTGACACTTGATTTATTTAGTTCTTGAAATTTCAACTTTCTTTCTCTCTCTCTCTCAGTTTTGTTACTGTTTCTGTTCTGATTAGACAATAAAAATCATAGAATTTCAATGAGTTTAAACTTCTGGGCTAGGATATTAGAGATCTTGGTATTTGTTTCATGGACAGTTGAAAGTGATCTATGTTATACTATGGTTCAGTAGAGTGGGGTAGCCCCTGAAACTGGAGCAGATGTCCGTGAGATGCCGTGTGGGTGCTGCACAATTGAGTGTTCTAGAAATGTCAATTAGATCTTATAGCTTGATAGTATTACTGATTTTTTTCTCTATTCTTGCTGATATTTTGTCTACATTTTCCTAAAAATTATTGCTACTAGCTACTGTGTTCTTAACCTGTGGATATATTTTCTCTATTATCTTTTGTTTTCTATTTTTTAGTTTATCTTTAGATTAAAAAATTATTTTGTATGTATGTGTATTATTTATGTTAATATCTTAACATTTTTAAAGAAATCATCCTGATTTATCATAATGCTTTTCTATAGCTTGTCTTCGTGGTTATTCTAGTTATTGTCATGGCCAAACGAATGACACATGGGAAACTGTGCCTTGGGAAACTATGAATGAGGCTCCAGGAAAACAAGACAGAGGGCCTTCTACCTCAGGTGCCTTTTGTTGCCTGGGTTGTTCTTGGATGTGATTCCATGCCTGCTATGACAAAATTTACATTCAATTTATAAGACAAGTTATTCTTGTTGGATATCAGAACATACCCTTAGAACCCAATCTGGTCAGTGTACCCTGAATCTAGGTATGTATGGCCTTCTGACTTGCTTTTGTGCTTTTCCAGAAATAATCTACAGCACATGCCAGGCAATTGTGTTTAAAGTGGTCTGTCCTGAGAGAGTTCTGGGAAAGGGCTGTCCTGTTAATATTTAGTGTGTCCTTACTGGCTTTTATTTACATGTTTTTCTGACCCTGTTTCTCTGATCACATTTTTTCTGAACTAAAACAACCTTCCTTAGATCATTGATTATTATTATTTTTTGGTTTCATCAATGTATAAAAAGTGCACTGACAGTGAAATAAGGTAGTCTACAGCATTAGACTGTAGTCTGCCCCACGCTTTCAGGTTCTTAGATCCCAGATCCAGCAGACAAGACCTGCACAGGTTGGCTGAAAAGTCAACAATTATAATATATGTATGTATGTATGTATGTATGTATGTGTGTGTGTGTGTTTGCACCATGTTCATGTCTGGTGACTTGAAGTTCAAAAGAGGATGTCACGTGCCCTGGAACTGGAGTTACAGATATCTGGGAGTCCCAAGTAAGTTATGATTTCATGTTGTAGCATATCCATAGCTATCGTTGACCGCATGTGGGCTTGTGCATGTAGGCTTTCCTATATGTAATAAGGGGAAAGTTCTATAACACAGACAGTAAAGGATAATCTAAACCAACAGGCCAAACGTCCTCATCATTTACTTCCACTGGATATGCCTCATAATCCTCCAATACTTCTGGAAAACTGTTCATAAAATACAGAGTTCTGGAACCAGTAAAATGACTTAACATGGAAGGGGTCTTGCCATGCAAGCCTAGTGAAATGCATTCTATTCCTGGAAGTGAAGAAAAGTTCACTTCCCACATAAAAGTGAAAGGAGAAGAATGCTTAAAAGTTACCTTTGACCTCCATTTATGTACTGTGGTATACATGCTCTCTCCTTCCAAATTAAAAAAAAAAATATGCAGTAGGCAGAAATGCCCAGATGAAAAGACGGTGGTATCTGCCTCCAAAGCCCAGTTTGCATCCACTGTTACACCATCTTTTTTTTTTAGCAGAATGTGCTTTTTTTCTTTGATATCCGGCTCTTAGATCATGGACATAGTGTCTGAATGGTGGGCTTTGCAATAGCAGCCTAATACAGCTTTGTGGTGATTTGAAGAAAATGACACTGTTAAAAGGTGTGGTTTTCTTAGAGTAGGTATGGTCTTGTTGGAGGAAGTGTGTCACTGTGGGGGCCGACTTTCAGAACTCTTTTTCTCAAGCTTCCCTGAGTGTGACTGGCAGTTGACTTCCTGTTGCCCGCGAGATGTAGCACTTTAAGCCCCAGCACCACATCTACCTGCATGCGGTCATGCTCCTCTTCATGATCATAGTGGACTGAACCTCTGAAACTGTAAGCAAGACATCCTCAATTAAGAGTTTTCTTCATAAGAGTTGTCATGATCATGGTGTCTCTTCACAGCAATAAACACCCTGACTAAGACAGCCTTTGATACGGACTAATACATTGGAGATCCAAAATAGCTAACTTAGAAATGACCCTTGGAGCAAAAATCATTTGTCATTAGAATAGCCCGCGTTTTTCAGGCTCACGTAAGTGCTTTCACCACCCCTTTTCTTCTCTCTCAAGGCTGCATTTTCATGTAACTTAAAAAGACAATCAGATTAGCAATCTCTTTATTCTCTTTCAGGTAATGGCCTACTATTTTCCTTTAGGCTTATCTAAGCTCTGAGAACTATTACGGTCATTTGTAAGATATTTCCTTTAGCCAAGAACCATTTTGTCTATATTTTGCCATGAGATCTAATAAGGGGAGTAATTGATTGAATAATCACAATAGCAGGGACCTTAGGGGGTCATTTTGGTGTGGCCTGTGCTGACACGGTTGAGGCTTCATTGGAGGCAGGGCCATAAGAGATTATGGTTTTCACTTCCAACACAAAAGTACGTGCTTACCTTTTGCTCTTGTATGCAAGAGGTCCCAGTTGCTTATATACACTGAGGGCTGGGAAGGCCGACAATTGCAATGCTGTTGTGGTGAGCAGCGGGCTGCATCCTGCCACCCGGCTAGCTTTACCTGAAATAATTACACGGAAACTGTATTCTTTTAAATACTGCCTGGCCCATTAGTTCCAGCCTCTTATTGGCTAGCTCTTACATATTGATCTAACCCATTTCTAATAATCTGTGTAACACCACAAGGTGGCTTACCAGGAAAGATCTTAACCTGCGTCTGTCTGGAGTGGGAGAATCATGGCGACTGACTGACTCAGCTTCTTTCTCCCAGCATTCTGTTCTGTCTACTCTGGCTACCTAATTTTCTGTCCTATCAAAGGCCAAGCAGTTTCTTTATTAATTAACCAATGAAACAACAGATAGAAAGATGACCCTCCTCCATCACAATGCAATTGGGCAATTGAACAAGTATACCCCTCCAAACCTGATGATTTTTATTTTTATTTTAGTTCTCAAAAAGAAAGCACTGAGACTGTGCCAAATGGACTCTAAAACACAAATCCAAGGGTTCTCAGTCTTTGAGCAGCACTTACTTGCTGAGGTTTAGGGTAGAAATACGAAGGTCAGCTTCTATATAGGAGTGCTCAGGTGCCTGTTATAGAAATCCAAGCTTTATGGTTTTCTTCATGTCTATGGTATTTCTTATAGATACACATATCTTGAAAGCAATTGTGAGCTTGTATTAATACTATGAACAATTTGTCCAAGTATAAAAAATTTGAATGAAAGTTACCAAAATACATGTAAACATCTTTGAAAAAATTTACTAGACAGGAGAGAGCTGTGAGGAAGCTCAAACAGTAATGCCTGTGTCATAAGAGGACCTGTTTATATATATAATATTATAGATATGTGATATATATATAATTTTTATATATAATTTATATATAATTTTATGTGCATGGGTGTTTTACCTGTATTATGTATATGTACCATGTGTGCCAGAAGGGAACACTGGACTTCTTGCAACTGGAGTTACAGATAGTTGTAAGCCACCATTCAAGTGCTGGGAATCAAACTCAGGTCTGCAGAAGAATAGTGCTCTTGACCACTGAACCATTTCTCCAGACCTGAGGACCCAGGTTTTGGCCCATGTCTGGTAGTTACTAGCTGTCTTAGGGTTTCTATCACTATGAAGAGACACCATGACCATGACAACTCTTCAAAAAGAAAGCATTTAGTTGGGGCTGACTTACAGGTTCAGATGTTTATTTAGTTCATTGTCATCATGGCAGGAAACATAGTAGCAGGTGAGCAGATGTGATTGTCGAGAGGTAGCTGGAAGTTCTACATCTGGATTGGCAGGCATCAGGCAGAGAGAGAGCCACTGGGCCTGACTTGGGCTTCTGAAACCCCAAAGCTCACCTTCAGTGATATACTTCCTCCAACAAGGCGACACCTACTCCTACAATGCCAACCCTCTTTAAATGCTACTCCCTATGAGCCTATGGCAAGGGACACTTTCATTCAAACAACCACACTTGCTGAGATTTCAAATAATGAATGAAACCTCTCGGAAAATCATCAGTTCCCGTATCAGTACAACAGGAAAACAATGTATTTGGAAGTTCTTTGAAAGTTAAAATAAGACCGAATCAAGCTACATAAACCGTAAATAATTAAATCCACATGACACATTAGCATTATTGAATGTGACTGTCACTCTATAGAGTACAGCATTAAGGGGCCGTCAGGCTTTTTTTGTCAGAGAAACATTATTTTGTGGGCAGTGGTTAATGCAGAGGTCCATAACAGCTCTAAGTGCTGAGAAGAACTGACAGTGGAATGCTTGGGCCTAAATGAGGTATCTGTATCATTCCTTCTAATACTCAAGGAATGCCACAAGGGAAAACAAACAAACAAAACTTAGGCATTGAAAACACTGATGATAACTTGTGCTGAAGAGGTTGTGGGGTAAAGGGAGCACTTCTGCATTACTGGTGGGAATGCAAGCTGGTACAACCCCTTTGGATGTCAGTGTGGCAATTTCTCAGAAAATTAGGAAATGACCTTCCTCAAGACCCAGTAATACCACTTTTGGGTATATATCCAAAGGATGCTCAATCGTGCCACAAGGACATGTGCTCAACTATGTTCATAGCAGCCTTTGTTTGTCATAGCCAGAACCTGAAAACAACTTAAATGCCCCTCAGTTGAAAAATGGATAAGGAATATGTAATACATTTACACAATGGAGAAAAAAATGACATTTTAAATTTGCAGGCAAATGGATGGATCTAGAAAACATCGTTTTGAGTGAGGTAACCCAGACCCAGAAAGACAATTATCATATGTACTCACTCATAAGTGGCCTTTAGACATAAAGCCAAGAAAACCAGCCTACAAACCACAATCCCAGAGAACTTAGACAACAATGAGGGACACTAAGAGAGACTTACATAGATATAATCTACATGGGAAGTAGAAACTATAAAAAGATAACATCTCCTGAGTAAATATGGAGCATGGGAACCATGGGAGAGAAGGGGAGGGAAGAAGCAGGGAGGGGAGCAGAGAAAATGTATAGCTCAATAAAATAGATTTAAAAAGTTAAAAAACTTTAGGCACATTCATCTGATGATAAAATAAATAAAATAGTCTATTATTGAATAAATAAATATCTTTTTTTATTTGACAACCATTTCTGTTGGAAGCACAGATACAAAATTAATGGACTATAGAGAATGGAATATTTAAAAACTTGCAATTATATCTTATTTATTTTGTGTGCACATATGTGCACTTATAAACCTGTACGCATGCATATTATAAGAAACTTGTGGATGTCAAATGTTCTCTCTTTCCCCCACATGGGCCATGGGGACTGAGGCTGGAACTCATGTAGTCAAGCTTAGCGCAGGTGTCTTTATCTGCTGAGACACTTTGCTGGCCTTCAAACTCATTTGGGAAGAGGTTAATAAGGAGTCTAATCACAAACATGTGATCAGTGTTCAAAATGAGATGCTGTAGTCCCTCACTTTCTGAGTTATGCCTGTGGGTGGGCGGAGCAGCAGCAGAAAGTCAGACAGTATGAAAATAGAGAGGCATTGTAATTATTCTTCTGGCTCCAGTTTCCCCTCTCATCACTCGAGTTGACTGGATCCCTCCACAGAACATGTCTTTCGGCTATTTCATTCACTTAGATTCTAGTAACTTCCTTTTTTGCCCCTTCAGAAAACAAGAGACTCAGAGTCATATAATCCATGTGGATCACATTTCCTAAGAAAAAAGCAAGATGAAGAATGGAAAGTGAACTAGCTGGGGACATCTCCCTGGACACCTGCGAGCCCCTCTAGAGTCAAGTCTCTTGCCAACCCTAAGATGGCTCTCTTAATTAGGATATATACTTCCCTGCTCCCATATCCACCCTTCCTTTATCCCAACCATCCCATTCCCCCAAGCTCCCCCATCCTCCCCTTCTCACTTTTCTCTCCCCCTTTCCCCTTACCCCCATCCCACCCCACCCCCAAGTTCCCAGTTTTTGCCCGGCAATCTTGTCTACTTCCTGTATCCAAGTGGATGACTATATGTTTTTCTTTGGGTTCACCTTCTTATTTAACTTCTCTAGGATCACAAATGATAGGCTCAATTGTCGCGCCCGCCTCAACCAGCAAGGAAGACGCAACACTGGAGCTCTTCTTGCAAGCAGTTTATTCAGGATCTTATTTACAGCTTCTCTCTCTCTCTCTCCCTCTCTCTCCGGGCAAATCTCTCACAGCCCTTAAATAGGCACGGGCTGCCAACCCCGGATTGACACGTGGGCACTGTCCATAGGTCCATGCATATGCAAGCAGCTGACGATCATTGCATGATAATAGCATAAGTCAGGCCTTAGCCATATAAGGAGTTGATAATTACAGAGAGCACTCGCTTTTGAGATAGCGGAGGGCGGAAGCCAGCACCATCAGGTGCGGCTCCACGCAGCTCTCTACACTCAATGTCCTTTATTTATGGCTAGAAACCAATTATGAGTGAGTACGTCCCATGTTCATCTTTATGGGTCTGGATTACCTCACTCAGGATAGTGTTTTCTATTTCCATCCATTTGCATGCAAAATTCAAGGTGTCATTATTTTTTACCACTGAGTAGTACTCTAATATGTGTATACTCCACACTTTCTTCATCCATTCTTCCATTGAAGGGCATCTAGGTTGTTTCCAGGTTCTGGCTATTATAAATAATGCTGCTATGAATATAGTTGAACGAATACTTTTGTCATATGATAGGGCATCTCTTGGGTATATTCCCAAGAGTGGTATTACTGGGTCTTGGGATAGGTTGATCCCGAATTTCCTGAGAAATCGCCACACTGATTTCCAAAGTGGTTGCACAAGTTTGCGTTCCCACCAGCAATGGATGAGTGTGCCCCTTACTCCACAACCTCTCCAGCAAAGGCTATCATTGGTGGTTTTGATTTTAGCCATTCTGACAGGTGTAAGATGGTATCTCAAAGTTGTTTTAATTTGCATTTCCCTTATCGCTAAGGAGGTTGAGCATGACCTTAAGTGTCTTTTGGCCATTTGAATTTCTTCTGTTGAGAATTCTCTGTTCAGTTCAGTGCCCTATTTTTTAATTGGGTTAATTAGCATTTTAAAGTCTAGTTTCTTGAGTTCTTTATATATTTTGGAGATCAGACCTTTGGGCAACTGAGGAGATGGAACCTGAAATGGCCCTATCCTATAGCCATACTGATGAATATCTTGCATATCACCATAGAACCTTCATCTGGCGATGGATGGAGATAGAGACAGAGACCCACATTGGAGCAATGTACTGAGCTCTCAAGGTCCAAATGAGGAGCAGAAGGAGGGAGAACATGAGCAAGGAAGTCAGGACGTGAGGGGTGCACCCACCCACTGTGACAGTGGGGCTGATCTACTGGGAACTCATCAAGGCCAGGTGGACTGGGACTGAATAAGCATGGGATAAAACCAGACTCTCTGAACATGGCGTACAATGAGGGCTGATGAGAAGCCAAGGACAATGGCACTGGGTTTCGATCCTACTGCATGAACTGACTTTGTGGGAGCCTAGCCTGTTTGGATGCTCACCTTCCTGGACCTGGATGGAGGGGAGAGGACCTTGGACTTCCCACAGGGCAGGGAATGAAGACTGCTCTTCAGACTGGAGAGGGAGGGGGAATGGAGTGGGGGGAAGGGGAGAGGAGTGGGAGGAGGGGGAGGGAAATGGGAGGCAGGGAGGAGGCGGAAATTTTTTCAATAAAAAAATAAATTAAAAAAAAAAGAATGGAAAGTGAATCTAGAAGTGTGAACACAAAACAGGCAGAATATTTTTTGATCATTTTACACATTTATGTTCATTGTAAATGTTATCCTTATCAGTTTCATAATAATTCTTCTATGATTCTGTTGAAATAAGAGCGGCAGGGCTGCGTCCCCGGCACCTGGCAGCCCGCATGGCTTTACCTGAAATAATTACACGGAAACTGTATTCTTTTAAATACTGCTTGGCCCATTAGTTCCAGCCTTTTATTGGCTAGCTCTTACATATTGATCTAACACATTTCTAATAATCTGTGTAACACCACAAGGTGGCTTACCAGGAAAGATCTTAACCTGCGTCTGTCTGGAGTGGGAGAATCATGGCGACTGACTGACTCAGCTTCTTTCTCCCAGCATTCTGTTCTGTCTACTCCGGCTACCTAATTTTCTGTCCTATCAGGCCAAGCAGTTTTCTTTATTAGTTAACCAATGAGAGCAACAGATAAGATACAGGACCCACCTCCATCATAAACCAGTCTCATTATCTTCTTCAACTTCTACCTTTACCCTCTCTCAATACATGCATGTTTATATCTAATTCAGAGTAAATTTATCTGCTATACTAAATAGACCTTAAAGCTGAATATAATACTACAGAAACTACTTATGGATCAAGTCACAGCTCTAGTTTAGCAGAGCGATTGTCTTCTACCATGTCATTCGGGAGTCTAGGTTTCTTGCATCTCAAGACTGATTCTTTAGCCTGGGGTTCTATTATTGTTAATAGAGAAGGGAAGCTCTCAGAAGAGTATGTAGACAGAAATTTTATGAGTTATTTCTGCCTCCTTTAATTGGTTAGAATTAAGTCATGTGACCACACAAAGGTAGCTGAGATTAGCAAATGACCTCTTAGTCCAGAAAGAAGTATTGGATGAATTCTGGCAACTAGTCTCAGTATATCTGTGAGTTATTATTCCTTAAATGGGATTATATTCATATGTATTTTTAGGGTAAATCATTTTGCTGAGTTTTATTATTTCCCACTCCCCATTCTTCCTTCACATCTACATAACACTTCCACCCCTATCCTCTTTAGGGGACCATTTTGAGAACCAACTATGCCTACACTCATTCTACATCAAGTTTATATAAAGGAATGGAAGGGAGTCCTTTCAATTTGATAAAGAAGTGTACATAACCTCCAGGAATATCAAACTTAATAGTTGGAGTTAGATTCTATTCTACTAAGATAGAAAACAAAGCAAGATTGTCCTTCTCTCACCACTTCTATTCAACATCAGAATACAAATCCTAGATAGTGTGCTGATGGATGGGAATTGATGGGAAAGCATAAATTGGGGAGAAAAAATTACAGGTTTTCTTCACAGGTGATAAGATTGTCTATGTACTGAAGAAAAAACACATCCCAGCCAGTCATGATAAGACATATATCCCAGGCTACACTTAGAGCCTGGGATAGAATCAAAGACCAAGGCTAGTTCTATGATTTGAATGTAAAATGTTCCACACACATTTTGATTCTTGGTCCTCAGCTAGCAGTAATATTTTGGAAGATTGTGGAAACAAATGTGAACTACAGTAGTGGGTCGCTGGGGCGGGCCTTTCAAGGTATATTGTAACTTACTTTTTTCTGTATCCCTCCCTGTTCTCTATCCCATCTGAGGTGAGTAGCTTTCCATTGTCACACCTTCCAGCTGCCATGTTCCAAGAGTATTAGGTATGTACCTTGAATTAAACTCCCTGAAAATATGAACGAAAATAAACCTTCCTTTTTAAGTGGTTCTATTAGGCATTTGAGTCATAGTAATAAGAAAAGTAAACAATAGAGCCACCAAAACAATCCATATGTATTAAATAACTCCTGTTTCCTTTGGAATTCCCTTTTGTTTAAAATGCCTTTTTATTTAACCATACTGACTCTCAACTAACCCCGTGAGTTAGATTGCATAGATAGTAGGACTTGGAAGATTCACAACAAAATGCATGCCTTTACAGAAAGAAAACTTCGAATGCAATCAACCAATCATAATGATTCTTGAGAAAAACAATAGATACCTATAATCCCACCCTAGAGTTCTGAGAAAGAGGCATGGGAATTTGAAGTAAATATGGACTATACTGTGAGTCCCAGTCTGGAGCTTTAGTCTCTCACCTTTGCTGAACACAACTTTTGAAGACTCCAGTATCTAGAATTGTAATAAGAAGTACTTGTAACCAGTCTTCTACCACCTGCCCACCTTCTCCAGTCTCTTGTAGCTCTATCCTCTCTTTTGCATAATTGATAATGGATAGCTTTAGTGAAACACGATTACCTTACAATTTTCACTATAGAAACATCTCTTAAATATACAAAACTATATCAAATATCAAATAGTTTAGTGAACTCCCATATACCCATCATCCAGTTTCAACAGCTATCACCTCATTGGCTAATTTGATTCCACTTGCAATTTATTAGTTCATTTTGAACTTGTTGGAAGCAAATACTATGTTTCATGTCATTTTAAACAAATGTAGATACATTTTAAATTTGGGTTTCCTTTTAAAACAGGAAATTTAAAATCATCCTTTTAAAATTAGCAGTTGGAGAAAGGAAACGAAGGACAGTTCTCACGGTCAAGCAGACTACCTGTCACCCATATGCAACAGTCCCTGTCCTGCAGCCAATGCTAAGTCTGACTCCAGTCTTAACAGAGTTTTCCCTGGTTACTCCTCAGTCTTCGCTATATGTCACCCCTGTTATTCTCTTTCAGAGTATACTGTTCTATTACTTTGTAGCACATGTGATGTTGCATAATTATTTGGTTGTTTTCTTGTAAACATTAGGATATATGTTCCTTAAAGACCCAAACGCACATATTACATGGCCCATGTTAAGACTTTAATACATAACTATTGAAAGGATAGAAGGCAAGGAAAGGGGATAAAAGAAATGGAGAAGGAATTCAAAGGAAGGGGGGGGGGTGAAAGCAAGCAAACAAGAAAGGGAAGAATTTTATAATTTGGGGGTATGTAAGATGGAATGAGACTATATATAATCTTACAGGGCTAGGGAGATAGCTCATTTGGGAGTGCTTGCCATGCAAGCATGAGGACCAGAGTTCAATCCCATCTAAAAAGAACCCATATAAAAACCTGAATGTTGATATGCACTTGTTATCCCTATGCTGCAAAGGCAGATGAGTAGATCACTTGGGCTCACTGTCCAGCTGGCCTGCCTTCTCAAAGTGTATGATCTCTGAAAAGGGACATACAAGGTTGTCCTCTGACCTCCAAAGCCATGCATATGCACCTAACCACACACTTCCCACATGAGCACACACACAGACAGGGGGGGGGGGGAATCTTAAGAATATCTTATAATGTTGAGCCTCCCCACGAAGGACTATGGGGTTAATAAGGAAGATTGTCATGCCCATAACTTAAGCACTCATTTATTCACCCATTAAGTGAGTGTCTACTACACAGCCACTGTAATCAAGTCCCTGTGGCAGAAAGGCAAACTATGATAATTGCTAGAACAGAGATCTGAGGGTGTGGATCTTCCAGGGCTTTATAGGAGGAGTGATGTGATGGTTAGTCTTGATTGCCAACTTGTCTGGATCACCTCAACATACCCAGGGCTGAGATGGCTTTTAATTGAGGAGAGCAGACCTGAATGGGGCATTTCCATTCTGTATGCCGGGCTCTCAAAATGATTCAAAAGAGAAGATGAGCTGAGTACCAGCGTTCATCTCTCTCTCTGCTTCCTGCCTGCAGATGCACTGTTACCAGCTGCAGCACATCTTGTAGCCATGCCTTTCCATGCCGTTTAGACCACCCCTTGACCTATGACCCCATCCACACCCACACCATGGTTTACAGTGTTAGGCAAGATTCCGGTACTGTGGAGTGAGCATCAAATCCAATCAAACCCAACTTGTTAAATACTTGGGGACAAGTGTTTTTATCTGCTGAGCCATTGCCAAGAGCACTGCGGCCCCCGTCTGAGCTCTATGTGCTAGAACCCAGTTCGCCAGCTTCGGGCAAGGGGCTGGAGGTTGAGAATACACACGCAGAGACAAACCGACACACAGACCTTCCAACACTGGTACCAAAAGCCCCTCTTTAATAGCACCATGAGGCTTAAATACCCTGCAGTCAATGGCCAACAGGTTAAAATTCCATCCTCTGATCCTCTAGGTTAGGCATAGCTTCTAGTAACTTCAATTAGAAGGCTCTAGCAGGGAAGAGCAGCTGAAGGCCAGGACTTAATTGGTCCCAACATCACATCTCTTATTGGGAAATATGATCTAATTGTCCTCCCCTTGAATACTTTCCTGGCTGACAGAATGTGCTGTGACTGACATGTTAGGACTTTTGTGGCTATGTTATAAAAATCCTTACAGCTTCCCTGTAAATTCTTAGAACCAAGTCACATTGTTTGAAGAAGTCTATGGAAAAGATGCAGAAGGAAGTTGAGCAAGGCCTCAAACCAGTAGTTACTGCTGAGCTCCTGGATGTCAGACTTGGAAATGGGTCATCTTGAAAGTGGCTGCTCTAGTTGAGCTGCCTCACTTAGTGTTGTTACATAGATCATGACCTCCATGTCAGGGCCGAGCAGCCATCTCTGCTGAGCCGTGCTCCAACTGCAGAATCATAAGACTCTGCTGCTGACTCTGCTCCTGTCGCGACAGCCTTTTGTAATATGGAATGGAAATATCTGAGGTTGTTTTCACAACTGTGAGAATTGTGCAAGCTCCTTGCAGTGAAATTAGGATATGTAGAAAATGGAAAAGGAAAAAGTGGGGATCACCCATTGTGCCCCTACCTGAGGACAAGCTGCATTGATTCTTGGTGAACAGCACTCAAGGTGCCCTCTTTCATGTACATTCATACATTCATGTTATTGAATGGGAGCATAACATTCCAGCGGCTTTGGAACCTGTTTTCAGTGGATAACCTTTGTATATAACATGTTTGGCTGCTCTGATGATTTATATTGACAGGCAAGTTGACAAGATTGAGACTCAACTTAGAGTCAAAGCTCTGAGCATGTCTGTGAAGGAGTTCTGGGGGAACAACTTACTTTTAATGATTGCATGGTATTCTGCCTCATGGAAACTTTTTAAATTGAATTATTATTAAAGTAGGACATATGTGTTCCTCCTCATTTTTTTCAGTCAGATAAACAATGCTTGAAGGATCATACATTTCTAGCCAGTCTTTTTCAATTGAAATTTTTATTTATTTGTTTTAGTGTGTGTGTGTGTGTGTGTGGTGTGTGTGCTGTACACACCACAGTGCAGATCAGATGACTGCTTTGGGAGCTGGTTATTTCCTTCCACTGCGACAGTGATTCTCAACCTGTGGTTACAACTTCCAAAAGACCATTGAAAACACAGATATTTACATTATGGTTCATAACAGTAGCAAAATTACAGTTAGGAAGGAGCAATGAAAGAATTTTCTGGTTGGGTGTCAGCACTACATGAGGGTCTATATTAAAGGGCTGCAGCATTAGGATGGTTGAGGACTATTACACTATGGGTTCTTGGGACTGAACTTGGACTGATGTTGGGAATGACCCAACTGGTCCATATGTTCGTGAGAAGGGGAGTTTAGATTGAGGAAAGAAATAGACAAGAGATAGAACATAGCATTGGGAGGGCTTCCAATGAATATTATAGCAAAAAGCAAAAATCCCTGAGTTTCTTACTCTCAGTCCTTATATACCCCAAACAAAAGGGGAGGACACAAGACTCCCATGATACAAAGAACAAGCCAGTGTACCTCCTTACATCTCAAAACACTTGGTAACCATGCCCCAGGTCAAAACATCCTGTTGTCTGACCTTTGAAGCAGAAGGCATCCAGAAGCCACTCCTTAGGTCAAACATCTTGTTCCTCCTTGAGGGGCAAGAGTAGGTCTGAACCTTTAGTCAAGATGGAACAGAAAAACCTGTGGGTCCTCACGGATTAAAAAAGAATGTCAGTCTTATGTAAGGCACTTTTCCCACAGAGCTACCTCGCTGGTCCATACATTTTTCCCTGTACAATTACTGAAAAGGTCAAGTCAGTGAATATTGTAAGACTGCTCCAGATTTCCTTGATGTCTGCCTCCGTTTAACCAAGAGTGTAATTGCATGCTGGAATGTGTAACTGATTGAAAGGAAAGATTGAAATGAGGCCATTTGGAGAATTCTCAATAAGTATGCTTCTGTCTGTTAGTGAATGAAGGTTCTATGATGACAATTAGGGTAGTCACCGATCTGATTACAGGGGAAGGCCAGTTCAGGTACCCTCTTCACTTTGCTAGGAATCATAGCTGGGGTCATTCAGGACATGTCACTGGCGCATGAGCTGGCTTTTGGGAACCTAGTCCCTATGGTGGGATACCTCACTCAACCTTGATGCGGGGAGAGGAGCTTGGTCCTGCCTCAACTTGATATGCCAGGCTTTGTTGACTCCCATGCGAGGACTTAACCTTTCTGAATGGAGATGGATGGAGGGGTAGATGGGGGAATAGAAGGGAGGTGGGGGAGGGAGCAGCAGAAGAGGAAGGAGGGGCAACTGTGGTTGGTGTGTAAAATAAATTTAAAAATTAATAAAAAATAGGAAGAGGTATGTGTTGGCATGAAGGGGCAACATTCTAATCTAATACACACCCCTATATCAAATTAGAAGCCTATACGGTCCCTCTCATGGGTGGAGTGCTGTGCACTTGGATGAAGACTCTGAGAAAACAGCTTGTTAGAAATTCGAGCCTACAGGAGGTACTATCTGTAGCTCAGTGGGTATTCGGTTTAAATGCAAACTTTGTTTATTAAAATTAGGGGATGCAGGGAAGGAAAATAATTAAGGTGTACATCAAATCACAATCCAGCTTAGACTGAAATCGTATGTGCCTTGTGAGGAGATTAACAACCAAAGCTACTGCCCTCTGCCAGCATCTGGGGTCTGAGAAAAGCTTCTGGTGTGAGTAGAGAGGCAATGGAGGGACAGAGGTGAGCCTGCGGAAGGACATCTCCAAAGCCCTCATGGTCTGGCTAACCTTGTACCCTTTTGTCTTCAAGAAACTATGTCACTAGACACTGCTGGTTTCCCTAAATGTGGCACCTGAACAATAATATGTCCTGCTAAGAGTGGTCATGCTGGACCAGAGAGGTTTATACGTGGTGGCAACCTCTACTTGATTTGTACATTACTCTTCTGTATTTGTTCTAAGTCATGAAGACTCAGATAAAGGGGAGTCCATTTGCCATTTGCTCTGATTTTTTTTTATTGGAGAGCAGGGTAAGCATTTAATGAGCTATCGAGTCTGTACAACTAGAGCTGAGGTGAGTCCTGCCACAAGTAGGGTTGGTTCTAGCCTTAGCCTTCACTCCCCTTTGGACCAAGAGAACACAAACTCCA